>NC_135612.1:57776428-58385000 GCF_053574225.1 Canis aureus | reverse complement strand
TACCTCCCCGGAATGAGAGAAACGAGGAGACAAATTACATCAACACCTCCAGCAGTGCAAGGTCACGGCAGTCACGGCAGAAACCTGGACTGTGTCTTCCAACTGCCTCCGCTTCTCAAGGAAGGAGGAAGCAAGGTCACCAAGGCTGCACATGGGAATTAGGGAACAAGGGAAAACATGGATATGAAAGTGTCATCCAGGAAACGGTTTATCTTAATCACATGGAGCAAAACTGTGTCACCGTGGAAGATTATTCCTGCAGTTCTCCTCTGATAAAAGTACTGAGTGTCCACCTCCCGTGTGTGACTGGTGTGTATCCATGTTTCCCAGCACTCAGGGAATGTGCAGGCCTGGCCCCACAAGGGGATGCTCTGAGAGTGGGCTTTGCAGGCTCATCCCAGCGATGCTATCCCCCAAGGCGGCCTCCTCCCCTTCCCGCCTGTGTGATCTCCTTCATCTTCCACACTCGGTGTCAGTATAAATTACAAGAGATTAGTAAGACAAAGTCATCTTCAAAACAAAATAAAGATGCCACTTCTTCAAATTCCCCCTTCTTGGAATTTAACCTACAAATGTATGAGCCCGTGCACTCGGTCGTACCTGCCCATGGATGCTCACTGCGGACTTATCCCTGGAGAAAATGATCAAAATGCCCATCGATGAGGGACTGGCTAGGAAACTGTATTACCACCAGGCAATATGACCCTGCACCAGGCATGAGAAGAAATCGGGTAGATCTGCACATGTGGACTTGGAGAGCTATCTGGGATATATTATGAGGTGGAAAAACATGTTTTAGAGACATACGAATAATATAACCCCACATCTTTTTAAAAGTTGTGTATGCATATAGGAATGCATTACCTTACCTATTACATATTACATATTATGACATTACATATTAGCTGCAAGCTTGTAAAGAAATCAGAAATCAGGCAGCCCAGGTGGCTCAGCGGTTTAGCGCCGCCTTCAGCCCAGGGCGTGATCCTGGAGACCCGGGATTGAGTCCCACGTCAGGCTCCCTGCAGGGAGCCTGCTTCTCCCTCTGCCTGTGTCTCTGCCTCTCTCTCTCTCTCTCTCTCTCTCTCTCTGTCTCTCATGAATAAATAAATAAAATCTTAAAAAAAATAAATCAGAAATCTTTGGTAGGAAAATGTTAAGGAACTTACCTCCTCTAAATTAGCCCCCTCCTGGCTGGGCTTGCCTCAACTCCTCCCAACACCCCCTCCAGCATCTTCTCCAGGCTGCCGCAGAGCCGCAGGAGGCTCACTGTCTATTTTTGCATGATTTTCAGAAGCACTAGAGGGCCCTGGTGCTCCTATACCACTATCTACAGGAGCAGCTCACTAGGGCATCCTAAAAATCATCAAGAAACTGGATCTCTCATCGGCTATGTGACTTGCTTAAGGCCACATATCTAATTAACATGAAAGTTAAATTTTGAACATGTTCTCAGTCCCATGGCTGTGTCACTATGTGTATCATTGAGCTGCATCGTCCTATCCATCCTTCAGGACTGCCAAGCAGACCTCACCTACTCTGTGAAGTCTTCCAGGATGCCCCCTTCCTCTGAACAGCATGGGACGTGAATCACTCTTATGGACTCTGTCGTTGCCCACTTTGGTATTGAGTCGTCTGGCCCGCTCCTCCATGAGCTCCTGGAGGGAGGTTTCCTGCATGCACTACATTTGTGTAATACCCATGGCCAGGATCAGGGTGAAACAATAAGGAACCTAGGGCCAAAATTCAAGGAGGACCTCACTCTCAGGGTCACTCGTCTCACCCTGTCCCAGCCTGGTAACACATGATGGGAAGAAAGATCTACTGTATCCTGTAAGTTGCCTCCACACACCGGAATGCTCAGAGCAGCTCTCGGTGGGGGGCAGACCATACGGGGTCAGCCACGACAAGCAGCTGACGGCACAGGGATCCCAGCGCTCTCAGCCTTCCTCCTTCTGACATTCACTGTGGAAGGCGCCACACAGAGCGCCTGGACAGGACCAGGAGGAAAGGGCGCTGCAGAGGTGGGTGAGACGCAGGCGCCCCCTGAAAGCACTCACAGGCGAGGAGGGACCCCTGGCTATCTGTCACTACTTTCCACGGGGCACAATCCCGTTATCGAATTCATCTTCTGTTACTTCCAAAGTAGTGATTTATTAATAAAATGTGCCTCCATGAGGTAATTTGAAATTCGATGAAAAAGAAAAAAAGAAATCAGATGAACGAAGTGGACCCATTTATCATTTCCTTTGTCTCAGGGTCTGAAGCGCTTCCTTACATTTGTATTCACAGCCGGACGCTTCGATTTCCAGAATGAGCCTGCCGGCAGCGCCCAGCACCGTGAGACCAGGCAGCCGGCTCCCGCCACACTCCCGGGCTGCACAGAGGGCCACGGCGCTCAGGCTTCGTTCCAACCACCTGCCACGTCACTCCTTGGGGGCGAGGTGAAGAACTGAGGTAGACTTCTACTGCAACAGTGGGAAAGGTGCTGGGGGTCTCCTCGGCTGGAGGCCAAGCTATTCTTCTGACTCCAGGCTGCTCTGGTCCCCCCCAGCAGGATGCACGATCCGAACATCCAACTCCCTGGATGTGGTCCTGCTCCAGACAGCAATCTAATCGGTTGGGTCTGTAGAGAACAGCCCCCAGGATTGACATATTACATATTACATATTATGTATGTAATATGACCCTGAGACGGGGACCTAACCCAAAACCAAGAGTCAGACACTCAACCAAGAGAGCCACCCACATACCTCAGGGCCTTTGCATTTCAAATGAATTTTAGGATCAGCTTGTCCTGATCCTAAATGGCAGCTGGAATTTTGGTAAGAATTGTCCCATTGTACTTCTTACCCTTCCTTATTTTGCTTCATTTGGTCTGAATGATGGAATTTTGGTTCATGGACCAGTATTTGTTCCTCCAAAGCGGGCCATGTGAGGAGGCCCCTCCGAGTCACCTTGGTTGGCCCCAAATTCCTGTGCGTCTCCTGACCAATGAGAAGCCACAGCCAGAGTCCACCTGCCCCTACTTACAGCTTACCTTACCCTCTGCCTCCCCGCCTTCCCCCCATCTGACACTCTGAGATCTTTGCTAAGATCTCTGGAGCGAGCGAAGCAAAAGCCAATTGGTTCAAAAACAAAAACCACTGAGCATCAAGCTGATGAGATGATTTTGAGAAAGCAAGAGATCCTTAATCCTTTCTGGCTGATGCACAATCACCAAATCGTGTTGTCACTGGGCTCCTTGATGTTTCTAAGGATGAAACCACCATGTAGTCTTGTCAGAATGCTAGAGACAATCACATACCACGTCATCACTGATCACTAATGGATGAGTAAGTGAAGGGACCCTACTAAGGCCAGACAGGAAGGCGGAGAAGAATGAAGCAGAGCAGGCCCTGGTGCCAATTTCTGTGCATGCTCACCAACACTTGTGATCACCTGCGTGTTTCATTTTACATGGACTAGAGGCTGTGAAACAGTATTTCATTGTGGTTTTGACTCTCATTTCCCTAATAATAAGCGAGGTGAACATTTTCTCTTATGTCTATCGGTCATTAGCATAACTTCCTTGGAGGACTGTCTCCTCGGACTCTTTGCCCATCGCTAACTTTTTGTTATTAGGTTCTAAGAGTTCTGACAAACAGGACCTCTGCACATGACTTGCAAGTATTTCTTCCATCCCCTGGTTCGTCTCTTTGCTTTCTTGATAGCATCTCTGGGACACAAACATGTCTAGTTTGAATACAGTCTAATATACCTATATTTTCTTTTGTCACATTTGCTTTTGGCATCATGTCTAAAAAAACCAATTCCTAATCCAATGCCACAAATATTTATTCCTATATGTTCTTTTAAGAGTTTGATAATTTAAATCTTCTTATTCCTTTCGAGTTAATTTTTGCCCATGCTTTGAGGCAAGGGTCCAACCTCACCCTTTTGTAAGTGGCTATCCTGAGGTCCCAGCAGCATGCCTTGAAAACACTGTTCTTTCCCCACTGAATTGTATTAGCATCTCTGTCAAATCTCAACTGACCATAGAGGTGAAGGTTTATTCCTGTCTACTATATCCCATTAACTTACATATTTATCCCCATGTTAGTGTCACACTCTGGATTACTGTAGCTTTGTAGTAAGTTTGAGCCTGGGAAGTGTGAGTTCTTCAATGAATTTTTCTTGGCCATTTTGGATTCTTTGCATTTCTTTTTATTTTTTTAAGATTTATTTCTTTATTCTGTGGGGGAGGGACAGAAGGAGAAAGAATCCTGAGCAGACTTCCTGCTGACGTGAAGTCCCACATGGGGCTCAATCCCAGGACCCTGAGACGGGGACCTAACCCAAAACCAAGAGTCAGACACTCAACCAAGATAGCCACCCACACACCTCAGGGCCTTTGCATTTCATATGAATTTTAGGATCAGCTTGTCCTGATCCTAAATGGCAGCTGGAATTTTGGTAAGAATTGTCCCATTGTACTTCTTACCTGTCCTTATTTTGCTTCATTTGGTCTGAATGATGGAATTTTGGTTCATGGACATTGATTGAAGTGTACTCCATGAAGCAGGAGACATGGTGTAGTTTGCCCCTGTGACGCCGGCAGATGTACTAATATCTACAATGTGCCCTGAAAGCCACTGAGCCAAACCAGTCTATCCTCCCCTGTGTCACCATGAGTCCATGGACCACAGCAAGAGGTCAGGCAGGAGGCCTGATAAAGGAGACAGAAAGTCCTCCCTGACCCCCTAACAAACACTCTTCCAAACTAGAAACTCTATCCAGTTACTGTAATTAATGTTCTTAAGCCAGGAGGGAATATAAATCAGACCTTCCACTAGCTTGCATCAATGTGAATCCATACCCAACACACACACACACACACACACACGCACGTGTGCATGCACACTCAGCCCCCATTCACCCTACAAAGACTTAACTTCTAGAGAAGCTTGATTATGAACAGAGAAGTGCTTTTCCCTTTATTCAATTGTAGTTTCAAGATGGTCCTGGCAAAAGCTGATGCTCAGCCGTGAGGCTTCTGACAGCACATACGTGATAACAAGCAAGGAACGCATAGTTTGTTGGTCAGATTTGCATATGCAAATTAGGTCAGTATCCCTAACTTCTCTTCCCTAGCAAAAATATGGTAGGGGATGCCTTAGTCTGACAAAATTTAAATATTCACCTAGACCTCAGCCATCTTTTGGTAAGTTAATAGCCAGGATATCAAATTGCTTCAGATAGAAAATCATTCTCACATCTGTGCCCTAAAAATGAACTAACTTTGCTTTAAGTAAATTTATTTTTAACTCATAATGAATGTGGAGTGGAGGCTGACTCTATGAATAAGTATACATAGTTGAAATTCAGGTTTGACCATGTACTAAATGCATTCTTCGTGGATTTACTCTTCAGGGAACAGACCTACACTTTGTACACTCTGTTTGTAGGAATCAGGTGAATTTAGTAACACCCGACCCTCTGGCTCTCATCATATCTACAGGGTCACTTGTATTTCTGGAGTGTGGACAACCCACATGTAGGAAAGAAAGTAAATGAAATAAGTTAATTTATACAAATGGTGCTTTAAAAATCGTATGATTTTTAAAATGTTAGTTGTTTATAACTATATTACTATCATGATAATTATTATCAGAGCAGGAACCAGGAGGCTTTGATTTTGATTCTATTCCCTGGCTACATATACTTTCTTTCTTTTTTTTTTTTTTTTTTTTTTTTTTTTTTTTTGCTTTCTGATGCTCTGGGGCATCCTTGACCCATTACAACAGACACTGACCTTTCCCATCATGGTACCCAATGGGCAGAGCAGGATTTCCATGCCACAGGGAAGGGAAGAGAGAGGCTGTCTTCTTTCCTGAGTTGAAGGCAATAGACCTCTGGCTTTCAGGTTAACCCATAGAGCCTGATTCCAAGCTCCTGGACTCTCCATTTCTCCTACTCTTTCTCCTCCCAATCCTTCTGCCTCCACCTACCACCTGCCATCACTACCAGGAAAGCTGAGCCTTGAAAATACAGCTCTTCAGATGACAGATGTGTGCAAACCCACAGGATTCAAGGAGGCACCATCTCTCCTATCCTACTCAGCAAGCTAGAAATGGCGACCCAAGACATGTGGTAAGATGATGAGCAAACATTGCTAAATGGCCCTGGTTTGGAGTCGAGGAAGAATGCCATATGGACCCAGGTATACAGACGGACCACCACATCCTGTTCCCCAGGCAGCTAGACACTGCTGTCTCTGTGTGGTTGCTGCAAAGATGGTGAAACAGGTGTGCTCCTTCTCCAGCCACCCTGAAGCTGTCATAAGTGTCATCAGCTGGACTCAGTAGGAGCATGGAAGACTAAGGGGTTAAGGGACCTCTGACAAATCCCACCAGAGGCAGAAAAACAGGAGTCTCATCCTGGCTCCTTGGTCCCTAGGACTCTACTTCCATGGCGTGTTGTACTGGAAGTGATCCAGGATCTGGAGTGAGACATCACAGATTTGGGTCCCAGCTCTCCCCTCCCCCAATCAGCCATGGGACCCTGGCCACTCTTGTTTAACTTTTTTAAGTCTTGGTCTCTTCATCTGTAAGAGGGAGATCCGTGAGCTACCAACCTGACAAGGTTTTGGTGAGGGTCCAATGAGATAATGGCTGGGGAAACCCTTTGAACCAAACTATGCTGAGTCCATGGAGAGTCTCCTGGGGCCCCCACCACTGTGGCGAGCTAGTGAGCACATCAGTGTTAGCCCACAGACAAAATCACTGCACATAGCGGTTTTCCCTGCAGCAGGGCCAACGTGGGGCATGCAGACCTCTCTGGGAGGTGAGCCCAGGGACAGGTAAAGGGGAACCGTAGATCTAAACGTGGGCATATCCGTGGTCACCAACAGCCCTTTTCAGGAATCACGGGCCATCTTTTCATCCTATTCCAGGCTGGTGTCCTGGCCAAGAGGTACGTTGTCACGGACCTACTAATCCAGCTGCCTCTGAAATCCACCCTCATATCTGTACGAAGGAGAAACTTCCCCGATGTGGCCTCCTCCAGTGACAGAGAGCAGTAGGGCTACAACGCCAGGTCTGTTGGGGGGACAGAGGACTCCTCCCATGGCTGATGTTGGCTCAGGGAACTCCGGTGGCTTTGCCAGACCTTCCTTAGACAGCATGGCAGCCTAGGAGCTTCCATCCACCTCTACCTCCCTGTGTCCATCGCACAGGGCAGACACGGCATGTGCAAAGACACCAGCTCAGAGAGGATGGGGTCAGCCCCAAAGGAAACAGCCAATATACTCTGTAGCTCTGTTTGCACTTGCCCATATGGAGGGATGGGCCAGGGAGAGGCAACAGGAAAGAAAGGGTTAGCAGAGGAGGAGACAGGCTTTTTTTTTTTCATGTGAAGGGAGACCTATTTTTAGGAAAAAATAGTAGAGCTTTATAAAACCATACCTTAGGAGCTGCCCCAAGGTAGCATTGGCTTGGAAGCAGGGCAGCCCCTGTCACTGGAGGTGTGTGGTCACAGGACTGTGGCTACTTTGCAGGGATTTGGGTACATGACATGGGGGTGGGGAGTGGGGTGCTGAACCTGACGGCCAGTGAGGTAAACACAAAGGTGAGTCTGTCCACTTCCAGTATCTTAGCACTGGGACAATAGAGAGTCCCCCCCACCCCGAACGCCCAATTTAGTTCTCCATGGAAATGACCACTGTCCATCAACTCTTACATGGCTTCCTCCTGTTCTAGACCTTGAAGGAAGCCCCAGTGACCAGCTGGACTCCAGTCTCACCACCGCTGGAGACATGGGCACTCCTGCTGGCTGTGGACTGGACACCAGCCACCCTGATGGGAGCACTGGCAGGAGCACTAGGTGCTCAGGCTTCAGTGTGGAGGCTCCAGGCACATACAGCCCTGGGGAGGCCACAAAAGGCTGGCCTCTCTGCCTCCCCCAGGAATTTGGCAGTTCCACTAGCTCCCCAGGGATGCGCTGCAGGGGAAATGGTGGACATATAGGAGGGGATCCATGCCTAGAGTGAAAATCAGTCTCACAGAAGAAGAGTCAGGCTCACCCTGGGTGGCTCTTTCCTGGCACCCTGCCATCCTAGGAGGCATCACCGCCACCCCTCCCCCAGGTCCCCACCACACTGACTGGCCCACTGTGACTTCTGTCACTGCATGACCTTGCTGTCCTCAAGCCCACTGGGACCTCCAGCTTGCCCAATCCAGGGGCCAGTTCCCAGGCCTTGTCACACATGCCCTTCTGGAGCAACTGCCAGCGTTGGCCACTGCAACCTCTCCTCCTTGGCTTTTTCTCCAGCTGTGTTTACAATCCCTCCTACAAATATTCCTTCTACCAGTGTCCCCCAGGCCGGGGGACTGGGAATATGGCAGTGATCGATTCCTATCCTTATGGAAGCTACACTGTAATAGGAAAGTCATACATTCAGCAAACAAGTGTACAAATAAATGTCAGATAGTAACTGTAACAACCGATTCATGGGAGAGGGACCCGGCACAGGGGAGTGGGGGGAGCAGAGGTCTCCTATCAGGGACTTGGATCCAGTTAGGGAAGCCAAGAAAGCCTTCCCAGAGGAAGTGAGGCCTGCGAAGCGCTGGAGGGCAGAGCAGGGCTCACAAGATAAGCAGGCGCAGGAAGACCATGCAAGGCAGAGGGAAGAGCTCGTGGAAGGCCATTTGGCCGGAGGAAATGTGATGGGCCGGGCTGAAGGGTGTCCTCCATCATGTTTCCCAGAGCCTACAGCGGGGATCTGGGGGCGTGTGATTTAGTGAGGGGGTCTGTCAGTGTCCTAAAGGAAGCAGGATGGGGAGTAGGGCAAGGACAGGAGTCATACCAGGCTCAGGTCCCCTTGAGAAGGGCAGCGGGAGCTAGATGTAGCTGCAGACTGCACGGGGGGATGGGGCCATGCGGCCTGCCTGCCAAGGAAGCAGCCCCACTGACCAGAGGCAGAGCCAGTAGCCAAGAGTATGCCCCATGGCTGGAGCAGGGGTGCCCCAGCCCCACAAGGGGTATCCGAGCAAGACACGGATAGCTCTACTGCAGATCCACATGGCCAGGTCCTGAGCAGAACATGGCTCTCCCCAGCCCTGGCCCTCCGCTATGTCCTCTTCCCTCTCTTGCCCTAAGGCTTCCTTCCCATAAAATCAAGTGCCTCTCTGGCCCATACACAAAACACGGCTGGTTTCCACCTCTTGGATTCCGGGCTCCATGGAGCCTATTCCAGGACACAGCCAGCCCCGCGGATGTGCATCCCTAGAGGTCTGCTACCAGCATCCACATCCCCTGCAGCAGAAGAACCGCAGGACAAGTCAGGTACACTGCCCAACACATAGATCTGAGGGCAAGGGGCCCAGACACCAGTAGGATAGCAGGGTGTCAGAGCTGGGGCCGAGGCCTGGACCTGGGGATACATGCGGAGAGGATGTCCCCCAGGAGGCTGCTGGGGGACCGGGGGTCTTCGGGGGCACTCGGGCTCCCTCCCTCACCTCA
This sequence comes from Canis aureus, assembly GCF_053574225.1. Classification (NCBI taxonomy): domain Eukaryota; kingdom Metazoa; phylum Chordata; class Mammalia; order Carnivora; family Canidae; genus Canis; species Canis aureus. Next base: position 58,375,499 of record NC_135612.1, on the reverse strand, counting down.
TGGGGCCGCTGCTGGGCAACTGGGAGCTCTTCTTCCTCCCTTCCGGCTTCCCACAGGAATCCCACCCAGTCATCCCTCCTATCCTGTGGAACAGGCTAAACACTGAAAACTCAAAGTCAGCAAGGAACGCAGCCAGCAGAAGAAACCAGAAGAGCGAGAGAAAGAAGAAGAAGAAAAAAGAAGAGGAAGAAAGAAGAAAGAAGAAAGAAGAAGAAGAATGTTAGGATTTTTTTTTTTCTTTTTTAAAGGCAGAAGCAGGCTCCATGTAGGGAGCCTGACGTGGGACTTGATCCTAGGTCTCCAGGATCATGCCCTGGACTGAAGGCGGCGCTAAACCGCTGAGCCACCCGGGCTGCCCAATTTTTAGCTTTTAAAACAGTCAGCCCAAGTGTACATGTGTGTACGGGTCGCTGTGAGCAGCCTGTTGGCTGGTTTTGGCAATGCATCTGCCAAAACACCACGCCGTCACCCGCCAGGACACCCGTGATATGGCCTGCATGGCCACCTTCCTGTGGACTGGCACACTGAGCTTTGAATCCACTCTCGAGACAGTGCTCGGTTTTACACGAGCATCTTTTTCATCCTTTCCACAAGACTCAGGCAGCATAAGTACATCCATGTCACAGACGGGAACACAGGGCAGCTGGCAGGCAGATGGAGACTCTGAGCACAGGCTGGGATCCCTCTTGTGACCACGGAGGTGCTGACAACGGAAGCACCAGCCCTTCCCTATGCCCAGGGATGCCTGGAGGGACGACAGCACAGCCCTCCAGAGATACAGATTTGGGAGCCCAACCCAGCCTGCAGTCAGGCTCCATCACTGAAGGATGGAGCAGGCTTTCCAAGGTCATTTGGAGCAAAGGCCAGGTGGGCAGGGGGGCGGGGGGCAGGACACAGGGCACTGGGGTTCTCGAGCTGGCCAGCAGCCCTCTGTCTGTGGAGGGATGGCCTGCCCCTGTGTCCTGACCCCCAGCCACTTGGGCAGCCTCACCCTCCTGTGCCCTGTGTTTGGTCCAAGAAGTGGACACATGGAACCAGACATCCTCTGTGTGGTTTAGTGAATTGATGTGGGAACAAATGGCCTCCTTCCCTTTGGATTGTGTGTTCATTCCTTTCAGCTGTTATGACACATTCCAACAAGCTGGCTGGCTCAGAAACACATAAATTTACTCTCTTACAGTTCTGCAGGTTAGAAATCCAAATGTTGGTGGGGGGGCTGGGGGGCTCAGTCAGTGAAGCCTCTGCCTTTGGCTCAGGATGTGATCTCAGAGTCCTGGAATCAAGTCCCTCATAGGGCTCCCCGCAGGGAGCCTGCTTCTCCCTCTGCCTCTCTCTCTGCCTACCCTATAGCCCGCGCCTCCACCATGGGGCAGGAAAGTATGGGGCCGAGAGCACTGCTGCATCTGAAACTTGCCTTGGCCACTCATCAGCTTCTGCAGGACTTTGCCCCCCCCACCAAGTATTTCTTCACCTACAAATTGGGCTGTTGATAATTTTCATAACCCACCATTGAATAAATTGTAAAGTGAGCTAAAGTAAAAAAAAAAACAATTCTCTCATGAACAAATAAGTAAAATCTTAAATAAAAGACATTGTTAAGAAAATGACAGGACAGGGTAGACTAGAAGATAAATTTTTCAAAACATTTATTTCACAAAGGACTGGCTTATACCCAAATTTACAAAGAACTCTGTCATCTAAATAATGAGAAGACAACTCAATTTTCTTAAAAGGATGAGCCATTTGAACAGTTAGTTCACCAAAGAAGAGGAACAAGTGGAAATAAAAGAAAAGTTGGTCAACATTGTTAATCATCAGGGAAGTGGAAACTAAAACCACGCTCACCGGAACGGCTGAAAGTAGACCGATGGTACCAAGGTGGGCGAGGATGCAGAGAAACCCAGAGGCCCACATGTTGCTGGGCCAGGACACACCCTCTTTGGGGGAGCCTGGCAGTTTCTTACAAAATCAGACACACACCTGTTCTGTGACCCAGTGATCTCACTCCTGGGTGTTTACTACGCAATAAGAAAACCTAAGTCCACACAAGGCGTGTCCTGTACTCCAAGCTAGAAACAACCTAAATATCTACTGACTGGTGAAAGGCAAGCAAACCACCACAGAGCCGTGCAGCAGCCCAGCACTCAGCGAGACTGTGGACGGGCAGCAAAAGCGTGTTACGCTAAGTAAGAGACGTCAGATGCAAGCACACATGCTGCAAATCCGTGTGTGAGACACTGGGCGCAAAGAGAAACCATGATCAGAAGCAAAGATGCCGGGACCCACGTGCGGCTGGGACTGGCCCCCAGAGGCACAGGGGAACTTTCTGGGGCATGGAGGTATTCTCCGTCACTGCTATGGCAGCGGTTACATTATTGTGTATCTTCCTCAACAGTCATCAAGTACAAAAATTGTATTTTTACACTGATGTATTGCACTATATGTAAATGATTTCAATGAAACTGATTTTTTTAAACTTAAAAAAAAAAAAACTAACTTAAAAAATCCTCTCCTCTCCTAGAGGAGAGGACCCAGCAGGCCTCCAGCACAGCAGAGCTACCCTTTTGGGTTTTTGTTTTGTTTTTTAAAATATTTTATTTATTTATTCATGAGAGATACAGAGAGAGAGAGAGGCAGAGACACAGGCAGAGGGAGAAGCAGGCTCCCCGGGGGGAGCCCGATGCGAAACTCGATCTCAGGATGCTGGGGTCACGGCTTGAGCCAAAGGCAGATGCTCAACTGTTGAGCCACCCAAGCATCCTGCAGAGCTGCCCCTTGAGAGAAGGATGGAGAACACACCTCACTTCCCTGGCAGGTAATCCTCACTTATAAAACATCTCCCTTTGCCTTACACTGATTTATCACTTTTGTAACCAGAAGAGTTCAGACTAAGATATTGCTTGATGGGAAAAAAATTAAGTTTCTCGAGTAACTCAGGAAGTCCAAATTACCTAGAAATAGAATCTCATAGAATCTTCTAATATTGTATTCAGACGGCTTTCTCCCTTCTGGAGTGCTAATTTCAGCTTGCCGTCCTCCTCATATCACTCTGCGCGTAATCAGAGCGATTCACCATCCAACTGGCACCGAGTCCATTTGAGAACTAAACTCATCAGACTATAATGATTCCAGAAATTAAGATGTTCCGGGCAGAACGGTTTCCGTGTTCATTCTTCCTGCATATCACACAATTTAAAGTTCAATTCTCTGCGATGACTCGGTCGCAGCAATGGCACCAACACACGAACATGCCGTCTCTCCAGCGCTGCCCTGGTCGGGACCGTGGCATCCGGGCAGCTCTGTGCTTCCAGATGGGGAACTTGGAGCGCTAAGGCCCATCTGAGCCCTGGGACTCCAGGGCGGGGGCTCCCGCCTCCTGGTCCTGGGGCCCCTGGGACACCCCATGGAAATCACAGTGCTCCTCCTGGGCACTGGCTCCCACGCAGTGGCTCAGAACCACAGCACTGCTGGACGGCGAGCACTGCACGGGAGCTGTCCCCTGCCACGGTGGGACGGCTCGCCACGGCATTACAATTCCACTGGACACCCTAAGTTTCATCCAGGGGCACCCACAACCAAACATTTCGGTATTTGTATCATGACAAACATCATAATGAGACAGATGGACCTATTGGTTCTACTGTGCAATTTTAAACCTCAAACTGCCAAAAAGAAGCCTGTCATTTTTGCAGGGACCCCAATGCTCACTGGGTGGCTGGGGAAATGCCCTTTTTGTAGACAGGGCCTTATTCCGTGCTGCTTTGGGTGTCTGAACACTTTAGAAGTAGGAGGCTGGGCCCAAGGACGCCCCGAGATCCTCTCACCTGGGGTCTGAGACACTGGACAGAATGTGTCCGACTTGAACGTTCTGAACCAGGAAACTGCAGTTGCCACTAACAGGTGCACACATTTCTGCCTGTGTCAGTCTGGGTGTGCACATGCTGGCATTGGGAGGTCTGCACGAGTCTCAGGGGACTTGTGTGTGAACATCTACACCCCATTATCTGAATACGTCTTTCCGAGTGCCGGTGGTCTTGGATGTCAGTTCACCCTTCACAGCCTGGGCCGGTCCCCGCCAGGTCGCCCACGTGGCATGGACCCACCAGTCACACACAGCCTCAGGGGCCCAGGGACAGAAAGAAAAGTGCCCTGAGCCACAGGCTGGGGCTGCAACTGGCCAGCTGTTCAGCATGAGGCAAACCTCTTTCCTCTCTGCATTTCCATTCCTCATCTGCAAAACGAAGAAAAACTCCCTAGTTCCCAGGTCCCTGGGAGGGGATCCAGCAGGATCCGGCGGGAAAGGGCACATCACCAAACCCACCACTACTGTGGGGATGGCTTCCCCCAACAGGGCCACCCTGGAGAACTGTGCAAACACCTCCCCAGATGTGAGCCCACCCTGCCAGGCGGGGGGCTACGGGTCCCATGCCAGCTCTGATGCTCGCAGGCGGGGTGCTGGGGGTGGGCTGCCTGCCATCTGCACACCCTGCCCTGGAAGTGTGGCCGCTCACCCCAAGCACAGGGCCCGAGGGCCGCGAGCAGAGAGCAGCTAGTGTCTGGTTCCAGGATAGAGCAGCAACCCCACAAAGCCAGGTCTCACTGCAAACACCTCATTCGGGCAGGCCTGGATTCCACAACCCGAAGTGTAGGAGGGGCCATTTCGGGGACGGGTGAGCCAGAGAGGGAGCTCGTGCAGGCCTTCCACGGAGTCACAAAAACAACTACTTTTGAGCAGATGCCCCGTGCAGACCCTGTGCTGACAGCTGCAGACACGGTGGCGAAGACGACAGATGGGGCTCTGCCTTCCAGGACGCCCGGTGGGGACACCTGACTCAACCCAGGGCAAGGACAGGTGTGCAGTTACCTGCGGTGGTGAGCGGGCATGCGCCATCTGGGGCAAACGGAGGGGGGCAAGGACACCCCAGGGGAGACTTCTCTGAGTCAGTGACATCCAAGCTCAGACCTGAAGGCCAAGTAGGGGAGGGAAAGTCCGAGCAGATGGCAGAGCGTGTGCAAGGGCCCCGAGGCAGGGAAGAGCCTGCCACTGTGTGCTGGCAAACGTGCTTGTGGCCGGGGAAAGGGAGCGTGACCCGAAATGAGGCTGGAGACAGGGATGAGGAAGGTTCCAGACCTTAGCCTGGGAGCAACGGGGGGCCAATGATGGCTTTGCTGCCTGGGAGTGTCCTGATCAGACTGGGATTTGGGAGAGCGGCCATGTGGGGATGGGCAGCTGGGGAGGCTCCAGCCATTAAAGACCCCTGGGCCCAGCCTGGGGTGGCCGTTCTCCGAGGAGCTCTGCTGGGGCCAGCGCACAACAGAAACGCCAAGTCCTACAAGTGCGGTCCAAATGAAAAGGTTCAAAGGAGGTGCAGGAGGGTCCAAAGGCCTTCCTGGGGGGATTGCCCTGGAGCCAGGCCCCACAGCGTGGGTGACAGTGGGCTGTGGTTGGCATGGAGAGGGTGTCCGTGGCCGAGGGGCCAGACCAGGTAGCCGGCCTCGGTGTCTGTGTGGGAGGTGGCCTGGTGGGGGCCCAGCTCCTCTGCTCATCGGGCTACCACTCTCTGCATCCCAGCTGCCAGCGCAGGTCGTGGTGGTGGCTCACACATCGGGAGTGGCGGTCCTGATCCCATCGGGGGGCAATGATGGCACAGCCTGGGCTGGAGGGCAAATTCACCTGGGAGGCAACAGGAAGCCACCCACGAGCACCTGCTGGCTGGGCTGTTGGGTGGGCTTCCCACCCTCTAGTCAAACTCGCCCTGGCTCCGTTCAAACCTAACACACACGAATAACCACTTAAAACCAGTTTTCTCTTGGGCATTTCAGGAGGCCTGCATGTGTGTGTGTGTGCACATGTGTCAGTGTGAATACATCTCTGCAAGCATCCACGAACACACCTCCCTGTCGGTGTGCAAGGAATGAACAGCCCGAGCTCCCCAAGCACCCCAAGCATGTGCTCTGTGCTCCTGCAGGAAGCACCTGATTTAACCCCCACAGAAATTCCCCGGCCCTGGGTGTAACCTCACCATCCCCACCTCGCAGACCCAGGAAGGTAGGAAAAACGTGAGCAGACACCTCTCCGTGCGCAGAAGGTTCGCTGGCTCCTAGAGTCCAGGTCACCCTTCGGATCCTGGAAGGAATGAAATTCTCATCTGGCGTCAGGGTTGGGCGTCCCAGACAACATATGCTTCTTTATCAAAAGCCTTTCAAAACACTCCACACAAGTTGGCTCTGAAATGTAAGTATGCCATTTTCACGTGGTCTCAGAATTCTGACAGTTTACCAGGGAAATGCCTGCGGTCCTGCCTGGACAAAGGACATGGCCTGGTAGGGTCCAGCGCTCACAGGTCGGGGTTGTGGCTTCTCTGCACTAGGACACGTGTGACAAAGTCTCATCTCTGACAGCATGTGCTCTGCGGCCACCCTCTGACTCGCCAGCTCTTTACAAAACAAACAAGTAAAATTTAATTTGCTCATAACAAACGTTTTTAGGTTTCTGGCACAAGAAGAAAAAACACTGCAGGTAGAAGGCAAAGCATCCACGTTATGTGGTTTCCAATCCACCAACTCACTTGAGCTTCGCGTCCAGCCTCGGATGGTCCAAACTGATGGGAACATGATGGTGTTAATGCACGTGGGGATCTGGTGCATGTCACGCTGTGGGTCTCCCCTCCGTGCCAACTCCAAACGGACCCAGCCACCTGCTAGGAGTCCACACTGGGGCCCCGGCCCCTTCTTTCCTGGGAATAGCGCTCAGAGCCCATGGAGCCCGGCCAGCACACCACGAGCACCGGGACCACGGCCACCGCCACCGTCTGGGCCTGAAGACAGGCATCCCCTGGCCCACAGCAGAACAAGCCCCTGGGCCCCTGCCCACCCTGCATTTATCTCAGAAGTCAATGGAAGCTGCTGCATCTGCCGCCCTGACTTTCCCGGACATTCTCTCTCTGGCATCAGGACCTCGCACTCTGCTCCAGGCCTAGGACACTCATCCTCCAGGCCACTGCCTGGGCACTGAACGAGGTCTGCTTGGAGCCTCATCACATGAAATTTTAAAAACCGCAAAAGCAGTATGAGAGGCTGGAGACAGAGTAACAGGAGGCCTTGACCTGGAGGAGGTACAGGTCCTCCTGGAGCCCTCCCAGCTGAGCAGGGACTGTCCACAGTGCTCAAGGGGCCACGGGGTCAGCCCAGAAGAAGCACATTCCAGAAGGGAGAGAGACGGGCGGGGCAGCACACAGGTGGGAAGGAGCTGGCGCTTGCCGGGCATGAGAGGAAGTCACAGAGGGCGAGGCAGAAAGCAGCTGGCCAGGGCAGGGGTCAGAGGGCACTGCCCATCCCCACAGGAGGCCGCGGCAGGCTCCCAGGGCCTATGTGCCTCGGTCAGATCGGCGGCCCCACACCACACAGCAGCGCACCATCGCGGGGTGCAGGGCACCCTCCTGGGGTGGGTCCTCATTTAGTAGACATCCCCCCACGGAATAGGGTGGCTTCGCTGCAAAATCTCCATCCCCTTACATCCAAATAGGACCTTAGTTCCAAGAGGCTCCTCCGCGATTTCTCTCTCGGGAAGCCCAGCGAATCCTCAGGACAGCGGGGCTCCGGGAGCCGGGCTGAGATCCCGGGCATCTCCAGACGTGTGTGTGTGTGTGTGTGTGTGTGTGTGTGTGTGTGCGCGAGCGCGCACGCGCGGAGGGAAGCCCCGCACCTGCCACCTGCCGGGCGCCCAGGTCACTCACGCACCGGGATGGAGCGCAGTGCTCGTAGCTGGTGCTCTCCTTGTCACAGCGGGGTCCTTCTCACTCACTCCTTCACTCCTGCTCCCAAGACCCCTTCTTGGGAGTCTCTGCCCCGGAGCCCACAGCTACCGCCTTCCAGAAAGGGGGTTCCGTGTAGCAGTGCCCAAGACCGCAGCTCCTTTAAATCTGTGTCTTCTCTCTCTCTCTCTGTCTGCTCTTCGTCTTCTGGGTAATTAAACCCAAAGAGCCCAGGAAACCCTCATCTAATTAATAATTCAAAATGTTGGTCTCCTGTGACTTTTTTTTTTTTTCATTACAATTCTATGGGTCAGGCATTCATGAATTCTCCAGGCTGGAGTTCCCTGCTGGGACATGGAAGTAGAATTAACATCGTCTTCGGATAATTATGTATTTTCAAATTATCTTATTTTTTTTCCTTAGCAGCCAGAAAGAATTGTTTATGAATAAAGGGAAATGCTATGGTCTCATGAGTTGGGAATTTGTAAAGAAAGAGACATTTGGAGTAGTTGCTGAGTCAAAACAGGTGAAAATAGTTCAAGCCCCGTTTAAAGATTCCTGATGTGACATTTTGGTTCTGTAATGAGCACCTCTGGGTGTCCCTTCTCTGCTGGCCCCACCCGCCAACTCTGTCTTCCTGGCTGCAGGAGCCAATACTAGTGGCCCCACCAAAACCCATTCTCTCCTTCCCTCAATGCTCTATTTTAGTAACAGAACATTGATTTTGTGCAACATGGCAAGGTGTCCAATTTAAAATACTTCTCGGGTGAACATGTCCGGTCAGAGAGAGGCAAACAGAAATCTACCGTGTGTGGCCTCAGGGAAAATGAAGCTGACTCAGCTAACATATGCCCGTGCCCTTGCCTTTCTGTCTTCCTCCTGCCTGGAATGTGAGAGTGATGGCTGGAGGAGGAGCAGTCATTCTGCAACCATGAGGATAAAGCCTCACGTTAAGAACGCCAGAGCAGAGAGCCAAAAAAACAAACAAAACCCTAGGCTCAGCTGCACGGGTCCTGAATCAGCTTCTTTAGGAGTCTTGTGATCTGTGAAAAACTAATTCCTACGTGTTTTAGTCACTGTTAGATCAGCCAATGCAAGCCCCAAATGACATACATTTCTAGATAACAGGATTTGCAGAGCCAGCTAAACCAACACGTCTGCAGGAGCTCTACTCTGCTGGACCCGGCATCTCACCCACTCTCCATGCTCAGAGGAGACGTGGGCACCACCGAAGGCCATCCTCCATGCACCTGAAACAGGCTCCTCTGCCTGCAGGCTGGGAATGCAGAAATGAGTAATGTGATCTCTCAGGACCACTACCTCTGGGGGCTGGAGCGCCCCGGCTGGAGCCCAGGCCCCACAGACCCCTCTGTGGTGGCACGCTGTCTGGTGCCCCTGCTGCCCACGGTCACTGGCCTAACAGCAAATCTTTCACAGGGGGTCGCCTCCATCTCTGGCCTACAGCACCCTCTCCTCCTGCCTTTCCTTGGCAGCACTGGTTCTTCCTCCCCAGGGGCTACTGTCTCTCCCCCACTTCGCCCACTTGTGTTTGGTGGATTTCCACTGAGACCCGATCTGGTGTCCTTCCTCCCTGGGCCCTCCTCCAGGCTGGGCCACACGATCACCTGCATGCCAAGGATGCTAACCCTTCTCTCCTCTGCAACGTGGCCCCAGATACATGCCGTGTGCCTGATACCGCCACGGGGACGGCTCAGAAGGATCTCAAGCCTCAATGTCCACACTTAGAGGTTCATCTCATGTAAATCGAAACCACTGCGAGAAGCACGTCATGCCCATGAGAATGGCTGTTATTTAAAAAAAAAAATGGAAATAACAAATGTTGACAAGGGTGTGAAGAAATTGCTGGTGGGAATGTAAAATGGTGCAGCCGCTGTGAAAACAGTCTAGAGACTCTTCCAAAAATGAAATAAAGGATTAGCATATGATCCAGCAGTCTCCTCCGGGGCACCCAAAGAAGGGAAGGCAGGGTCTCAAGCAGATCCCTGTGCACCCACGTTCATGGAAGCAACCAAGTGTCCACTGGTGGATGAACAGAGAAGCAACGATGGCCCCCACCCCGTGGAATGTTATTCAGCCCCGAAGAGAGCGGACAGCCTGGCACCTGCCACCACACAGGAGAGCCCTGAGGACATCACGCTGAGGGAAACACAGCAATCTCGAGAGAATGAAGGTGGCATGATTCCACTTACGGGAGGGAGGGTCCCTGCCACAGTCAGACTCACAGAGACTGAGCAGATGGCAGGAGCCGGGGGCGCAGAAATGGGGGATTGGTGCTGGATGGAGACCAAGCTCCGTGTGGGAAAATGAGAAAGTTCTGGAGATGGAAGGTGGGGACGACTGCACAGCAGTGTCCGCGTGCGTCCTGCTCCTGGACTGCACACTTCCACACTGTGAAGAGAATGCATTTTGTGTTGTGTTTATTTTACCACAATTTGTTAAATGTTTTGCCCTCCCTCTCGTCTGCCAACCTTCCCTGTATGTGCACTTGTCACAGAAGCACCACCTTCCCAAAACCCAGGGAGGCATCCTTCACGCCACCTCCCAGCATCCCACCAACAAACCATCTGCAAGTGCTGTCCACGCCACCTTCTAATATGGCCCCATGTTTCAACCCAGGTCTTCTCGTGGCCACCACAGTGATCCAGAGCACCCTCATGTCTCCCTGTGCAGACGGGAGGGCCCTGCCTGACCTCCCTGATCTCCTCGCCAGGGCAGGCCGCCTCCCTGCCTACCACCTCTCCACAGCTGCCCAACGCACCTGCAGCCGCATCCATGCCTCCTGGCACCCAGTCCTGCATAATCCCGTTCCCGACTCGCTCTTCAGCTTCTGTGCCGCATTCCCCATGGGGCACGGACTCCAGCCAGACTGTACCAAACACACCAGGGCCTTTGTCAAAGCCCTTTCCTGGGCTGCTTGCAGCACAAGTGCATCTTTCTCATCCTTCAGGCAACTCCCTGAAAGTCACCTCCTCAGAGAGGCATCCCCTGGCCCCCAAGCACGGGAGCCTCTCGGCTGTCTCTGACATAACATCCATTTGCAATTATGCATCTATTGAGTTGTTTGATGTGCATCCACGGCCAGAACGGGAGCTCCAGGGAGGGCATGATGAGAAAATGCCTGCCTGGCACACAGTAGGTATTCAGTAAATGCTTGTGTACCGAATGAAGATGCAGGCATGCTAAGCTCTCCCGATCTGGTCAGGGCCGAGCAGCTCCCTCTGGGGAGCTGTATTCTCCAGGAGGAAAGGGGCTTCTCCCTGTAATCTGTGGTAAATCCACTAGGAACCAGGTTTAGAGGCGTTCATTCCCAAGGGAAGAATGCTTCCACCAGGGTACATGACAGTGACTCTGCTGACCTAGAAGGTAACACTGTCAATCAGCACCCTGGGCTCCTCTTCCCACTGAATCGACAGCCCAGGGGCTTCCTGTCCCAACTGAGATGACTGGTACCAACTATCAAGGGTACAACGGGTTGGTTCTGTGCCACGAAGGACAAGCGTGTGCAACGCAGGATGTTCTCTGGACTGCCTCCCGGGTCTCCTATGTCGTGCGATCAGTTATTTGGAAAATGATACCAATACAATTCTAATGGCCATGGGCAGCTGTCAACAAACAACAGCCCACAGGCCAAATCTGGCCCTGCACCTACTTGTGTCAATAAAGCTTTATTGTAACACAGCAACAGCCATTGGTGTGTACGTTGTCTATAGCTGCTTTTGCACGGCAGAGCTGAGCAGCCAGGACAGTGACTATATGGCCCTTGAAGCCCAAATGTTTACTCCCTGAGCCTTTACAAAATAGGTTCACCAAATCCCAGCCTCGGCCCACCACCTGGGGTGCCCACGGAAGGCAAAGGGAACATGGAGTGAGTAGCAGATCTAGTGGAAAATAATGACCAAGGCCAGCTACAACCACTAGCGACTTGTAGAAGTGAAACTACAATGCATATAGATGCTTCCTTCCTATTTTGATACAAACGTGTGGGTAGACAAACCAAATATATTTTTCTCCCTCCATCAACCCTCTATCATCTACATAAGATGTGTTAATACCACCTAACCTCACATGTCCTTCAAACACCAGAGGGAGAGTTTTAATCAGCTAAGAGAAAACTAAACATTATCCCAAGACAAAAAGAGGGACTTGGGATGCATTAGTGACAGTTTGGTTGCATCTGGGCTTGGCTGTCTCACGTAACACAGATACATTGTCTGTATCTGGAGAGTAAGTGGTACCACGAGACATGTGAGGCGCCAAGTAGACAGGGTGGGCGAGGTGACTTTCTAGAGTGGAACCATGTTTTAGGCTGCGCTGGGCCAGGCCAGGCGAGCGCACGGTGCCAGGTCTATGCAGCCGGTGGAAACAGCAGGCATTCTGCCCACATGCACCTCACTGACCTGCAGACCCAGCTTGTTGGTGCAATGTGGCAGCAGGCTGGCCGCCACCCATCCTCCCCAAATCCCTCTTGAACTTCCCCAGCTCCTGGGCTAGGTATGGTTAGTTCACTGCAGACCAGGGTCCTGACTTCTGCAGAGCAATGGCACCACAGTCAGAGGCAAAGAATGGAGCTGGCTCCAGCTCATCCTTGCAGTCCCCAGCCCATTCTTGGTCACCTCCCCTAGGGCCAGCCTCCGAACTTCACGCTCCCACACCAGAGGAGAAACCAAAGTCCTGACCCTATAACAGAACCAAATACATATGTGGACAGCCTCCTAGCAGTTCTGCCTTCCTGACTGCCCCCTCCCCCCGACACATGGGCCCCCTACCAAGGGCAAGATGCCCTTGAAGACGCGGAAGAGGAGTGGGCATGGAGCTCCATCAGGAGATCCCAAATGAACAGCAGGAAATAGGGATCAGATTGCTCAAATCCAAGGGAAAGGGTACACAGACCATAACAGGACATACACCACGAGCTCCAGGGACATGGAAATGCACCTGCTGGCTGCATGCTGCAGGGTGTGTCACCCCGCGGGTGCCTGTGTGCCCTCCCCTCTCCTTTCTGGGACGGAATGCCAGGGGACGGCATCTCTGATGGTGGGGACCATGTCCAGAAAGCTGCTGCAGAAGAGGATGTGGTGTTCCAGGCGGGCCTCACGGGAGAGGCATTCCACGTCGCGTTTTTCCATCGTGTGTAGCAGGAGTTAATGCATTTTTGGTGAGATGGAGTGGGGAAAGGTCATTCTGCAAATATTCAAAAGCAATTTCATGAAACAGTGGGCTCTCATCCATCTGCTGTAACAAACTGGCTGGGCGCCCTGGAGCCTGCAGCCTATACATTCCGTGAAATTATGACTCCCTCCGGGGATATATCGTGTTTTTTTCCAGGGCTGAAATGAAAAGATATACAGTACACTGTATACACGGGCCCATTATGCTGGGGAGACGCTCGGAGCCGGTGCTGCTGTTTATGGAGGATAGGTGATAAATCAAGCTGTATAATTTGCAACCGACGGTTTCATTTGTTCTGTAATGTTCCTCTGATCTTTCGGAAATGAAGGAATTTCACATAAAACAAGTAGTCTGACGAACTTTAATCTTGCCCATAATTGGATAATAAAATCGGGTACGTGCAGTAATTAAAAGGACAGTGATGAAAGAGTCAGCATGCAGGTTCACGTGGCACCTCCGCCAGAACCGAGGGGTTCAGTTCAGGGCACACTTGGAACCAGAAGAGGCCCCACGGCAGAAAGGCTGTGCGGTCGTTCGTTTGTTAGATGTAAGTGTTTGTGCAAACAAGAGACCCCACGCCAGCGATGGCCTCGTGGTGTACATTAGCATTAAAGGTCACGCTTGGAGCTAGTAATGGGCAGGAGTTGAGTGCCTGCTTTTCACTTGGGCGAGTTCACCCTTCTACGCCCATCTGCTACCCCTCCTCCACCGCCTCCTATCCGCACGAGTGTGGCCCTGCATCCGGCACACGAGTCCCGTGCCCAGTCTCTGTTTCTGGGCTCCCCGGTCACTCCTCCCGCGCCTGCTCCCGGCCTGAGAAACAGAACCCAAGTCTCTCCCCGGCCCAGCCAGCCTCCACTCTCTAACACAGCCTCCACCCCCCGGCGTCTGGCCACCAGGACCCTATGCAGTTCCTGTGGCAAGGCCACCACTCCTGGGATGGCCCCTGAATTCAGGGCCACCTGTTGGCTTTCCAGCTCTTGCCTCCTTAATCTTGCCCGGGCTGCTAGCAACCTCTGCGCCCTCACCTGGTGATGACCCAGATGCACCGCATGGACCCTCTGCGCCCAGGTCCCAGCCAGCTTCAACTCACCTGGCCATTCTGGCTCCCTCAAACCCCTGCCTCTGTGACCCACGGGGAGCTTTTCATTGCAGCGGAGCATAGAAATACACAATGGGTTTGTCGATCATGAGCTGACAACAGAATCGCCAGCGGCCTCCTAAAGGCTGATGTCCTCTGCCCAGGGCTGCAATGCGGTTGTGAAGACAGAAGAGGGTCTGTGATCGGGAAGTCCTCGAGCACATGCGACTGCACCTGCACGGGACCAGGGCCACTGGCTCTGCAGGCGAGGAAGCCAGTCCTCACACGACGCCAGGGACACCCCGGGCCCAGGATGCAGACCCTCCTTCTACACACCGGTAAGCAGACGGCCTGCTTTCTCTCTGTCTTGTTTTAATAAGTCATGTTTCCCAGATCTCTGTGTACGATGAAGCAAACGGAGACACAGTCACACTAACAGGATCCTATGTCTTTTTCCATTGATTTTTTTTCTACAAAATGCAATTGATAAGGTTTTTTCCTCACAAAATGGAATTACACTGTGACATACCACTTTGTAACCTTTTTTTTTTTAATTCTAGAACTTGAACATTCCTCCTCCTTAAACATTTGTCAACAGTACTTTTAACAACCTCCTAGCGTCCAGTGGTATAAATGACCAGCCCACCATTGCCATGTGGCTGCATTCCACACTCACACCACAGTCACCACTGTGCAAACAGCCCCAGGCTGAAGGTCCTTGAGCACGACACTCTACAAACAGCTTATGCTATTTCACGGAAAGTGAAAATGCAGCGTCAAAAGTCATGTTAAACTAGAAGATTTTTGCTACGTTTTGCCAAAATACTTTCCAGAAAGACTGAAAAGTTCATACTCGCACAGCAGCATGTGAGAGTGCGATCTCCCTGCATCGCAGCCAAACCCAACATTACTGCTCCCATTAGCTTTCACCCCTCGCACACTCCAATCTGCGTTTCTTCAATGATATGCATGACTGAACATTTCTCGTCTAGTTGGCACTATTTGTGTCTCTTCATTTATGAATTACCTTTGTGTGTCTTTTCCGTTTCTCCTGGGCACGCCTCACTGTTTTCTTCCCGACCTGGGGAGCAGGTGGAGCGGGACGATGAGAGACCTCCCATTGGACTCGCCCTCCACAGCCAGAGAGACCTGAGGTCCCACCACGTGGGCCAGAGAGGGCGTGTGACAACTCGGCCCTCCTGGCTGAGCAACATGTGGCCCTGAGCAAGTTAATCTGTGTGAGCCAGTCGCAGGGAGGGAAGGGAGAGGGTACCACAGCCCCTGCTCCAATTTCAGAACAGGGAGAAGGAAGGAAGGAAGGAAGGAAGGAAGGAAGGAAGGAAGGAAGGAAGGGAGGGAGGGAGGGAGGGAGGGAGGGAGGGAGGGAGGGAGGGAGGGAGGGAGGGAGGAAATGAGGTTCATGCAGGAAAGATTCAGGGGACTCAGCATGACGGTGGGGAATACATGGGACAGCGGAGGTGCCAGCAAGGGCTAGAGAGGGTGTCTGCAGAGAGGTTCAGAGCCACACTGCAGGCCTGTGGCCAGTCATCTGGAGGATGTCACAGAGGCAAACGGAGCTTACACTCACGGAGGGAGGGCGGGAGGTGGGGAGGGACCTCTACAACTCCTGGACCCATGTGCCCGAGACACACCCCAATGCCTGGAATCTGGGTCCCTTGTGGCTACATCACTCTGCCTTCTGCACCAAAGCCACTGCAATCACTGTACCTCTCAGAGGCACATCACTTCCTCTCAGACTGAAATGCTGGCCAAAGGCCAATCATTTTTCATCTCTGATTAAACTGTCTCAGGAAGAAATTGGAAATAATTCAGCAAAGGAAGCTCCAGCTCTTGGAGGTGCAGGATACACAGTAATTTTGGATGCAGGAAGCCTATCAGCACAACCGGGCTCCCTCCCACCAATTGTGAAGGTTCACCGGGTAGGTGGGCTCCCAGGGGAACAGGAATGCTTAGGCCACCAGAGTACAACATTCCTGCTTAGGAAACTCACAAGCCACCTGTTCAACTTTTCTCAAGGACACCTTTGTTGGATGCACTTGTTAGAACTACAAATCATCAGGTGTTTCTCCTGGATTCAAACTCAATATGCCTAGGGTAGGACCAGGAAATCAGCATTTTTAAACAAGGGCCTCAGGTGCTTCTTACGACTGGGCAAAGACCTGATTTTGGGGGATGCCTGGGTGGCTCAGTGGTTGAGCATGTGCCTTCAGCTCAGGGCATGATTCTCGGGTCGAGTCGTACATCAGGCTCCCCACAGGGAGCCTGCTTCTCCCTCTGCCTGTGTCTCAGCCTCTCTCTGTCTCTCATGAATGAATAAATAAATAAAATATTTTTTAAAAAGACCTGATTTTTGTCTAGCATTTCTCACATTAAAATTTTGTTAATTTAAAATTAAAAGGAGATAAAAAAAATACCAAGGAGTTCCACTTCTGCCTATGGCCAATAATGTACACAGATCAGCTCTTCTCTGAAGAACAAACAGAAACTATGAAAAAATGTTGAGTTTCAAAAAAAAATCTGTTTAAAAATATCCTAGAGCAATAAAATGTGGGAGTTCTTAAGGCAGCTGAGAGAGAGATCTCAGAAGGAAATCACAAAGGTGAACCTGATAATTCGGCACAGCTATTCACCTTGAAGCATCTGCTGATTCTGAGAAAATGCCTAAAAGCTGAGAAGCTGTGCTTTGTCGGAGCTGGTCAGCGAAGAAGCCAAGGGAAAGAGGGACAAAAACAGAGCCAGCAGCCAAGAGGTGGTGAGGCCAAGCACAGCCATTATAGTCTGACCCCTGAGAGAGCAAAGCCAGGCTCAGGGTGGGCAGGGGGAGCCTGGCATGCAACCCAAGCTTTTAGACAGGATCCAAAGCCTAGCAGAAACATACCAGTTTGCACAAAGACCAAAGCCTGGCTTCCAATCTGCTCAATCCCAGACTCGTTATGATGTTCTTCCCCTCCCTCATTTCCAAAAGCAAAAGTGCATCCTTTCAGGAAAAAGATGGCATCATCCAAACCCTCGAGTCACCTCTGGGTTTTCACATATTGTACCTGACACTCAATAAGCAAACCACACAACAGGAGATGCGGAAGGCTCAGAACCAAGAGAAAAAAACAGACATAGAAATAGACCCAGGGACACCCCCCTTTTCGAATTATCAGATGCCTTCAGAAAAACTGTGACTGAGATGTCTGAGACAATGAAAAGCTAGATGGAGAATTTTAGCAAAGAGAATGTATTTTAAAAGATCAAATACAAACTCTAGAACTGAAGTATCTAATAACTAGAACCAAGAACTCTGTGGGTAGGTTTGGTTGCAAATCAGGTGCAGCTGAAGGAAGGATCGGTGACTGTGAAGATAGGTCAGTAGGGAACACCCAGGCTGGAAGACCAGAGAGAAGAAGAAACAACAAATGGGAAATCCTGGAGGCAGGGGAGTGCACAGGACAGGACAGGGTATGCTGGGCCATGGAGGAGAAAGGGCAAGCAGGACACAATTGATTTGTATTACATCACAATTTTCCAAAACTGACAGAAGACATCAAACCAAAAATGCAAGAAGTGCATCCCCAACAGGAAACATACAGAGAATACCAGATCTAAGAACATGTAGCAAAACTGCTAAGAACCAAAAACAAACATTAAAATCTTTTTAAAATAAAGTTAAACATTACATTTTATTTATTATTTACTTGTATTATTTGTTAATGACCAATGACATCAGAATCTCTGAGAATTGGGCCAGAACATGAGTCCAGGGGGCAGGGATGTGTGCTTTTTGCAAATGCAGGTCCTAGGGCCTCTCCACTGGAGACTGATTTGGTCAACTTGGGCAAGGCCTGTGAATCAGCATTTCCAACCAGCCACAGAGGTGATCCTATAGAGGTTCACAAACCAGCCTGTCCCCGCCCCTCAGATGACAGCTTCAGGGCACATAGCTGAGCTCACAGTGAGCTCACAGCTGTGCATTCTGCAGCGGGGGAAGTTTGGGAAGCAGCTCTTAGGACCCAGCAGCCACGGGACCCCAGTGTGCTGGAGATTGGACGGGCACCTCAAGGGCCTGCAGAGACTCATGACTAGAGGAAGGATGGCAGGAAGGGACTGAGAATTCCTGATCATGCATATGAGGCTTTCACAGACTTCCTCCGATTCCAAGTGGGTCTGTCCAGCTTTGTGGGTGCCAGGTGCTCTGGTGAGCGCTCACCCATTTATCCACGGTCTCCTTCAACCTCACACCACACACCTGAGAGGCAATGGCCTTACAGAGACATGAGGAAGCTCAGTCACTCACCCACGGTCACAGCAGCCCATCACACCACGGGCAGAGGTTCGGTGCTGCCAGCCTGGATACCCCTGGGGAGCCACGCAGAACCCACCGTGGAGCCATCTGCCCCAAGATTGAGAGAGAAATTATCCACTGCCCCTCACCTTGTGCTGCTCACAGCTGCCCCTTGAGGTGTGGATGCCCCCATCCTTCCAGGGTTCTGTGAGAAAGAGGAGGAGGAGGAGGAGGCCAGGAACAAAGAGGATGGGTGGAGGAGAAGGAGGGAAAGGGGGAGTAGTAGGGGGAAGAGGAGGAGGCAGGAGGGGAAGAAGGGAGAGGAAGGGGAGGAAGAGGAAGAAGGAGAGGAGGAGACAGCGATGAAGTCCTGATTGTGCTCGCCAGCTGGAGTCATCCCTGAAACAATGCAGCCCCAGGTCCTCAGCAGATGCTAGCACCTGGTAGACCAGAAGGCAGAGGGGACCAGAGACTGTCCTAACCTGGGCCCAGCTGCACACGTGACAATATCGCTGGGTTGAGCAACCCAATGCAGCTCTGATGTCGCAGGTCAGCTCCACCAGGTGAACCTTCGGTCCCTGCAGACAGCTGCATAGGGTTTTGGTGGCTGGCCAGGACATTCCCAATTAAGCTGAGCTGCCTCCTTCCTATCTGCCTGTGATAGATCTGCCTATTCCCACGTTCTAGTTCTCTCTGGACTTCAGAGTCCAGATTTCTGTAGAATCTGTTCCTATAGCTCTAGCATGCATAAGACCCCCCCCTCCCGCCACACACACACACACACACACACACACACACACACACACAGTGCTCGTTTTAAATGCAAACTTCCAGTTTCCTGCCCCTAGGGATTCTGATGGCCTAATCTAGCAGGTGATTAAGCAGGTGAGCCGTGCTCTCCAATGGAACCGTGATGGTGGACATGTTTAACCTCTGCACTACTCAGTACGGTAGGCACATGAAATGTGGCTAATATGATTATGGAAGTGAATTTAAATTTCATTTACTTTGAATCGATTTAAATTTTGGAAGCATATGTGACCGTGGGCTACCACGGTGGATAGCACAGCTCAGACCCTTGCTTCTCAAAGCGCCCAGCTCACCTGCAGCCGCAGTGGCATCACCGGGAAGGTGGTCAGAAATGCAGAATTTCAGGTGTGCTCAGGACCTACCGAATCAGAAACCTGCATTTTAACCAAATTCTCAAGCAATCTGTCCATAGGCTGATACTTTCTGGGACATCCTGGTGCCTGAAATCTCCCATCACTGAACCATCCACTGCTAACACACTTCCCTTGTGACAGACTAACTCTAACATCCAGTTGTATAATCTAGCTCTTACCCGAAATACCAGGTCCTGACATAACGAGCATTACTGATCTGAGGGGCAAGAGGCGTGTGTGTGTGTGTGTGTATGTGTGTGTGTGTGACTGTGATGACAGAGATGAAGGGAAGTCGGGGCCGAGATGGATAGGGTCCGGCGTGCATGCCAAGGATTTGCACTTTACTTGCTGAGCAACAGCAAAACCACCAACGCTGCTAAGAAGGCAAGTGACACAAGTAATGGTTCATGACAACAATGTGGGGCAGTGTGGTGGACAGGCTGGAGGAGGTGACCACACTAATCTCCACTGTCCACTGCTTCTTGTATTCAGCATCATTTCAGGGAGTAACACCTGCTATCTTATCACATCCCTAGAGTTGAGACACAGGAAAAATTTAGGACTTACAACAAGGTGTCTCTTCCATGCTATCAACGTCCACAAGTATCCCAACCCAGATCTCCAGAATAACACAGTATCCTTTATCTCTAAACTGAGGAGGAAATAAACACTCCTTCCATTTCAGTCCTGAAGAGATTATTTTCAGTGATAAACCAAATAAATGTTGGCCATTTATAGCAGAGTGAACTCTTTGGGATCTGACTCACCATTGATTGAGACAACTGCTATGAAAGCACAGTCTGTAAATGTACCATGTTTAAGATTCAAAGTATAAAGAAGATATTCGCAGGACACATAATAATCAAAACCATGAAACGGTGGATTCTCCTGCAGGTATCTTGTCCATTGGTGTTCACATGATCTACATGATCTATTGTCACAATAAACCACAAATATGAAGACCACTGGTGGTGGGAAGAGGGAGAAAATGCAAAGAGAAGTGTGAGATTGAGAAAATGTTTCTGGTCTTTTATCCAGTCCCAGAAATCCCTCACTACACCCACAGGGCAGATCCCAGTAGGTGGGTGGGGAAGACTGAAGGGGAAGAGCCAGGAGGGGTCTATTGTTTCCTAGGTGACAGTGTTCCATAACATGCTGTGTATTTTTTTATTTTTATTTTTAAAGATTGTATTTATTTATTCATGAAAGATACAGAGAGAGGCAGAGACATGGGCAGAGGGAGAAGCAGGCTCCCCACAGGGAAGGGGGGGGGCAGTGATACAGGACTTGATCCCAGGACCCCAGGATCACGACCTGAGCCAAAGGCAGATGCTGAACCACTGAGCCACCCAGGTGGCTGTTTTTTTTTTTTTTTTTTTTTTTTAAATTTATTTATGATAGTCACACACAGAGAGAGAGAGAGAGGCAGAGACACAGGCAGAGGGAGAAGCAGGCTCCATGCACCAGGAGCCCGACGTGGGATTTGATCCTGGGTCTCCAGGATCACACCCTGGGCCAAAGGCAGGCGCTAAACCACTGCGCCACCCAGGGATCCCCAGGTGGCTGTTTTTAAAGGCCCAACTCAAGTTAGTGCTTCAACACAAATATTGCAAGAGAACAGCCCAAGCAGAGCACCCAGACGAAGACAGGATGAAGGGGTCACAGACTAACGTGAGCTGAAGACAAGACGCAAGCCCAGGGTCAGGAGGAGCTTAGGCAGGACCTCCTCGTGCAGGACCAGCAAAGCCAGCCCTCTAGCCCACCTGGCCGGGTGCCCAGGCCTTACAGCAGTGGTCTCCACACGAAGAACACACCCCAGGAGAAGGCCAGGGGACTGCTGGGGTTTAGGAAGAAGAAACTAGAATCTCTATTTGTATTTACTTTTTTATCTTGACAAGACAATAAGTTAACTTTAGCTGAAAGTTCAAATACAGATCGACCATCGCTGCACCTACCATCAGAAGTCCCATGCTGCTTTTTCAGTGTAGCGAGTGTACTGCAACTCTTCTATTCCCGGGCATGTGGATTTACCTACTACATAGCTCTCATTGAGCCAACCCTCTTCAATGGCCTAAGTGGCTTTAAAAGACTCTTGCAAAGAAACAGCAGACTGAAGATGATTCATAGGAGGCAAGCGGGAATGAGCAACAGGAGCTGATACTTCTACTCCCAATAAAAGCTACTCACCAGCCTTACAACAAGGAAAAACAGTAACATCTGCCAAGAAGCGAGCTTCCAAATCAGAAACTTTCATGAAGATACTCCGTAGTAGGAATCTGTGCTCATCACAGTTAACAATGAGCCTCTTCCTATTTAATGAAAACTGTGAAGCCACCATGGTTAGCAGAGGCTACAGACCCAGAAGATGGCAAGCCTCCACAATGTTTCCAGTAAGTTACCATTATAAAATACTAACTCCAACACATTTTCAACAATGTTCACTAAACATAATCATAAATGTTTATAAGTCTTTTAAGAGCAAAACACAAACAGGTACACACCATCTACAAAATACTTGTTCTTCCTGCCGCAGGACTATGGGTGACATACTCATCAAACAGTTGACGGGATAAAACCCTGAAAAAAAACATCTTTTACTGGGTAACAGGGGAAAAAACACAACCCAAAGAAGTAAGTTCAGGGATACATTTCTCAAGGTGGGCAGTTGGGTAAGGGGACAGAAGTTTCTGGCACATCCCAGCTTAGAGAATCGTCACAAGAAGCATGAATGAAAAGTTGAGATATTAAAGGCATTAAAGTCATGAGGACAGGTGCCTCAAAATCTGTCAACACATTAACAGTGTTTTAGGACAAATGACGTATGCCTAGCTGGGATGGGATTCCTCTGGCTGGCACCTGTTTGTGACAGAGGGCAGGGTGAACCACCATGAAAGGCTCAGCCACAGCATCACCCCGTAGTTCACAGATAAGAAATGCACCATGTGATGGAAGGTATCATGATTCCATCACATTGAGCTCTTGAAATGAACAGAGTATTTACAATACTGTATGGTAAGAGAGACTCATGAAAAGTATTTTGGTTCACCTACATTTTTCTATTTCAGGGTAAAATACTTCTCTAAAAGAGCCAGGAAGCTTCAAGATGAGTTTGCGTGTATTTCTTATACAAAGGTGACTGTTCCACATTTTCTGACCTTTCTGTGGCCCACTCCCCAGGCATGTGCCGCCACGGAATAAATACACCTTATCTGAATCTTGTGGATAGAAGGCATGCTCCATCGATGAGACAGGACGGAATGTCTTGTGATACACACAGCGCACAGTAGAAATGGTGATTTGGAAAATTCTCCTCATTATGTGATCACCCTGCTGTCACAGACGATGCATGGCACCTATAAACACTTCCACATCTGTGCAACCGAAAAACCTGGAAGCAAAATTTTTCTAGCTTGGTTTAAAACCTTTCAAGACTTCCAATAGGTTTTGAACCCATCTACTAACAAAATAAATGTGCAGCGTCTTCTGATTAATAGGCAGGAATGATCCACATCAAGAACATGGGTATCCACCATTTGCTTCGATGTGGATGGAACTGGAGGGTATTATGCTGAGTGAAATAAGTCAATCGGAGAAGGACAAACATTATATGGTCTCATTCATTTGGGGAATATAAAAAATGGTGAAAGGGAATAAAGGGGAAAGGAGGAAAAATGAGTGGGAAATATCAGAAAGGGAGACAGAACATGAAAGACTCCTAACTCTGGGAAACAAACTAGGGGTGGTAGAAGGGGAGGTGGGCGGGGGGGTGGGGGTGCCTGGGTGATGGGCACTGAGGTGGGCACTTGACGGGATGAGCACTGGGTGTTATTCTATATGTTGGCAAATTGAACACCAATAAAAAAGTAAATTTATTAAAAAAAAAAAAAGGAGAAGAACATGGGTATTTACTAGACTGATTTCAATTAAAAAAAAAAAAAAGACCTCTGCAAAATTACTAAACAGCATCAGAAATTTTAACAAGTGCAGTCGTGCTTCCCTTTGGATCTGCTTATCTCTGGAAGGTATCATTTTCAGCTATAAAAGCCCTTAAACACCAACACTGGAATAAAGTGAAATTAGAACCAGACGTTTCAATCATTCCAAGGGAATTAAAATAAGGTTTTCAAAAACAGTACATTTCCAAAAACTTCCCATCACTGCTTTCCCTTTTAGAAATTAAGTACATCCAGATTACAGGTAACAGACCATCTTAACCGTCTCTTCTTTCACTTGTGCATAAAATGTTATCCAGAAAAGAATTTGTTGTTTATTTTTAGGCATAGAAACCTACATTTGGGGAAGGGGCTCCCAGGCATGAGAGCTCACCCCTCTGAGGGCAGGAGGCCAGGAGGGACAATGACTGTGAGATGCGTGAAGCGGGGTGTGCACAAGGCCGAGCATGGACCGAGGGGGAGGGCCACGCAGCCACAGTGACACTGTGCTCTAGAATGACCCAGTCCAGAGACAAAGCTGAAAGGGCAGCAGATAGCGGCCAGCAAAAACAGCAGTGAGGGCACAACACAGCCAGGGCAGCCTGCAAACGAGAATTTACTATTTATTTTGTGCTGGGGGCTTTCAGTGAGCCCCACACCTGGCAGCGCATGTGCCCGTGAGGAGGAGATGAGCGTGCAAGCACATGATTAAAATGCAGCGTGACAAACTGAATTTCAATGATCTCTGGAAGAAAAAAACGGAGAACCGTGACCAGGACCTCGGCTTCTGCATGGAGCCGTCCACACCTGGAAACACACATTGCTCCCATGTTAGTGGGAATGGTGACTAAACATTCTTGGTTACCATCTGCTGGGTGGACTAGACTCCACGGTTTACCTTATCAAATTACACTCAGTGCTAGGGCAGGGCAGGAATCAAAAAGAGACTTTGGGGCTCTGCTCTATCTCCCAACTCCCCAGTTCAAAGAACCGTCTCTGTTCAGACCTACTACCTGGACTGTCCCCTTGTCCAGGCCCCAGACCACGCTGGCTCGCTTCTGGGCCTGGAGGCCTTGTATTCAGCCTCTGCCGATGCCCTGATGGACATTACCTGCATCGTCAGGGATTTTTTCCTTCCCGATACCCTCTGCACAATGGGTCACTGCTCATTCCTAATCACCGTGTTCACTGTTGCCAGGTGGGAGGCCTGTACCCCTCTGGCCTTCCTGAATCTCAGAATCGCACATTTTAAAATATTTTTTACTTTTACACACAGAACACCAAATCATATGCTATTATCCACAGAACATGGATCCATGCCTTAAATGGAACACTTCTGCATGTTCAATGAACTCATTCACACAGATCCTCAGACACCGGCCATATGTGCAGGTGTTTGTTAAGAATGAGAAATGCTAGCATCATCCCTCCTCTTTGGAGCTCACAGTGGATGCGTACGGCAGGAGGACAGGAGGATGTGGACCAGGGCTGTTTGTATAAGTGCAATGACACTAACTCTGCCCAGGAGCCTCTAGGAGAACCTCACGGAAGAGGTAACCCTAAGCTGAGTCTTAAAGGAGAGATGGGAGCTTCAGCTAGAGAGGAAAAAGGGCACCATGGCTGGCGGCATAGGCATGCCCACAAGGCGCAAGGGGCAAGAGATACCCATGCTGCTCAGGGGGGAGATCTCCATCAGCGAGGGGGAAGGACCTCCTACAGGAGAAGCATCCAGCCACTCCCCACTCCCCGGGAGGCCCCCAATGCCCCCTGAAAGCCTCCAAGCAGGGCTGCTGCCCCGTCGGATTCACACTCTAGAAGGTCACTTAGATCATTTGGGGAACAGAGTGCAAAGCGCCAGACTGCAGGCAGCAGAGGCCAGATGAGAGTCGCCTGCTCACTTGGCCCAGAGACGCCAGAGCCTGGACACAAGGACAGACGGACAGGATGGGATGGGACCTGGTAAGGGATGGATGTCAGCAGCACTCGGATGGCAAATGCCACAGGACCGGGTGCAGGCAGTGCGGGGCGGGAGGTGGGGGGGAGCACAGTGTTCAGGAAATCTCATGGGCTTCTGGTCACGAGCAAACCTGCCTCACAAAATCACCACTCCCTCGCTGTGATGCCATCTGCCAGCGTGCAGCCCACGGCACATTTCATTTCCAAAGCAGACACCACAAGCAAACAAAGAATCGCTAACAGACAGAATATCAGATCGTCAACTCATAATTGACTGACACACGGCACAGCAGAGACAGAAGCAGAGCATTTAAATCATCTGAGGGTCCAGTCCACTAACCATCCAAACCTACAAAGCATCGGACACAGAATCTCAGGGTGAGCAGATAAAGTCATGATGAAGCCCTAGAATATTCTGGGGGAAGCCTGTACACAAACACATGGACAGATCCTCAGCCGTCTGCCAAAAGCTGACCAGGCCCACGACGGGACTTGCCGAGACCATGTCCAAGCAGCTGGGTTCACCTTGCTCTCACACTCAGGGCAGACCACAGCCCCTCACAAACAAGGGGCATGTGCTGGAGGAACACGCCTGTCACGTTGACCAGAGAGATGGCTGCAGGTCATGTGGTCCCCACCCCCATGTTCATTCACAATCTACCGCTGATTTTGGAGGGTGATTTAACATCAGGTGTTTTGCAGGTATGCAAGCAGCCAGCAGTCCATATTCACGCTGATGTCCTGACCAGGGAGAAGGGACAGACTAGCTTTTCTCTGGGGCAAAACCCTGATGTCAGCTGCAGGCATCAGGCTTTATGTCAAGGACTCTTCGTATAGGACTTCATCAACCTTCATGTCATTCTCGTCCACAGGGACCTGGGGGCAGATCTGCTCTCGGAAGGCCAAGGCCATGGTGTAGGGCGGCACGTCCTGCTGCTGCAAACAGCGCCTCAGGTATGCATCGTAGTAGCCTCTGCCCCGGCCCAAGCGGTTGCCGTGCTTGTCAAAGCCAAGACCCGGCATGAAGATGAGATCCAATCCGCCTGTGGGAGACAAGGACACAGTGAAGAGGGTGAATGGTCCCTGAAAGAGACGACCCCTCGGGAGTCTGGGTTCCACTCTGGAATGACATCGATCCCCTCTCTGATTGCTAAAGAAATGTGTGAGCACTCTAGAAAATCCAACACATACAGAGCCAAACAGAGAAGGACGTAACACCCAGCACCCCGCATGCCCATCATCCATCCCTCCCAATGTTCTGTGTGTACCTTGAACAACATGGGTCTGTCCTGTGGAAGTCATTATACAGAAATGTTTTCACTACAGAACAGTGCCATACACGTACCCCCCTCTTCCTGAGACTTTCCTAATGTTTCTCTTCCTACAGCTTATTTTATTCTAAGAACACAGTACGTGACACAAATAGCATACAGAATACGTGAGCATCAACTGTTCACATCATTGGCAAGGCTTCTGGTCACCAGGAGCCCATCAGCAGGTTAGGTCTGCAGGAATCAAAGGTTGCACATGGATTTTCGACTGCATATAGGGTTGGCACCTCTATCCCCCAGGTAGTTCAAGGGTCATCTATATGTATAAAATCATCAGGTTCCCAGAGCCCGTCCACACCTAAACAGAATCTCCAAGGACAGAGACTAGGAACTTTTAATCTTTCTTTCAAGAATCCAGGTGATCCGGGGCACCCAGGTGGCTCAGTGGTTGCGCGTCTGCCTTTGGCTCAGGGCGTGATCCCGCGATCCGGGATCGAGTCCTACATCGGGCTCCCTGCAGGGAGCTTGCTTCTCCCTCTGCCTCTGTCTCTGCCTCTCTCTCTCTCTATGTGTGTCTCTCATGAATGAATGAATGAATGAATGAATGAATGAATGAATGAATGAATAAATAAATAAATAAATAAATAAATAAATAAATAAATAAAATCTTAAAAAAAAAAAAAGAATCCAGGAGATCCTACCTATCTGCCGGGTTAGAGAGCCAATGTCCCAGCATAATGACAAACGGAGGAAGGAGAAAGGGTCAGAAAGAAGCCAGGAAGGACAGAGCTGTTCTGAGAGGCAGTGAGCAAAGCAGGTTAGCTGCTACCAGCACCAAGGTACCCACTTCATTTCCCCTCCCACTGGAGAGCCAAGGCCTGCCAGGTTGCCAGCTTCCCTGGATTCACATGAGAGCAGGCTGAGCCAGCCAGGGATATTCCAGAGGTACACACGGGGCCCCCTAGCTGTCCTCTGGCTGGAACCCTCCCAGGGACACAGGGACCATCAGATGATGCTCTGTGGCATCATCAAGACAGAGCAGGTTGCTAAGGCTCAGGGCATGAGGCAGGGTCTTAGAGGCTGCAGAGATCTGACGGCAGTGGAAGGTGTGGGGAGCCTCATGAAGAAGGCGGCAAAGATCACAAGGTGGAGAACCTGCATGGATTTTGTGAGGCCCACAGAACAGCCCTTCTAGGCTCTAGCAGGGAGCATGACAGACCAGCACTAATCATGAGCCACACCACATGTCCAACTCAGGGCTGTGCCCAGCAGCCTTCCTCTGCCGGTCCTTGGCCTCTGGAAAGCCACCTGGGGGCTTCTGGGGGACCCGAAGCTTAGCATGGATGAAGCTCTCACACAGCACTGCTGCCAAGGACATACCAGGGCTGGGAACGGGGTGTTCAGGGTAGCGGTGTTCATACTGCCAGCTAGGCCGGCCCCCCGCCATCAATAGCTGCTCTGAGTCCCTGCAGAAGTGCAAGCTGAACCCGGGACACACCTGCTGACCCGTGCCTGCCAGAACCCAGCAGAGCCCACCTCAGACCACAGTCCTGACCTTCTGTGAAACCTGCTGGTCTCTTCCAACCCAAACCCTGGTCACTGACCTTTCCCCTCCCTGACCCTGTCCTGCTCCTTTTTCTCTCATGGGATTAACAGCGGCTTGTGCATAGAGACTTTGCTGGCTCCGGGTCCTTTTTGTTGCCGAGCAGACGTGGGCTGGAAGCTCAGCTCTGTCATCTGTACAGCATACGCACACACGTTTTTTTCTGAGGCTCCTGCCTCTTTAGAGTCCATCAGGGCACTTTCTGTAAAGTCCTCCGGGGGCATGCTTCCTCCCCCTCTAGGGAATGGGGCTCAGCTAAAATAAAGCAAGCACGTGTGTAACACCTATTCCAATGCACGGCATGCTCTGCCAACTGCCCCCAAAGCAACAGGACAGAAAGCTCTAGAAGGCTTCAACAGAGGGAGAGCCCGCCTGGCTGGCTGGTCAGGGAAGGGCTTGTTGGAACCTGGTGGGACCAAGGCTTGCATGGAGGTGCCAAAACTGGGTTTGAGTACGTTTCAGAGAGTAAGGAAAAGGTGGCAGGAGCAGAGTGACAAGGAGGGAACAGTCAGGGTGTAAGGACCCCGCTGAGGATCAGAGAACATGCAAGGCAGCCAGGTCAGGCAGGGCATGAAGATATGGAAGGTACAGGCCAAGTGATCCCCACTGCTCAATAGCAAAATGACAACACCAGATTCAACAACCTGAACTGACAATTCTCCAGAGAAGACCAGCAACGGCCAACAGGCATAGGATTCCTGCGGATGAATTTTGTATCCTGTGACCTTACTGAAATCCATTACCGATTCTAGCAGCTTTCTGGTGGGAGTCTGTAGGACTATCTATATACAGTATCAGGTCGTCTGCAAATAGAGGAAGTTTTACTTCTTCCATACCAATCTGGATGCTTTTTCTTTTTCTTCTCTAACTGTAGTGGCTAAATAATTGAATAAAAGTGGTGAACATGGACATCCTGTCTTGTTCCTGACTTTGGGGCAAGCTCTGGTCTTCCCCTTCGACTGTGATGTTGGCTGTGGGTCTCTCCTATATGCCTTTACTATGCAGACTTATGTTCCCTCTGGACCCACTTCATTGAGAGCTTTCATCATAAACAGATGTTGAATTTTGTCAAATGCTTTTTCTGCAACTATTATAATGATCATGACTTTTATTCTGCATTTTGTGAACGTGTGTGCCGTGGTGACAGATGTGTGAATATTGAGCCATCCTTGCCTCCCTGGGATATATCCCACTTGACTGTGGTGAGTGACCCTTTAAACATGTTGTTAAATGTGGTTTGCTAGCACTTTGCTGAGGATTTTTGCTCTGTGTTCATCAGGGGCACTGGCCTGTAATTTTCTGCTTGTAGTGTCCTTATCTGGTTTTGTTGTGAGGGTAAATGTTGCCCTCATGGAATGAATTTGGAAACCTTTTTTTTTTTTTTTTTTTTTTGGAATAGTTTGAGGAGACTAAGGATTAACTCTTCTTTAAATGTTTGGTAGCGTTCCCTTGTAAGCCATCTGGCCCTGGACTGCTTTGGGAGTTTTTTGGCTTTGGTTTTTGGTTGTTTTTTGTTGTTGTTGTTTTGTTTTTGAAGTAGGTTCCATGCCTAGAGTGGAGCCCAACCTTGAGCTCAAGACCTGAGCTGAGATCATGAGTCAGACGCTCAACTGATTAAGCCACCAGGCCCCCCTGTTGGGAGTTTCCTGATTACCAATCCAACTTTGTTACTAGTAATTGGCCTATTCAGATTTCCTGTCTCCCCGATTCAGTGTAGGAGCCAAGAGGCACATAAAAGGATGTTCAGCATCACTCATCATCCAGGAAATGCAAATCAACACCTCAATGAGATACCACCTCACACCTGTTAGGATGTCCATTAAAAAAACAATAATAATAAATAAGTAAGTAATAAATAAGTAAGTAATAAGTAATAAATGTTGGTGAGGCCTACGGAGAGACTGGAACCCTTGTATGTTGATGCTGGGAATATAAAAAGGTACAGCCACTATGAAAGACAGTATAAAGTTCCTTAAAAAAATTAAAAGTAGAACAACTAGTAGTCCCATTTCCGGGGTATTTAGCCAAAACACCCCTGAAATCTGCATCTTGAAGAGGTATTTGTACACCCATGTTCAGAGCAGCCCTACTCACAGTAGTTCAGAGGAAGAAACACCTCGATGTCCACTGATGGATGAATGGATAAACACAATGTGGCACATCCACTGGAATACGACTAGGCCATGAGAAAGAAGGGACTCCGGTCAGTCACCTGCAACAGCCTAGAGGAGCTCTGAGTACATCAGGTGAAGGGAAATAAATCAGGTGCAGGAGAACAAATGCTGCATGAGTCACTCACAGGAGGCACCTGAAGCAGCCAAACCCCCAGGAGCAGAACGTACTGCAGTGGCTGCGGGAGGCTGGGAGGAGAGATGGGGGCTGCTGTGGGCACCAGCGTCAGCAGGGCAGGATGAGGAGATACAGCAAAGGTCTGCTGTCCAACACCACACCCACGGGCAGCATGCACCGCACACCTACATTTTGTTAACAGGGTGGATCTCATGTTATATCTACCACATTTTTTTTCCATAAAAAAAGGCAAAGATACTAAAGGAAAGCCAGGAGGAAACTGGGATTTCTACCAGTCAATACACAAAAAATAGATGGTAGAATTTCAGAGGACACACCTCCAGGCCGCCAGAGGAAGAGAAGGAAGGAAGGAGACAGACAAGAAAATATCCATTTCTAGTCCCTCACAGGACATGTCTCTGCCCGCCCACCCCACCCCACCCCGCCCCAGAATCTCCGAGACCGCCACAACGCTGTCCAAGGTACCCTTCATGCATGAAGTCTGAATAAGACTTCTAGGCCAAAGGAGGCCTGAGAGACACGTCTATCCTCTACAGAACGGGCCAACCTGAGCATGGCAACCCCTGATGTAGCAACTCCAAAGTCTGGGTTTGGATCAAGGAGGCAACATCATGGGATGAGATGGTGTAAGTGTTACCTCGCCCGGTTGTTCAACGTGAGCTCTATGAGTGAGCAAGGAGAATGGCTCTGGTGTTCTCGGGTGACAGGATGTGGTAAGAGCAGGTCCAGACATCCTGTGTGGGGTGTTGCTGCTGGACCCCCCAGCCCACAGGATGGGCATCGGCACACCCTTCAACCACAGGGTCACCTGCAGTCCCAGCTCAGGTCCTTGGAATCCCCATCTGGCCTGTATCCACCTGATGAATCCAAGTGTTTTCCTGAAACACAGTTTCCTTGCTATGGAAGGAAATCTACTTGCTGTCACTAGAAGGTCCTGCTGTGTCCTCCCCACCGGTCACACGCATGCCTCCCCCTCCCCCACGCACTCCCTGGTCTCCTCACACTTTCACAACACAGTACTGGAGGCTTTCCGTCCCCCAGAGGCACGGCACTGATTGGGCTTGATGGTCACACACAGGCTTACAAGTGCCCCTGGCATGCGCTGCTCCTACCCTGGGCCGACCTGCTAACAGGGTGGACCCCAGACCTACCCTCACGCACTGCAAAGTCAAAACTCACCAACGAGAACAGGTAAAAACGCTCAGTCTGTGCCCAGATTCTCTATGAGCCGCTGGCATGGCTCTACTTTCACCAGATGCTCGGTGAGAAAGGACAGGGACACAGTACAACACAGGGGGAGACCCCACCTGATGTGTTCACTCCTGTGCAGTCCTCAGAGCACCCCCATGGCCCCTGGACTGCACCCCACTGCTCAGTAAGTACTCTCTGGGAGTCACAGGACTCCTCTGCAGGGTCACAGCTTGGAGGGTGTCTCTCTCCCGGTTTTGCTGGATTTCAAATGTGATTCTGCACTCCAGAACTACAGGCCAAGATTCAGGACGGTCGCCCAGCTCCATGGTACATCTGCTCAGACATGGGCTGCCTTAGGGTTCGTGCTGGCTCTGAAGCACCAGTGCCCTCTGGAGGCAGCCCACCGTGGAGGCCTGGGCCCTGGTCCCACAGCTCTTGGCTGGTTGTGCTCCTACGCTTCAGGCTTCCGTCTCCTGAGCTGGCGATGCAGCTGGAACCTGTGTCCACCGCTGCAGGCTGGGCACAACAATTAGACGAGGTTGTGCCTGTGACTGCCTCAGCCCAGACCCAGGCTATGCTGAGGATAAGAGCTTCCCTCTAAGAGCTTCCCTCTTTTAACTAAGAAATGTCACACTCTTTCTTGAGTCAGGCAGCAGGGAAAGGGCTGGAGATGCCTCAGTACTCAGTGATTTTTCAGCCAGAGCTTTTCCAGCCTCCCCTTAGAACAGGCCATCACTCGTCCTCTCAGCTCTGGGTGTGGAAGGAGGGCAGGGGAAGACAAGGTGGTAGAACAAGGCGAGGAAACTTCCTGTAACGGGCCAGAGAACACGGAATTCAGGCTTTGCAGGCCACGGGGTCTGTGTCACAACCATGTACTCTGCCCACAAACAGGCATGGCTGTGCTCTGAGGAAGTTTTATCACAGACACAGGTGGCAGGCCAGGTGTGGTCCGCGGGCTGCAGGGCACTGACCCTGTCCTGGAAGATAAGGAAAGAGTTTCAGGAAGAAGAGAGCAGCATGTCAAATCCCTCCAGAAGGGCAATCAGCTTCTCGGAGAGAAAGCTGAGGCCTTGCCGCCCGGGCTGATGAAGATTCAACACACACGGCTCCTGATGCTAAGAGATGCACATGGAACCAGGCAAAGGGACGGAGAAAGCACCAGAAGCACCTGTACCTTACAGGTAGCAGAGCGGAGAGGCCGAGTGTACAGGATTCTCAACACACTGTGGGGCCTGCACCTCAGTGCCGGCACTTAGTAGCTAGGAGACATCAGTCAAAATTGCCTTGACCTGAAACCTATGATGGACAAGCATATTAGGAAGTGGAGAGTCCCTACACTCTTAATACCAAGTGTCAACCAACTGCTGCATGATACTCCTCAGGCCCCACAGCTGATTAGAAACATGCCTCCGGAATACAAACGAGCTGAAATCCTAAAATAAAATACAAAACCAATAATCCATGACAGCTCTTGCAGCAGAACTCCCAGAGATCAATACCTGATGCTTGAAGCTCACCATAGTTGCCTCTGAAAGGACAGATGGAAGCAGGAACCACCCCCCCCCCACCTGACTCCCTCTTCATGGTTTCACTGTACAGAGCATGCAAGGGGATAAAGTGTTTATGCGCTCACAGCATCAAATATTCTCTGCTTCTCATTGTATATAACCACCGGGATTTTCAAACATTTATTTCCCTGCAGTTGCATACTGCTCTTAAGGAGTAAGCAACTAAACCACCTAAGGCAGAGAGCTGTTTGGGTTTTTTATTACACTGTAAATGTACCTTCATTCATTCTGCTGTGTTTGGTCACAATGCAGCTGGGCCATTTGGGGATCTCCATGTACAATCAAATACACTGTAGTAATAATCATCTTTTTTATTTTAAGGTATTTATTTACTTATAGAGAGCTTGTGAGCAGAAGGAAGAGCAGAGAGAGAGGGAGAGGAAGAGAGAATCTCGAGCAGACTCTCAGCTGACCATGGAGCCCAACACATGGGGCTTGAGCTCACAATCCTGAGATCACAACCTGGGCCAAAATCAAAAGTCAGACACTTAACCAACTGAATCACCCAGGCGCCCCCCTAAATTTCTTTAAAACCCTTTTGAAGTATCAACCTTCTAGCATTTGTAGGACAAGGGCCTTGGCAGTGGTATGATGCTGCAGGTGAGCTTACTTCTAGAGAGGATGCCAGTGCATGAGCCCCTTAACTATCACTTACTGGTGAAGAAAAATGTTCATCAAATTACTTACCTCCTCCTAAAACTCAGTGTCTTCTCTGTGAGATGGAAACAATACTACCACCTACAAACAGCATGTGAAGACTCTAGCATGTGCTCAGTAAGCACTGCCATTCCTAAACTCTGGGTACAAATAACACCTGTTCTCTTTACAATGACTCTGAAAGTCATTTCTTCTCAAGTTAATGCAAAAAGTTGTACAGTAAGACTACGATGGGGTGATTGCACAGATCTCCTAGTGGCACAAGGCCCCTGCAAGGACAGCTATGACTCTCTACAGCCACCTGCTGTCACAGCTAGAAATGTACTGGCGGTACCAAGCAGGAAGCCAGGGGGACTGTGACACACGCTGTCCCTGAACCCGGCTTTGCGGGGACATTTTCCCTGTTCCACAGGGCCTTTCCTGTCACCAAAGCCACCTGGAGGGGAATCTGCTGCACACCAGGGAAGGTGGGGTCACTCTGTAAGCACCCCTTTCATCATTTAAAAATCTCCCATGTGCCAGACGCTGTGCTGCGCCCTCAATGGGCAGAATCTCATGGAGTCTCCCCAACAGCCCCAAAGAGGGGGGTGTTACTCTCCCTGTTTCTCGGATGGGAAAACCAAGGCTCAAGAGAGCATGTGACCTGCCCAAAGCCACACAGCCAGTAGATGCCAGGGCTGGCATGTGAGCTCTGATTTCCCAGCACCTGCAGTGGGTGGAAGCCCTTTGTTCCTCACCTGGGGAGGTAAAACAGACAAGGAACGTGCTCCTTAGTGGCCTCAGCTGGGTGTCAGGGGGTGGGAGTAGGGGGGGTCCATGGACACCACCCTGTATCATCAGGTTAGGGCCACAGGGAGGGACACACAGCACAGTC
Organism: Canis aureus; assembly: GCF_053574225.1. Classification (NCBI taxonomy): domain Eukaryota; kingdom Metazoa; phylum Chordata; class Mammalia; order Carnivora; family Canidae; genus Canis; species Canis aureus. Next base: position 58,340,658 of record NC_135612.1, on the reverse strand, counting down.
CAACTAGGAAAGTGAGAGCAGAGTAAGGGAGAGGGCAGGGGGCAGGGAGGGCTGAGAGGGGGGTAGGCAGCGTATACCCCCTGCGCCCTCAAACACACAGGCAGTGCTGCAAGGGAAGCTAGGGCAGCTCCAGGCCTGAAGGCTGAGGGGTGGGAACAAGAGTACAGGAGCCTGGGCCCTGGGAGCTGCAGGGGGAGGGGCTGCTGTCAGGGCAGAGGCTCTTAGTAGAAGATGCACTGGGGTGAGAGGGGAGCAGGAGGGAGCAAACATCCACCTCACCCTCCCGCACCCTTTGGTCTCCATGGGTGCCTCCTGCTGGCTGAAGAGCCAGGAGCCAGGGCACCTGTTATGGGGTGCATGCAGGGGGACCCTCCCCAGCACCATGCAGGTGACGGACACTGGAGGGGTCGGGAAGGGGCCACGCTGACGGTTCAGCAAAGCTTTACACATGCCTGCAATTGTGCTTACCTCCAGGTTTGGGGAATTCAGCTTGTTTGTTATTTCTTTATATTTCTCTGCTCTGCTCAAGTATATCCTATCCTTATAATCAGAGCAAAGCTATTTTCCTTTAGAAAAATATTTCTATGAACACTCAGAAAAATGTTGAGTCTCCGTTCAAAGATGTACTGCCAACATGTTAGCTCTTTTCTTAGATCTATCTTTTATTATATCACAAAGCTAGTTAGCATGGTATATAGAAAATAAGCCCAAGTCTTACTAAATTATTAAAAGTCCGGAGGAAGTGATAATTGGATTTGCATTTTTTAAATCATCATTACCATCACCCTAAACAACAACAAAACTGCCTCCTGTGTGAAGGACAGCAAGCAAGGTGCTAAGGACCAAAGAGGAAGAAGCGGGGGTTCCCCCCACCCAAGTACAGGGGTTGGCCTAGGGTCAAATCTGGCCTGTCACCTGCTTTTGCACCAAGTCTCTCTTTTTTTTAATAGGGCTTTATTTAGGGCACCTGGGTGGCTCAGTAGCTGAGCATCTGCCTTTGGCTCAGGTCATGATCCTGGGGTTCTGGGATCAAGTCCCGCATCGGGCTCCCTGTTCAGTGGAAGCCTGCTTCTCCTTCTCCCTTTGCTGCTTCACCTGCTCATTTTCTCTCTCTCATTAAAAACAAAAACAAACACACACAAAATAAAAACCCAGCCAGCCTTTCCCATGTGCTATCAACAACACCTAAGAAGGTCTTCTGGGAGCGCCCTGGGCAGCCAGGTCTCTAGGCCACAAACCTATCCCTGACCCTGGACATCAGCGACATATCCCCACTTAACCAGCAAGAAAACTGGATTTCCTCTAAAGCTTCTTAAATCTTTAGAAGGGGTGGCACAAAGGACTTTATAGCAGTGAAAGTCCTGCATTTGTGTGGTAGTTACATAAATCTGTCCAATTGCACAAGTGCACTGAGATGTGCATACGCATCCTGCACATCGGGAAGTACACATGTAGACGGCTGACACTGAGTCAGGCTGGAAGGCTACTGCAAGACTCCATGCCCTGGTGCTGCTACTCTACTGCAGTTTTGTGAGATGTTACCATGGAGGGAGGCTGGGTGAAGAGAACACAGGACCTCTCGCTACTATTTTTATAAATTATTTCAAAATTAAAAGTTTCAAAAATGTTTAGAAAAAATTATCTCCTGCTGGGACCTCCAACTCAAAGAATCTAAAACCAAATCAGCCCCAATCTACTCTCAATCTTGCCTTCCTCTGATTGACCTTAAGTTCTAAAGATAATAGAGTGATTGCCCCTTCACTTGCATGGTCAACCATAGGCCATGAGCAGGTGATTTTCCCCCAAGATGCAGTACCAGATGGTGGCAGCAGCCTAGCGCTCACAGCAACTGCGCCCTCCCCTCACCGCTCCTCACATAGGCTCTGCATACTCTCCCGTCGCCGGAGGGCTGAGTACAGAATCACAGGTATCCTGAGAGCGAGAGACACCACACATCCATGTAACTTTTATTACAGTATATTGTTATAATTGTGTATTTCATTGTGGGTTCCTGTTGTTCATCTCTATGCCTGATGTATTAACTAGACTTCATCCTATGTATGTACGTATATGAATGAACATCATATATTTGGGGTGCTGAGAGGGGGTGTAGGCAGGGGTCCCCAAGGGACGTGGGACACACTCCCTCAGGAGAGGGGGATCTATATAACCTATTCACTACCTGCCTTGACAAACATGCTTTCCAGACTTCCCCACACGTCCTGCCTGCCAAGTGTCTGCGCCCTGGTGATTCCTACCATTCCTCTAAGACTCAAGCTTCTCTGACCTCCTTCACCTTCCGACCAACACAAGGAGCTCTCGCCCACACCCCACCAAGCCCAGGGGGCATTGGTGTCAAGGAAGCAGTACCGCCTCCACCCTACAGATTAAACACCCCCTACACTCTCTGCAAGCAGACCTAGAGAAGGTGGAGCCGCGGGCTACAGGAAGGGGATTTCTCTGAAACGCGTATCTTGCCCACTTCCTAACGTGGTCTAATGCTGCCCGTAAATGTATATCTAGCTTCCTTGCCCTGATTTCTCATAACGTGTAACACAAAACACTTTTCTATTGCTCATTGTCTTTCCTGGAAAAGATCACAGACTCCTTGATGGTAGGTTCTGACACAGGTGCAACAGAATGGTTCACAGGCACTCCTGCTGACGTGGCAAGTGAGGCTGTGCGGAGTTATTCTAGTGGCCACACACAAGTGTTACCCAGTTAGGAGGAAGGATGGGACGATAATAGATCACATCCAGTAATTCTACATTAGGGTAACAAAAGTTAGCTGGTTTCAGTTTGTTTCACCCAACTATTATAACTCAAGAACCTAACATCCTATTTGTTAAGAATCTCTAAATATATATCGCCCCAAATTGAACTGCATGCTTCTCTGTTGCATAACTTCTCTGTTGGGCTTGAACCTCTCCTCTCCTCTGTGAATTTGGTGGCTGATTTTTACCGTCAATTGGGGACAAGAAGAATCTGGGTTTTGGCCTCCCCCCAACGTGCCTGTGTAACCTTGGACTGGTCATTTCCAGCCTGTTTCTGCTCCCTTGGCTGCAGGACAGACAGACCGACTCAGAGGGTCTCCAAAGTCCCCTGTTGTGCCCCCATTGTGCCAGTTCACCAAATGAGGAGGTGAAACGCGGGATTCTGCAGATAAAGCCACCACCGCAGACCCTCGCTGATATCTCCTATAAACTGGGGAACCGCTCAGCGCCCTGAAATCTAGCAGCCTTTAGAAACCCAGCATTGCACACTTCACTTTGAAAACATGTCATCAGCGATGCAGGCTTCTTATGAAATTGACTTGATTTCCTAGGACTTGATTTCCTAGGACTTAAGAAAATGTTGAAGAAAATAACTTTAGCATGATTTCAAGGACTTCTGGGGACACCTAGGTGGCTCAGTGGTTGAGCATCTGCCTTTGGCTTGGGGCATGATCCCGAGGTTTTGGGATCAAGTCCTGCATCAGGCCCCCTGCGAGGAGCCAGCTTCTCCCTCTGCCTGTGTCTCTGCCTTCTGTGTCTCTCATGAATAAATAAATAAAATCTAAAAAAAAAAGAAAAAAGGACTTCTGTTTCCATCTGGAAATCTGAAACCATGTTCCTGTTTTCCTACAAAAGAACGTGATGATACAATGGAAAAATGTTCTGTTCACGGTAACAATGACTATTAACCACCTAGGAATGCACTTAACAGGCAATGTGAAGAAACAATATGATGCAGAGCAAACACATCAACAGAGGATCAGAGAAGGAGCCTGGGACAACGGAAGAGGCCATGCTCCTACAGATAGCTCGATGTCATAAAGAAGTTTATTTCCCACAAACTAATAAAAAGATCTAACACAATTCCAACCAAAATCCTACAAGATTTGGATTTCTCATAACGTGTAACAGAAGATAATTTTAAAGGGACACTGCCAAGATAATTTTAAAGTGAATCTCAAAAATTAATGGTTCAGAACAGTTGGCTAAGTTTTTTAAACTAGGTACTGCAGAGACCCAGACCCCCTCTCCGAGGCATCACAGTGCACCGGAGGAGCACACACGGCTGCACACATCATGAGCCAGCACCAGGAAGGCAGAGAACCGTGGAGAAGACCAACATGCCCAGGAACAGACCCAAAAATAGGCAAGAATGCAGGCCATGAAAACAGTGGCACTTCAAAGTAGAGGAAAGAGAGTAGATTATTTATTAAATGCTGTTGTGACACATGGCTATTTTTTTAAATAAGAACTTAGGTTCCTTTCCTATACCTCAACACATATTCAAAAGGAATTCATATTTTAACATTGAAAAAAATAAAGTACTAGGATAAAACATAAATTTATATATTCTCCAGAATGAAGAAAATTTCCCTAAAAATGAAGCCAAAGGCAGAAAATCATAAAGGAAAAGACTGATTTCACTAATAAGATTTTAATACATTTATATTCCTCAAAACAGATATATACACAAAATTAAAAAGAAAATGAAAAGAATATTTACAGTATGTATGGTAGACTAATGGCTAAATTTAATAAAGAACTGTTACCAACTGGAAAGAAAATGATGAAAAATATATATATATTTATTCCCCAAAATAAATAGGGCAACGAACAGTACTTTATGAAAGGCAGATTAAAAAACATATAGCCATTATGTATTTTCACATTTTCCATAAGGCACGCATGTTAATCACTGCAATTCTTTAAAGAAGGAAGAAGGAGATTAAAACAAGATTGGGGGCAGCCTGGGTGGCTCAGCGGTTAAGCATGTGCCTTCAGCCCAGAGCGTGATCTTGGAGACCTGGGATCAAGTTCCACGTTGAGCTCCCTGCATGGAGCCTGCTTCTCCCTCTGCCTGTGTGTCTCTGCCTCTGTGTGTGTGTGTGTCTCTTATGAATAAATGAAATCTTAAAAAAAATAAAATAAAACAAGATTGGGGAATTCCTCTTTTCATTCATTCTTCAGCACAAAACCAGAAACAATGATGAGTCAACAACACCAAGTCCCTTTCGAAGGCTGAGAATTCAAGCAGCATGGGTCATTAGATGCCCCAATGGGTTTCTTCTGAGACTGCTAACCAATTTCTACTAGAGTGGATTTCCTGCTGGTCACGCACCTGTCACGCACCTGTCCTGGGAATCTTACTGCTGTATTTCCTGCAACACCATCTCATGGTGAGCCATGACTCACACTTGAAGACCTGGCTCAGCTACGTCTCCCCAGACATGTCAGACAAAGAGTGCCCTCCTCCACCCTGGGCCCCTACAATGCTCCCCATGGAGGTCACTGTCGCCAGGCCTGAAACCACCGTCCCACGTGCGATGGGCATCACTGCTGCCACCAAGTGCTTACTACATCACGGGCACTGTACACACCTTATCCAAATTTTCTTATTCACATCATGTCAGTAGAGCAAGCACCATTATCTGCATCTCCAAACGAGGAGCCTTGATTCAGAGGGATGAGAGGACTCTCAAAGTCCACTCAACCAGTCTGCGACAGAACAAGAGACTAAACCCAGCTCCCTCGGAGGCCAACCCCCCCGCCCCGCCCCACTTAATCACTGCTCACCCTCTCTTCCTCAGTAAACTGAACTCCAGTGGCCACAGGTCCCCGCCTCCCGTGCGGCCTTTTTAGGGCATCGCCTGTGACTGCCATACCACAGGGGACTGACCATGAGTGCATGGACATTCATTATTGCCTTCACTTGTCCATCCATCCAGTGAAGGGAAACAATCCTCTTCCAGGATGGTGGTGGCTGTGCAAAGTTGCACAGCCTATTCTGAAAGCAATATCAAAACATCTATAAAAATTTAGACTCTGGGGATCCCTGGGTGGCGCAGCAGTTTAGCGCCTGCCTTTGGCCCAGGGCGCGATCCTGGAGACCCGGGATCGAATCCCATGTCGGGCTCCCGGTGCATGGAGCCTGCTTCTCCCACTGCCTGTGCTCTGCCTGCCTCTCTCTCTCTCTCTCTCTCTCTCTCACTGTGTGCCTATCATAAATAAATAAAAAATTTTAAAAAAAAATTTAGACTCTGTCCCCATGGCACTGCTGAGAGCTGACCATCTGGAGTTATTTGTGTAGGTATGCTAAAATATATCAGGGTGCTCTTTCTGCTGTTGTTGGTAATATTTTTAAAAATGGAAGCAATCTAAATGTCCACTAATGGAGGATTGGTTAAAAGAATTAGAGTACCTCAATGCTACACAACCATTTAAAACACTAAGGCAGATCACCATGTGTAGGTATGCAAGTAATTCTAAGGTTTACTAACAAGTGAAAAACCAAAACATAAAACAGAATATAGAGCATCATCCGATGTGCATACAGTTTTTAAAAAGAATGCACACGTACGGAGAGAGAAGGGTACCCAAATATGTTCCTGGTGCTCGGGTCTGGGCGGGGGGGGGGGGGGGGTTGACGGAGGGTAGACTTTGACTCCTCTGCATCTCCCTTACAAAACCACTGGGATGATTTACCCTGAGCGTGTAATTACTCACGAAGGTATGAAGGAACCGTTGCTCTACCACTTGGGGTTGTCCTTTCTCATCTGTCTCGTACACAACAAACCACACGGAAACAGGGTATGGTTAGCATGGATAGACCAGGACACCTGCTGAGAATCAGTCTCCATACATTCCAGGTCTTCTTTCACTCCAAGACCATATCCTTACGTCAGGATTGGTGGCATGCACGCAGATAAGCCACCTTCCCACCAGCAAAAAACAAACAAGTAACATATATAAAATCATCCTTGCCTTCAGCATTTTTTAATTTTACTTGTCAAGCCTACAGGGTACACAAGAGATGCCAGTCTTGCCCAGGGGTGGCTTTTCCTTGTACTTTTTTGCCAACTGAATGTGCAGCTAACGCACAGCTAACGATGACTCGGGGACAGAGGAACCGCAAGCATCCGGGTAAGTGGCAGGGCGGTTCTTGTGCATCTCACTAGCTGCGTCCATCCATCGCATCAGTCCTAACGAAAGATTGTCTCGCCCAGAGACATGGCTCCTTACTCCAGAACCCTTCCCTCTTGCCTTTTCGGTGGCAAAAGCAGGCATGTGAAAAAAGACTCTATCTGTGGCCTCTGACGCCTAGCACATTGCTAACGCCCATTTCCATGGACTTCAGGGTTCTCTCTTCTCCTTGCAGCTAACCCTTTCCAAATGTATATCTATGTTTTTCTCTCCACTTTCACAAACTATAGTAACCTAAGAAATAACATCAAAAACACGCAATCTGAGAAAACCTCATCTAGAGAGGGAAACGACTACGTCTGGCCCATGTTTGTCACAGCCTCATCTACCGTTGGCTCCCGTTTATAGCCTCGGGTTTTACCATGGTGCAGTGGAGACATGCTGAAGTGACTCCTGCATCAGTAACTATTTCCTAACCTCCTGACCTATGCATCCCACTAGCTACCTACAGCATCTCCTGGAGGCCCCAGAGCCACTTCAACAGGGTTCAGCCCCTGCCCCCAGACCTCCTGACCCCCGGCTCAGTTAATAGGACCATACCCTGAAGGCAGAGCCAGGCTGTGCCCCCGCGGCCTGGAGTGCTCAGTCACCAGGGCCTGCAACTACACTGTGCATCAGAACTCGTGTGTCCTCTCTATCCTTCCAGGGACAGTCAGTTCTCTTCCCTCCTACTCCCTCAGGTTCCCAGTCTCCTTGGTCTTTGTCTCCCCAGCCCACCCCCCTTACAGCTGGCAGAATGATCTTTGCAAAACACAGACTGTCCACATCACTCCCCCAATTAAAGTATTTCGGGATTTCCCCAAAACTTCCGGAATGAGGTTCAACCCCAAATGTAGCACATGCATGATTCTTCACCAGGCCTGTGAGTCCCCGACACGGAGTCAGCCCGAAACCACCCACCAGGTCACAGCCGGCCTGGGGCTGTCCATCCAAACACCCCTTCCCCTCCTGCATCCACTCTGCCCTTCCTCCTGAGTCATGGAACCACAACCTCACTCAGGAGTCCACAAACCCCATGGCAAGACTTTTGCAAGCCTCTCACATTTACTACACGGCACCGGACAGAAAATGTGTGCAGCTCCCTGGTCTAGAATGATGAGTGGAAAAACCAGGGCGACCCAAGAATTCTATCTGGGTGCAAGAATTCACCAGTGTACACAGAGGGCCAGCTTCAAGAATAAAAGCCTTGTGAAAATACCACACTGGAAAAATTCATGTAAAGGCATACTCCATCTGACCAGAAAAACAATAAAAATATAGAAATCAAGAATGAGGAAGGGATGCTTTAAAAGCAGAAGTAGCGAACCATGGACCCAGGAGAATTTAGAGTTGAGTTTAAAAGATTGTCCTTTATTAACGTACTAAGAAAATAACCAAACGTCAAAAACATTACACTTTAAGGAATAGATACACATCTTCGAGTTATTAATGATTTTAAAATCCCAGTTTGTTTTGATAAATGCTGGGAAGAATAAACACATTCACTTTCTTATCTCTTACAAGCAGTAAAGTTAACAGACGTCCTCTGGATAAAGCTCATGAGAATCTAAGGTTCGAGAGGTGTTTCACAGTAACCAACAGGCATAAGGGGGCAGCTCCAAGCTCTAGAGGGGAAGGACACAAAGGAACGCAAGTGGAAAAACACATTTTCCCCCCAAAATAGAATCCAAGATGGCAGAAGTAACCAGAAGGAAGGCCAAGTGCACCAGTTAGCATGAAACAGAGGGCAGGCCGACTCCCCTCTAGAAGGAAGAAACGACTCCCAGTCAAGAGCAATCCAGAAACCCAGCCACGTGCTGTTCACAGGGGACACAGCCCACAGACCAGGGCGCTGAAGATCACGGTAAGGGGGAACCAAACGCACACTCAAACGCACGGAGCAAAATCGGTAATAAGGAAAAATTCAGGACATTAGCCTTTTCATGGAAAAAGAGGGTTGGTTTCCCTCCATTTAAAAAATGCACAATTGACCATAACAGATGATAACTCTCTAGTGCTAAGAAACACAGACACATAGCATGTTAACGATTAAAGAAATGAACAAAACCTTCACTGCACTAGGACAGAACGGTAACCCTCTTGGGCTCCTACCTTCACACAGAAACACACTTCACAAGTGTGGCAATCTGTGTGTGCACGTATTGCTACAGACCCCGCCCCGTCCCCACACCCAGACAGGACTTTCCAAGCCTACGCAACACTCATGGGCGGCAAGTGCTACCGACCTGGAACCCACCCTGCCTGTACTTCCTTATTACCAGAACCATGACTTCTTAAAAAAGGACTTTTTTTTTTTTTTTTTAAGTATATTCCTACTCCTCCTTTATGGACAGGAGTCATCAGAGTTTAAGTCCATGAGATGTATGGGTTTTCAGAGAAGCTCCTTAAAGCAGACTCAACCAATGCCCCTTGCTTCATTCCTCCATCTTCGAGCCCAATACAGACGTGATGGCTGGATCTGTGCAGCTGTTCTGTAACCACAGGAAGAAGGCCAGGAAGACCAATGCACACCTGGCATCCTTATCCTGAGGGGGCCGATACCAACCACCACTGCTGCTAAAGTCCTCATGGCATGAAAATAAAAGTAACTCCTTTCCTTGTGTAAAGCCCATCCCACAGGGTTTGTTTCTTAGAGCCAAATGCAGTTCTCAACTCAAGTGCAGTAAGCAAAACGTGTAACCCAGAAAAAAAGCACTAATCAACTTGAAAATGATAAATTCTATGTGTCAATACTCCCTTAATACAGAGCAATGAAATTCCAAAGTGGTCAAAACAGTTTAGAAATTTTTAAAATTACGTTAGCTGCCTCCTGAGCCAGTGAAGCATCCAGTACTATTGTTATAAAACAGAAGATAATGGGGCCAAGTACATGACATGTCAAAATCCATGGAATGTCATTAAAGCTACGCTCAGAAGAAAGAATTAGAAGGTTTAAATGTTTTTTATTAACAAACAGGAAAGAATGAAAATAAATGAAGAAGAGTCAGAAAGAAAAGAAACCACAGGAGAGTAGGGATGTGATAATCAAAAAAGATAAAAAATAGAAGTTAATTAAATGGGAGCAGGAGGAAAGATGCAGCAAAGCCAGGTGGGCGACACTCTGGAGGTGGGGCGGGCCACACGGCAGTGCACCTGTAGCTAGCAGCATGGCCTGTCAGCTGGGACAGTTGCCAGCATTATTCTCATAATGATAATAGTTAATAATAAGGAGAGTGGGAGTAAACTTTCGGGGTGACAGACAGATTTACAGCATATGGTTTTTGAAGCCACGCTTATGTTGTATTTACAGTAAGTGCATACAGGTACCATTTATCTGATATTGACAGCACCATATGTGGAGCCATTCAGCAGCCAAGTCACTATATTTGGGAGGAGAAGCATTTCAGCTTAGCCTTAAAAATGGACAATTAAGATCCCAAAGGGCTGACAGAGACCAGGGGCACGTCAGGATGACAGCAAAGAGACCTCAAAATGAGGAAGCACAGTGACAGACACACCTCTGTCCTCTTTCTACTATCCCACTACAGAAGGTGGACTTCTGTTTCAGGCACAAGAGGAATACAGTCGAGATGAGAGCTTGAGTCCCTGTGTCTGCAGAACGGCAGCCTCGCACATATGGTCATGACAGGCAAAGGGGAGATTTCATTTCATGTACCTCTTACCCTTGTGTCTCAAGGGAGAAATTCTCTAAGCCCTTTTTCAAGAAAGAACACATCATAACGTATCATAAAGGAACATCCAATGTTGTTACCTTCTGAGACATTATCATGAAGAATATAGACAGGCTGCATTCGCTGCTGACGGCACTCACAGAAACAGACAGTGTTGGCTCCTGCCCGCAGGACAGGTGACCCAGAGGGAGGTGACGGAGTACCTGGGTGTGTGCCTGCGACTGTCCATTAACCCCTGGGGGCGACAGACGGACAGACGAGGAAAGCACCTGGGCAAGATAAGGCGCTGTCTGCAGGCACATGGACCCACAGTGGCACCTGTTTGCACGCAGGCTTCCCTTGAAGGATCGCAAGGCTAAACTAAAAACAATTTCCTTTTTCCTAATTCAAATCCCTATGAAAAAGTCTGCATCTACTCCGAGCTGAACGTCTACAGAAACAGCCATAAGCCTGATAAACACTCTAATGTTTTTATTAAAGGCCAGAAAATAAAAACTGAATAAGAGAAAGAGTTTGAGCCCCTGAAGATATGGGATGAGGAGCTGCAAGTGACCTGGGCCAGTCGTGGAAGTGACGCCAAGGCGGGGGCCAGGATGCCAGATGCATCATCACAAGAGCGTAGAGTGCTAAACCCAATCATGTGTCAAGGCAAGAACAGGCCATGACCTCTATAAAATGATCTTTTAATCTGAACGGGCTGGGAGTTAACAAGGGAACAGCACCACTCTGTGAACCGAGAATATGCTCTGAAGTTGTCCTGCAAAAGATAAAGCAGACAGTCCTGGGACAGAACCCAGAAGCCTACAGAGCACACACCTGTCACTCAAACAAATGCCTTGGAGGTTCTTCCTGTGTGTTTACCTGACAGGTGACTGGAAAAAAGTGTCTGGGGCACTTGGGTGGCTCAGTGGTTGAGCGTCTGCCTTTTTTTTTTTTTTAATTTTTATTTATTTATGATAGTCACAGAGAGAGAGAGAGAGAGAGAGAGAGAGAGGCAGAGACACAGGCAGAGGGAGAAGCAGGCTCCATGCACCAGGAGCCCGACGTGGGATTCGAACCCGGGTCTCCAGGATCGCGCCCTGGGCCAAAGGCAGGCGCTAAACCGCTGAGCCACCCAGGGATCCCGAGCGTCTGCCTTTGACTCAGGGTGTGATCCTGGGGTCCTGGGATCAAGTCCCACATTGGGCTCTCCACAGGGAGCCTCCTTCTCCCTCTGCCTGTCTCTCTCATAAGTAAACAAAATCTTTAAGGAAAAAAAAAAAGGTATCTGAACTTGAAGACCAGTGTGCTTTCAGATACAGTGACTGAGCACAGGTTCCTCCATGGGAAAGCAGGACAGTGTGCCCAGGAACCCAGTCCCCAGGGTGCCCACTCCATGAAGGTCGCTCATGCAGAATGTAGCCGAAGCAGAGAAAGCCCGCCTGTTGGTCCAGCATCTTCAAGAGTGAGGCACTGGGAAGAGAACTGGCCCTCCCACAGGAACTGGAGGGGAAGCAGGAGAACAGATGACCAACCTCATCAACTGCCCATGTGCCCTCAGGCAGTCCCGGCCACCTATGTGAACACCATGAAGATGCATGAAGACTGTGGGGCTTCCTCCCCATCCTGCGGAGCCGACCTCTGGGGGCAGCTCTTAGCCCACACACAGGTCACCCCAAACCCCCACACCACCACAGGGGATGCCCTCCCAACTACAGCTACTTGATGTTTAGTCCTGACAACTTATTGTGAAAGTCCATGTAAAATGAGTAAAGGGGATTTCTGTGAAGAAGAGACACATTAAAGGTCTAGAAACACCACTTCCAGTAAGAGAACAAGCTGTTGCCATACATCCCACCAGAACATCAAACCACGAAAGATGTTAGAACTACTTATTTCTTGGCTTAGGAAAATTAAACACACAAAAAAATTCACATTGTGCCAGTTGCCTCCAGAGACTCGTGTTGGGAGTCCTCACGGTGCTGCTGGATAATCCCAGATGCCTTTCCAGGGTTCACTCGGCCCTGTGATCTGAGAGACACAATCCAGTTCTGAATTATGACGTGGACACGGGTTTCCAGAGCACAAGCCACACACCCCACTCACCTGGCCCAGCAGCAGTCCATCCACGGCTCCTCTCTCCCCCTCCCTGACACAGAGAGCACTGAGAGCCTGGTACGTGCAGACTCCCTGGTACACCTGCCAGGTACCACCATCTTTTACATAAGCCGAGACCCACAGACCCGAGGTCGGCGTGCAGACTCAGCGCCCGACCAGGTGCAGCACCCAAGAGCAGACAGGTGGCTGTCACACTCCACGTCGACCTTAGCTCTGCAGCATCCTCAAACCAGCACCAGGACAAGACCAGTTCCAAGGTCCCTGCAGCCCAAGACTGATGTGAACCCCTTAGTCACAAACACCAAATAAAAACTCCTAGTGTCTTATACAACAGCTATTTCTGACAAACTTGTCTAAGTGCCCCTGTGTATGTCTTCTAATTATTTTTAAAACCTGACTTTCCTTGAAGGGATATAAAACACTGCTCATCTGTCAATTTACATAAGTGTTCTCGAGATTCATGATAATCTCAGTACTGGCCCCACCTCTACAAACTTCGACTCAAGTCTACAATGAGCACCACATGATGCCTTCGGAGCACAAGGAATCAGGAGGGCTGGTCTTCCAGAATCCCAGTCTCTGGTGTGTGTTCTTTCCACCAAGCAACTCACTGACACCGGCCAACGTCCTACAGTTAAATCGATTCTGACACTGCCCACCTGGAGACAGCATCAGAATCCACAGGGGGAGGACTCGGTCCCCCCAAGACTGTCCCCTCTCAGACACCAATCACAAGTCCTAGTGGTCATCTGTGCCTCTGACCCATGGCCCCTCCCTGGGCCTGTGAGTTGCTCACCGACCTTAGAGAGACATTTCCCTCACTAGAGTACTGGATGATCATGAAAGTGGTCACTCGGGAATATCCAGATGGAAGGGGCACAGAGGGCAGGTGTGGGGAGGGGGCGGAGCTTCTGTGACCAGTGCCAGGTGTTCCCCAAGCAGGGAGCTAACCGGTCCTTGTCAGGTCATGCTGAGGCTTCGCTGCATAGACAGAATGGATTACATCACTGATCACTGGCATCCCTAAACTGGGAATCCCAAACCTTGCTGACACAACTCGCTCCTCCCACTAACAGCCCCCACCCTTCAGTGCCTTCCAACTGTCATCTCATTGACACAAACCCGGGTGGCATTGAAAGACGTTTTTATTAAAATCGAGACATGTTTATCACTCTTATCACTAAGGAAATTAAAGGGGTTTTAGAAGCCTCCGTGCCAGAAACCAGAGCCAAAGACCAAATAGGTATATTTCTTATTGTAAGTCACAATATCATAGGATCTATCAGCAATAAGAGGCACCTAGGTGGCTTGGTCACTTTAAGCATCTGACTCTTGATTTTGGCTCAGGTCTTGATCTTGAGGTTGTGGGATCGAGACCCATGTTGGGCTCCATGCTCAGCAGGAAGTCTGCTTCTCCTTCTCCCTCTGCACCTCCCCCTGTTTGCATGCGTACGCATGCGCACACTCTCTCTCTCTCTCAAATAAATAAATAAATCTTTACAAAAAAGTCTAACAGCAATAAAAGAAATGTATCCCCAAGGAGAAATAATACAAGGTATATGTTAGATGCCAGGTGAGTGGGCATTAGAGCAGGAGGGGAGCAAGGTTTTGGGTGCAGCCAAGGAAGGTTTAGAAAAGGCAGCTGGAAAAAAAAAAAAGAAAGAAAAAGAAAAGGCAGCTGAGCTCACAAATGGCCAACTGCCACACATTGAGCCCCAACTACACAAGGGAGCATGCTAGGCACTTCACACACATTCCACTCCATCCTCTCAACACAGGCACTGCCATTATCTGCAATTTTCACATGAAAGAAATTCATACTTTAAGATGTTACGTAACTTGTCCAAACAGTAAAGCCTAGATTCAAACTCAGGTCGGCCTGAGTCAAAGGCAACACTCTCAAGCACTGGACTAACAGACACTTCCATGAGACACCCCAGCCCGGAGAGACAGCGGGCACAGGGTCACCGTGGGGCACACAGCACACTCTCGGGAGACAGGTCAACAGCAGTACACAATACAAAGTAGCTAGCCAGACAGGTGCCCACACGGAGCAGGCCACCACCATGGTCCCCTGCCAGCTTCCCCATTGCACTACAAGGTAGCCGTGACATCCATCCCCAGGGTCTCAAGACGTCTGAGGTTTCAAGGCTACATGTGACCTTTCTAGCCATACAGTAGAAAGGAGCAAAATTAGAACTCAGGTCCAGGCCTATGTGATTCCCATCTGTGTTCTGGGCTCCAGACATGGTAGTCCAGCTGACCCCTATGGCTGAAGAAGAAGGACAGCACCAGAGAGAAGTGAGAGTCTACAGGGAAGGACAGGAGGACCAGAGAGTGACCTCCATACGTAAACTGTATTCAGTGTCCCTCCGGCTGGCAAAAATCACCTAGTGGGAGCTGGGGTCTGCCCAGGGAGAGGCCCAAACAGGGTGGCGGACCTGCCACAAAATGAATTTCAGGAAAGTTATTACGTCCAAGAAACCGATCTGGAGTTTATTCCAATGGAACTAATCTGAAGAATCAAAACTGTAGACAAAAGATTCCCCCCATAACTGGGATTAGAGGCAGGTGATAAAAACATTACAAGGAAAAATCTGGCGATATCTGAAAACTGGATGGGTGGTGGAAACACATGATATATAATATGTGATATGTGATATTATATGATAATCACAGTCTCGCAAACTGTCTACCCATAGGAAGGGGAAAGACACAGAGAATGAGAAGGGTGAAGCCAGACATACTGAAATCTGGGGTCAGTGGGACATCGAAATGGCAGCAAAGCACTGAACGGGACAGCACAGAGGAGAGAGCCCTGTCAAATCACAAATCCATGTCAGCAGGGACCACGCACGGGTCATCAGCTTCGCAGCGACGGGGACCAGGCCTGCCTCCCGCCCTGCCCCCATCACACCCCACGCCGACCAGGTGCTCCATAAATATTTTCTGGATGAAGTCTTATGACCCAATCTAAATGTATTCAGCTTATCCTCAAGGATATCATGACTCTGTCAAATACCTGGATGAATTTCACACCCACCCTCATTATTTTCTTTCTGAGGCCATGCAATCCTATTAAAGAAACAAATGAGGTCAATTTAATGGGAATTACTTTGAGTGAACCAACCCTCACCCTCCCAGAAGCAGCGATCACAAGCAACCGAGAAGGACGTGACACTTGTTATGGACAACATCCCATTCGATTACTTTAAAATAATTGAGGACGCTTGGTTGAGGAAGAGACAGCCTTCATTAGGATCATTCATTCAAGTTATGTTTCAGGTGCCCACACAAAGGTATGAGTTCCCAGAGAGCCTCCAGGAAGAAACAAAACAGCCCTAACACAGTGATCCGAGCAAATAGTTTCCTATATTGAGGACGAGACAGCCTTCATTAGGATCATTCATTCAAGTTATGTTTCAGGTGCCCACACAAAGGTATGAGTTCCCAGAGAGCCTCCAGGAAGAAACAAAACAGCCCTAACACAGTGATCCGAGCAAATAGTTTCCTATATTCTGTGGAGTTTCAGAAAGGGGGTGCCTGGGGGCTCTGGTGGTTGAGTGTCTGACTCCTGGTTTTTGGCTCAGGTCATGATCTCAGGGTGGTGGGATCAAGCCTCATGTCGGTCTCCCTGCTCAGCAGGGAGCCTGCTTCTCCCTCTTCCTCTCCCTCTGCCCCTCCCCTCTGCTTGTGCACTGTCTCCCCCCCACACACAAAAAAGAATAGTTACTATTTACCAAATAGCTTCTAGAGACAAATCATGTGCTAAAACCATCCTCGTTTACTTGGACAGAGCTTATCGTAACTAGGAAGCACAACTAGATTAAGGGGAAAGATCGTGTCTCTTCCTTACTCTTCCCACTGCTGTCCTCAAATACAAGTAGAACAAAGGCATAAATGGACACGCTTTAGCTGAACCTAAGGAATACACTCCACAGTGGGCCGAGCTGGTACAAAGACCACGGGCTGTGTCCCTGAAGAACTGGTGACAGGAATTTCCGCAGGACATTCCAAGGTGATGCAAGCACTGGAGGAGCAGCTCTCAGACTCAGACAGAACTGGATGGTCCTGGGTCCCAGCCCTAGGCCTGCAAGTCTGGAGAAGCAGCTACATTAAGTCTGAACAAGGCCTCAGTCTCATCTTACAAGCCTGGGCGACTCCCCAAGATGTGTCACACCCCTTCCTGTCTCACTGTCTTCAAACGCTTGCAATCTCTGCCCCTGAAGACATGCCATGGTCCAACAATGTTGGACGTTCCTCTAGTCCAATACTGGCGTTCCTCCAATCTACCAAATGTGGGACAGGAGGGAGGTAGATCTGTGTATACCTTTGCCTAACTTCTAGCAGAGTGCAGGACTGGATCATAGAGGGGAAACAAAGGTCACAAAGCAGATGACAGATGACAGATGACAACCCCCCTCACTATGAGCCCCATGACCTTATCCTCTCCTGCCCCATTATGTCAATTTTGTAGGCTACAGAGTTAGCTTGGAAGGAAGCAGAAATTGAGAGACGATCGCACAAAGCTGCTCTGCGGTTCCTTGCCACTACTTAAGTCTTAGTCAAACATACATCTTTAAGGCAGGTCTGAGTCATCATTTGACAAAATAGTGCTCCTGGCTTGTTTTGCTTTCAGCTCTTTGACTGCTCGTTAACAATTAAACTCCCCAGTGGCTGCTGTCCAGGGAAGAGTGTGTGCAAAGGTCCAGTGATAAAGGAAGCAAAGCAGAGCTGGGAAACACACTCAGAGCAGCTGGAACTCAGGTTACACAGTGGGGGAGTGGAAATACCTGAAAACAGACACACAGAACCAAGTCAGGAAAAGCCTTGTAAGGAGTGTTCACATCTCCCCACCCCCCCAGGGCAACAGGAGGCCCCAGAGACACTTGAAACGGGAAAGAAACCATCAGATGGGTGTTTTGGAAATCTCATTTCATGTACTGCGTGGAGAATGGACCAACAAGCAGGAGAGGATGCAAGACGTACTGAAGAAGAGCAGTGAGGAGGAGCAGCGAGGAGGCCATCAGGACCACCCTGGTGGCTCAGGCTACAGTCCCAGCAGTGGACACACTCAGTACCCATTCAGTTGTAAAATCAGAAGGACTTGGCAATGGGCCACATAAGGGGTGTGAGGGGGGGGCAGGGAGTCGAGGAGGACCCTGACATTCCTGGCACCGTCTGCTGCATGGCTGCCGGTATCACATGCCAGGAGGGACCCACACCAGGAGGGACTGAGGGCAACAGAATTCAGCCTGGAGCAGGTGACACCCACAGGACATCCAGGAGATGTCCAGAAGGCATCAGCTGATCTGGAGGCAGGAAAGCTTATTAGCAATAATAATGTACTCATTAATATACAGAGCACAAGGGAAATCAAGGGAAATGATAAAATTACTCAGGGAAAATGTCTAATTAGACCGACAGGTAAGGGCCTGAGTCTGCACAAAGGTGACCACATCTCAATACCTTACTCTCACAGCTTACCAAGGGCTGCTCATCCTAAGCAGGGTAATAGGGGTACCTTGGAATGGAAGCCCCATACAGTTCATCCCCTTAAGAAAGTGACCTCCACAATCTGAACGTAACCGGTGGGTCAGGGGCCTGACAACCTGTTACCATTGGGTCATTGTCTGATGGCACCCAAGGGGATCAGTTCTAACACCATCAGCGCTCACCTGTGGACAAAGCTTCCTCCCGAACCTCATCCTCTCCAGGCTGGTGGATGTTCCAGGACGTTTTAGGAAGTGAGGAGATTTCCTCGGGTGACGCCAGCTTCACCATGTCCATGTGATTGCTCCTGAACTGGTAGCGTGGGATAAAGCAGGTCTTGCCTTGCTGGAAGATGTCCCTTATGATCTCTTCTGTCTCGATCTCATCGTGCATGCTCAGAAAGATGGAGATCCTCTTGGACTTTTGATACTGACTATGGGCAATCACCTGCATGGGAAATGACGGCAGTCACGTGGCTGCCCCCAGGTTATGCTCTTAAACACCAGTGGCTCCCCCCCTTCACTGTTGTCACACTTTCTCCCTGGTCTCTCAGCCTGCTGGGGCTTCTTGAATGATTCAAACACAAAACAACAGGACAGCAGAGTGCCAGGGGGCCAGGCAGGGCTGCATCCTGAAGCCAGGGCTTGGTTCCAAACCCGGCATCTACCTCCTTGACCCCCTGCCATCTTGGTCTCACATACCTGCTCCAGCAGGTGGGAAAACCCATGAGAACCCCAGGCCTGCCCCCCAGCTGCTGCCCACCCCAGCCACCCTCATCTGTCATCTCCCCTTCCTTTTCTGTTCTTCTGAGCTAAAAAGACAAAGATGCTGCAACTGGCTCATAACCAGGACTAGCAGAAAGAAACAGGTACAGAAAGTCAAGGTATCCCTCACAGGAAGGAGCGCATAGAAATTCAGTGGATAGAGGATGCAGGACAGGTGCCAAGGAGGTTAACTCCATCTCCCTGGGAACTCAGAACACTGGTAGGAGGCCTGACATAATGCAAAACAAAGAAAAATGTGACACTCAAATCCTGGGCAGACCAGGAGCTTCTGGCACCCAAGTATCTGCTGAGAAAGTAAAGGATCTGCCGTGTTCTCTTTAAAGAGAATATAAAACAACCAGAGCTGAACAAACAGCAACAGACATCGGTTAAAATTCAGCGTAAGGCTGTGCGCACACATTTATCTTTCTGGCTTCCTAAAATCTCATTTATGGGACAGTAATGAAGCACAAAAAAGGAAAACCATTAGAGCGCTGGGAACGAGAGACTTGAAGAATTTCTGCAAGACGGAGAGAAGACAGGGCTGTACTTCCAGACAAACTGCAGCACAGGCAGCCCTCGGCAGACGTGGCTGTAGCCCATTCCTCCCAATGTGCCTGCAAAGGGCAAGGAGAACCCCAGGAGCTGTCACACCTACATTCACAAACCGTCCCCACAATAAAGTTTCAGCAAACATTTCAGAAAGCCAAAACATAAAAGAGAAGGACTAAAGGGGTGAGAGAGATGATCCAGGAGGTAATGGAGATAATTCAGAGAACAGGGAATTTTGAAATTCTCATTATTTTTCTCAGACAAGTTCAAGAAGATAGTTGCATCAATAAAATAACAACAGACTGCTATGGAAAGAAAGCAATCAGAGAACTAAGAAGTAACACTTGAAAATTAAAATTAAGAATACCAAAATTTAAAAATTCAGGAAAAAGTCTTAAAATAGGAGAAATAAACAAAGAAATGGAGGAAGTAAAAAAAAAAAAAAAAATCTTACGAAATACAGAAAGGCAATACAGGATTTTCCCTAGTTGACTTCCAGGAAAAGCAGAAAGGGACAAAGAAAAAAGAAATAACCAAATATAAAACAGATAAAAATAGCAGTCTTCAACCTGAATGGTGGTTATGGGTGCTGAGCAGAACAAGGAAAAATATTTTGAAACTTAAAATTCAAACTATCAATCAAATATGAGGGTAAAGATATTTTCTAAGGTATATAGTCTTAAAAAGTTTTCCCCTATAGACATTTCTAAAAAATAATAATAATTTTAAAAAACCCACAAAAATAATTACTTGAGAAAATACTCTAATTAAAGATGGAAAGAAAGAAATCTAACCTAGAAGACACTGGGTTTGGGATCCCTGGGTGGTGCAGCGGTTTGGCACCTGCCTTTGGCCCAGGGCGCGATCCTGGAGACCCAGGATCGAATCCCGCATCGGGCTCCCTGCGAGGAGCCTGCTTCTCCCTCTGCCTATGTCTCTGCCTCTCTCTCTCTCTCTCTCTGTGACTATCATGAATAAATAAATAAAATCTTTAAAAAAAAAAAAAGACACTGGGTTTGAGCAGCAGCCCCAGCTTAGAAGCAGGGTGGGAGGGAACCCAGGCAGTGGTTGTGCCCCGGGCTGGGGCAGAGGGAAAGGGGGGCTAGAGTGCTCTCAAGAAGAAAACGGGTTTAATAGACAAAATGAAGAAGAATCTACTGAGAAGATAAAGTCTTGTTCTGCCAAAAAGGAAAAATAAAGGCAATCAGAAACTCCTTGAAAAATATAGAGGTAGGTGAGAAATGCAGAATTCGAAATAAGAACAGATTAAATCACATTCAAAGTTCACTGTATAAAGTATGAATTGTGAAACACCGGGTTGTGAAACATTTCTTCGATGTATTTGCAGGAGGTAAATTGTACTTATTACTGAGGGTCATGGGTCTGTTTCTCAACTTTTCTCTCTCATGTGCCGCCAGCTCTGAGTTGCCAATGTGTTGTTACTGGTTCTGTCTATAATTCCGACCTGGAATTTATGAAATCTAATCTTCTATAGGTGGACAAACTGACTTCATCTTGGTTTTCCCTGGGCAATTCCAAAATCTGCTCTTTTTTTTTTTTTTTTTCCCTGTTTGTTTTTTTTTTCTGCTCTGACTTCTATGGGCCTCCTGCCTATTGACATTAAATCGCCAGCTCTGAATTCTGAAATCACACAGGACTCCCCTCCTGTGTTCTCTGAGCTTTATCCAACCAGTTGGCAGGTCTTGCTGATTTTCGCTGCACCGACTCCTACTTTCCAAAATGCTTTTCCTAAAAGATATATCAAAAACACGTGTAGGGGCGCCGGACTGGCTCAGTCAGTGAAGCATGCAACTCTTGATCTCGCGGTTGTGAATTCAAGCCGCACCTTGTGTGTAGAGATTACTTTTAAAAAAATCTGTAGGGGCACCTGGGTGGCTCAGTGGTTGAGCATCTACCTTGGACTCAGGTCATGATCCCCCCGGGGTCCTGAGTCCTGCATAGGGCTCCCTGCAGGGAGCCTCTCTCTTTCTCTCTCACGAGTAAATAAATTTTTTTTTAATCTGTAAAAAAACAAAAAAAAACAAAAAAAAAACAAGGTGAAGCACTGAATGCATCCATCTACACACGTGTTTAAACCCTCACAGTAGGCCTACAAGGATGACGTGATCCTTTTAATGGATAAGGAATCAGACACTGGGAAAGATTAGGAGCCCGGGCCACCACCATACACCGCTAAAACGCAGATCTGTGTGGCTCCAAAGGGCCTGCTCACCGGTGTCCTTCCACCTCTCGCCAGGACACGGCTGCAGGGGCTCACCCACGCCATCCTGCCTCCACCTGACAAATCCCGTCTTCGACTACAAACTGCATCTCGAACATCTTCCACTGGTGGTTTCTGGAGCTTTGGTGTTCATCGTACACCTGGGCACTGCGATTCCTTATTCTCAAGCCCATTTCCTCCTGCAGACTCTACTTCAGAGCAACCGCCAAATCTGTTTCGTCCCTGCAACCCGCACACAGCCAGTGTGGACCGGGACGGGCGCTCCCAGGGCGGGAGAGAACCCGCCAGGATCCGAGCACCTGCGGGCCGGGCCAGGCTCCGGTACCGTCTACACCCCCGAGGCCCCCCGCCATGCCTCTGGCGGCTGCTCCAGGAACTCGGTGCAAATGCACACAGCGGCCCTGCACCCCTGCGTGGGGCGAGACGGAGGCTCTCCGGGCCGCTGGGACCCCTGGGGACCCTGCGCTTGGGAAGTGGGGGGACGACGGAGCAGGGAAAGGCGAGGAAGGGGTTCTGCGGGCTCAGCTCCCTGAAGCGCCTCCAGCGAACTCCGCAGGCTCCGCACCCAGGGCCCCGGCGCCCGGGGGAAGCCGCCGGACGGCTCGCCCCGCCCCGCCCCGCCCCGCCCTCGGGCGTCCCACCCTCCCGGCCGCGCTCTCGGCTCGTGTCCCCGAGGCCGCTGGACTCTGGCAGCGCGTCCACACGCTCCCGGGAACTCACGGGGCCTCGGCTCAGCCGGCCGGAGCTTCCTGCCCCCACCCTGCTCGCCCCCCGCCGGCTGGCCTTCCCCGCCACCCTCGCCCTCCTTAGCCGCGGGCCCCCGACGGAGGGACGTGCGCGCCCCCGGGGCACCGATGGAGGGACGTGCGCGCCCCCGGGGCGCCGATGGAGGGACGTGCGCGCGCCCTGGAGCCCGACGGAGGGACGTGCGCGCCCCCGGGGCCGCCCACGGAACGACGTGCGCGCGCCCGGGAGCTGCGCCTGCGCAGTCTGCCAGCCTAGAGTCGCCAGCCGTCCCCGAGCGCGGGGTCCCCTCGGTGTCGCACCTTCTGGGCCAAGAGGCGGGACTGGCGCAGCCGCTCCTCGGCGCTCATCGCCCGCAGACGCTGCTTCAGCTCTGCCCTCAGGCTCCGCTTGGCGCTGCTCACTGCCGCCACCGCCGCCATCTCTCGGGCGCCCGTGTCCGTCCCGCCTCCGGCTCGCGGCCGCCCCGCCCCGCCCCCGGCTCGCCTCCTGCGGGACCGCGTTGCGGGCGTCGGGGGAGGGTCCGCGGTCGGGGCGGGGACTGGGGGAGAGTCGGAGGGAGACGGGGTGGGGGGAGGGCGGCCTCGGGCAAGGGGAGGGCCGGGGAGGCGGCGCCCCAGGGGCAGGGGCAAGGGTCCGAGGTAGGGGAGGGCCCTGGGGCGGGGCTCCAGGGGGAGGGTCCGGGGGAGGCCCCGGGGCGGTGCGAGGTAGGG
This sequence comes from Canis aureus, assembly GCF_053574225.1. Lineage (NCBI taxonomy): Eukaryota > Metazoa > Chordata > Mammalia > Carnivora > Canidae > Canis > Canis aureus. The sequence continues at coordinate 58,317,408 of NC_135612.1, read as the reverse complement.
AGGCTCCAGCCTGGTGCGGGCCCAGGGGCGTTCCCTCCCCTTCCGGGCAGGGACCTAGTGACCGCCTGCCCCGCTCCGAGCGGCTGTGGCCGGTCCGGACTCGGGGCCTGGGGGGCCGGGGCCTGGGGGGCCGGGGCCGGGGCCGGGGCCGGGGCCGGGGCCGTAGCCTGGGCCTGCGCGAGCCCGAGGCAGGCCGACGCAGACCTGCTGGTCAAAGGGGAAATGATGTGGGGTTTTGGCAAAAACGCTTCCCCACTCTTCTCTTCCGTGGGCAGGACGGAGCTGGCTTATTAGCAAGGGACCGACAGAGCTTTCCTGTTCACCTGCAGAGAACCCGGGACGCAGGCCACCCGGCCCTGTGACCAGTTCGGGGCCCGCCGTGTGCTCGCCGTGCAGGGCGGGCTGCGTGCGCCTCCTGTGCAAGCTCTGTGCCTCCAGGGCCTCCGAGGTGGACGCTCCGGGCTTCCCGCGCTTGCCGGAGCTTACCTGGACCAGGAGGAGGGGAAACCATAGTTCCAAGGAGTAACTCCATGTGGAGAAAGGCTCTTAAACTCAGTTTACATCAGTGACACAAAGGTGAGAGGGCTCATTATTTCACAGATAGAGAATGAGCTGTAAAACAATTAGAAGTTTGGAGAAAATTTCGTAAGTTTAACGTCGATTTTACCGAAGTTCCTATTGGAAAGCAAGCATTCAAGAATAGAAAAACACTGAAAATGAGAGCCCCCCCCCCCCCCCCGGGAACTGGCCCTTCCAAACCTTGAAACAAACTATCAAGCCTCTAGTATTAGAACACCTTGGCACTGCCACTTGAACACACAGTACAGCATTAAATAGCACAGAAAGCACAGAAATAGACCAGAAGCCTTATGGAAATTTAGTATACGACAGAGATGATATTTCAAATCACTGGGGCCAGCATCATCTTTTAATAAATGGTCCAAGGAGAGCTGGACAGCCATTTTTTTAAATAAAATGTGCATATCTAACACCATACATAAAAACCTCCAAATGGATTAAGGATCTAGTGTAAAAGCAGAGACTAGGCAGTAGTGGGAGAGACAGCAGTTCCCCTTTAACCGCAGTATAAGGCAAGGTGGTAAGAAAAAAGCTTGATATATTGGACTACGTGAAAGCTTTTTGTAATTTTTGCATAGTATAAAAAGCCATATGCATAAGTAATGACAACTGACAAACCGAGACAAGATACTTGCAACATAAACCACAAAGGGCTAATTCCTTTTAATAAAGAAACTATTAAAAAATGGGTTATGGGGTTACAGGCATCCAGACTGGAAAGAAAGAAGTAAAACTATCTCTTCAGATGACATGATCTTACATGTAGGACATCCTGGGGAAATCCATAAAAAATTAAAAAAATAAAAAAATTCCAGAATTAATAAGCTGGGACTCAACAAAGTTGCAAGATACAAGACCAGTATACAAATATACCTCTTCCAGCCCAGCACTCTACATATGGAACATATTTCTGGTTCTGGTTCTACAGCAGTTCTTGGCCTTTGGATTCAAATTGGGACCATGGCTCTGAAGATTTTGCTGACCTCCATAATCACATGAGTCAGCTCTTTACATAAGTCTTGTTATCAACAGACACCTCCTATTGGCTCTGTTGTGCAACATATACAGCTGGCCCTCAGACAACATGGGGAGTAGGGGCATTGACCCCCACACAGCTCTCCAAAAATTTAACTAATAGCCTACCATTAACAGAAGGTTTACAGATAACACACACAGTTGGCTACTAATAGCCTACCATTAACAGAAGCTTTACAGATAACACACACAGTTGATGAACAGCTATTTTGTATATGTGTTATAGACTTTTTTTAAGACTTTATTCATGAGAGAGAGAGAGAGAGACATAGGCAGAGGGAGAGGCAGGATCCCTGCAGGAGCCCAATGCAGAACTCAGTCCCAGGACCCTGGGATCACGACCTGAGCCGAAGGCAGATGCTCAACTACTGAACCACCCAGGTGTTAGTATAGACTAAATTCTTCCAATAAAGTAAGCTAGAGAAAAAAAAAAGGATTTTAGTAAACTCATAAGAGCAAATACAGTACTGGATTCCTTATTAAAAAAAAAAAAAAGATCTGGGGCAGCCTGGGTGGCTCAGCGGTTTAGTGCCACCTTTGGCCCAGGGCCTGATCCTGGAGACCCAGGGTCAAGTCCCATGTCAGGCTCCCTGCATGAAGCCTGCTTCTCCCTCTGCCTGTGTCTCTGCCTCTTTCTCTGTGTGTCTCTCATGAATAAATAAATAAAATCTTTAAAAAAAAAAGTCTTCTTTAAAAAATAAAAAAAAAGACCTGTGTAAGCAGACCCACACAGTTCATGACTGGTATTTCATTTTATATATATATTTGTGATATATATCAGGAAATATATATTATAAATGAGATTTACATGTATATCTGATATGTGTATATTATTGAGTATATATGATAGTAGGTACATATAATATATAAGGTATATGTAATAAGCCTGTACATATGGATCTCCCGTTGATTCACTTTCTCTAGAGAACCCTAACACAGATTTTTATAATAAAGTAAATAGTCTCAAATTTAAAAAATAATTTCATTTGCAATAGCATCCAAAAAAGTACTTAATAAATTTAACAAGTGTTAGAGTTCCAAAAACTACACGGCATTGTTGAAAGAAAGAAGATCTGTATAAGGTAAAGGATGTCCCATGTTCATGGATTGGAGGACTTGATATTGTTAAGATAGCACTACTCCTTGAACTGAACTGATTCTGTAGAATCAACATAATACCTATCAAATTTGGCTTTTTTGCAAAAATCAATAAACTGATCCTAAAATTCTCATGGAAATGCAAGGAATGCAGAATAACCAAAACAGTCTTGATAAAAGAGAACAAAGTTGGAAAACTCACACTACCAAACCTAACAAGTTACTACAGAGCTGCAATAAGACAGTGTGGCCCTGGCATAAGGATAAAAATATGGGTACTTGGCATAGAATTGAGAGCTCAGAAATAAGCCTTCACATTCATGGTCAATTGATTTTCCTGAAAAAAAAAAAAGTGCCAACATGATTCTATAGGGAAAGAACAGTCTTTTCTAACAAACAGTCCTGGGATATGCAAACAAGGAAGTTGAACCCTTAACTAACACCATATTCAAAATGTAACTCAAAATAGATCAAAGGGCTAAACACAAGTGCTGAAACAAAACTCTAAGAAGAAAACAGGCATAAATCCTTATTACCTTGGATCAGGCAATGATTTCTTAGCTGTACACCAAACACACAAGTAACAAAAGTAAGTTGGATTTTATCAGAATTTAAAACATTATGCTTCTCCCTCCACCTGTGTCTCTGCCTCTCTCTCTCTCTTTGTCTCTCATGAATAAATAAATAAAATCTTAAAAAAATAAAAGAATTAAAAACATTAGTACATTAAAGGGCACCATCAAGAAAATGAAAAGACAAGCTATAGAATGGGAGGAATATCAACAAATCATATGTCTTCATCAGATATTTATTTATCTGAATTGAATCCAGAATATATAAAGAACTCTAACAACTCAGCAATAAAAAAGGATAATCTAATTTTAAATGGCAGAAGACTTAAATATAGACATGTCTCCACATAAGATACACAAATGGCTAATAACCACATGAAGAGATTTCAGCATCATTAGTCATTAGAGAAATGCAAACCAAAACCATGAAGGAATACCACTTCACACACACTAACGTGGCTATAATAAAAAATACAGGGACGCCTGGGTGGCTCAGCAGTTGAGCATCTGCCTTTGACTCAGGGCGTGATCCTGGGGTCCCAGGATGGAGTCCCAAATCATGCTCCCCACAGGGAGCCTGCTTCTCCCTCTGCCTATGTCTCTGCCTCTCCCTCTGTGCCTCTCATTAATAAAATATTTCTAAAAATACAGGGGTACCTGCGGGGCTCAGTCAAAGCATCTGCCTTCAGCTCAGGTCATGATCCCAGGATCCTGGGATCGAGGCTCACATCAGGCTCCCTACTCAGCAGAGATCCTGCTTCTCCCTCTCTCCCTCTGTCCCTCCCCACTGCTCATTCTCTCTCTCTTTCTCTCTCTCCCCCTCTCTCTCTCTCTCTCCCTCTCTCTCTCTCTCTCTCTCAAATTAAGAAATAAAATCTTTAAAAAAATAAAATACAGAAGATGAGTTGGTGAGGGTGTGAAGAAATGAATTCTCATACTTGTGGGAATATGAGATGATACAGCGCGGATAGGTCTCAGTGACCGGCCAGACATGAAGGCCACATATTGTAAGATCCCATTATTTGAAATATCCAGAACAGACAAATTCATAGAGACAGCAAGTAGATGAGTGGTTGCCTGGGGCTGGAAGGAAGGGGCATAGAGTACAGGGTTTCTTTTTGGGGTAATGAAAACATTCTAAAGTTAGAAGTGACAGCTGCAAAACACTGTAAATGTACTAAAAACTACAAATTAATACATTTTTAAAAGGTGAATTTATTGTCCACCACATCTCTATAAAATAAAGAACAGTAAAAAATAAAATATACATGTATCTGCTCATTTCTTTAAAAAAAAATGCAATAAACGAAATGATCCTTGAGTCCCTGTAGGGAATCTGTGAGGACAGGGTAGGAGAGTGGGAAGGGGTAGCCATATGACGAGAGGAAAATGATGTTTCTTTGATGACACCTGTCTGGGTAGCTCTAACCCTCAGAACCATGCAGACAACTGCATACACAGGTGCACAAGTACATATAGCCAGGGTGTGGAGGGAAGCCAGAACACAGCAAGCAGGGACACAACTACATGATTGACAATCACCATGAATGGTGGAGAAAAAAAACTTAAGTTACTTTGGAAACCAGCGTTTTGACTGTGTACTACTGTAATATTAAAGGCTGAAGTAGCATTACACTAATATGATGCTCTAGTTAAGATATTTTTTAGTAGGGTTATAAATTAGTAATTGTGAAACTACTTTTATCTGTGTTCTAGAATTGAGCAAATAAGTGAATACACTGAGAATCCCAGCCTCTCCTTGTCAGGAAAAATTAGTTACAGATAAGGAAGGAGTACAGGTGGGAATGACCTCGCTGTGTTGGCTTGGAATTGGAAGTATTGATATGAATTTGTGATTTTAAATACATATACAAATGGATACATACAGAAATAAGTAGAGGTATGTGTGTTAGATTACATACACTTAGGTTTCCTAGTTCTGTTCATCAGAGGATCTAGAAACAAGGACCCTCCATAGCAGTGATATCTGGCATCCAGATGTTGGTTTCCAAATGTCATTCTCCCACAAAAAAAAAAAAATAGGTTTCCAGAGTTGAGGCAGGAGCAAGATGGGCCTGGGAAATCCTGTGGTGCAACAAGTTAAGGAGGTGATCACAGTGGGAGGGAGCATGGCAAAAGGGGCGCCAGGACCCAGATGAGTTCCTAGTGGCTGAAGCTAGGACAAATTGAGCAGCAAAATAATAATTTTACTCTATAACCCATGAAATAACTATCAGTAAGTCCATAGTGATTGATAAATGAGTAATAATAAATAAATGACAAAAACAAGTAGGTATAACTCCTTATCCTATAATTCTAGTTAGTAAATGTGGAAGGAATGATGGAAATCGAGAATCACCATTAAGCAAATATTGCACTTATAATCAGTGCAGGCAGGGACCGTGGATGGGTGCTAAAATCAGCGGGCAAAAGAATAAGGAACAAAAAGAATGTTTTTATGGTCTCAAAGTGTCTCCCCACAAGAATAGGTCTTCACATGTGATAAGACACACATGCCCCCTAATATGATGCATGGAAACGGACACAAATTCGTTTGTGTGGTATTCCTTCCTGCCAGAGAAATCAAGGATAGCATGAAAACCTCAATCGTGAACAATACATCAAACCCAAATTGAGAGACCATCTACAAACACCTGACCAGCATTCTTCAGAATTCTCAAGGTCATGAAAGACAATGAGAGACCAAGAAACTCAGGAATTGGAGACTAAGGAGACACAACAGGACAGTTAAATACACTTCACTATCCTTGATGGCCAGAGGAAGGACATTAGAGGGAAAACTGGTGGATTTAGAGAAGGCTTGGACATTAGTTCACGGCGGAGTATCGACCTCAGTTTCTTCAGGTATCTGTCTGCACTATGATTATGTGAGATGCTGACGTTATTGGAAGTTAGATGAAGCATGTACGGAAAGTCTATTTTTGCAACCTTTTCTGTAAGATTAGAATTAGTTCAGAAGAAAAGGTAAAAAACTGTTAAGTAAATAAAGTCTGTAGAAACATGAAATGGGAGAGATGATCCTGTGAGAAAACAGGAGTTTAAGTTGACCCAAGTGTACATGAATAAACATAGACCGACCACGTGTTACATCAGGCCCCTAACTCATCTCCCAGCGATCAAGCTCTCCTACAGCCTGGTCCCAGCACTGCCAGACTCAGCATCCTCCCTCTATCACTGTCTCCCCAAAATTCCTCTAGTGAAAACCTGTCGTTGGCGCCGCTCCTCTCAACTACCTGGGCTGCCTGGTTGCTCGCCACTCCCTAGCCCAGTGCGCTATGCTTCCCCGGACCCCTGGGCAGGCTGATTGCAGAGCCATCCTAAAGTGCTTCCTAGGAAGGCACCATCTATATGACTGACTTGATTGATTGATTGATTGATTGATTGATTGATTGATTGAAAAAATCCTTTGATAAGGCACTTGGGTGATAGACCAAAAGCCAAAATGATAGAAAGCTGGTCCCTGACCTGTTGTGCCTAAAATGGTCAGAGGAGTTTCAGTTACTTCCCAAAGGGGGAGGAGGGGGGATGGAGGCGGATGAGTCACATAGGAAGGCGGTGGCAGAGCTAACACAATCAGTTCCATTGTGTTTGAGGGAAGAAAAGGGGGAAAAGGTCCCTGGAAGCAACAGCCAGGAAGAGGAATTTTGGGAAATGTCCAGGAAGGGTTTTCTTGGTTGTATGCTCTTGGATGGCTGACGTAAACCCTCCCACCTGTCTCCCTGACAGACTATCCCGTGGTCCTTACTGCAGGGCTCTGTTAACATAGGACTACTTACGATGGGATGGGCAAGGGGAGTGTGAGGGGAGCGTTGCCCTCTGAGCTGGAGCAATGCCATTGACAAGGACTAGCATTTCTTGAGCTTGCTCTGCCACATGCCATGCTAAGTTCTCAACACAGAAATTGTGACATAGATATTATTACTGTGTTATCTTCACAGAACAGGAAACAGGCTTGGAGATTGCCCAAGCTCATGAATGTGGAAGGCTAGTACGTGAAAGAAATCAGGATCTCCAAAACCAAATCTCAACCGCCTGCTCTTGTGACCAGCCGTGTGCTCTCAGCCTGGGACCATGTGGGACAGATGCCTGTATCCTCGTGCTCAGCACTGGACCGCATATGGCGTGGGTGCTGGGTGGATATCTGTTAAGTCAGCGAGTAAAGGCTGGGTCATGAGCAAACTCAGTGGGAGAGCAGTTGGCTGAAGCTAATAAAATCCCAAGATGCGGAGGAAGTCCAGGTCAGGAGACCCCTCATATTCTTTAACAGAGGAGTAGGGCTAGCTGAGGACAAAACCCAGCTGATAACCCGCAAACAACCCACACCCAGGACGGGATATGTGTGTCATTCCTCAGGACACTTCCAAAAGTCTTAATACCTTAGTCCAGGGAAAAGCAATCTTTACCTTGACAATGGCAAGGCCTCCGGTATCTCACATGTCCTTCTTAGCATATGAAAATTCTTTCAAAATCTCCCTTTTCCTTACCTCCCCCAACTCTGCAGGTATAGAATCAGCCAGCCCTCATGAGCCCAGGGCAGCTGCTCTTCCTGCCCATGGGTCCTGTCCCTGTGTTTTAATAAAACAACCATTTTGTACCAAAGAGGTCTCAAGGATTCTTTCTTGGTTGTTGGCTTCAAACCTCACTTATATTCCAAAACTTCATCATTCTTCACTGGTCAAACGGTAGCTGGAGTACTGAACCACGTGGAAGCATAATTTGACAAGCGAGGTAACACTCAGGAAAGGGTGGCTCCCTCCACTCTAAGTGGTAGGCACCCATTCTAGAAATGTAAAAAGAAAAGTAATAATGTCACCAGGGAATCCCACTGACTCACGTCCGTCCATGACACTGTGCTGATAGCACACCTTCCGTTCAACAAATGGTGTGGAAATTGAGCATGTGGGTGGGGACGCGCAGGTTTGAAGAGGGAGCAGCAGAAATGAGCAGAGTTTCCATCCTCAAAAGTGAAACAAGCACTGAATTCATTTATATGCAGGGTGTCTTTCTTACATGTTTCCGCCCAAGCCTTAATTTTCATTAGCATGCCAAAATGTGATCCACTTACCAATATCTTTGACTTTGACCTTGGTCCGTGACCCATCAGCACCATCTGGCACCTTGTAAGGTAGCCAGGGTCTCAGGCCCTCCCCAGAATCTGTATTTTTATCTTAATAGGTCCCCCAAGGGATTTGTATTCATATTAAAGTTCAGGCAGCACTACCACAGATTGGTGTTAATAAACCAAGTGCCAGGGACGCCTGGGTGGCTCAGCGGTTGAGCGACTGCCTTCAGCCCAGGTTGTGATCCTGGAGTCCCGGGATCGAGTCCCACATCAGGGTCCCCGCAAGGAGCCTGCTTCTCTCTCTGCCTCTGTCTCTGCCTCTGTGGGTGTGTGTCTCTCATGAATAAATAAATAAATACAATCTTTAAAAATAAAATAAAAAATAAATCAAGTGCCAGCTTGCAGGAGGAAATAGAGCTATCATGTAAACCCTCAATATAGTCAGCCTGCACAGAGCATTCCTACCGTCTACACAGGCCTGGAGGTGTCTGATGACTACACCTCCGCCTCAGCACCCCCATCACGAGGAAGTGGCATCTCAGCTGAAACCCCACGGTTGAGTAAGCACTAACCAGGCGTTAGGGTGGGTGAGAACAGAGAAGGGAGGTGAGAGAGTCTTCTATGAAAAAACAGCTGTATGTGCAAAGGGCCTAAAGGGAACAACAGTGTGATGCTCCGGAGGAATCAAAAATAGCTGGAAATGCTCATCAGCAGAAAGGCAGGAGATAAGGCTGAAGGGCTGGGTCCAGACAACGTGGGGTGGATTTGATTCATCTCTTTGCGTCTTAATTAACGTTTTTAAACCCTAAATTTACATAAAGTTTCCATAGGAAATATGCATTTTCTGTATGCTCCTCCCCCAGCCCACAGCATTGGCACCTGGTGTTACTGTGGTGCACACGTCCAAGCTAAGAAGCCAGCGTTGGTACAATTTTTTTTCTTTTTTTTTAATAAATTAATTTTTTATTGGTGTTCAATTTACCAACATACAGAATAACACCCAGTGCTCATCCTGTCAAGTGTCCCCCTCAGTGCCCGTCACCCACTCACCCCCACCCCCTGCCCTCCTCCCCTTCCACCACCCCTAGTTCGTTTCCCAGAGTTAGGAGTTGGTACATTGCTGCTAACTCAACTTCAGACTTTACAGGGATTTTTCTAGTTCTCCCACTGACACACTTGTCCTGTGCCAGGGTCCCATCCTGGACGTCCTGTTGTTTTTAGTTGCTGTGTCTTCACAGACTCATCTAGACTGCTCGTTTCTCAGAGTTTCCTTATTTATTTGATGACCTTGATGGTTTTGAGGAGTATTAGTCAGGTATTTTGTGAAATGTCCCTCGATTTGGGCATTATGGGTTTGCAGAAGAATAACACAGAGATTAAATGCCTTTTCATCACACACATGCTATCAACATCTGTTAACTGTGATCACCTGGGTAAAAGTAGTATCCGCCAGGCTTCTCCATCACAGCTTTGTTTCCCCTTTCCACACTCTTCTTTGGAAGCAAGTCTCTAGGTCCAACCCACACTCAAGTAGGGAGGGAGAATGACACAGAGTTTTGTGGGAGAATTTGAGTTCCTAAGAAGAATGAAAAAAACACTGAATGAATTTAAGCAAAGGGGTGACATTGGATTTACATTTTCAGACAAGGATGCTAGCTGTACTGAATATACACCATGGGGGCTGGCGATGGGTCAGGGTACACATCCCTTCCAGAAGTAGTCTGGGTAGAAGTAACAGTAGCTTGGTTTAGTGTAGGGGTTAAGGAGCTAGAAGAAGAGATATGGATGGAATAAGAGATATTTAAGAAGTAAAGTTGCCAGGATTGGGTTAATTTATGGTTGAAGAACAGGAATAGAGGACAGGAAGGTTTGAGGATGACTCCCAGAAACCTAGTTCATGGTTTGAGCATCTGGTTGACCATCAATAAGATTGAAGGCAAGGACACAGATAAGTAGGTAAGCGGAGCCGTCCGGGGACTCCCAGAGCTCAGGGGTCCTGCTAATGGTCAAATGTCTCTGCTGAACTTTGGAGGCATTGTTTCCCTGGGTGTCCATGGCTACTCTGGATGGCTCTGTAAGCTGAGTAGAACCCTGTAACAAGAGACTTACCTGGTTAAGTAATGCTTTGCCTCTCTTGGGGACGACAGTCTTCCTTGTTTACTCCAAGTCTTTGAGAACATGGCAACAATGCAGCAGCTGTACACCGCACCTCCACCAAGGACTATGCTTCTGGAAGCAGTAGCCCTATCCTGGCATGCCCACGTGACACCAGAGGTGATGTTGCTCTGATGTCCGAGTCCCCAGACAGCTCTGTGGGCTTGGGGGTGGGCCTCACGATAGAGTCATCACCATCCGAGTCTCCCCAGCACTGTTATCCTCAGAAGCCATACAGTATCCCCAGCTGGAAAGAAATGGGGAGGCTGGAAGGAACACATAAGACTCACCCAAGGGCTCACCATGTGCCTGACACAGCAGGGATGAGCTCGGGCTCTTCACAGGGCAGGGAAAGTCTCATTATAGAAACAGCAGAATGAGAATCCTTGTAAGGATGTTAGAAGCTTTTGGCTTTTATTTGGAGGGAGGTGAAAAGTACTGGAGAGTTTTGAGTAGAGAGGTACCATATGTTATCTTACTTTTTTCCCTTTTTATTGAAGTATAGCTGCCACACAGTGTTACATAGTTTCAGATGCATGACATAGTGATTGAACTTCCCTATATGTTCTGCTGTGCTCCCCACAGGTGTAGCTCCCACCCGTCGCCACACAGTGCTGTCACAATACCACAGACTATATTTTCCAAGCCATAGCTTTCATCCCTGTGACATACTCATTCAAGTCCTCTTACATTTTAAAGGATCCCTCTAGCTGCATGTCAGGCATATGCTGTGGACAGGCAAGGACAGAAGCAAGACGACCAGTTAGCAGCCACTGCAAAATCCATCAAGAGATTTGAGATGGCTTGCACCAGGTAGTGGTGATGAGGATAATAACAGGTTGCTGACTACTGGGTGTGTGTTGATGATGGAAACAAATAGTATTTCCTGATGGATTGCACTTGGGGTTTGAGAGTAAAGGAGTCAACGAATCTAAAGGTTTTCCCCTAGCAGATGGAGAGGGGGAGGTGCCGTTAACCAAGATGGCGAAGGAGGCAGGTTCAGGGAGTGGAGACAGTCAGGTGCTCAGATTTTACATGATGGCATTTGATACACTTGTTAAACATCCAAGTAGAAAGATGTCAAATGAGTAGTTGAACACCTGATCTGAGTCTGGAGTTCAAGGGAGAAGTCTGGGCTGTGGTGTGGGGCCAGCATGTGGTGGCCCTGTAAAGCCACCTCGCTGAATGAGACACCTGAAGTTCAGTGTAGGTGTGGGAGTGAGGGAAGCCAAGGACCAGCCAGCGGTGCCCCGGATTCAGGACTGGGCAGCTGGCTTGAGGAGATGAGGAAAACCCATCACAGGAAATGAGAAGAGTGGCCTATGAGATGGGAGAATGGAGAGACCGGCGTCCCTGAAGTCAGCTAACAGCACATAGAGAGAGTCGTCTGCTATGTCCAACATCATCATGCCAGGAAACCTGAAGACTGGGAATCCATCCTTGACATCGGTAGAGGGGGCATTAGGGTCCAAGAGATAATGAAAGAGGAGAGAGTCTGGAGACCAAATACGGACTCTCTTATGAGGAGGTTTTCTGAGAATGAGAGCAGAGGAGTGGGGTAGTCACCGAGAGATTGTGTGTCTGGTTCTATTTGGTTTTATGATAAGGGAGGCTGAAGAGAGGTTCCTGCAGAGTCAGGAGCAAGGTGTCACCCACAAGTATAGGGCTTGGCCTCCTAACGCCTGGCCCTGCAATCGTAATAGGAGGGGAGAAAATATACCAATACAAGTGCAAGTAGGCAGCTGACTGTGGTGGGTAGGGATGTGGGAGTTCTCGGGGCACTAGGAGCTAAGTCAGTGGGAATTAGATTGTGTCAGAGTACTTGTGTTGCAAGTGTCTGTAATACACACTTTCTGTATATACATTTTTCGATTGCTCAAACAGCAGAGTCATCAGCCTGGAGCTTCAGAACAGTTTCAGCAAACACTGGGTGCGGGTTTGGTTCTCGGGGAGCCAGTTATGTCTACTCCGTTAAAGCAGCAAAACATAGCCCTAGGCTCAGTCAGCTGTCTCGAAAGTCCTGCCTTCATTTCGAAAACAGACGAACCAGAGAAAACCCACCAACACCATGGAAAAATGATCCAGCCATGTCCACCCTGATGCTGTGTCCCAAATAGCATCTTCCAGCACAAATAGCCACACACGGCCACCAACTAACTGTAAAGACAGGGTTTATGTTCATGCTCCATGGAGGTACTCAAAAAATATCTCCCTGTCAGCAGCTTTGCACCCTCTGCAGAAAGTTCCCAAATCCATGACAGTGATGATCAGTTTAAGTTAGGGCAGTTCTATAGGAAGGACACACATAAATGGGTGAAGGGTGGAGACGAGGGAGATGAGGACACCCACCTGGCTGTTGAGGATGCATGCCCTTGGTGGGGAAACCAGTTCCAGCAGCTGGCCCACACACAGTCCCAGTGTGAATGGATGGCAATCTGGGAGGCCCATGGGATCAGGAGGAAGTGGTAAGGAGAGGAGGCTCAGGGCAGTGAGTGCCCAGTGGCTTCATGGCCAACGTGACCCACCTACCCAACCCCATGAGCATAGGCAAGTTTCTTCCTGCTTCTAAGCCTGTTTCTAAGATGGGGATAATACCTACTTCAGAGGAGTACATGAAAATTAAAGGTGATGACTTAGCTGGGGTTTCTAGTGTGTGGGGAATAACCAGTAAGCAGCCATTACCTTGCCATGCAGTTTCAGCCAATATGATGTTCAGCCTCATTCCAGCCTCATGGGCGACACATCCTTTTTTAAAAAATAATTTTATTTATTTATCTGAGAGAAAGATCACGCACCCATGAGCCGTGGGGAGGGAGAGAGAGAAGCTGGCTCCCTGATCATCAGGGAGCCCAACGTGGTGCTTGATGCTGGGACCCTGGAATCATGACCTGAGCCCAAGGTGGATGCTCAACCACTGAGTCATCCAGACACCCCTCCACTTTATTTTTTTTTAAGAGTTATTTATTTATTTTAGAAAGAGAGAGAGTATGTGTGTGTGTGAGCTGGGTGGGAGGGGTAGAGGTAGAGGGACAAGCTGACTCTGTGCTGAGCACAGAGCCCAGCTGTCCAGGACCTGAGACCAAACCAAGAATCCCCACACCTCACCAACTGAGCCACCCAAGCTCCCCAATAACATTCTACTTTAAATTAATATTTGGAGGACACCTGGGTGGCTCAATGGTTGAGCATCTGCCTTCGGCTCAGGGCATGATTCCAGAGTCCTGGGATCGAGTCTTGTATCAGGTTCCCCGTGAGGAGCCTGCTTCTCCCTCTGCCTGTGTCTCTGCTCCTCTCTGTGTCTCTCTCATGAATAAATAAATAAAATCTTTAAAAATAAATAAATAAAAATAACTTAGTATTTGGGGTGATGTTATTTCTTTCCTTTTATACTTTTCCTTAATTTGCATGGTTTATAATGAGTATCTATCATTTTTTTCTTCAAAAACAAGAGCTTTCTAAAAATCCACTACGTGGAGATGTTATCTATAATAAAATGCACCTGTTTCAAGTGAGCACCACTATGAATTCCAACGATTTTATCCACCACAGTGCAGATGCAGAACACTGTCAACAGCCCAGAAAGATCTGTCCCACAGTGCCCCAGCCCCTACCCCAGGCACCACTCATTGGTTTTCTGCACCAACCAGTAGATTTGTCTTCCCTGGCTGGGAAAGACCCAGCACACTCTGTACTCATTGCTCACCAGCTCCTTCACTCAGCGTGCGTGAGGTTTGTCCATCCGATTTCGTAAGCCATCCCCTGATTATTGCTGAGTAATAGTCGTCTTGTGGTTGGGCTACAATTTGTTAAACATTTGGGTTGTTTCTGGGCCTTCCTGCCATTATGAATAAAGCTTCTGTGAAGAGCATGGATGTGTTTTATTTCTTTTGAGTGGATACCTAGGAGCCCTAGGGTCAGTGTGTGTGTCACTTTACAAGAAACTGTCACACTTTTCCACAGACATACCATTTTACACGGTCACCAGTCATGCACGAGAGAGTTCTAGGCTCTCCACGTCGTCCCCAAAGCTCGGTGCCGTCAGACCTTTCAAGGGGGCCATACGCTGGTCTCATGCTGGTGCACATGTGCATTTTCCTGGTGATTGGTGGCGTCCAGCATCTCTTCTGTGAAAATTTCCCATCTGCTCTCATGAAGCATATGTTCCAAACTTCTGCCCATTTTTCAATTTGGCTGAGGGTTGTGGTGCTACTGGATTGTGAGTGTTACATACATTCTGGATGCAAGTCCTTTGTCAGATATCACTGTGGCATATGTTACCTGCCATTCCATGACTGGCTTTTTTGAGTTTAACAACTTTATTGAGATATAATTCTAAATTGTTTTTATAAGAGTATAATTTTTAGGGTTTTTTTTTTCTTTTCTGGTACAGGTTTTTATGCTATAGCTAAGAATCTCTACTCCAAAGTTGTGAAGATTTTCTCCTATGTTTCTTGTGGGATTTTTATAGTTTTAACTTACATGTAGGTCTATGATCTGTTTCACTTCATCTCTGTGTGTGGCTTGAGCTAAGCATTGGGGATCATAAACCCTCCTCTTTTTCTGTAATAAAACACATGGGAGCTGCAGTTTGAAAGACCAGGTCACAAACCAAGCCAGAAGTGTCACTGGTTTCCCGGGAGTTACTCTGTTAACAAGATCATTGTGGCATAGAAGCCAGGGTTTGGGGGGGGTTGGGGGGGCCTGGATAGTTCAGTAGGTTCAGTGTCTGAGTCTGACTCTTGATGTCAGCTCAGGTCATGATCCCAGGGTTGTGAGAGAGGTCGAGCCCGAAGTAGGGCTCCGTGCTCAGCTGGGAGCTGCTGTAGACTCTCTCTCCCTCCCCATCTCTCTGCCCCCGCCTCACTCACACTCTCTAGCTCTCTCTTAAAAAAAAAAAAAAAAAAAAAAGCCAAGGTTTGTGGTTTCTTGTGCAAACGTATTCCAGGTAGCAGCACCCATACATGCACTTCCTGTTCTGTCCATTCATGACTCTTTGTGCTGGACACTTAGTTCTGATCCGTGGGAACAGGAAGCAGGACATCACACTTTAGCAGGGAAGCACTGAGCTAGAACAATGGGGTAGGAGTGCCCCCTGTTTCAGACTCAAGCCCCCGGTGCCCCAGGTGGTCGGCTCTCAGACACGATTTGATAAATCAGCCAAAGTTACTTCTGCAAAAGACGTTTCCCTACCGACTTGCCCCCGAGTCCTAATCCACACTGTCAAGAATCACGGGGGACATTTAACTACGGAGGCCACACGTGGTCACCGAAGGGAGGTGGGCATTAGGAGCACACTTGTCCTGGTGGAATAAAATACAATAAGATACAGAACCCGTTGGTTGTCTGGTTGACCGAGGTCTGCTCTGTGGGGAGCACTAGAAGGCCACAGGGCGCATGCATGGGAGATCTGTGCTGCGTAGACACTGCCTCAGGAAGACTGATTCCTGAAGAGGTTTCTTCAGAGCAACTTTTTAAAAAAAGAATCACAGAGGAAGTGAAGCTTGAATCAGCTGAAATCCCCTGTGAGAATGCAGAGTCTGAGAGCAAGGGGCTCAGTTTCTTTAGATCAACTACTTCCTCAGGAAGGTGACACAAGCCTCAGGGGGCAGAGACCGTGTCTCCAGGGTGGGGAAGTATGGGAAGGTCTGGAAAAGAGTATGTATGGTGTTAACTCCTGTCTTGCAGTTAATTCTACTGATCTGAAATTGGAACTCAGGATGTAACAGAAGACACAATTTTCTATTTATGAACTATTAAAAAAATTTATTTAGGGGTGCCTGGGTGGCTCAGTGGTTGAGTGTCTACCTTTGGCTCAGGGCGTGATCCTGGGGTCCTGGGATCCAGTCCTGCATCCGGCTCCCCACATGGAGCCTGCTTCTCCCTCTGCCTGTGTCTCTGCTTCTCTCTGTGTGTCTCTCATGAATAAGTAAATAAAATCTCTTTTAAAAATGTATTTATTTGAGATCAGGGGGAGGGAGAGAGGGCAAGAGAATCCTCAAGCTGACTCCTCACTGAGCACAGAGCCCGACCCAGGTCTCAATCCCATCACCCCGATATCATGAGCTGAAACCAAGAGCGAGATACACAACCAAGGGAGCCACCCAGGAGCCCCCTAATTTATGAACTTTTTAAAGGGGAAAGTTTAACTATGGCTCAATGCTGAGTCACTGGCATATGTGTCTTTGTTCCGACTACCCCATAGTATCCCTGGGTGTCTGTCGCTGTCCTTTTGTCAACTCCCCACAGTGGGCTGGGGAGCGGGGTTCGTGGGGCGGGCATCAGTAGAAACCCCTAACCATCCAGGGTCATGGGGGCCACGGGAGTCAGGACCTCACTCCCATGCTGTGTCCTTGAGTGACATGGAAACGGACTTCTGGGGGATGGGCGCACCCTCAGGAAGCTCAGCCACAGGGCAGAGAAGGCGTCCTTCCACTTCCACACCTGTCCCCCGTCTGAGCTGCACCCTTTCGCTCAGCTCCCAGGAAGCACACAAATTACATACAGAGACAAATATGATTTATTTGTTTAAACAGGGAAAAAAAAATCCCATGACACTGACTATGGAGTTACAGCAGCACGGTCACTTGTTTGGAAATAGAAATAAGTGCTGGCAACACTTTTTGCAAAACAGTCAAGAGAAGTTGGCAGGTTTCACAATCAGGAGAGTCCCTCTGGGCCAGTCAGTAGTATTGCTTTAGGTGTGACCACATTTCACACACTGTTCCCAGAACTTCCAGAAAAGTCAGCCATCCAGACTTGGGTTCGAACTTCTTCACAAAGCCGTTTTCCTGTTAGAGAACAAATTTCACATTTTAAAAATCAGGGGAGACAGTTTTGTGGGACAAAAAGCAAACAGTCCCACCCCACTGCTGCTGGCAGTTGGTCCCATCTGTGCCTGCACTGGTCTCCGCCCATCCGACTGTCCGTCCGTCCATCCACACCATGGCTGCGGGGCAGCACCGTCCCACAGAAACACAGTGTAAGCCACAGATGGACCATTAGGTTTCCAGTAGCCACATTCTTGAAAAGTAAGGGGAAATAGGTAAAATTAATTTTAAAAATATATTTATCTAAAATATTATGATTTCAATATATAATCAACATGAAAATTATTGCGATATTTTACCTCTTCTGTACCCAATCCTTGCAATCCAAGGTATGTGCTGCACTGACTGGCCCAACTGAAATCAGACTCGCCACATTTCAAGTGCTGAGCAGGTGCCGGTGCCCACCAACTACTGTGCTGGACATCACAGCTCTAGAGGACAGAAACCTCCTTTTCTGGCTCTTTTTCAACTGTCTGGCATTGAAATACTCATTGATGTTTGTAAACAGAATCATGCAGGGTCATGAGGCTCATGATAAAGCTAAATTAAACAGTGCCTCTGAGCCTATGAGGAGGTGGTTGTTTCTACTATGATTCATTCTCTTTTTGGTCATTGTTTTAAAACAATAGAGTGTGAACTGTACACTGTAATTTATGACTATAATCATAGAGCATCCTTACTGCAGAGTACCTCTGAGATCCCCCAGCCTAATGGTGATATAGGCCCATTATACCAAGGCCCCGGAGAGAGCCAGTGGCCTCTTACCTAGCTTTTTAGCACCTGGGCCTGGAAGGGGATGCAAACACTGTTCTTTCCATTCCATGAGCTTCCAAACAACCACCCAAAGGATTAGGACATTGTTAGAATAATTTTTGTAAATGTTCACCTAGTAAATGTTTGATCTGCCTCCAGCAGGCTCCAGATTCTGAGGTGACAATGCCTTCAAGCAGGTCCTAGTGCAGGTGGCTCTAAAAAGTAAACCAAGCACATCTCTGGATAGCTAGAAGAGACTTGTGGCCCAGCGCCCTGCCAGCACCTGCCTGAGCATGGCCAGGGCACACTGACACGAGTCAGGGGGATCGTCCATGTGAAGGGTTGCCCAGGAATGCCAGCTTCTGCCCACGTACGAGTCAGGTTGTAGTCATACTCTGAGACACATGATGTCATGGCCTAACAGAGGGAACAGTCTGCTCCCTCTCTGTCCTCCCTCCTCCCTCCAGACTTACATGCACATGTTTCTCATTCTAGGTATGTGTGTACCTAGCTGCTTCCCTTTCCAGGATTTCAGGAACCCCATAGTAATGAGGCACTGTCAGATGACTTCTTTTATTACAACAGTGATCACAGTCTATTACGATTGGGCAGTTAACATGTCATCTTCCATACATTCAGCTTCTCAACAAAGGGAAAAACTGACAAATTCAGCTATATGAAGATTAGAGCTTTTTTTTTAACTGTATGAAGCTAAAATTAAAAGGCAAGAATTCACAGTAGCTAAAACATGAAAGCAATGCAAGCATCCATCCATTGATGAACAGATTACCCAAAAATGGCATCTGCATACAGTGGAATACTGGTCAGCCTGAAAGGAAAGACACTCTGACACCTGCCACATTGTGGACAAGCCTCGAGGATGTGACGCTCATTGAACTAAGCCCATCACAAGAAGACAAATACTGCATAATCCCATTTATATTAAATATTCAGAATAGTCAGCATCATCAAGACAAGGTAGGATGGTGGTTTGTGTGATCTGGGGCGCAGGGGATGAGGAGCAAGTGTTTGGGGGCACAGAATCCTGGGGGTGGATGCTGGTGATAATGCACAATGGCACAACTGTATTGAACACTGCTCATGTGTGCACTTTCATGTGGCTGAGCTGTAGGGTTTATGTTATGTGCATTTTAACAGAATAATAGTATAAAAAGAACCAACTAGGAGAATATGTACATTTATATGAAATACTTCATTCAGATGTAAGAGAGTCATCATCAAGCCCTTAAGAGTTAAACAGACAGGGATGCCTGGGTGACTCAGTGGTTGAGCATCTGCCTTTGACTCAGGGCGTGATTCCAGGGTCTGGGATTGAGTCTCGCATCGGGCTTCCCACAGGGAGCCTGCTTCTCCCTCTGCCTGTGTCTCTACCTCTCTCTATGGGTCTCTCGTGAATAAATAAATAAAATCTTAAAAAAAAAAGAGTGGAACAGACAAAGGCTGTTGAAAAGAGAAATATAATCACAAACAAGTGTATAGGAAAAATTCAACATTACTAGCCGTTAAAGAAATCCATGTTTTAACACAATCTTAATGCTTTTTTAGACCTACTACATTGACCTTGTTATTTTGAGTCTATGGAGCCCCCCAGAGTATCCTGAATGGTCCTGCCCCATGCTGGTGGAGCTGCTAGGACATCATTCCATTGCTAAGGCCCTTTCAGGAAGCAGTAGACAGTCCAGTATGCGTGAGCAGCGCGACAATCCTCACACCTACGAACCAGTCCATCTCTTGTTAGAGATGGATCATGGGGCCAGTCTGGAAGTGTTATTTCTAAGAAGAAAGACAACCCAAATGTCTAACGATTGGGAATCAGTCAAGTAATTAAGATGCATAAAGTTGGTGGGATATTCTGCAGACATTAGGAATGTTGACATGGGGCCTATGAGGCAGTGCTGAAAACATTTGTGATATCACATGAGAAACTCTTTGTGCACCTTCATCGTAATTACATATGATGTGTGCGCAGGGACACATTAAGGCAGGGGAGTGATTTTTCTACTTTCAAACATATATTTTCAATGATAACTATTTGTATCTTAAAACCATTACATGGGGGCACCTGAGTGGCTCAGTAGGTTGAGCATCTGACTCTTAGTTTGGGCTCAGGTCATGATCTCAGAGTCATGAGATAAAGCCACTCATCGGGCTCCCTACACTGAGTGTGGATCCTACTCAAGATTGTCTCTCTCGCACTTCCTCTGCCCCTTCCCACACAGCTCATGCTCTCTCATTCTATCAAAGAAAAGAAATTATATGAGAAGAGATACAGAACTAAGGATTCAATATCCTGTCAGAAATGCAGTAATATGCAGGGAGTGCCCAGATCTGGTTCTTTCTGTGAATAGCTTTTATTAAATACGGCTACCTTGGCTTCAAGGAAGCCCGAAGCATACAATAATATCCTGCATCAATAACTCAAAGAAAATCAGACCCTCAGTATTGTTTAGATCTAGGGAAATACCGTGGTGCTATTCTCACACTTCTCTAGAGATTATTCACTCATTTATTCATTTGACAAATATTTATTGAGCATCGGCCACATGCAGGTAGTGTTGTAAGGACTGGAAACACACTGGTGAACTAAACATGCAGGACTCCTGGCCTCACTGGGCTTGTCACTGAGAAAGACAGAACAGACAAGTAGTCCTGAAGCGGTTGCCAAGACATCAAGCAGGGCACAGGGATAGAGTGGTGGTGGTGCCGTCAGAGACAGGATGGCTAAGGAAGAGTCCCCCAAGGAGGGCAGCTTTGGCACGCAACCCTGAGAGGCTCCACTGGGCCTATGCAAGCCTCTGGCTTTGGAAAGAGCAAGGCGAGGGGATGGGGTGGGGTGGTGGGAAGTGTACTTAGCTTATCCAGGGAGGATGCAGCTACGAGAGCACAGGAGGGACTCGTAGAAAATGAGATCCAATACGGACTTGAGTACAGCAGTCAGGACTTTGTATTTTATGCTTGCCCCCAGGGTTAAGGGGTGCTTAGCAGGGTTCTGACCAGACCAGGACATGGTGGGATCCACGCTGCTCACTGGCTGCTGCGTGGGGAGCAGCCCATGGCAGGGTAAGGATGGAAGCAGAGAAACGGGACAGGCTACAGACCCATGGGGGGAGACGGGGCCTAGATGTCCTGGGGATATGGTTTCAAAGGTGCCACCAACAGGACTTGCTGATGAACCTGACATCGGGTGTGGGAGCGAGGAGTTTAGGGTGACCCAAGGTCAGAGAGTATTCTGGAAAGACCCACGGGGAGGCTTGAGCTCTGTCTCACCTCACTTTCCATGAAATGATCATAAATCTCAAGCTAAAATTCAAGAGAAGTATAGGAAGAATCTGGCCCCCAAATCTAATCCAAGGCTGTGAGAGACTCCTAGAAATTCCATCACCTCATGACTATCTCTTTACGCCCATAGAAAATGCCTCTGCCAACAGGACACTGGGTCTCCAGCATCTTTTTGTGTGGCTCCAACACACCAGGGGTCATCAAACACCAATACCAGCCAAAACGACCTAACTCTCATTTGGAAAGCACCCGCGCTGCCCATACATCCCTGCTTTCAAAGGGGCTTTCTTTTGGCATTTGGGTAGTTTTCAGAATTACGCATTTAAACCTCTTGAAATTTCCCTTATAACCTTCATAGTCGCATCATATTTGACATTTTACTAAGACAAAGACAGAAATATCTTTCATCTTTTAACTTCCCTGCTAAGGCTGGCGTTCTTGTCTTCCTTATATGCTACATATATAATCTATGCGACATTATATTCATTATAGAAGGTTCTGAGTCTTGGGTTGCTTCATGACTCCCTCAGGATCACAACTCTGGTGATTAGCAAAACCAAAATTTAAGTCTCAATTTCGATGTTTTCATGCAGTCGTTCCATTGGCCAGTATTTGTGGGCTGCCCTCTGTGTAAAAGGCCTCTGCCAAGCATGGGGATTCATCCCGGTCTTGGGCTGTGCCAAGTGCTGCTCCACCAGCACAGGCCCAGGAGAGTGCTTTGTGGGAGCAGACAAGAGCCACCCCGCTCCACAGGACAGGGAGGTGGGGGTGAGGCCACAGGCTCCTCTCTGATAGGAGCTCCTCTCAGGTAGGGAGCTCGTCCACTCTCAGCACTTCCCAGGGGCAGAGGGGCCAGAGGAGTGAACAGTGCATGTGAAGGAGGAAGCGGAGATGAGAAACAGCCAACAGAAGGAGAGAGGGGAGGTAAGGACGGAGGGAGAGGGTATGGGGCAGAGGAGGGGGGAGAGAGGAGGGGGTAAAGGGAAGGGAAGAGAGAG
Source organism: Canis aureus (assembly GCF_053574225.1). Lineage (NCBI taxonomy): Eukaryota > Metazoa > Chordata > Mammalia > Carnivora > Canidae > Canis > Canis aureus. The sequence goes on along the minus strand of NC_135612.1, from coordinate 58,295,009 downwards.
GGGGGTATGGGGGAGGGTGGGGTTATGGAGTGTAGGGAAGGGGGAGGGGGGTAGAGAGAGAGAGAAGGAGGGAGGAAGGGGGTACAGGGGAGTAAGGAGGAAGGGGGGAATAAGGGAGAGGGAGGGGAAGGGAGGGTAGAGAGGGAAGGAAGAGAGAGGGAGGGAGGAGGGGGGAGGGGGAGGGGGAAAGGGCAGAGGGAGGGGACCAGAAGGGAGGGAAAGAAAGGAACTCAAACTGATCAGCGTGAGAAAGAGCATGAGTGGTGCACTGGTCTTTCTTCCCAGCAGGGCCTCTGGTTTCGGTGGTGACAACCACATAATTGTTGGGTGTATAACTTAGGAAGACTAGGTGTGGTGAACCAGGAAGTCAGCAGTACAACTGCTACGAAAAACCGTAATCCTAAATTTGTGTTGCATACATCTGGGAAGCTGTTCTAGGTGCTTTACCTACAGTGGTGACTGATTCACCCTTAGACAGGTCCTGGGTGCAGGTGGCCCCATTCCCCCCAGTTTACAGACGAGGCATTGAGGCTCAGAGAAGTTGGCTAACCCATCAGGACCCCCGCACCAGGAGCCGGCAGCCAGCATCCCGCTCAGATCCCTCTGATTCTCAGCCGGTACTTGTGATATCTGTGCTGCCTCATTCTCCGCCTTCTTGACCCAAGAGTTCTCATGCTTGAAACTGAATTAAACTGTGGATATTCTTCAGTCGGTGCTAAATGCTCTTCTCACCTTTCATTATACACAAGCATTTCAAAATTTGGAGCCAGTGACCACAAATCTGGGTGACAGCAGACAAGACAGTGGACCCTGTGCTTCTGGATCTGTCATCTTTGACCGGTTTTCACCGATCTGTATGTTTAGACTCCAAGAGAGCAGGTGTGTGATTGTGGCCCGTGCCCTGAGATGAACCCTTCATGTGTTAAGTTCACGCACCTGAGCAGATGTGTCAGCATCTCTGGGAAGATGGATTCATGTGGCCGTGATAGCGTGTGCTGACTCAGATCACTACGTTTCGGGTCAAGACTGCCTCCGCCACATCCCACATCTAAGCATAGGTGTGAAAGGTGCTCCAAGTCCACCCAAACTGGGGGACCCTGTGAAGACTGAGCGTGCACACGGGCACACGTGTGTGTCTACTGAAGACGGCTCCATCCTGCCACACTCACACTCACACCTGGGCTACCCCCAAAAGGCAGGTCCACTTCTAGAAATTCTCAGAGATCATCCCACACCCCCACTGAAGATGAGGTCCATGACCTCACAGAATATATCATTGAGGTGTTACATTTTTAAGTCACATTTATCACTGTGTATGTGTTCCAGGTGCCACGTGAGGCACTGGGCACAGTAATCTGCAGGCTCACATGGGGGCCCCTGCCCTAGACGAGTGTCGTCTTCAGTGGAACCTCCACCCACCGCTAGTAGAACTTCCCACAGCCAACCAGATGGGAGCGGGACCCACCACCCTCAGGCTTCACCCAGCCCCAGGTATATCAGGTCAGGAGAACACAAGAAGGGGTGATGCAAGGGACGTCACATAAAATGCAACTGCATCAAGTTTTAGAACATTTACAATAACCAGGGGCACCGGGGTGGCTCAGTGGGAGGAGCCTGCGACTCTTGACCTCAGTTCAGGGTCATGAGTTCAAGCCCCAAGTTAGGTATGGAGTTTGCTTAAAAATAAAATCTTTGGGACACCTGGGTGGCTTGGTAGTTGAGCATCTGCCTTTGGCTCAGGGCATGATCCCGGGTCCTGGGATCCAGTCCCATATCAGGCTCCCTGCATGGAGGTTGCTTTTCCCTCTGTGTCTCTGCCTCTCTATCTGTGTCTCTCATGAATAAATAAGTAAAATCTTTAAAAATAAAATCTTCAAAAAATAAAAATAAAACATTTATAATAACTGAAGACAGCTATAGTTTTAAACGACAACATATTAGAATTGTCTGACACATATATAAAAATAATACATAAAAATATTTTTTTCATATATAAAAAGATTTGAAAATAAAAACATACAAGAAAGAATTGCTATAAATCGATGAGGAAAAGACAAAAAGTAGGAAAATGGGCAAAGAATGTAGCAAACAACTCCCTGAGTAAGAGTTAGGTGTGGTCAGTGAGCGTCTGGAAAGGATCTCAGTCTCGCTGGCGACCAAGGGAGCAGGCACTGAAGTGAGAGAACAACTTTGATGTATTTTCCTAACGCAGGGCAGGTCAGCGGGCATTCAGGCCTCTCTGGAAGGCGATGACCCACGAAAGGGGTGCATGAATGGGGGTGCTTGGTGAGGTACTGTCTGTGGTGGCAAACTGAACATAATAGAGCTTTCCACCTGCCAGAGATGGCCAGACCCTCAACAGCACATACACAGGACTCTTTTTTTTATCTAGGACTCTTTAAAATAATTATTTTATCTTTAATAATTATTTTTAAATAATATTTTTTTAAATAATTTTTTTATTTTATTTATGATAGTCACAGAGAGAGAGAGAGAGAGAGAGAGAGAGAGAGGCAGAGACACAGGCAGAGGGAGAAGCAGGCTCCATGCACCGGGAGCCCGACGTGGGATTTGATCCAGGGTCTCCCGGATCGCGCCCTGGGCCAAAGGCAGGCGCCAAACCGCTGCGCCACCCAGGGATCCCTAAATAACATTTTAAAAATAAAAAATAAAATAATATTTTAAAGACCTTCGGATAAAAAAAAAAGCAACAGAATAAGTACCGTGTACTATTTATATACATAAAAAAAATTCTACAAAAAAAATACTATGTTTATTTTCTTTTTCTTTTTTCTTCTCTTTTTAAGAGAGGGACAGCTGGGTGGCTCAGCGGTTGAGCATCTGCCTTCAGCCCAGAGCATGATTCCAGAGTCCTGGGATCGAGTCCCACATTGGAGTCCCTGCAAGGAGCCTGCTTCTCCCTCTGCCTGTGTCTCTGCCTCTCTCTCTCTGTGTGTCTCTCATGAATAAATAAATAAAATCTTTAAAAGAAAAATAAGAGAGGGAAAGAGAAAGAGAAAGAGAGACGGGGGGGGGAGGGGCAGAGGAAGAGGGAGAGAATCCGGACGTGGGGCTCCATCCCACAACCCTGAGATCACAGCCTGAGCCGAAATCAAGAGTCAGCTGCTTCACCCACTGAGCCACCCAGATGCCCCAAAAAAGAACTTTGTGTATTTTCTCTGGATGTAACCAAGAGGCAAGATTTGCATGCAACATAACTTATAACAGTGGGGAACCCCTCTCTACGGGGAGGAGAGGGCTAGATTTGGGGGATGGAAAGAGGATCCATGAGACACGAGTGCTGAAAAAGTCAGTGTTAAGTATTTCAGGTTTAAAGACAGGTGCTACTATCCAGCTACGAAAAGCCTCTTATCAGTGACTTTTGACACTGCCCTCTCTGCCTCCCAGTCTGGGCTTTTGGAGGCTTTGATAATAAAGTGAATTGTTGTTTGAAAACTCTCAAATAAAGATTCTTGCTAGAGGTACAGCATGTGATATATATATATTTTTTTTATCAGTAGGCTTTAACAGCCAGAATCTGTTCTATTAGAAAACTAGGGGAAAAAATCAATTTGTAAATGATGAACTTGCAAAAATATACCTGTGTTTTGCAACATAACAGCTACCCAGTACAACAGCATCTCACAGCAGCTCTCATAATGCTGCGTGGTCCTGACAGCCTGGCCAGAACTGCGCCCCCAGAAGACCTCGCTGCAGATGCGGACTGCTCACGTGGGGCTCCCCAGGTCCTACCCCCGTAGCTCACACACCAGGAATAAAAACTGCAAGCTCCTGTTACCTTCCAATTATAGAGTTCCAAGTTCCTTCTCATTTTGAAAATGTGAAACTTTTAAAATAAGCCACCCAAAGAAAATGGTAGATTTTTAAAAACTAGGGAGAAGCCTTCAATGCCCACGTCACAGGTAAGGATGGCGAAGAAGGTGCCCATCGTACGTACCCAGCCTCCGTTTTGTCTTATCCAGTCTCTCATGTTTCTCGTGATGAACTCTGCCACGAAGTAGGAAACCTTCTCGGCATCCACATCCGAGGAAATTCGCTGCTCGAGGAGTTTCTTGGTGAGAATTCCTTCAAAGGCAAAAACGGTCACGATCCTTCCCCAGTTAATGACGCCGTCTTCAAATTCCTTCTCCATCACCTGATTGAATATGGTTCTGGCCGTGTCGACGGACACCACGTCAAAACTGTCCAAGCACGGCTTCAGGTTCTTTTCCACCTGCCCCTGGACGGAGAAGGCCACGTCCTGGAGCACCCTGGACGCTCTGCTGGGGGCCGGGCCGGGCTGCGGGATCTGCAGGACGTGCCTCACGTAGTCCTGGGCCAGCGCCAGCGTGTAGCCAAACTCGCAGTCCGTCATCCTCGGCCCGCCCGCCCGCCGGGATGGGAGCCTGGTCCCCCGTGAGCTGCCTGAGGCCCTGTGAGGCCGGGGCTGGCGGGGCTCGGGATGTGACTCAGGGCGGCACGTGGAAGCTGGTGGAATTTCTGTGTGCACCACTGGGCCGGCTCCTTCCTCCTCGTCACTCTCGGGCGTGGGCTGTGTGCGAAAGAGAAAGTTGAAAACGTGTAAGAGGAAACCGGTTCAATGAGAGGCTACTTCCTTAAAGTGTTGGTGATTCATTCAGGGACTTAAGGTCTGAAGCCAGGGCGGAGAGAAACCAGGGCCCCTCGCCCCCGTCCACACCTGGGGAGGTGAGGAGGCAGCAAGGCAGCCTTTGTGCAAACTGGCAGGTCCCCAAGATGCCGCGTGGAGAATTGCCATCCAACCTGCAGTCCTGCCCTGAAGACCTGGAAGCAGGTTCTCAAACCCTCACACATCAGCGTTCGCAGCAGGTCTCTGGCTGCCCAAGTCACAAACGGTCCCTCTGCCACAGAGGGCACGAGGCACAGCCCCAGGCCTCTACGGACAGGGGCCCCAGGCCTGGAGGCCAGGGTAGAGGCCAGAGTGGTCCCACATGCTGCCGCTCCTCCTGGGTGGGGAGGTGAACCCACACTCCCAGAGCCCATTGCAGCCGGTGACGGGGAGAGGGGTTGGGAGAGCCTGTGGCTGTGCCGGGGACAGGGTTTGACAGGGCTCCACTGAGTTGTGCATGTCGAAATGGCCACTTTTAAGTCTGGAAGGTCACTGCAGAGAAGTGTCAGAGGCGGCCACCTGGGGAAGATCTGAACCTGAGCATCTGCAGGGAAGCATCTAGCCACTGTGTCCTTGAGCCAGGGTGGGGCGGGGGGCGAGGAACAGTGCAGCCTCCAGCCTCCATATCCCACAGACTCCAGAACATCTGACATGCAGAAAACAAGCCCCTTGTCCACGGTCTTGAGTCTGTCCCACGACTGAATCAGACACAGTGGCCCCGGGAAGGGCCCTAGACTCACACTCAGGTCCCCTCATCCCCCACTTGTTGAGTGCCCCACATGTGTGAGGAGACCATGAAGACAGCTCAGGGCCTGAGGGAGGGTGAGTGGGTGCCTGGAACAGGTCTGGGGCTGCCTCTACTCCAGGCCTCGTGAGTGGCCACCTCCCTGGTCAGGGTGTCACTTGGTGAGCACAGTGTGATGTAAGGACAAGTCTCTGTTCAAGCCTGAGCCACTGCCAGACATGGACACAGTGCAGGACTGGCAGCAGAGAGGAGCATCGGGAAAGGGTGGGTAAATGGCAGGGGTGCAGGAAGGCCCAGGTCCCCGGCCATGGCCACGGCCACTCTGCAGAGCCAGCCTTGCCAGCAGGAGAGAGCTGGACACTCTCCAGCCACATATGGAGTGATGGTGATGTCACATCCAGTGTCCAGAACGACCACAGAACAATCACTCATGTACCAGGTATGTGTCTAAACCCACAAGCCAGGACTAACAGGCAGGGGAGGGTCCCAGGGCTTGAGGTGGCCGTGAAGGCACACCTGTCAGGCCTCCTGCTTCAGGAATGCAGTCAAAGAGGCCCCATGGCTGCACCCCAAATCCCCCCACCGGCAGCGAGGCCACACTCTCACAAGCCACCCCCTGTCCACGACTGAGCAAGGCAGGGGCTGCACAGACACCAGCCCATGGGTCAGCCTCCTCTGGAGCACAACTTGGCTTCAGTGACTTGCCAGCAGCACTGGGGACACTTTCTGATGCTGGACTATGGGTTAAGGCGCTTCCCTCAGCCTCCCCTCCGCTGCTCACTGGGGTCCTCAGAGCTCTCAGCCTCGCCCCCTGCCTCACCCGGCTGGGGCTCTGACATTTCCCCAGTGGGTCTCTGGAACACCCAACCCCCTGGTCCTGGAGTCCTGAACTGATGGGGTCTGAACAGAACCAAGAAGCCTGCAGACATGCACTAGAGCCTTTTCTCCATGACGTCCCTGGGGACAGTCCTCCCGTGCCCACCCGTGCTATGTCCACTCACCCACAGGAACATGAAGCCAACAGCAGGCAGCCTTCTCTCCCCAGAACATCGTCGGGCATCATAAGAACCACCAAAGAGATGGAACATTTTATTTCTCCCCAGCAGTGATGCACATTCCTGCACAAGCAGTATAAGCACATGGTCTCAGAGCTGCAGGCTTTCCGGGGTCAGGTTCACACTTTCTCTTTCGCTCTGCTCAAGCCTGCAGCTGGGAAGGCAGCTCAATGATCTGTTGAGTAAAGGAGATGCACTTCTCTCACAACTTGGGCCAACCCCACTTAGGGCTCTATCGTCCTGACCTTCTGGATTCACAAAGGTGTTGCCGTAAAAACTCTAAAATAGTGTAGCTGCTAATTTACTTCATTTAAGAGTATCCAAAGAATCATTTCTCAAGAATAGCTGGCAGAGAGAAAGATAAAGTCTTTACCAAAAAGAATGATTTCCTTTTTATGGAAAGTGCAGTGACTGAAGGGGGATGTGGGACGGGAATACGCAGCTACCCACGGCCTGGCCGTGAACACAAAGGAAGGTGTCCTGTCTTGTGCCACCACAGCCAGGGTCTGCATTCACCAGAGGCCAGTGTCAGCACATTTTCCTATCTCCTGAGCTCTGTCCACAGGGGGAATTCTGAAAGAAATTAGGTCTCTACTCCCAGCACACACTGAGGGTGTCATCCAGAATGGGGGTGGGGGATAGAGTCTGGAAACCGTACATGGACTGTCAGGTGCTCGGGATAGAAATGTCTGCCCCTGGAGAATATTCCATCCAGGAGAAGCCAAGCCGTGTTAGAGGCAGCCGAGGAGCTGGAGGGGGAATAATTAGAGGTGGTCTCTGCAGCACCCCTCCCAGTATGGGGGGTCCCTCCTAGAGCCTGTCCTGAGGCCACAGAGGCAGGTGTGTGGACACATCACAATGCCAAGGTTCTGGAAATGCACCTGTATCATGCTCATCTACTGTGGGCCTCGGGGCAGATGGATGGTAGGAAATGACAGATGATTCCTTAAATCTGTCCACACTGAGCCAACACCCGGGGCCTGACCCAGGTTTTCTCTATACACATCTGTCCAGAAGCTTCTACTGAAGAAGTGTGGAGTCTGGGTAGGGCTGAGGGAAGAACACATGTTTGAGAATAATGACCAGGGGAGCGTGAGTCATCTGAATAATGACCCGCCCCTTCCACCTGTAAAGTGCATTAGGCTGCATTATGTGGAGACATGTCTATATTTTAGTCTTCTGCCAATTTAAAATCAAATTATCCTTTTTTATTGCTGAGTTATAAGAGTTTTTTTATATATTCTGGATTCAATTCCAGATAAATATCTAATGAAGACATATGATTTGTTAATATTCCTCCCATTCTATAGCTTGTTTTTTCATTCTCTTGATGGTGCCCTTTAATGTACTAATGTCTTTAATTTTGATGAAGTCCAACTTACTGTGCGTGGACAACCTCACACCTACTCCTTGTGTTTACATGAGTCATCACGTGTATCCACATACATTCCACTTATCTACTGCTTTGCACCAAAGCAGCCCCCAGATCTTGGTGGGCTGAACGACATACTCGCTCATATATGTGGAATGTGGGCAGGGCTCAGGAGCGGGCACCGGTCTCTGCTCCATGACGCCTGGGCTGCAGTCTCAGGACCGTTTTCTGTGAGGTCCCCAGCTCAGTTCATACTTCTCACGTGGTGGCTCCAGGTCCCAAGAGCAAGTGTCCCAGCGACAAAGGCAGGATATGAATGGCCCTTCCTAACCATTGTGAGCTCTGAGGGCACCATTTCTATCATCCCGTGCTGGTAGAGGTAGCCACAAGCCCATAGCAGTTCAAGAAGAAGAAGCACAGACTACTTTTACTGATGAGAAGGGTGTCAAAGAACCTGTAGCCATATCGTAAGGCTGCCACAGTGGACCACGCATGTGCAAGCTCACACGCACACTCGTACGATGTAGTCGGTGGGGTCCTCAGAGCACCTGCGTGCTGGTATGGCAGAGATGAGCCTGGGAGCCAATCTGCCCACCTGTGTGCCCAGTAGGTGATGGCGGGGCTGAGAATGCCCTGGGTCAGAACCCCCCCGCCCGCCCACCCCGAGACAGGATCACCTGGAGAGGATGTCCTCTCTCCTCCCTCCTGACTGTGGGGACCACCGTGTGTCCTTCCTCCCTCTCCTGCACCGGCAGAGTGCAACAAGGAGTGGAGAGAAGAAACCTGAGTCTACCTAACTGTGAGTGGCCCGGCGGATCCCAGCTCCGGGACAAGGGTCCCAGATGTGTGACCTCAGGGAAAAGCTGCTGAGGTCAACTTCTGTTTTCTCCAAAGAAAGAACTTGGGAAGGAAGCTGCTGGAATTTTTGCTGCTTCAGAGGAGGAGGCTCAGGGGAACCCCCAGCCTTGGCTTCCCCCTTCCCACAGCCATGGCCAGGGCAGATTGTCTGCGGAGGGGAGTGGCCTTGAACAGTGACTCCAGCAGGACACAACGGTGAGTGGGATGTGCACAAGAGGACAGACCCTGCGTGTCCCACTGTCATCCCCTCGGTCCACAGGGGCCTTGCCTCAACAATCAGGAGAGAATGTAGGCAAGTCTGCTCCTCGTCAGGAGAAGCCGGCGTCCAGTGTGATGAGGCTCCTGATGGGAGTTTCGTTTCCATCTGAGGAAGCTAATTTCCAGGAAATCCTATGAGCAAAACAAGGAGGTGGCATTTCCCCCAAGTCTCCTGCTGTACTTGGCAGTGAGGCCTAAGGGGGTGCTGAAGAAGCAAGGGTAGGAGGGGGTGTGGCCACATGTGGCGAGTAGGGTTGGATTTGTAACTAAGGTGGCCTGGGGGAGGTGCGGGGTGGAGGAGGAATGAGAGCAGGGAGCGCCAAGGGGAGGTCAGAAGTATGAGTGGTCCCACAGAAGACAGGAGACCTGAGGACAAACCTGGAAGACTGTGCTAGTTTGTCATTTATACATGTGTGCAGAGGTGTGCACTCCAACCAGCCCCTCCGACCATCTCTCTATCTTACCTTATCCAGATACCCTGGATATCTTACCTGGATCCCATTCTGCTCCCCAGCTCAGGGTCCACCAAGGGCTTCCTGTGGCCTAAGATGAGGAGCCCAACTTCCTAAAAGGACCTCATGCTCTGGCTTGACCTCCTTGGTCAACCCAACTCCACCGCACTCCAGCCCTGGCCTTGACCCTGGGGAGAGGTCCCGACTCCGTGCCTGTGTCTCCACATCCCCATCTTCAGGGCCCTATGCTCCAGCCAGGAAACATCCCTGAGCTTGTGCCCCCCCCGCCCCCACCCGGCATCTAAGCCGTGCACAGGTCTGCTGGCACGTCTCCTGCAGCAGCTCCCATGCCCTGTGCACCTGAGCCAGGCTCTCCCAGGAGAAGGGCGGCCCGCTCACCTGGATTCCCCCAGAGACCCCGTGTAGTGCCTGGCGCATGTGGACACACCACAGATGCTGCCCGGGTGCCGGTCCTACCTCTGCCAGCACCGCCGAGTGCCTGACAAACAGCCAACCTCACAATCAGGCAGCTATCGTGGCTGAAGCTACATTCATTCTGCAAAGTTTTACTCAGCAAAACAAAAGTACGACGTTCACTTCTTTCTTCCCCAAATGTCAGGGGAAGTACAAGACACAAGCCCATTTGAATGGGCCCTTCCAGTGATCTTAGCAGGAGGCCTCGGACTTTCCCCTGCCCTAAACGGAATGGCAGATCTAGAACAGAAATGGAGGAACCAGAAGTGTGTTCGGTGACACGTGAAACGGGCCCCCTCTCCCCTCCCCCACCCCCGAGCGTGGTTCTCCGTGGAGAGTGAGGACTCAGGACACCCCGAGGAGCAAAGCACAACCGGCTGGCGGCTCCGCAGGGCTCACTGCACACCTGCCCCAGGTGGGCCCCGTGCTGTGTCCAGTGCCCAGTGCCGTTAGCATCGTCCTCGTGGTGGAACGGATCTCACGAACCACTGGGCACTCTGCTGCCGGATGCTAAGGGCCTCTGCACAGCACGACAGGGAGGAGGCCGGAGGAGGCCGGCCTGGAGACTCAGGCTGGCTCCTGGGGACAAGGGAAACACCGCCGGCCCCACCCACAGCTGCTGAACACACCCACGCAGGGGTACAGAGATGCTTTCTGACGAAGCCGAATGCAGACCCAAAGCCTCATGGAGGGAAGACTGGTCACAGCAGCTGGAGAGCAGAGACGGCCTGAAAAACAGGAGGGACCCTAGGGAGGTTTAAGTAGGGGTGTGATGAGGGCAGCACCGCACTCTGGGAAGGTGGGCTGGACAGGACTCCCCCACAGGCCTGACATCAAGGACACAGGGGTAACAGAGACTCTGTACTGATGTTATGGAGACATAATTTCCAAAAATTAAAATCCATCTGCATCAGGTGCACTCTCAGTGCATTCAGACAAGTGTCCGAACGTTCCATCAACCTACAAAGCGTTTGGAGCAGAACATCTCTTGGTGCCCCCATCCACTCGGTCCCTCATGCCCTCCTGGCCACAGGCCACCACCCCTCTGCTGGATGTCACAATGGACTCGTTTTTCCTCCAATCTCATGAACGTGAAATCAGCCGTGCATGCTCTTCGGAGCCTCCCTTGGTTTGCTTAGCTTAGTGGTTTCGAGATGCACTCGTGCTGCTGAGTAGATGGGGTATTCGCTTTTGTTACCGAGCAACACGTCCACGCTTGGACGTCCCTCAACGTGTGTATCTGATCCCTCCCGACGGTTTTCAGCTGCCATGAATAAAGCTGCCATAAACTTTCACGTGCAGATTTCTTTAGTGAACCTGTGTTCACTTCTCCCAGGAACACCTCTAGGGCTAGGACTGAGGGGTCGAGTGCTAAGTGGTTCATTTTGGTTTGGGTTTTTTGTGAGGATAAGCGGTTTCATCAGAAACCACTACCATGTTTTCTGAAGCAATGGTGCTGCAGTCCAGGAGGCCCGGGCGCTCTCCCTCCTTGCCAGCATTTGGCGTGGTCCATCTTGTCAATGTCTCCATTCTGGCATCTTGTTGTGGCTTCACATGTGTCTTCTTTTTTTTTTTTAAGATTTTATTTATTTATGAGAGAGAGAGAGAGAGAGAGAGAGGCAGAGACACAGGCAGAGGAAGAAGCAGGCTCTATGCAGGGAGCCCGACGTCAGAATCAATCCTGGGACTCCAGGATCATGCCCTGGGCCAAAGGCAGATGCTCAACCGCTGAGCCACCCAGGTGTCCCTCACGTGTGTTTTCATGACTGTTAACACCTTTTTGTGTGTTCCTTGGCCATCCGTGTATCTTCTTTCCATGAAGCATCTATTCTAAGCTTGTGCCCATTTCCTAAAAACTCAAATTGTCCTTTTTACCAAGTTTAACAGTTCTTTATGGGTTCTGGGTACTCCCTGCAGCATATTTAAGGGAATTTCAGGTGCAGGTGATACTGTCTGAGCTGGGTCACAGAGCGACTGGCAGGGCAGACTTGCAGGATCCAGGGGAGGTCAGGGCCCCATTGGTGGCTCAGAACCAGCGACGGGAGAGAGTAGAAGGGCACAGGTGCCACCATTCAAGAGCCTGTGAAGGTGAGGCCAGGACAAGAAGCCGTCCCAGCTGCCCCAGCAGACTCTTGCTGTGTAACAGACTCCCCCAAACCCAGTGTGCTGCTCTGATAATCAGAGCTGGTTAGGGCACATGGGGCGGCTGCTGAGCTAGTCCTGCCTCCACGTCAGGTCTGCAGTCAGCGGGGACGGCTCTCATTCTTGGGAGGCAGCAGCCTGGGTGACCCTCGTCCTGGAGGAGGCTGAAGCACAAGGGTGTGAGGCCAACACAGAAATGCGCTGCAAGCCCCTGCATGAGGCACATCTGTCAACACCCACCCGGGACAACGTGACTCTCACGGCCAGTCCTCTAGCAGGAGGGGAGTGCATACTTGCCAAATAATCCAAACTGTCCTGCCCGCTACCCAGGAAGTGCCCCTGAAAAAAGAAAAGTTGGATCTTTACTGACCCGGTGTTGTAGGAACACGTGTGCTTCCACCTGCCAGCACTTCCCCTTTCTGAGGAATCTTCCACCTGCAGCCCCGTCACATGGCTCCAACTAGAGGCATGCACCTGGTCTGCAGTGAACCTCCAGAGCCCTGAAAACCGTGGGCGGGGCTAGGGGTTGGCATCTGACCTTAACAGAGCCAACCAGGGCCTCCCTCAAGACACAGTGAGGATAACACGGCCTCACCAGCGTGGGGTCTGGAGATGGGGCCCCGGGTCCACAGGGGCTGTGTTGCTCTGGATGGGACATTGGTGGGAACGAAGGAAACCTGCATGCAGAGAGAGGGGGTCCTCGCTCTCCCCACGTCCTTGGGCCCACCCACCCCGTCCCGTGTGCAGGTGCCTGAGAAATCACAGAGGCTTTCCAATACGTTCTCCTCTTTGTCAAAGTTACAACTCGTCACTCCTGACTAGCGGGAACTCCGTTGCGGTGTCTCTCCATCGAGATGCCGTCAGGAGAACACAGGTATTGGCTTTACTGAGAATGTTCTTGAAAGAAGTCACGTTCTCTGAGAAAGAAACACTGTTTGCAGTAGAGCGAGGTGCTGGCCTGAGCAGGACACGCGGCCGGCAGCAGGTGTTTCTCTCCCCAGCATGGGGTGGTCATCTCCCGACCCCTGTTCTTCTGCACCTTCTGGGGGCAGAACCGCGCATAGTGTGAACAGGACTGTCTTGGCAGCTCCGCCTACAGCCTCGGTCCCCAATCGAACACAGAGTAAACAAGACATCATCATGAGCGCAGACCCCATTTCCTTTTCATGCCGGCTGCTGTGAATAGCACTGCCAGGAACACGGGTGTGCAAATATCTGTTCAAGTCCCCGCTTTCATTCTTCTGGATCCGCACCCATGAGTGGAGCTGCTAGATCACACCTATTCCATGTTGTGGCTACAAGGGATGACTTTCTGGAGAGCAGAGGAATGACAGGGGATAAAAATGATGCCAAGCCCCGTGATAATTCTACCTCCTAAAATAACTGAAGACGAGCTTGCATTGTGCTGACTCCCCCACCCGCACCCACATGCACACTCACTCCCATGCACACTCATAACTCCCTGGCACACACACTCATATGCTCTCAAACACATAGGCACCCATAGAGTGTGTTCACCCACCCTCGCTCACACACCCTTGCTCACACACCCTCATTCACTCACACTCACTCACACACCCTCACTCACCCACAGCTACGGTAAACCAGCTGGAAGCTGGAGCACGCACCCACAGTGACAGGAAGGACACCCCTGATGGGCACCCCTGACATGGCCCCGAGCCATCTCATGCTGCTGCTGGAGTTGGATCCTCTAGGACAGGGCCGCCCCGCAGGCCAACGCCCAACTGTCAGGAAGCTCTGGGGATGGAAGTGTTGACACTCTTGGGCTCTTGCAGCTCCCCGACTTTTGGTGACTTTCCTGTACGCTTGGCTGTAGGAGGGAAGACCCCCAGCTGGTCTGCTTGCCCCTCACACTGAGGATGAGGTTCTTGATGACCTCATGGCAGACCTTGCCCGACTCAGAAGATACTCACCTGTCCAGGCCAGGCTCTGCACATACCCCATTCACACCGAGGCTGGAGCGTGCGTCTTCCCCGCTGGCTGTGCTTGCATCCCAAGGTCCTTGGAAAGCCACACAGTTGGGACCAGGAGCACATGCAGATACGGTATTTTGCAGGATACATGAGCAGGGCTGGCTCAGCTGGCTCAGGCCCCAGAAGGAGTCCTCACTCGACTTGATACCTCTCATGCCCCTCAAGAGGCAACCTAGGCAGCAGTGGCAGCCAAGACTCATTCCCATCAAGCCTATAGGCCCTTCCTGCCCACAGGTTTCTGGAATGCTCTGCCTCTGTCATCTACACCGGGGAAGAGATCCCCATGTGCAGGGGATCTCCCTGCACTGGTCAGAGCCAGAGGTCTTCTCTGTGTTCACAGTGACCAGATCTTTAAAGGAGACCACATTTCCCCTGTCACAAAGCCACCATTTCTGTGGTTCTTCCTCCCCAGCCTAAGATTGCAGGTGATGCTCGGGGGCCAGGCTGTGGTGCATCCTGACTTCCAGCAGGGACATGGCACAGCCGAGAGAGAGACCCCAGATTGGGGAAGGCATTCGGAGACCCAGATGCTGGTCCCAGCTCTCTGCTGACTTAAACCCCTGGGCCTTTGGCTGATCAACACAATACCCGCTGTTCTCAAAGGTGGCTCAACATGCAGTGTCTCACAAACCAGAAAGCTCCGTGTCAATGCCAGTTGCTTCCCCATGTGCTAAGGACTTCTGGAACTTCCGAGTTCTGCTAACTGCCCGCAGCACCAGTGTCCAGACCCTGGGAGTCCTGCAGCCTGGTCTCTAGGCCAGGCTCAAATGCAGGCCTCCTGGGCCCATTATCCTACCTGGGCCTTGATCTTTCCACCTGTAATCTAAAAAAAAAAAAAAAAAAAAAAAGGACCAGAACATTTCCACATTTTCTCCCAGCTCCCCAATTCTTTGATCCTTATCTTAGGTCTGTATAAGGGCTAGTTAGTCTCCTGAGACAAACAAGAGCTGCTTCTACCCCAGCAGAGGTGCGAGGCTGGGAGGGAGGTAGAGTAGCATGAGCCAACAGGTGCAGACGTGGGACGGGGTCAGGGGCACACCGAGCTCTCTCTTGTGTGTATTAAAAGTCTTCTGCAGTAAAAACGTCTTGTTAAGAGAAGCTCCGCTGAATGTGTGTTCACAACCTGGTTTCCAGTGCCCTCAAGTAGTAGCCGTTCTGATACAGGTGCCTTCCGAAGGAAACTCCCCTCCTCTGCCACCTGGAGCCCCCGCCTCTGCCTGGGCCGCAGACGGCTTCACCAGCATGAGACGAACTCAGGGAGGATGGGGGTTTCCAGAATCTTCTATTCCCACTTCTCATTTCTCAAGTCACTTGAATGATCACATACATAAAGAAAAATGTCAGGGACGGGGAAAAAGTCAAACTGTCACAGCATGAAGGAAGGAAAGCCCTGTCTCTGGAGCTAAGGCTCCGTGTTAGAACCATGGTCCTGATACAGAGGGGTCAGCAGTCAGACGTGCATCCCCCTGTTTCATTATGGGGACTGTGTCCTGTAGCACTTGGGACGTACCAAGGAAGCGCAGTGCTTGGGAGGCTGTGAGGCTGCAGTGATGCTCACCTGGGAGCTGCTTGCAATGCAGGGTCACCTGCCCAGGGGTTCCCTCAACCAGAGGGAACTTGGGGCCACCTGGACAGACAAAAACAGCCCCCCAGAGTGATACCTAAAGCTCTTCTCCCGGGAGTAGAGGGGCTGGCAGGATTATGGGGACTCAAACTCAGCCCTAAACAGAGAGGGATCATCCCAGCGGTGGCCCCTCCCTGCCCGCATACCCGCCCAGCAAGGGCAGCAAGTCTAGCCTGAGGGCACCTGCCCACACCAGTGCCCGTGTGTCTACCCTGAGGGGCCACACTGGTCTTGCATGGGGGCTCCAGGAGGGCCACCCTCCAACCTCATGACTGTAGGCAGGCTGCCCGGCCGTCTCCAGGCCTCCAGATGGCAGGGGAAGGCAGAGAGGCCTCTGGGGTCACTGGCAGCAAAAGTGCCAGTTCAGGTTTTATCATTTCCCCAATTGTGTGTTTAAAGCAACAATCGTCAAGCACTCATACCTGAATGATTCGGATTTTTAAAGGACCCAGGAAGAGAGCACCCCTCCCCTGAGTAGGACCGCAAGCCTGCAGCGAGCTGGGAGCCTCACAAGGAGCCAGGAGCTGAGCGCTGAGGGCAGACAACAATCAGACCGGTCCTGGCCCCAGGGAGGCCCCAGGCTGGAGTAAGTAGCCACACGGGCAGCGGACAGAGAGGCTGTCATAAAACAAAATAGAGAGCGGCAAGCATCCAGGAGGAATCTCGGTGGTAGAAGGATGTTTGCAAGGGCAGATGAACACTTACTGAACGTCTACTGTGTGCCAGGAACTGCGCTGCAAACCTCACCTCATCCGAAACTCCTAAAGGGTGTCAGGAACTCCACGTCACAGAGCCTGACACAGCCAAGTCAGGATTAAGATCCAGGACTGTCTCACCCCAAAACACACAGATGAGATGCTTAGCCATCTTTAAAATTCACATCTGGACACGCGCCAGTGCAAATACGTGTTAGCTGTGTTCACCGTGACACGTCAGTGGGGTATCAGTGTCACCGGGGCTCCCAGCTGCAGCCCGGAGGCCGTCACACCCAGGAAAACCCCAGGGCCTCTGCGGAGCGCCACTTCGCGCCCCCACATGGGATGACGGCAGAGGCAGGAAGTGGGCTGGGCTGGGGGCGCAGGGGAGCCGTGGCCAGCACCACCCACAGAGAGGACAGGGTGCGGGCTAGGGTCCCTGCTGTGTGAGCACCAGAAGGAATCTGGGTCGGGGTCAGCCTCTCCCAAGGCACCTGTGGTCCGGCAGGGGAGCTGCGGCCCGGGATGGGGCACAGCAGGGAGGGGGCAGCCGTGACGCTGTGATGCTGAGGGCTGTGTGCTGACAGAGGAGACCATCAGGGGGTGGACACTCCAGCCTGCGCAGGACAGGCTGCCCAGCAGGGAGCCGGCGGGGAGCAGAACAGGGGCTGGGGGCCTCAGGTAGAATCCAGTGGCCACAGGAGCCCAGGCAGAAAGAAGGCCGAGGCCAGATCATCAAAGGCCTCACGCCATGTGTCAGGAGGAGACCTTACTCTGCGAGAGGGGGCTTGATGCAAGGCAGTGCCGCAGTCACATCTGCATTTTAGAAAGAATGATCCAGGAACAGAAGAAAGTCTGAGTGGGACAAGGGCTCTGGGGTGATGGGCCCTAGGGTGTCAGAGACACATGCTCAGTGTGACCTCGGGCAGGACATGCCTCCTCCCCGGGCCTCTGGACTGGCTCAGACTGACCCACAGGCACTAAGGACTCTGACGGGGGAATGAGGCTCTATTTCTCCCCAACACCCCACTTCCTTCAGAGCACCTCTGCTTGCACCTGCCTCATGGGGTGGGTTCCACGAAAGAGGTCATTTGAGAAAAGTGTTTTGTCACTTAAAAAAAAAAAAGCCCACTGTAGAACTCAATGGCCTCTTGAGCTTTTCCTGTTCTGCTGCTTTATGAAGATTTGTTTGTTTGGTTCGCTAAATATTTATTGAACACATACTATATAGTAACAGTCTCTATAAACATAAAGATAACCACGTGTCCCTCTCCTCAATGGGCTTAAAATCTGGCAGTGGAGACAGTAAGAGAAGGAATGATTATGCAGATCACGAAGTAGGGAAGGATTTTAAAGACAAGGTGGCATTTGAGCTGGGCTTTGCAGAATATATAGGAGTTGGCGCTCCACAAACAGGGATGGGGCACGAAGTGATGTAGACTGGCTCTCCCATCAAAGCCAGCCAATGCACCTGCTTTGTGGCATAGTGAGGTAAGAATGTGGCAAACATGACTGGGCCCAGATATAAGATGGGGAAGGGCCCGGCCAGTATGAGCATTTGGGGCCCTTTCTCCCAGGACAGCTGAGGGCTCAGAGTAATTGTGATGCATACACATCATATGAGGCTCAGCTTACTCCAGGAGTTCAAAGTTGGTTCAAGATTTTAAAATTTTTTCAGTACATTTTTCCAAATGAACATAACAAGAAGAGCAATCATAGGATCAAGTCAATAAATGCAGAAAAACTTTTGATAAAATGCAATGTCCATTTTGGGTTTTTTAGAAAGTAAATTAAGGGGAACCTGGATGGCTCAGTGGCTCAGCATCCGACTCTAGGTTCGCCTCAGGTCATGACCTCAGGGTTGTAGGATCGAGCTCCACATTGCGCTCTATGCTGGGCAGGAAGCCTGCTTGAGATTCTCTCCCTCTCCCTCTGCCCCTAATAAAAAATGCTAAAAAATTAATTAATAATAGAAACGGACTTCCTTGATCTAATACAGATATAGGCATACCTACAGCAGACATAGGATGATCACAGGACCCAGCAGCTCCATGCCAGGTATACACTCAAAAGAACTGGAAACAGGTGTTCAAATCCAATTGTGTCCTAGGCAGTGCTGTACACACCACTGAAAAGTGGACTCAACACAAATGTTCATCAGCTGAGGCACAAACAAATGGAACATGACCTCTCCAAACAACGGAGCATTCTTCAGCCATAAAAAGAAGGGAGCACAATACCTACACAAGGAATCTAGTGAGGTGGAGGGGAAGAAACCAGACACCGTGGGCCACATGGCCTGTGACCCAGGAGGTAGGAGGATGGGCATGACTGCTTACTGGGGAGGACTTCCCTTGTGGGGGAATAAGGTGCTTGGGATCAGACCATGGTGATGGTGGCAGGACACCATGGGTGCACTAAATGCGCCAATGCTAAGTTTTCTGTTATGTGTATTTTATCGCATGAGAAATTAGCATTACCACATGTTGGCAAGAACTGAATTCTTGTGCCTTGCTGGTCAGAATGTAAAATGGTACAGCCACTCTGGGACACGCTGGGCATTTTCTTTTAAAATAAAAGTGCATCTGTTTCCCATCCCCACCCTGAGGCGAAAAGAACCCAAGAAAAATGACAACATATGTTTATATGCAGTTTTACAAAGAATGTTCATGGCAGCTTTTCCTCTTAACATCCCCAAACTGGAAACAGCACAGTTGTCCCACTGAATAAACAAACTGGAAGACATATAAGAATGGAATACTAGTCAATGATAAGGAAGCATGAGCAACTGATCCAGGCAACAACGTAGATGGATGTCAAAAACATTACTACGCTAAGTGAACAAAGCTTTCCAGAAAAAGCAAACACTGTACCATTCTACTTACAGGATTCACTGTAAAAAAAAAAAAATCAGAAACATGGTTGTCTCAAAAGGGCAAAAGGAGGGACTGACTATAACAGGTGTAAGGGAACATTCTGGGGTGGCAGCAACATTCTGTAATGTGATGGGGGTTCGCGCTACATCGATGCATTGGTCAAAGCTGAGCAAATGTGCACAGGTCAGGAGGGAGCTCATGTGTACCTCGCTATCTGTTAATGTTACATCGAGAGAAAACACTATAAGCAAATACTGAATGCTAGTTCATAATATGCTTGCTGTCCTATCTGGAAGCAATGTCCTGATATCTACAGTTTACTTGAAAATTTAGTCATATGATAATGAAGCACTGCTCTTCATCCAAGGGTCTGTCAAGAGAATGACAGGCCTGAGTGGTGATGTCTGCAACCCTAGTGATGGAGAGCATCCTATCCATATCATACTGAGTGAGAACTGACTATATACACATATATGTACGTGCACATTATAGACTTTAAGTATCATAAAATGCTTACATTCATAAATGTGCATATACACAGATGTGTAAGATATAAGTGTATTTTATTATATGTGTTAGTCTTATGTACACATATATGTATACGATATGCATACATTTTTCATACATATGTCTCTCTCTCTCTCTCTCTCTCTCTCTCTATATATATATATATATATATATATCCAGAATATGGAAAGAAAAAGCACACACAGCAGGAAAACAAGCCAAAGCCTCAAATAAGCACTTTGCAATAGAACACATCCCATGGCTAGTAAATGCACGTAAAGGTGTTCGAGCTAACTCATCATCAGGGGAATACAAGATGATGCCATCTACACCCCCCAGAATGGCTAAAATTTAAAAAGCCAACAACACCAAGCATTGGTGCAGGTACAGAGCAGGTGCGGCTCTGATAAGCTGCTGATCAGAATATAAGTTGATAATGGTCGCTGATGTGCCAAAGTTGACAATATGCGTACATACCCACGCGTACCGTGACACCCAAGAATTCCATCCCAGGGTTTACAGCCAGCGGGACACATGCACATACGGAGCTGGAGCTATGCTCTGCGCTCACAGCAGCATTATTCATAATTGCCAAAAGCCAGAAACAATGCAATGCCCGTCACAATAGACTAGATCAATCACGGGTGGTCTCTTCAGACCGTGGAAATCTGTACAGCACACAACGGGAACAACCATCAGCAACACACAGCAACTAGAATGGACCTCACAAATGTAAAACTGAGCCAAAGAAGCAAAACTCAAGAGTGCACATGGAGTGATCCCGTTTATAAACAGTGCAAAACAGGCAAAGTTAAACCATACAATTCAAGCCGGCTTTCCGGTGTGGCAAAAGGGAAAGAGCAGCGAAGTGGTTTCCATGAAAGTCAGCACGACAGAGGCAGAGGATGGTAATTGCAGAAGGCCTCAGGGAAAGGGAAGCAGAAGGAGGAGGGGGCCGAATGCCCAACAGGGTTCCAGAATGTTCCATTTCCTGCTCCACGGCTGGTTACTTGGATATCTGCTTCGTAATAATTCCTGGAGCTGTGTGTTTATGTTTTATACACTTTTCTGAGGGAGTCTTACATTTCACAATATTTTTTTTTTAAAGAGGCTCATGATTTACAGCAGGGAGAAAAGAATTATCGAACCTCCCAGGTGGCACTGCGCAAGCAGGAGTCTCAGAGACCTAGAGAAGAGCTGCAGAGAGGTAACGGGGCCTCGGAGCAGGTGGCACAGTGGGGGCAGGCAGGATGACTGCAGGTCCCACCACAGAAAGGCTGAGGAAGCCAGAGGAGAATTCAAGGCCAGATTAGGAAGGATGGGGAACAGAGCCAGCACACCAGACTGGAAGGTGTACCCCGCGTGTGGGTTCCCAGCCAGGAGGGCAAAGGTGTCCCTTGGCACCTGCCACCTCTGTCAGAGGGAGTGACATCCTGTCTGTTCTTCACAGAGCTCTGCCCCCTGGAGGGGACAGTAGCTTCCAAGTTACTTTTTTCTGATAATTCTGAAGCTCTAAAAATAACATTTTAAAAAATTTATTGTCAGGACCTGGGACTTGACTCTGGAGGCCCTGCCGCATGATAACACGGGGTAGGCAGTCTTTCAACACCAGACTCAAGTCTGCCCAACACTTCCTTTCCTTCGCCATCAGAGGGCTCCGGGAGGGGAGCCCCACCAGGTCTCTGGCTTCTCTCCTGCACCCCCAGCCTTCCCCTCCACTGGCCCCCTGCCACCCTGTGCCCCATGAGTCAGAGGGCATGCCAGGCCCAGCAAGGACTCCTCAAACATCACCTGCCACCAGGCTCCATGCTTGCACTCAGGCATCCCTGAGGTCGTGCCAACGATGGCAAAGAATTAAGCCATTATGGTAATTTATAATAGGATAGGGTGATCTCACAGGTGCGCAGGTGCCAGCTGCTCTGAAATATGAAAAGGCCAGACTGTTTTGAAGGTTTTACCAGGAGGCCCAGGGTCAGCAGTGTCAGGAGGAGCCGCACTTGAGGAGCCCGAGGCCTGGGGCAGTGCAGGGGGGCTTCCTCCAGGCCCCCCTCAACTTCCCTGCACCCCAGTCCCTCACCACAGAGCTTCCAGAGTGGCAAAACATCTTGGAAAACCTCCCCTCCCATCATTAGATGAGTAAGACTAAAGACAAGCAAACACCCTTTCTGAGCTGGAGGGTGAGCACACACCTGGGAGCAGGAAGCCTGGCCGTGCTGACCATTGCGGTGAGTGTGTCAGCACCCACCAGGCTCCCTGCCACCCTCCTTCCCAGACTGGAAGTCTCAGGGGCCCCAGGGGCATCAGGGGGCTTCAGAAAGAGGAGATGGACCCCACATCCCAGAGCCCCTATGCCACAGGGATCTGCACCTGCCTGGGTATGGGGACAGTGACAGCTCCCACCTGCCCTTCCTGTGCTAGAGCATGGGCAAGCCCCCCTGCCATGTCTCACAGGCTCTCCTGGGCAAAAGCTAGTGCCCTGAGTTGTCTTTGCTTTTAGTCTTTGTCTCAATGGAATCAAAGCAGAATGGGACGTCGACACTGCAGTAGAACAACGGGACCCTAGAACCAGCAGCTCAGCCAACATACTCCGTCACATGTGACGTCCAGTTACACTTCTCGCCAAAACCTTCCATCCCTACCCTGGGACGTCTGGATACTCTTGTGCTGTGAGTAAATTAAATTGAAATGTTGGGAGCTATGTGTCACCCCACCCACGCTATGCTACTGTTCCCAGGGGCCAGGCACCCGACCTCTCGGCAGCGTCCTCTCTGGTCTCCAGAGTAGGTGCAAGTTCTTGACACTTTGCACCTGCTACATTCAACTTCAGTTATGCCACCGGGAAACCCAGATGTGACTGGGACTCTCTTTCAAAAGCAGGGCCTTCCTAATTTGATGCACTAAAACATTTTGTACGACATTGAAGAAAATGAGGCATAAGTGGCTCAAAATGAAATCTGGTCGTGTATCATTACCATGTAATGAAAAGAATATAATTTGAAACTATTAAGTAAAAAAAAAAAATTGTCCCCATGGAGAGTTAGAGATCATCCATTAAGGACAGATCTCCATGAAGCATATGGAGTATTATGGCCAAGGGGTCTCGTGCAAACCTCATCAGCAGTGAGTCAAGTTAAAAGTTCACCTTCGCTTCAAACTTTAGCAAATCCTTGAATTCATTAATATTTGCAATAGCTCATTTCTCTCATTTTGAGCCGTCAGGCTCCATTTCCTCTGTCTCCTGGCTTTGAACCTCTTAAAGGCTTTTTTTTAAAACCTTAGATCTTTGGCAGAACAGTATTTTAATTACATTTAATAATTTTTCAGTTCTCATTCTCCAGCATCCATCAACTGTGTATGGGCAGCTGCTCAGACACGGCTGTTCCTTCTAAGATGAGGCAGCCAGACGTTACTCTGACACTATAATAATCTCAAAATGTACCGGTTTTCCTTGTGACTTAAAAAACTTTAGTGGAAAAACACTGTCTCCTCAAGCGATCTTTTGAACTGTGTTTCCTCTGAACCGTGTTTTCGCATCTCTACAAAGAGTGTCCAGCAGCTCAGTCTGCCACAGGAATGGAAGCACAGAGGCCACCGCCTACTCTCCCCCCGTCCCTGTCCTCAGCCTGTGGGCATGAGCAGACAGGTGGTGGGCTTCTGGGGATGTTTCTCAGAGCTGGGGACAAGTGCAGCCTGTGGGCAAAGATGGTACAAAACTGCATGTGGGAGGTAGGAGGCTGAACCCAGGAGAACGTTCTAGAGGCAGGTCAAGAGACAGCATTGGAGGCCGCTGGCCTCCTTACCTTGTCTGTGCCATGAGCTCTGCACTTTTGTGGGTAGCTCCTTCCTGGGTGAGCACAGAACAGCCCCACTGGGACAGAAGCCCCACTGATGCTCTGGGGGGTGGGGAGGATACCAAGGGACACTTGAACAGTCCCCCGTGGCAGGCCTCTCTTGGCCTGTTTGCCTGGTCTTCACTAGCCAGCAGTCCCGCTTGACCAGGCATGGCAAAGCGTGGTGGTGAAGAGCTGGGAGCCAGAGCCCATAGGTTCAAATCCCAGCTTTGCCACTTCACAGCTGCATCACCTTGGGCAAGTTACATCAGCCTGTTGACTTGGTTTCCCCGCATGTAAAACAGGGATAGTAAGAGTACCTGTCCCACAGAGTTGCTGTGCAGACCGCATGGTTAACATGTGGAAGCCTACAACACAGCCTGGAGCATAGTAAACGCTCAGTACATGCAAGTCACCACTGTCGTTTCCATGGAGTTGGTCTCAGGGAGCCTCCATCTCCAGGCTCCTCTCAACGCCTACCTGCATTTCTTTACCCCTAGAGACCAAAGTCCTCATTCTCTCATTTTTTTTCTTATAATAGTCCTAGAGTTTCCATCAGGAAAAGCCTAATTGCTTCACCAAAAAAGCCACGTCTCCTAAACCATAAAACCGCTGATAAACTGAACTTCGTCAAAAATAAAATGTGCAAAGAAGGCTGTCGAGAAAATAAGAAGTCACAGATTGGGAGGGGAAAAAAATCATAATGCATGATATATCTGATAAAGGAGCTGTATCCAGAATATATAAAGAACTTTTACAAGTCAATAACAAGACAAACTACCCACCCCTTGATACCCTCTGGAATGGCTGAAAAAATACAAGAAACAAAAAGGACAGAGCTCGGGGATGGCAAGGTTGTAGGAGGATCCAGATGTTCACAGTGGGATGACGGGAATGGGAGATGCTACGATTATAAACAAAGTGTGGCCATTCAGTGTAAAGTTAAATGTGAACTTCCCGTGCAACCTCAAAACTCCACTGTTAGTATTTTACTCAAATACAATATATCCACCCAAAGAAGTGTGCTCAGACGCTCATAGCAGCTTCGTTCATAATTGCCCCGAACTGGAAACAACCCAAATGCCCATCATCAGGGGAACGGATAAACAAAATGGTAAATCCGTGCAACGGAACACTGATCAACAATAAAACAGAATGCATTACTAAGACACACAACCCCGGGGGGACGTTTTTAAAACAGTACGCTAGGTGAAAGAAGCCAGACACCAAAAAACGACATGCTGTATGGTTCTATGCATATGACAATCTTGAACAAGCAGGGCAAGCAAATCGGTGGTTTCCCGGGGCCGGGAACGGACAGTGAAATATTTCTGAGGGGATGGAAATATTCTATATCTTGATCAAGCTGGCTGGCAGTGATGCAGGTGCCAATACTTGTAAAAAACCTGCTGAACTGAAAATAAAAAGCCCCACTTCGAATCGTATACTTAAAATGGGTACATTTTATTATATGTAAATTTTACCACTGTAAATTTGCTTTTTGAAAACCAGCCAGCTTCATTTCTTCAGCAGGAGAAAAGCTAGTTCTCCATGCGTGGGTTGGCAGAGGGTAGAGCAGTGGGAGGGGACAATGTCCCTGCAGGGGACAGGCCTCCGTGGCCCTGGAAACGCTGTGTACCCCGCCTCCGCTGACCTCCCCAAAAGGGTGCGTCACAGATGAAGAAGGTAGAATGTTTGTACCCCATCACCCTCTGGAACCCTAGCCCCGCGGGGCTCGGGGCAGCTCGGAGCAAGGTCCGGGGGTCCTGGGGCGGGAGGGAGGCCAGGCGAGGTGTTTCCACCGCCTCTGCTGGCAGTGTGCAGACCCCCGTGGGCAGAGCCAGTTACACGGGAGCAACCGAGTCCAGACGGAGCTGCGGTGTGGCCTCCCCTGCCCTCTCCAGCATCCCCACGTCCAGCCTCACGCCAACGCCATCAGTGCTAGCTTCAGATGCGCCCCTTTCCTGGGCCTCTCCTGCCCCTGCTCCTCCCCACAATCCGTCCAAAGCTGCCAAGTGTCTCTTAGAAAGTAAACTAGACTAGACAACTGTTTAAAACCCTTCAAAGCTTTGTGGTTACTTTTCAGAAGAATTCCAAAGTCCTTCCTGTGCACTTTGAGGCTTCCTGCCAGGAGGTCTGATGCCTGCTCCTTCTCACGAGGGGTGTTCTGGCCACCCCAGGCTTCCCTTGCCTCTGACACATGCTTTCTCCTGCCTCAGGGCCCTGGTGCCTGTTGCTCTCTCTTCTTAGCTGTTCTCTGCACTCTTCACTTGGGCCACACTTCAGGCTTCAGTTTAGAAGCTACGTCCTGCCCCCTTGTGCTCACATGGAAGCGTCTGATTTTTCTGTTTGTAGACCTTGTCCTATTCTGTGATTATACACGTATCCCTGTGATGATTTGTTTCATGCCTGTTGCCCTCACTGCATGTCTTAAAAGACAGCAACAAGGGTTTGCTCCTTACTGGGCTCTTGAGGCCTAGAACCATGCCTGGCACATAAGAGGCATAAGTAGATATATTCCTCAAATGGGTGGATGAATGAACAGAGGGGTGTTTTAAAGTACAGGTTTTATGATTTTTTTAGATATGGCAGGGCCAACAGATCAGGATTCAATTGCCATTGAAAAAACTGTGTGTTATACTCACAGATCTCGGGAGAGCACTACACATGGGGGCCATGCAGGGAAGCATCAGGCAGGAAGCAGGGGCCATAGGGGGAATTGGGGCAGGAACCTTTCCTGTGGCTTCCAGAGGAAGGAACAGGTGAGGCAGCATAAGAAGGCTTGAGATTGGCCAGTTTGGAGAACCTCACCCATCCTGGGCAGAGCAGGGGCTGTCCTTGGGCATTGGGTACCGGGTCCCAGGGGATCAGGACGGGCAGTGGCCCAATGCAAGAGGCAGCTGGGGATGGTGGGTTCCCACTCAAGAGATACTTGTTTACTATATCTAGGAAGGACCTGGCCAGCCTCAGAAAGGGAAATCCCTGCTGCATCACAGGGGCCTTAAGATGGCCAAGCCTCAGAACACAGCACACAGAGGCTGTGAGTGACACCAGGGACAAGCCTAGTACTTGACTGGAATAAATTCCCCAGAGGACTGGTCCTTCCATTATTATCACACGCACAAGCATGTGTACACACACACACATAAATTACACCTGACTGTGTCATAGTAGGACTAGAGACAGCAGCTGCGCCCGGAGTAGGGTCACTGAAGGAGGTGCTCCCAGCATGGCTCACCACATTCTTTCCAGAAGCAGAATGGACCTTTCTTCCAGCATTATCAATAACAGGACCTGCCTCCCCAGCTGGAAGCTGGTCAACTCCCCAAGGGCATGGGCCTCTATTTTAGCAAAGCCACCCACCCAGCCAGAGCTGGAGCAGTGGTGTCATCCCAGTCCCCGGGGGGAGGGCAGTACTGTGCTCCACGCCCACTGGGCCTCTCTCGCGGCCTCAGTTACCAGAAAGAACCCGACTTCGGTCCTCCCAGGCGTGGGGTATGGGTCAGATTCTCACCTGGAGACCACAGAATCTACCCCAGCTGTTTTGAACAGAAAGGTATTTATTAGGGGTTCAAGGCAGACCACAGAATTGCTGGGGAGCAGATAGAGGAATGTGCCTCCAGGAAGGACTCCCCCAAACCACAACACAGAACTGCATGACCATGGGCTCTTCTGTGTGCCCATGATTGAGCAGATTCAGAAGCAGGGAGCTGGCCCCTAAACCAGGCAGCCACCAGCAGCCACCAGCTCCATGTGGCCTCCCCCACATTCCTCCGCCCATGTAATCCAACATCACACGCAGTCCATCTGGGTGATAGCAAGGCACTCACGTCTTGTACCCTATGGGAGTCTGGGAAATGCCATTTTCAGCTCTAGCCTCTCCGTAAGAATGGATGTGTATGTATTCATCCATGTGTCTACCACACACTGCTCGGTTCCTTTCACTGGGCCTGATGTGTCTCTAAGGGACCAGATACATTTGCTTAAAAAAAAATGAACTGTTGGACAAAATTCTGTCCTTAAATCTCAGTGGCTATGGCTCTACTCCCCATGATCCATCCTTCTATATGCTCAAGGCCATCTCTCTGGACATTGAAGTTCTCTACCCACTGTTGGCAAACACACATGGCTTTTTAGAGCACAGAACCAAACATTTGCCCAAACTCCAGGTAGACATTGGGAGGCTGTGGTTGTGGCTGCTTATCTAGTACATGATCCCATTTCCTAGCTGCCAATGAACAAATATGACCTGCTGGGCCATCTCAAGAGGCTAGGCAATTGGTCTCGACTTTCTCTGTCCCTTGAAATGCATGAAAAAGCCCTGTAACCTATAAGACATGCAGATGAGGAATACCTCGTTGGTATCCTTGGGATTTACCTGGAGATCCCTGCATTCAAATCTTGAGTCTCCCATAATGTGTGTGTGTAATTCGGGGCAAGTCATTTAACTGCTTGAGATAGCCATTTTCTCATCTATAAAACAGGCCTGGTACCAACCACTTCACAAAGCACTGAGAAAAGCAAAGGAGACGATGTACAGTAAAACGCCACGCAAACTGGTAAAGTATCAGCCAAGCAAGCAAGCAGGCTACATCTCGAGCCAACACCCATGGATGGATCGGGCCATCTGGAGAGGCGTGTTGAGAAGGGTTCTGAGTGCCACTGGGAGGCAGATTGCTGGCACTGGGAGGGTGTCACAGACATTACACACTCAACGCTATCACTCTACATAAGTGGGTACTGTGGCTGTCATCAGAGTGACAGAGTGTTCTGGAGCAGCCTTGGGACAATGGAACTCCATCGTTAATGAAGAAAGAGGAAATCTCTTGAAAGATATCATGGCTTGAAGAAAAAGGTGATTTATTTTCTTGGACGGACTTGATTTCCCAAGCAGCAAACCCCAGGCAGGGCTGGGGGAGGGGGCAGGCACGGAGCCGACCCTCCAGCTCCTTCTCTGTCTGCACTGTGAGCCCCTTCTCCAGGCTAGGCCCTCTTCTCCACCCGTGACACAGACTCCCAGACAATCCTGTCTACTCCTATGGCTGCAAATACCTCCATGGAAGGCTCTGTCCCGAGGCTCCCAGGCTCAACCTCCGCTAATCCAACTGCTATTGCACATTTATACTTAGTCTGTTGACTTGCAAGCAACAGAAAACACCTTTGGCAAATATAAGCAGAAAAAAATTCATTTGAAAAGAAATTAAGGGGCAGCCCCGGTGGCGCAGCGGTTTGGCGCCACCTGCGGCCCAGGGCGTGATCCTGGAGACTCTGGATCGAGTCCCATGTCAGGCTCTCTGCATGGAGCCTGCTTCTCCCTCTGCCTGTGTCTCTGCCTCTCTCTCTCTCTCTCTCTGCATCTCTATGAATAAATAAATAAATAATCTTTAAAAAAAAAAAAGATATTAAGTAGCTCCCAGAAACTCTGAAAGGGCAAGCAGACAACACAGCAAAGAACAGGATCAAAGATCATGCCACAGGACTGCCACTAGAGGACTCAGGCACCGTCTCATGGACGTTGAAGAGTGCGAGGAAGACGCAGCCAGAAGAGGCGCCACTGTAGCCTCTGACACTGGCCACTGCCTCCCTCACTGAATCAGTTCTACTTGGCTGCAGTTCACAGTTAACCTTCCGAATCAAAGTGTTGGGGAGACATGTCTGGATGTCAGAGCCTCAGTCACGTGTCCGTGCTTTGGACTCAGGGGAGTCTGAGAAAGCAAGTCTGGATTTTTGGCCATATGGTGGCAGGTGGGCTCTGCCTCATAAAGTTTAGAAGGAGGTTTGGATGCTAGATGGTACTCTGGGGCCAGCCATGGTGGATAAGAGGCACATGTGTGTCCTCCTGTCTCCTTTCTGTTCAACTCTAAGGCCAGGAGATGGTGGAACCACAGGACGGGAGGACCCTGGATCCCTAAACTACTGTATTGACATGCCATCATGCTGACCAGGAATGTCTCTGTACTGGACCATCATGGAGACCCAAAAAAATATTTTTTAATAAGAACTTTTATTGTATTAGGCCACTAGCATTGTGGAGCTTATTTCTCAGACCAGCTAGTATTACCCTAACTTTCACGGTGGCCAAAAAGAATTTAAAATTTCCACTTCATGGTCTCAATGGGTAGCTCATATTTGCCAAGTGATCCTCTTTATCCCACACCTACACACCTGCTCTCACTTTTATTTTAAATCTCCCCCACTCTCAGTCAGAATCCTGGTTGTCACCCTCCATTCCTCCATCTGCCTCACTCCTGACATTCAACCAGAGGTCAAATCCTGCAGATTCTTTCCTGCCAATCCTCTCCTAAGCTTTCCCAGTTCTACCACTTTGGCTTATACATAGATTCTCACCTCTTTCCTTCCTTGACTCAGTCTCCTAAATTGGTCCCTACCATCACTATGCCTCGGCTCCAGTTCATCCATCCATCCATTCATCCATTCATCCATTCATCCATCCATCTATCCATCTATCCAACTATTCATTCATCCATCCAACCAAACATCCACCAATCCATCCATCCAACCATTCATCTCTCCATCCAACCAAACATCCATCCATCCACCCACACATCCATCCACCCATCCATCCAATTTGTATTTATTAAATGCATTACCATGTGCTAGGTAGAGTAAGCACTATATAATAAATGAGTCTCTGACACATATGATTGTGAGGACCAACACTAATGAAATAGTCTCCCTAATAAATACATAATTATAGGTTCTATGAAAGAAAATGACAGGTTTTTATGAGAGCATCATAATGGGGCCTCAAACTGGTCAGGGGGCCAAGGGAATCCTTCCCTGTGCAGGTGACCTTTGAGCTAAGGTCTAAAGAACGGAGGTGGTAAACCAGCAGGGGGGTAGAGGAAGGAACTAAGATCTTCTGAGAGAGGGAATAGTTGAACAAGGAGGAGCAGGCCCTATTTGGGATCCTAAAAGTCCAATGTTGCATAGGAACCAGTCTTTTTTATCATTGTATTCCGAGGACATAGCAGAGTACCTGGCATATAATAGGTGTTTCCATAGTCTGTGAATGAGCCAAGGAATACTGAATAAGTAAAAAATGGGTGATGGGGACAGATGGACACGCAGCTGGAATTCATAGCATAGTCTATAACTGAGAAACAGAGCTGCAGCCTCCTTGATGTCCTACCGGTCCAGGTTTGCCACCTCCAACGCCTGCTGAACCCCACGGCCACAGGTGCTTACATACATGCATAGCACATAACACACTGGATGTCTCGACTGGTTATTGTCTTACTCCTCGCCATAATGAGGTCCATGGGAACTCATCCTGTTTACCAGTATAACCCAGCACCCAGCCCATTGCCTGCAGAGGAAGCATAGCATATTAATATTTAATGTGTTGGTAGGCACAGCAGGTAAACACCAAGCATCAAAGTCAGTGGGGAAGGAGAGGGTGGAGTTGGGGGGTGAGTAAAACACAAGTCAGCTGTGAGCGTCAGTAGGCATGGAAGGGGCTGAGAGCCAAGGGGAACGCACGCATGCCCCTGGTGTTTGAGAGCACGTGGGGAGCCAGGACCAGAGATAGTAGAGGTGAGCCAGGCCATGGGTGCTGGGGACTCAGGGAGGAGCCACAGGGCGAGCCCATGTCACAGTGACAACACTCTGGCTTACACCTGTCAGGTCATGCCATGGCCCTCAGAAGGAAGCACGCACACCTGACACTTGGCTGTCTCTCTCCCGCATTACAGCTCTGTGTGTCTGTGTGTGTCTGGGCTGAGTTCCCCCGGGACACACACACCCTGGGGATGGGGAATTCCCTTTCTATTTGCCTCTGTATCCTGCAAGTGCTCTCTTACTGGGATGCAGCAAGTGTGTGCTGGGGGAATGGATGGCCAGCAAGAGCGAGCATAGGACCTGGCCGTCAGACCAGCTGGTGGGGAGGCTAAACAAACAGAACCTTGGCCAGGAGGCCAAGCAACACAAAGCCCCAGGGATGACTGTGAGGTGCTGTCTGAATGCTTCCTGTTTGCTTGCCTGAAACCAGACTTCCTATAGTGTCTATTCCGGTCCTCTCGTTTTGACTTTTCATCCTTCAGAATGAGCAGCTTCTCCATTTCCTTCTGCCCTTTGGCTCCTAGTTTCTGCAACAGATGAACTGCATCTTCGTGCATTGACTGAGCGCCTAGCCTGTGCTGGGAACAATGTCACCAGACCACAGGTTCTGCAGGAGAATCCAGTGGGGAAGATAGCCAGATGATAAACACGCATAATCTAGGGTGACAGGGGAACAAAGCACCCCCGGGATTCTGGGAGTAGATGCCTAAACCAAAATCATGTATTACTTGACCTCTAATTTTTTTCGGACTCCACTTCCTCATGTAAAAGAGTGACTGATGAACCAGAATTGGAGGAATTTGGGTCAGAGATGCTGCTAACTACTACTTGTTTCCCAAACAGCCAGCTGTGTGGTCCTTCAGAGCTGCTCAGAACAGATACTAACCCTGCAGCATTCGGAGCCCAGGTACCCAGCCTGGGGGCTTCGCCTTGAGACCACCAATGACTTGAGGGCACGCGGCCCTCCTTGGTACCTGGCCATGCCTCACGCCCAAGTGCCGAGGTCCTCAATCCTGGGACCTCGTCACTGTCCTAGAGTGACCAACCACCCCAGTTTGTCCGGGACCGGTTCTGTTGTGGATAAACCGGGAGAGCCGGTCACTGCAGTCTGAGCAGTGTGCTGCACCTGCCGGTGCACGCGCATTCCGGGGCAGCCGGTCTGGGTGGTGGCTGGCCGAGGGGGCGGCGTTCACAGAGGCGTCAGAGGATCCTGATGTCAGCACCTGCCCCCCTCTGATCAGCAGCTGGCCAGCCCCAGTCCCGGGATCCAGGCCACGGAACCTGCTGCCTGCTGACTCAGCCATCCGGGCCTGCTGAATCAGGCCTCAGGAAGGCAGGAAGAGCAGCTCTGAGCTCCCGAGGGAGGTGGAGGCCCCACTGCCCCGGGGCTGCATCGCTCTGCCCCAAGTGGTCAGCTCGAGGCCACTTCGTGGGGAAGCAGCTCAGTGATGCGGGAGCGAGCAGTGCTTGGGCTCTCGGTTCAGTGGGGTGTAGAGACAGCCCTGACACAGGCCATGAACATCCCCTGTCAGCTCTCTCCTGTGGCCATTTGGACTCAGAACCCCCGGGTCCCTCCCAGGGGCCCACGGGAACACCCATGTGCCTGGAGCCCTTCCCTCTCTGATCTTCCCACCCTGAGGGGACTCTCAGATCTGCCCTCAGGTGGCCTCACCTTGCTCCTGCCAGATTCCCATGGCCCAGCACTGGGCTTCCAGGCAGACCTCCGGCGTGTTGGCTGCCCAGTCACCCCGGGTCTGAAGTCTGGCAGCCGAGGACCCTGTTCTACTTTGCTCCTCCTCTGGAAAATCTGTGTGTTGACTTTCCTGAACCTTTGAGCTGGCAGGTCCTGGGGGTTCTGTTGCCACCCCCACCCAGCTGTACCTTCAGGGTCAGCCAGCCGACCAGGCAGAAAGAGGGAGAAACGCCAGTCTTTCTTCCTCTCCTTCCCAATGGACACATTTGTCATTAGCGTGCCTGGGAGTCCCTGAGGGCCGGGCGGGGGCCTGGTGGAGCCCTCTGGGGCACGGAGCCTGGCCTCCCACCCGGGCACACTGATGACATATGGGACTTTAGCCTTTGCGGAATCTGCCCTGATGGAATGTTCGCTCCCTCTCCAGAACCTGGTTCCCGGCTGGGTCATGCCTGCCTACCTAGGACATTCGCCCTTCATGTTCATCTCTTAGAAGGAAGCGAACCCCTTGTGCATGCTGTGTTCCCATGCTGGTCCCCGGGATGCTGGTGAGCTTAGCAGGCATCTCTAGGGTGGGGTGACAGCTCTCCTGAAGGGACTGACCATTCCCCCCCAACTGTATCCAGCAGGGTCCCAACAGAGGGGCCACTCAAACTAGGATAACATGAGGAAGATGTGTTTAGGAAGGGACTCTTGGCAGGGGGTGGAGGGTGGGGGGATGGGGAGTGGGGGAGGCGACACACCACAGGAACAGTGCAGTGACCTG
Organism: Canis aureus; assembly: GCF_053574225.1. Classification (NCBI taxonomy): domain Eukaryota; kingdom Metazoa; phylum Chordata; class Mammalia; order Carnivora; family Canidae; genus Canis; species Canis aureus. The sequence continues at coordinate 58,261,442 of NC_135612.1, read as the reverse complement.
CTATAAGGAGTCGTAGGGAGCTTACAGGGCAGGCCTGGAGGGCCAGGGCAGGGAACCTGGAGGGACTGGCAGGTAGAGGTGTGTCCATAAGGACTGCTGAGGGGCTTTCAGAGACGCTCCCCACCCCCAGACTGCCAATGTTGGGGTAGGACACCAGGCGGGGTCTTCAGGAGAGTTCCAGGGCCACTGGTGGCACGTGCAGTACTGCAAAGCAGAGAAGCTGGGCAGCATCATCGGATCTGAAGGCTGAGCTTAGAGCTAAGAAAGCAAAATCAAGGGACGCAGGATTCAGGCGGCTGCTGGCCTGTAGCAGGGAGGCTGGGCTGAGTGCACAGATGCCTGGAGAATTCCTGCAAAAGCAACGAGCCATGGTGCCTACTGCCACCAGTCTGTGGTCCAGGCCTGTGATGCTTCCCAAGAAGTTTTTGCTGCCCCAGACCCAGGACCCATTTCCCGAAGGAGCAGATGACTCCTTCCTCTCCCCCCCCCCCCCCCCCCGGGGAGCTTGTTCTGTCTCCCTGGACTCCTCTGTGTCCCTGTTGGCTCCGAATGGTGACCCTGCCCCGAGTGAATCCTGGTGGCTGGTGCTGCTCAGCTAAGTCTCCTTGTCGGGGCCCGGGGCCTTGTTCTGGGGGCCCACCCACTTCCTGATGAGTTTATGATCCAAACCAGTGCTTCCCAAAGTGCAAACTGCACAAAAAGATCTAGGGATCTTGTTATGTGGCAATATTAGCTAGTAGGTCTTAGAGGCTCAGAGGACAATGCACTTCTGAGCAGCTCTCAGGAGATACCAATGCTACCTGCACTGGCAAGGCTTTACCCTTCTTGAACTTTGGCTGGGTCAGGACCACCCAGAGTACATGTGGAGACACAGAAGCCCATCTATCTGCTCGCCGGGGCCAATGAGCATGAGCAACATTTGCTTGGTACAGGGAACAGGCTCGTGTACTTGGGTTGCCATGTGAGGATGGTTCTCAAAGATTCAGAAACAGTTCCTTGCCTGATGGGAAGACTGTAAAATGGTGAGAGAGGAAGCAGCCCGGAGGGAGGCCTAGGGGAAGTGCAGTGAGGCACCTCCCGTCCCTCCCCATCTCCTCCAACCCTGCAACCCAGCCGGGATGCACACAAGAGCAGCAGCACAACAAGATCAGTGTCAAGACCAGGGTGCAGCACCTGCCCTGACAGTCCCCATCTGAGATGCGGCCAGGCTCCTTGGCCTGGACCTGGCTGTGTGCAAAGCCCTGGAAGGGGATTGGGGTGACTTTACGGTCCCCTACGGTGCCCCCTCATTCTCTCCTCATGGGACCCCTCTGCAAAGCTCCAGGGCCCTACAGGTGAAGGCTATCCCCACTGCCCAGAGTAGGGCTGACAGACTAGAGCCCTCAGGCCAAATCCACCTCGCCACTTATTTTGTAAATAGTTGCTCTGGAATGCAGCTGGGCTCATCTCTGGTTCTCTGTGGGGAGGAGGGGTATGCTCCCCGCCCTGAGCCCGGGCACATTCTGGGGTGTCATACCGAGGGCTGCAACCAGGCCCGGGAGGCTCCCCTACAGTGCCCAGGACGGTCCCCATAATGAAGACATATCCAGCCTAAAGTGTCCGTAGGGCCCAGACTGAGACACCTTTACAAATCATCTGTGGCTGCTTCTGAGCCACAATGAGACAGATGGGGACCTGTGACCTATAGATTCTAAAATATTTTCTGTTTGGGCTTCATATTACTCAGGGCTCTCCAGAGAAGCAGACCCAACAGGATGTAAGTGTGGGTGTGTGGGTAGAGAGACAGTGTGTGCAAGAGACAAAGATATTTATTGAAGACATTGGCTTCTGTAATTATGGAGGCTGGTAAATTCCAAATCTGCAGAGTAGGGTGGCAGGTTGGAGCCCCAGGGAAGAGCCTATGTGGCAGTTCAAGTCCCAAGACATCTGCTCAAGAATTCCCTCCCGCTCAGGGGAGGTCTGTCTTTGTTGTATTCAGGCCTTCAATTCATTAGATGGGGCCTACCCACATTACTGAGGCCAATCTGCTTTACTCAAAACATTTAAAGCTTTAAATCCAAATATTCAAAGCAATATAAATGTTACTGTCACCCAGAAACATCTTCACAGGGTAATAATGTTTGTAATGTTTGACCAACTATCTGAGCTCCATGACCCAGTGGACACATAAAATTAACCATCCCGGGCTTTTGTCAGAACCCTGTACTGGAGCAGGCCCAGAGTCACACCCTCTCCAAACCAGAAGACGTGCCGGCCTGGGCCCATGAGACAATTCTGGAGAAGACATCTCTGTACTGCGCTCAAGGTGGACATGATTATGGGGGTAAAGAGGAAGAAAGCACAGCCACTGGTGATGGTAAAGCTGGGGGCGCCCCTCCATGACCCAGCTGACCCTTCCGGGGGAGAGTCCACCCTGACTGTGCTGACTCCCAGTGTGGACATAGCCTTGATTTAGGACACAATTCCACAGACACTGCTGTCCTTTGTCTCTGGAAATGGCCCTTTCAGGCTGAGTCAGGGCAGGCAGACCTGTCTCGCTAGATGGCAAGCCAAGGCCCAGACCAGTGAGCTGACTCACTGGCCAGGGAGCCGGGGGTTGGTGGGTGGCATCTCCCAGTTCCCAGCTGGAGTCAGAGCTCACTGCAGGGTGACCAGCTACCCAATTCTTCTGGGCCCAAGGGGTTTCCTGGGAGGCAGCACTTTAGGTGTAAAACCAGGAAGCTCCTGGTGGAACTGGCCATCCTGTTTCATCTCCTCTGGAAGTCTGACCTTGATGGTCACCCTAGCACCAAATAGAATAGGATAACCAGGATCGCAGGCCACATGGGAGCCTCCCCAAGGGCAGTGACCTGTGCTCGCTCCATGCAGCTTGGAGAGGTGAGGAGCAAGGAGCCCTGGGTCCTGGCTGCAGGGGGCTGGTCCCTGGTGGCACCCCGTGTGGCGTAAATCCATGCTTGGCTGTGAGCAACTCCATCTCTAAAAGTACCATCTCTGAGCACACCTCACATACTATTAAGAAAACTGAGGGGGGCCTGGGTGGCTCAGTCTGATGGACATCAGACTCTTGATTTCAGCTCAGGTCATGATCTCAGGGTCATGAGTTAGAGACCCACGTCTAGCTCCATGCTCAGTGAGGAGTCCTCTTCTCTCCTTCTGCCCCTCCCTCCCCTGCTCGCACATGCGCTTTCTTTATCTAAAATAAATAGATCTTTTAAAAAATTTGAAAAGATTACACTTTCTCCTACCATCAGAGTAATAATCATTCATAATCTTAAACATGGAAAATTCAGAAGAGGAAGAAAAATATTTAACATCCAATTTCCACTAAGTTCTAGTTCTTCTCAGATTTGTTTTCCATGCACAAAGTTATCATTTACTTTCACCAACCAGTGACCATACTATACAGTTTTATTTTTTCTTTAACATTTTGGTTTTTTTTTTAATTTCTTTTCAGATTTTAAAGTACAAGGTAATTAGCAAAAATATGAAAAATACATGAAAAAAAAAACCTATAGTAATCCTCCTCCATAATCCTGTGACTCAGAGACAACTATTAAATGTGTGGTACATGATATTCCCATCTATTTTCCTAGGCATGCAGCTGTATATGTAATATAAATACATATAATTTATATCTCTGTTTATATATAATTTAGCTTTCTTTTTTTAAGAGATTTTATTTATTTATTCATGAGAGACATAGAGAGAGAGGCAGAGACATAAACAGAGGGAGAAGCAGGCTCCCTGCGGGGAGCCCGATGCAGGACTGGATTCCAGGACCCTGGGATCACCACCTGAGCTGAAGGCAGACACTTAACCACTGAGCCACCCAAGCGTCCCTACAATTTAGTTTTTATTTTTATTTATTTATTTTTAAAGATTTTATTTATTTATTCATGAAAGACACACACAGAGAGAGAAAGAGAGTCAGAGACAAGGACGAAGAGAGAAGCAGGCTCCATGCAGGGAGGCTGATATGGGACTCAATCCCAGGACTCCAGGATCACACCCTGGGCAAGGCAGACACTCAACCGCTGAGCCACCCAGGCGTCCCCCTACAATTTAGTTTTTAATACAAAATTAACATCTAGTCATTATTAAAAAAAAAATAACTTGAACACTGCAAAGGAAGTTTCCTCTTACCGCTTAAAGCCACCTCTTGGGGATGACAAACACTACATGATAATTTGGTATCTATCCTTTCAGGCATTTATCGTATGTAAATGTATACATATGTCTGTATTTTTAACACAAATATGACCTTAACAGACTGCTATTCTGGGACTTGCCTTTTTCACTTAATATATTACTAGCACGTTTTCATATTCATAGAACTTTCTTTTTTGCTTTCTTCATGGAACATTCGAAGGGGAGCTTGCAGACTCTATAAAGTACAGTATTCCACTGAGTGACTCCAGATGTTGAAGTTCATGTTGGCATTAATTTGTTGTTAATTAAGAATCATTCTGACTCTTCTAAAAAAATTTTAAGATATTTATTTATTTGAGAGAGAGAGAGCGAGCGCGCACGCACAAGCAGGGAGAGGGAGAAGCAGGCTTCTGAGCAAGAAGCACAATGTGGCAGGGGATACCACTTGACCTCAACACCCCATGATCATGACCTGATCCAAAGGCAGATGCTTAACCCACTGAGCCACCCAGGAGCCCCGATTCTTTTTTTTTCTTCAATATTTAAGAGTGGAGGAGAGAAAGCACAAGGCTTGATTGTATTCAATTGCTATATAGCAACCCAAACAATGGCCATATGCTCATTTGGTTAGGTGTTTCCTATTGATGGCTATTGAGGTGGTTTCTATCTGTTTCTCTATATCTATCATCTGCCCGTCATCTATCAGCTAGCTGCCTGTTGTTATTACAAACTGTATTACTTCTATTACTTTTTTGTGTATTTCTTGACTACACAACATAGTTACTGGGACAGAAGTAGGTCAATTTTAAATTACTATTGCAAGGGCGCCTGGGGGGCTCAGTTGGTTGAGCAAATGACTCTTGGTTTCTGCTCAGATCACAATCTCAGGGGTCTTGGGGTTGAGCCCTGCGTTGGGCTCAGTGGGGAGTCTGCTCTCCTCTGATTCTCTCTCTCCCTCTGCCCCTTCTCTCTCTCTCTCTCTCTCTCTCTCTCTATCAAATAAAATCTTTAAAAACAAACAGGGCACCTGGATGGCTCAGTGGTTGAGCATCTGCCTTCAGCTCAGGGCCTGTTCCTGGGGTCCCAGGATTGAGTCCCACATGGGGCTCCCAGCAGGGACCCTGTTTCTCTCACTGCCTGTGTCTCTGCCTCTCTCTGTGTGTCTCTGGTAAATAACACATAAAATCTTTAAAAACAAGCAAACATATTGCACTCTTGTATTTTTAAGCCTCAAACTGAGTGACTCAGAGTCCCTGATTCACTCTGTCCTTTCCAATGTTTAAGTAATTTAAGTATCACTAAAGCAATTTTCTCATTTCAGAGCAAGACATGGTGTCTCACTGTTGTTTTGCTTACTAGCAGGGTGGAACATGTTTACCACTCTGCCTGCCAAGTACGTTTAGCTTGCTTGTTAATTGTCCCTCCTGGATTATCTATTGCACAAGACCATCAGATTTCGGCCATGACCGGGGGAGAGAGCGTGCACAACTACTGCTTATGGACCATTTATCTTTGTGGAAGACCCTGCTCTCGAGCATTTTTCATCTATCATTTTTCATGTCCTCAACCTAATGAAGAAAATAATAGGATCTCCACTTTAGAGAGAAGGCATGGGAGCCTGGACGACGTCCACCGCTTGCCCCAGATCGCTCGTCTGGTTGAGAGAAGGAGCCGAGCCCAGTGCCCGACGCCGGCGTTCTAACCACGGGCTGTTGGTTCCCAGCCACAGGGGTCTCCCATCTGTACCCGTCCCTGATTCATCGGCTGGCTCGTTCACCTGACAAACATTTATCGAGGGCAAGCACATAGCTGTCTGGTACCCAGTCCCTGGTGGGGTTGCCAGGTGCTACTGATAAGCCCAAACCCCAAAACGTGGAGTGCTGGCTGTGCTCCGCACTGATAAGAGCTGGGAGGGGAGAGCTCTTTCTAGAACTTGTATGAGGAGGTGAATGCAAGAGGCCACAGTGACAGGAGCCACGGCCTTTGATAGAAGAGGATCACTCTGTGATGCAGCACAGCTAGACCCAAGAATAAGCACTCTGGCCGCAGGCTCCTTCTCCCTCCCACCTCCTACCCCCCACCCAAGGGCCAACCACAACTGGAGGCAGGACAAGGATGCTCACAGAGGCCTCTAGGGGGGAGAAAGGCTGTGCAGAGGGGCAAACAGGAAAACATCCAGCATCTGCCTCCATCAACATGGGCAATGGCTGGTCATCCACTGTCTTGCTCACTGAGTAGCCAGTAGGGAGGCCCAGCTGAGGCAGGCCACTGCTGCATGGGAGCCCTTAGGAGAGAACACAGGCTTTTTTTTTTTTTTTTTTTTTTTGAGAACACAGGTTTTGACAGGCGTCTGAGGGTCGAGAGGGGTTTCCTTTTTCAAGAAAAGTTTGATTTTATAGTACTTTGAGATTTACAGAGAAGGCATGAAGACAGTGTGGGGAGATCCTACAGACTCCACGCCCACTTCTCCCAACTAGGAACATCTTATGGTCCATGTGTCCTGATCAGAGAGCCAAACTCACACACCCATTACTAACTGTAGCTCCTAGTTGATTTGTCCTCAGTCCTTAATGTCCTTCAGCCATTCCCAAAGTCCACCCCTGACACCACGTTGTATTCAGGTACCGTGCGTCCTCCTCCACACACTTTCTCAGAGATGCACTAAAAGAAGTAAAATTCTGAAAATACACATGGGAGGAGTCTCTTGGAGGAGAGATAAACCAAAGTGGGAATCAGTGTGGGACCCGTGCACACAGAAAGGCATGGCTCAGAGGCAAGTTCGCAGTCCTAAAGGCTTCTATATCAGAGAGATTACAAGGAAACAGATATCCACTGAATGATTTGGGGGAAGGGGGAGCAGTCCTCATGAAACTATTAGGAAGACAGTAATTAAGTTCAAATATTTAAATCAATTGGAAGCTATAAAAAAAGGTAGAATTGATAAATAGATGCAAGATCATATGCTTCAAAAATGATAAAAAAAGAAAAAAAAAACAGACAATCCAGGACACCTGGGTGGCTCAGTCAGTGAAGCCTTTGGTTCAGGTCATGATCCAGGGTCCTGCGATCAAGTCCTATGTCAGCTTCCTGCTCAGCGGCCAGTCTGCTTCTCCCTTGTCCTCTCCCACTGTGATCTCTCTCGTTCTTACTCTCTCTCAAAATAAAATAAATTTTAAAATTCTTACTAAAAAAAAAAAAGACAATCCTGTGAACTCTAGTTTAAGAGCCTAGCCTAGCAATTACCACAAGGATGTAGAAAAGGGACACACAGGTGGGTTTAGGAGAGTGCTAGGTGCAGAGAACAGTTGGCTTGACTATCACAGTATTGTTAGGACATCCTGCCTAGATGAGGCCAGTGGGGTGCCCCCCAAAGCTTCATAGGGCAGCACTCCCCATCCTGATGTGGTTACATCAGGTCTCCATCTTGCATCTCCGAATACTGCTTTTGTCATCAGATTCATTTCTCACAGACAGACTCACATTAGCCAAGGACACAAGACTGATGTATAAATCCAGGCACCAATTTATAAGTTAAAACTAAGAAATATGACTGAGGCCGGAAGAGAGCCCAGTCATATTAACTCATAACAAAGGAAGTCAGATAAATGGAGCACTGAATAATCAGAATGGCCTCATAAAGAATGTAAACTGGATAAACACTTTCATCCTCTGATAAAAACGGGCTTGCCAGCTAGGGCAGCAGGGATGGAATTCAGCAACTGAAGTAGCCTGTCCCCTGAGCAGTCTGAGGGTTCCATCTGTGAGTCTCCTCTCTTCTGTGGTACCCAATCCCCCCCAACTCGTGAGGGACACACACTTACTTCAGACGTCAGTGTGCTGGAAAAGGCTAACCACACTCATCAAAGAAGGCCACTGGCCCACCTTCTAACTGTGGGATCCATGGATATAGGCCTGTGGGCCATAGACAGGATGGGCCTAGGATGTACAAGAATTTCCTAACCTGGACAGAAAACCTGACATACAGTTGGTCAACGCAGTTTTCCAAGGAGAGTCTGTGGCCCCCATGAGGCCCATAAACTGCACAGTCAGTGACTGTGGGCTGTCAACAGCTCCACGATGGTCCGTGGGACTGGGGTTTGCAGCTGGATTCTCAGCAGGCAATTTCCCATCTTAGTGTGGGGAGGTGGTGAGACTCACAGTCCCAGCGTATGCCCACACATTTGAAAATCTCAATGAAACAGACCATTTTTAATAAAAAAAAAAAAAGTATCAAAGTTGATGAAACCTGGCACAAAATACCTGAACAGACCAATGGGTCAAGCAGAGAGAGAGAGAGCACCCAGGAATCTTGTTGGAAAGCCTCTCTCTCTCTCTCTCTCACACACACACACACACACACACACACACACAGACACACACACGAAAGTGTGTGTTCAGGAGACTGAGCATCGTGGAGAGGACTAGAAACTAGGAGCACATGGACTTTCAGAATGGCCCATGGGTCCAAGGAGCCAGGCAGCAGGTGCTCCTGCACCTGATCATCTCACAGCAGGTGGACCCTGGACCCCAGGGAGGAGTGGAGGAAGGGGTGCTTTGATCCCCCTGCCTCCTGGCTGCTGCCCCTGGGGGATGTTTGGATATCAGCCCCATCACTAAGCAGATCTTGCACAGGGGAAGAGGAGATAGGACACATGGTTAGGACTGGTCACTGTGGATGCTGACCGCCAAGTGTCTGCTGCTCGCTCTGGACTTACCCTCTCTCTGACAGTTAGTATTCTTTGGGCCACCAAGTGAGTCCTCCAGAGTTAGCACAGAAGGGAGCATGTGGGAGAACCTTTACGATGAGCAGGATGGGAGTTTAGACCCATTTAAATGGAAGCCAATTTGAAACCACTGATGGATTGGGTTAGATCATGTAGATAAAGACGAAAACAGAGAGTAAGAAAAAAACCAGTGGCGGATCCCTGGGTGGCTCAGCGGTTTAGTGCCTGCCTTCGGCCCAGGGCGTGATCCTGGAGACCCGGGGTCAAGTCCCACATCGGGCTCCCTGCATGGAGCCTGCTTCTCCCTCTGCCTGTGTCTCTGCCTCTCTCTCTCTCTCTCTCTCTCTCTGGGTCTCTCATGAATCAATAAATAAAATCTTTTTTAAAAAATCAGTGTAAGTAGCCTATTAATCTGCTACTTTACAACTACAGATCAATTATGAACATGATCTTAGCAATGGTCCTCACAAATGGGGAAAATTCAGCCATACAATTCAACAGCCATTTCTAAGAAATACTACACAGAAACGTACAAGCCACTTCCTTAGCATCATATTTTTTAAAAAGGTATTTATTCCAAATAAATCACCATTTGCCAGAAATTAGCCCAAACTGTCATCTGTTGTCAATATTAATTAACTTGGTGTGGGCAATTCTAGCTGCAGACAGTAAGACATAAAATAAGAAGTACATAGATTGTAAAGGAAGATGGAAAATATTGTTTTGATCAAAAAGCAAGCAACTGAAAAATTATTAAAGACTATTTTAAAAGATCAGGTAAGTGGTTAGATGTAAAATGACATATATAGAATTAAGTAGCAGTTATAATACATTATCAATGACCAGTTTGAAAATATAAGAAAAAAACAGAACTTTGCCCACAGTATCAACAAAGCATAAAATACGTAATGAATTATTAGTGAGAAATACTATGATTAAAAAGAAAAAAAGAAATACTATGATTGTGTGCCTCTCTTTAATATTTCACTGTTACATAAAATTAAGGAAGCAAACTATGTTGAGAGTCTTTTTTTGGGACAATACATTATTTTTTAATTTATTTTTAATTTATTTTATTTTAATTTTGTTTTTCAAAGACTTTATTTGAGAGAAAGAAAAAGGAAAGAGGAGGGGGGAGGGATGGAGTGAGAGAGGGAGGGGGAGAGAGAGTATTTTTTTAATCTAAAATGAATACACTTTTTCTTGTCTTATAAATAAAACAATTAAAATGGGTATTGACATGATCAACTTTAACAAGATATAACCAGGAATATATTTTTATTTTAAGATTTTTTTGTAGTTTCAAATTTTATTTATTTTTATTTAAAGATTTTATTCATTTATTCATGAGAGACACACAGAGAGAGAGAGAGAGAGAGAGAAAGAGAGAGAGGCAGAGATTAGCTGAGCCACCCAGGGATCCCCTCAACTTTTTCTTTTTTTTAAGATTTTATTTATTTATTCATGAGAGAACACACACACACACAGAGGCAGAGACATAGGCAGAGGGAGAAGCAGGCTTCATGCAGGGAGCCTGATGTGGGACTCGATCCCAGGACTCCAGGATCATGCCCTGGGCCAAAGGTAGGTGCCAAACCACTGAGCCACCCACGCGTTCCTCCCTCAACTTTTTTTTTTTTTTTTTTACACCCAATTGAATTAATCTCTTTATTGCATATTGCTTTTTAAAAAAAGATGTACAGGGCAGCCCGGGTGGCTCGGCAGTTTAGCGCTGCCTTCAGCCCAAGGCATGATCCTGGAGACCCCAGATCGAGTCCCACATCGGGCTCCCTGCATGGAGCCTGCTTCTCCCTCTGCCCGTGTCTCTGCCTCTCTCATTCTTTCTGTGTCTCTATGAATAAATAAATAAAATCTTAAAAAAAAAAGATGTACAGTCTCATAATACATAAAACATTTTCTTGGTACTATAACAACAGTCTTGCACCTAAAGACTAAGTGGTTCCAACTACAAAGCTAGTAAGATACAAGACATATAATTAAGTTTACGAATTACAATGCTTTCTTTTGGCATTAATTTAAAAAAACAAACAAAAAACTTTAAAATACACAGCCAAGAGAGAAAAGTGGCTACTTATACCAGCACCAATCTAAAAAGTAGATTTTTTTTTCAACAATGGCACATGGAATTTTATTTTTTATTGGAGTTCAATTTGCCAACATATAGCATAACAGCCAGTGCTCATCCCGCCAAGTGCACCCTCAGTGCCCATCACCCAGTCACCCCAACCCCCCGCCCACCTCCCTTTCCACTACCCCTTGTTCGTTTCCCAGAGTTAGGTGTCTCATGTTTTGTCACCCTCACTGATATTTTCACTCATTTTCTCTCCTTTCCCTTTATTCCCTTTTACTAAGTTTTATATTCCCCTTCACTAATTTTTATATTCCCCAAATGAATGAGACCATATAATGTTTGTCCTTCTCCGATTGACTTATTTCACTCAGCATAATACCCTCCAGTTCCATCCATGTCGAAGCAAATGGTGGGTATTTGTCGTTTCTAATGGCTGAGGAATATTCCATTGTATACATAAACCACATCTTCTTTATCCATTCATCTTTCGATGGACACCGAGGCTCCTTCCACAGTTTGGCTATTGCGGACATTGCTGCTAGAAACATCGGGGTGCAGGTGTCCCGGCATTTCACTGCATCTGCATCTTTGGGGTAAATCCCCAGCAGTGCAATTGCTGGGTCGTAGGGCAGGTCTATTTTTAACTCTTTGAGGAACCTCCACAGTTTTCCAGAGTGGCTGCACCAGTTCACATTCCCACCAACAGTGCAAGAGGGTTGGTTCCCCTTTCTCTACATCCTCTCCAACATTTGTGGTTTCCTGCCTTGTTAATTTTCCCCATTCTCACTGGTGTGAGGTGGTATCTCATTGTGGTTTTGGTTTGTATTTCCCTGATGGCCAGTGATGCAGAGCATTTTCTCATGTGCTTGTTGGCCACGTCTTACCTGCACAAAGCTTTTGGGGAAAAGAAACCCAAAACGGAAATGGTGAAGGAGGACTACCAGGATGGCTGTATCAAAATGAGGAGGATTATAAAGGGCAAGAGGGACGTGCTACATGAACTTGCTCCTTTATGTGACACTCCACCCACTTGTCCATTCCTTAAACTGTAAAACAAAGCCATTTTCAAAATACAGTTCTAAAACTGAGCCAGACCAAATTTCTCCTGCTACAAATAGAAAAGAAGATAGAGGCACTTCTGTTAAGGAATAGACATATCCATCGGCATCTCCCATTCCTCATCTCTCAGCCTTTTTGAGCAAAGTCTTTGCACCTTTAACCGGGTGTATTGGCAGACCTTGGTAACTAGGGGCTGGGGGCACAACTTCTGCTGGGAGTTTATGACTATCTTATTTGCCAGAGTCATTTACTTCCATAAAATGGGTAGAAAGTCTCTAAGTTTGCAATGATGCCCCCCTCAACTTTTTATTTAAATTCCAGTTGGTTAATATGTAGTGTAATAACAAGTCTCAGGTGTAGAATTTAGTGGTTCATCATGTACATACAACACCCAGTGCTCATTATAAATGTCTTTTTTAATACCCATCACCAATTTAACACATCCTCTCACCCATATTCCCTTCAGCAGCCCTCAGTTTGTTCTTTTTTTAAAAAAAAATTTTTTTAATTGAAGTTCGATTTGCCAACATATACTATAACACCCAGTGCTCATCCCGTCCAGTGCCCCCCTCAGTGCCCGTCACCCAGTCACTCCATCCCCCAGGCTACCTCTCTTCCACTATCCCTTATTCGGTTTCCAGAGCTAGGAATCTCTCATGTTTTGTCACCCTCTCTCATTTTTCCCACTCATTTTCCCTCCTTTCTCTTATAATCCCTTTCACTATTTCTTATATTCCCCGTATGAGTGAACCATATAATGATTGTCCTCCAGTTGACTTACTTCACTCAACACAATACCCTCCAGTTCCATCCACGTCAAAGCAAATGGTAGGTATTTGTCCTTTCTAATGTCGAGAGTCTTTTTTAAGCTAAATAAATGAAAAAGAAAAACCCCAGCAGACCTCTTGATGGGCCATCCAAATTCTCTGAAGACACACATTTCTTTCCCTGCTCCCCCAAACTGTTTTAGGCATATGGAATCCCAGTTAAAACCCTGGCAGAAAAAAAAAAAAAAAACCCTGGCAGGAGGGACACCTGGGCAGCTCAGCGGTTGAGTGTCTGTCTTTTACTCAGGTCGTGATCCAGGGGTCCTGGAATCAAGTCCCGCATCCAGCTCCCTACAGGGAGCCTGCTTCTCCCTCTGTCTGTGTCTCTGCCTCTATCTCTGTGTTTCTCATGAGTAAATAAATAAAATCTTAAAAAGAAAAACCTGGCAGGATATTTCTTGGCAACTGACAAAATTATTCCAAAGTTAACACGGAGGCATGAACAGATCAGAATTTTCAACAAAATTCAGAAGGAAAAAAAAAGTAGACGGACAGACTCCATTAGACCCTAAAACTTCTGAGGCCATGGTATTATCACACCACAGGTCTTCATTAAAACCAGACATATGGCTGAAGCAGAACAACAGTATTAGTGGAAAAACCCAGATCTAAAATCTATTATACAGGGGCAGCCTGGGTGGCTCAGTGGTTTGAGCACCTGCCTTCAGCCCAGGTTGTGATCCTGGAGTCCTGGGATCGAGTCCCACGTCAGGCTCCCTGTATGGAGCCTGCTTCTCCCTCTGCCTGTGTCTCTGCCTCTCTCTCCATCATGAATAAATAAATTTTTTAAAAAAAGATTTAAAATCTGTTATACAGATTTAAAGCAAGAAGTTAGTATACGATAAAGGAGACCTCTAACAAAACCAGGAGGAAGGGGAAGATTCAAACATTTGTCAGGGTCCTTGGTTAGTGATTTGGAAATGGATCAATTTACAACCCACATCTTGTTCCAATACGGAAAAAAACAAAAAACAAAAACAAAAACTCAACCCAAACATCAGATAAAGAACTTTCTGTTCTAATTAGAGAGGAAGCAAACAAACAGACTAAAAAGTTTTCCATTCAACAGGGTAAGTTCTAGTGCAGAAGGAGGCATAAAGTGTGTGACTACACATAAAGAGGAGTCCTAACTTTGCCTATAGGAGTCAAGAAAGCCTTCAGCATGGAGCAGGCATTTATAGTGGGTTTTGGGGGATGAGTAGGAGTTTGGTGGGGATAAGCAGAGTGCACACACAAGAGTAAGGTCATAAAAGGGCTGATGAATGAATGTAGGAATGTTAGTAGATGGGCAGCAGCATGTCCATGGAGTTAAGGGATCTGCTGGCCTGGGCCAGTTGGGGGAACAACTCTGAGTGGTTGTCAAGTATGATCCATGGACCCCTGGGGGTCCCTGAAACCCTCTGAGAGGGTCTGTGAGCTCAAACTGTTTTCACTATAATATTATGTCATGATTTGCCTTTTTCTTATGAGTGTACAGTGGGGTTTTGCAGAGGCTATGTGATGTGTGATACTGCAACAGAGAGAATGCAGAAACAAATATGAGAATCAGACTGCCTTCTGTGCACAACTGTAGCATGGTGTCACTCTTCTTACTGATTCATACTCTGGAAAATATAATTTTTATTTGGGAATGTTAACATGTAAGAGTGTTGTTATTACTATTTTTAAATGAGTTAACGTTTACTTTTAAAACACCTCATTTTTAATTTCTAATGCTGTACATATTGATAGAGGTAACCCACATAAAAGTTATTTGGGGTCCTCAATTTTTGAATATAAGAGGGTCCTGAGACTAAATCCTTTGGCTTAGATTCTGACGAAAAGTCAGAAGAACCACTATGGCTAGTCTGTGAGAAGTTTTTCTGAGGGTACTTCCTCCCCTATTGCTTGGAGCCTCAGGGTCTGGTCTGGCTCTGGCAGGTCCCCACTGAGGTTAGAAGGTGGTGGGACCTGGAGATGGTGTTGAAAAGGTGGGTGGATTAACATGGCCACAAATTCTCTGCAAGTTCCTTGCTTTAAAAAGTAGCATCCGTTTCCCTACTCCTTAATCTGGGTTAGTCTCTGTGATCATTAGAACAAGGCAAGTGGCATCCAAGCTCACACCCTTTGTATCTCCAAAACCTCTATGCTATGAGACCCAACTGAACGGGCATACAGCTCAACAGTCCCCAGCAGCTTCTCCATGAGAGAGTACAGGCAAGACCAACAGATCTGCCCAGCCTGGCCGCACAATCATGAGAAATAGTAAATCATTGTTTTAAGTCACTAAGTTGGAGATGGTTTTTCAGAGTGATAGATCTTTTGTAGAGCTGGGGACCAATTAGCCAGACTCAAATGCAGAAGTTCATATTTTATCTCCTATAAATACTGCCAGGGTTCTCAATTTGGCATGCCTGAAATTCAGGGCTGACAATTCTTTGTTGGCTTGGCCGGGGGCGGGGGTGAAGGTTTGTGCACTGCAGTATTCTAGCAGCATCCCTAGTGTCACTAAGTGATAGCTACACCCCCCCCCCCAAGTTGTAACCACCAAAAATGTCTCCATACATTGCCAAATGTCCCCTGGGGAACGAAGTCACCCCTGGTTTAGAACCATTGTTTTAGGCAAATGATTCTGAGAATAAAAATCACCTGGGGGCTTATTAAAAATAGATGCCCAGGCTCATCCCCTAGAGATTCTGATTCACTGTGTCCAGATCACGGACCTGCAATCTGAACTTTTAAAATGCTGCAGGTACTCTTATTGGAGGAGTCTGAGAGTTGTTCCAGGAGGAATGGGGAGCCCACAGATGTCTGACCTGCTCAATTTGTGTTTCAGGACGATCATTCAGGGAGTGGCTGGAGGACTACCTGGGTGGGGTGCAGAGACAGGAATTGTATTGGAGGCTATTACCTAAATTCAGGTAAGAAATAATAAGCGGGTGTACAGGGCAGTGCGGGGGGTGTATTTCATAGATATATCTAAGGCCGAATCAGTTAAATTTGTGACTAATTGGATGTTGGGAAGGGGAAGACTTAATTAAAAGGATGAGGCAAAATTAAAAACTTCTAGGCTTCAAATGATATCAGCAAGCAAGTGAAAAGAGAGGACCCACACATGAGAGAAAATATTTGCAAATTATATATCTGATAAGGGACTTGTGTTCAGAATATGTAAAGAACTCTCACAACCAAAAATTAAAAAGACAAAGAACCCAATTTAGAAATGAGCAGAGGATCTGAATAGACATTTCTCCAAAGAAGAGCCACAAAACAGCCAACAAGCACATGAAAAGACACTCAAGGTCATTAGCCATCGGGGAGAGGCAAATCCCAATCATTTCACTCTCATGAGGGTGGGCTCTAATCCAGAAGACAGCCCTTAACAGGTGTTGCCAAGGGTATGGAGAAAGTGGAATCCTCACTCCTTGCTGGTGGGAATGTAAAATAGCAAATCTCCTTTGGAAAAGCAGTCCAGCAGTTCAAATAGTGACAAGCAGAAGCACCACATGGCCCAGCAATTACACACCTAGGTACAGACCCTAGAGAAGTGAAAATGCATGTGCCCACTAACTCTTGTAGATAAATGTTCATAGCATTATCTACCCAGCTCACCTGCCCTGAGGCTGGCCCTCTAATTGGGTCTCAGTCTGGAACACTCTTCTCCCGGTTATCCATAGGACTATATCCTCACCTCTTATAATTCTGTTCAAATCTCACCTTCCCAATGATGCCTATGCTGAACACCGTGTTTAATACTAAAACTTCCCCCTTCCTCGACCCTGCTCTACATTTTCTTCTTTTTTTTTAAGGTTTTATTAATTTATTCATGAGAGACACGGAGAGAGAGAGAGGCAGAGACACAGGCAGAGGGAGAAGCAGGCTCCATGCAGGGAGTCTGCTGTGGGACTCGATCCTGGGCTAAACCGCTGAGCCACCCAGGGATTCCCTACATTTTCTTCTCTCTATACCTCTTACCATCTTCTAATTCACAACACAAATACTTATTACATGTGTCACCCATTAGAACGAAAAATGAATGAAGGCAGGCATCTTCGTTTTGTTCACTGTTTCCCATACTAATAGAAAACCAAGACCCAGGGAGATTGTGAGTATTGCTAACTGTCAAAAATGTATCTGAGTAGGGATGTGAACCGTGGCCAAAATCCTAAAATTCCATATAGTTCTACTATCTAGTGACAAGAGGACAGTGAATAGTTGAGAGAAATCCCCAGTCTGCAAAATTATTCCTAGTACTAGCAGAAATTGTTATAATCCACCATTCCTTCCCTTCCTGATAGTTCTTTTCATGCTATAATGGCTTCTCATTTCCCACCAAGTAAAGTCAAATACTCAGTTTGGCTGTAAAGACTTGTAACACTTGACCCTAAAACTATCTGTAGTCTCCAAGTTAACCTAGTCTCCATGATCAGACATGAGATCCTTGGGCAAAACCCCCTTCTCGTGGGTTAACCCACTGTGTGTGTGTCTGTTTTTAAAATTAAAAACGAATGCCTGTTACAAACACCCTTTGAATACCTTTCCATCCTGTGCAAACTGTCCCCCTATTGCTGATGACACACTCAACTCTACACTGCATATTCCTCACCTCACAACACATCACTGTTCTTCAAACCTGGAATTCCATCTTCTGGCCTCTTTAGGAGGACAGGAAAATGCTGCTTTCCTATGCACTCTCCAGTGCCAAAGCCAGTGCAACCTCCTCCTTGAAGGCTCCGTTCTGGCCTGAATCTTCTCAACTGTTAGGCAGTTCTTATCCCCAAGCCCTATTTGCAAAAGACCTACTCTCTACACTTCCAGTTCCACCAAAATCCCTCTCCACTGGGGTTAGGACACTAAGCTAGTGACTTCAAGCCTAAAATGTAAAGGGGAACCAAAAAGCTCAGTAATCAAGATAAGTAAGATCCTGAGACTTTAGTTTTTTTGCACATTAATGCAAAAAATCCATGGTGAGTAAAATAAAATGTCCCATCTGGAAACATATGGGACCTTTGAGGCTCCTACCTTTCGGTCCCACCCTCTAAGGTCGGACTTAATGTCCTTGAACTGGTCTTGGGCCTCCCGCGCGCGCTGCACGCGCGCTGCACCTGAGCCGGAAGGCTGAGCTGCTCTGGGGGCACCGTTCCTACATCGCTCCGCTGGCCAGGGGTCTCGGAAGGGCGCGTGGCAGGTGTGCACAGCAGGTGTGCACGCATGTGTGCATGGCACTGTGTGCATGCAGTGGTGTGTAAGCAGCTGTGCACGGCACGGTGTGCACGGGCTCAACGCTGCACGCACGAATGCACGGCACGGTGTGTATGCAGGTGTGCACGCGCTCCCCGCTGCAGGCTGGGGCTCGGGACCCCGCGGCGGGGCGCCCCCGCAGCTCGACCCCCCGCGCTCTCCAGGGTGCGCGTGGGGCAGGCTAGGAGTGCCTTCGCGCACCCCCGGCAGGTGGAGCACCCGCTTCCCCGCGCCACGCCCCGCGAGGCAGCGGAGGTCCCACCCCCACCGCCCCCTGCACGAGGTTGCAGCTCTGGCGCGCGCCCAGCCCAGGAAGCGCCCGCCGCGCGGCAAGGGCGGGGGAGGGCTCCTCGCTTGCAGCCCCGCCCCCGCACGGGGCTCCGGCCAATCAGCGCGCGCCGCGGGCCCCGGCCCCGCCCCCCGCGTGCCCGCCCCGCGGCCCCGCCCGGCCGGTAATAATTAGGAGGCGGGCGGGGCGCCGCGTCAGCGCCGGGAGCCGGCCAATCGCCGAGCTCGGGCGCCGCCGCGTCACAGGCCGAACAACCAAACAGAAAAGTTTAATAAACAGCGGACGGAGGGCCGGCGGCGGCGGCGGCGGCGGGAGCGAGCGGGGGTTCGGCGGCCTCACCTGTCCCCACTCTCCGGCGGCGACCGGCGGCGGGCAGCGCGGCGGGCGGGGAGGGCCGCCGCCAGGTGAGCAGCTCCCTTCCCCCACCGGCTGAGGCGCGGCCCCGGCGCTCCCGGGCGGAAGCCAGGGCGGCCGGCGGCGGGGGGCAGGGCGGGCCGGGGGTCCGCGAGCAGTTGGTGGGAGGGGTGGGAGGGGTGGGCCGCGTGGAGCGGGCGTGCACCTGCTGCGGCCGGGGCGGGGGGCGGCCCCTCCTGTCACCGCCCGTTCCTGCGGCCCCGGGGTGCGGGGGCGGGGGGGGCGTTCCGAGCGGCGGCGGGGCGGGTCCGGGGGTCCCGAGCGGCCCCAGGGCGGGGGGTCCGGGGGTCCCGAGCGGCGCCGTGGGGGGGGTCCCGAGCGGCCCCAGGGCGGGGGGTCCGGGGGTCCCGAGCGGCCCGGGGGCGGGGTAGGCGTTGGGGAGAGCGGTGGCCCCGGGCGGCCCCGGTGGGGGGTGGGCGTGGCAGGGGGTCCCGAGCGCCCCCTCTGCCGCAGCCGCACCTCCCGGGCCGTGCGGGGGGCGGAGCGCCGGGGAGGGGGCGGCCCGGGACCCGGTGCGCGCTGGACGCTGTGGGGCGGTCGGTGCCCCACGGTGCGCAGGCCGTGATGCCCTGAGACAGGGTTCCGGTAGGAGTTTGCTTTTCCCGAGGCTAGGCGGGGAGTCACAGGCCAGAACTTTAGGGGAAAATGCTCTTTTTCTGCAAAAGTTGCACATTTAGGTTTATGCAACAGGTTGTGTCTCAGCTGTTCCTTGCACGTTTTACGCCGTAGTCCGGGCGGGCAGGGGTGCCGGGGGCACCTGAGGAGGGGTGGGGCGGAGGGGGGACCGTGCCCTGGGTCTGTGGGTCCGCGGACGCCGCCTTCCCTGCGGGCGGTTGGTCGTGAAGCCTCCTTTCGCAGGGCGAGACTCGGGGCCCCAGGGCCGCACACGACCTAGGTGGTAGGACGGGAGAGGGGCCGGCCGGAGCCCGCACCTGCTGGCCGGTGGCCTGTCTGTCCTGTGCCCTCCTCCCTGGCAGGTCAGGCCCGCCCGTAGTGTGTTCATCGTGGTTTCCTCACCCGGTTCGTGTGTCCACCACGTGCTGTCGGGCCCTTCTCCGCAGCTTTGTAGGGTCAGCGGGGCCCTGCTCACAGCCCGCCGTCCGTGGGCCCCTGGAAGTCACGGTACCTTGTTTGGCGTCAGCACCTGGCTCCCGCTGCGCACCTGCAGACGGTGTAGCCCGTACTCAGGAGTGGAGGGCGTGGGGGGAGCCGAGGGACTTTGTCACGGAGGATCCGGAGCCGGAGGACTACTTCCGAGTTTTGAACATGTGAATGAGAAACCGAGATCCCCTCCGTGTGTGTGTATGATGGATCTCCTCTGCAATCACCGGGGAGAAGTCAGGCTCTGTTTGCTACCTGCTTTTTCAATGCTAAAGTAATAGAAGTACAAAAACCACTTGATTGTGTGTAAAGTAAGTCACCGTGTGTGCTGGCCACTCTGTGTCACCTCTGGGCACTCACCTAAGGCTCTCTTCTCCCTTAGCACGTCCTGTAGGAGAAACCTGCCCTAATCGTCCTTCCAGCTCTGCACCGTGGGCCGAGGGAAGCCCCATCCGATGGTAGGGCCTCTCAAGGAACAGGATTGGGACCGAGGTGCTCTCTGTGCTGTGATGTTGACGGTGTCCTCGGGGCACTCTGGGAGGACTGTGCTGGCCGGTAGGATAGGCTCACCACACATTGAGGGACTTGACTTCCTTAGCCTTGGGTGTGTGCCCTGAAGGATACTTCTAAGGCCATGTGTTATTTACCACGCTCAGCAACGCACTGACAGAGTAGGAGCGGTATTAATTTCCGGAAAGTGGTGTGTAAGTAATAGGAGTTTATATATAGCTTCAAATAAGTTGTCTTTAAAGGCACAGGAGTAGAGGTGCTTTGTTGTTGTAACCAGCCTGTGTAGCTTGCTGAAAAATAGGGTGGTTTGTTTTTTTTGTTTGTTTGGTTGTTGTTGTGTTTTTTTTTTTTTTTTGTAGGGCTGTTTTATTTATCCTGTTGAAAAGCTTTTTTAAAAAAAAGTCATTTTTGTATTAAGGGCAATGTGTTTTTGGTGTCTTTCCTCCCCAGCTTTCAGAAGGAATAGAAAGTTACAAAGAATAAATAACCGTTGCTAAAGTTTTGGCAGGTATACCCCTAGTCTGTGTGTGTATATTCTACACAATTGGAAGTGGGATTCTGAACAATACTGGGTTGCGTCTACTTTCAGAGCTTATCCCAAATGCAATCCATCTCAGCGCCTTTGTTGTACACAGGACAGTAACAGTAGTCATCTAACTGGTGTCCCTGCTTCAGTTCTGGCTCTCCTGTGGGGGAACCATCATTTAAATATGTAAGGTAGAGAGGCTCAACATCCTCCAATGACTTTTCGATACACAAAATAAAATCGAAACTCTTTACTATGACACCTATACCCAAGACCAGCAATCTCTCATGGAAATAGAATGGGAGCCACATAAGTAATTTAAAGTTTTCTGATAGCCCGGGGCGCCTGTGTAGCTCAGTGGTTAAGCATCTGACTCTTGATTTTGGCTCAGGTCAGAACCTCAGGGTTGTGAGATGGAGCCCTGTGTAGGGCTCCATGCTCAGCGGGGAGTCTGCTTGAGGTTCTCTCCCTCTGCCTCCCTGTCTGCACTCCCTACTGCTTGCTCTTGCTCATAAATAAATAAATAAATAAATAAATAAATAATAAATAAAATCTTGAAATAAATAAATCTTTAAAATTTTCTGATAGCCACATTAAAAAGAGAAACAGGTGAGATATATTTTACTTATCACAAGATACTATGATTTTAATAAGTAATTAGCATAAGAAATTATTAATAGGATATTTTACTAAATTTTTCAGACTGTCTTCAAAATCCACTATATATTTTCCATGTAAAGTGCTTGGGGGACTGGCCTTGTTTCAAGTGCTGATTAGCCAGCCACACATGACTTATAGCTGTGGGTTGACTATCCAGCCTTGCCAACTTTCCCCCTGATTCATGCACCTCCAGCTATACTGGTCTTCTTGGGATTCTTCAGCATGCCACGCTTACTTCCTTAAAATTGTTGTGTTTTTCTGCCTGGCACACTTCAATCTTGTATCTGCTCAAATGTCACTGCTTCAGGCATGCCTCCACACACCATGTTCCCTGACTATATGACTCTGCATCATGTCCTTATGGAACCTGTCATCCGAAGTTGTTTTGGTTGTTGTCTGTCACTTGAGGGCAGAAGTTAGGACTCTAAGGTACACAAGCATTTCATCTTACTGTGATTAGTCGCCTGTCCTGTGGGGCTTGTTGCTTTGTCCTTTTGTCACTGGAGAGAGTGGTAAGGAGCTAAGTCTCCACATATTCCTCATTTCTTTGGGATTCAGTCTGTCTTACAATGGCTGAGTCAAAGCACATGAACTTTTTTTTGTGTCTTTTTATAAATATTGCCAAATCTTATTGTAAAATTTTGCTGAGATTATAATATAAAGTTGACTGAACCAGTATAAAGTTTGATGAAAAATGTGAGAGTACAAATTTTCTCTGTATCTTTGCCAACACTTGAATATTTTCTTTCCTGCCTGCCTTCTTCATAAGACTCTTTATATATTTCTTAGAATAATTATGATGACAAATGGAGAGAAAGGTATTATGTCTTCTAATTTGTTTTTGCTTATTTGGAGTGATGTTCTATGTTCAAAATACCCTTTTTATTCTTTTATATAATTAGGATAGCAATCCTTTGTCACATCCCACAGATATTTTCCCTGGCTCTTCGTTTGCCTTTTACTTGCTTATGGTATTTTGTTTTTTTTAACTTCAAAGAGTTTTTACCTTTTAAGAAATTTAAGTTAGTAGTTTCTTTTTATGGCTCCTACTTCACTCTCATGTTTAATGGGTACTCCTGCCCAGATAACTCTTCTAGTCCTTCTATGGTTTCATTCTCATACGTATCTCTCTCTGTTTATCTAGGATTTGTTTTGATAGTATAAGTCAAGAGAAATAACTTCTTTATTTTTCCTTAATAGTTATTTTAGCCTGATTAACAAAAATCTTGTTGCCTTGAAATAAAACTGCCTTCATTATATACTAAAAGCATATATATACTTGGTTCTTTTTAGCTTTTATACAGTGTTCATAATTTGATGCTAGTGCATTGTTTTAGTAACTGGGAATAATGTGTTTTCGTTTTGTCTCCCTCCCTTTTCATCCCCAAATTTTTGACTGTTGCTTTGTTCTCTAGTTTTTTAGTTGATTCCTTAGAGTCTGCAGGTGGTTTGGGGTTTTGAAATTTTAAATTAAGTTACTGTATTTCTACACTTTGTTTTATTTTCTATGATAAAAATATTTTGTGCCATTAAATTGTCCTTTGCGTGTAGTTTTGCTATGTTCCTTAAATGTTGATGTGTAAAAATATCTGTATTGAGTGACTCTTCCATCGTCACTGCAGTTGCTCCTCGCTGCCTGTACTTTGTGCCCAGTGCTGAGGCCTTCACCCAGTTCAGAACCTCTGGGAAAGCTACGCTATTCATAGACCGATGAATAAGGAGTTTTCAGATGTTGACCAGTGCTAGCAAGGAAAGAAATCGGGTGTGCCAGCAGAGATTGGAAGGTGCTAACTCCACGTCCTAAGAATGTCTCTGTGAGGATGTAACATTTAGGAAGATTAATGGTGTAACCAAGGTTTGTTTGGGGAGTTTCTTTGGTTTCCCTATCTATCAGAACATTAAAACTTAGTAACAAGGGCACACTGAATTTCTTTTGCAAGATTTTTTTTGTAAAAATTGCCTTGTAAACAGTTATGAGCCCATAGCTTGTCCTGTAGAAAATTTGCAACTGTGCTTGTGAGTTCTGAGATCAAGAGTCAGCTAGGGGAGTGCTGGCTCGAACAGGAGAGCTTGGCTTGATTCAGGATGTACCAGAGGAGTGGAACGACTGGGGCTCCCTGAGGGAGCATTGTGGGGCCAGCCAGACTTCTTGGGGAGACAGTCCTTCCTTAATGCTGGCAAAAGAGGTTAAGCCTCTGTTGGCTGTATTTATTCATTTCATATTGGACATTTTTTTCTGCTGTAAACACTTGTAATAACTGCAATTCATTAAGTGTGTGTAATTTGTTTTACTGTCTGTTTCTTCCCTTGAGCTGTTATTTCCAAGCTAGTAGATAGCCACTTGTCACTATTTGAATGCATTAAAATTAAATAATATTAAAAATTCAGTTCCTCAGTCATACTAGTAACGTACCAGTTGCTCAATAGCCACATGTGGCTAGGGGTTGTTGTACTGGACAGCAGAGATATAAATTTAAGTAGCCAGTGGCTGTTGAAATATCACAAATCTGAATGATGCCGTAAATATGAAATAGGAACTGGATTTCTACTGCAAAAGAAAAAAATCTCAATTTTAAAAATGATTACATATCGAAGTAATGCTATTTTATGTGTATTGTGTTAAGTCAAATATATTACTACAATTGATTTAACTATTTTAATATTGTAATGTGGCTATGAGAACACTGAAAATTGCCCATGTTCCCATGACATCCCTGTGGTCTGACTCTAGACCTTAAGTCTCCACAGTGTGAGGGACAGTCTACCATGACGTGCCCTGCTACTAGTGGTGCCCAGCACATAGTAGGTGTTCTCAACCTTTGATGAGTTAAGAAGCTTTTCTTTTCTTTTCTTTTCTTTTCTTTTCTTTTCTTTTCTTTTCTTTTCTTTTTAGAAGCTTTTCTTTTAACTTTGAACATTACTGTGTGATCATCAGAGGATGTTACTTACCTGTTCAACTTGTGCTTTTCAAAACCGTTTATTTTCTGTGACTATAATTTTTAAAAATTTTCCATGACTGTTGAAAAACGCAGCTTTTCTTTGGATAGCTGTATAAAAATTAATCTTATTAAATAATTAGAGTGGATGATTTATCTTTTCAAATTTTATTTATTTATTTTTTAGCTTAGGCTGCTAAGGAGAGAGGAAGGAACTTAGAATCTGCCGATCTGTTTTCCATCACTTTTCTATGTCCCACAGTTTACTTAGATCAGCGGTGGTGTTACTTGGCACATGAAAATTGATGGCTCTTAATAATTAAGCATTGAGAATGCTTTTTCCTTTACATATACTTTTGTCTCAATATTGTGACTTCTGTTCCTTTTTAATTTACATTTGTTGGTGACCTTGCTTATCCCTGTAGATCTAAAATAGTTTATCATCTTATAGACAGATACCTCAACTGGGTTTAGTTTATGCTTTCCATGGTTCAATTCCTGAATATTTCCTTTGTGTTTAGTATTTTGCTGAGTGGGCCATTAGCCCTCTCCCAGTGCTCACCTTGTGTTGTTTTCCCTTCATGAATTGGAAGACCCACGACAGGAGTTGGAGACTTAATAAATACATGCCTCACTTTTGTAAGCAATGTGTATTTGTCAGGGAAATATTGTTCTAAATGATTTTCTTTTTCTCCATTAGATAGTGATTTTGAGACCATATCTTTAGGGACCCAGTCATGCTTTGTGAATGTCAAGCTGGGCCTTTTATCAACTACTGCCTAGACCCACCTGTTAGCACCCAGGGATGATACCAAGGATTAATTTTTGTTGTATGAAGAATAGTTTGACCTCCTCTCTCAGTCCTTTAAAATCCTGAGGACATTTTCACCCTGCTCTGTACCTACTGAAAGTTACTCTTGATGGTCTAGGTACTTAATTCCTTATGCAGGGTCTTTTTAAAATGAGATGAGACCAGTTGTTCTGGCTTATCCTCTCCATTGTTAGTTGATAGGTTTGAGAAAGCTTCTGAGCTCCTCCCCCACCAAGAATATACAGTACATCCTTTGAATCCTTGATGTTCAAAAAGTGATATTGTCACATGCAATCAGGAAGCCTTGGAGCATTTGCAGGCTCCATGTTCCTATGAAGCAATATTGTTTTCAAATAATCTCAGTTGTGATATTACTTTCCTTTTATTTATTTTTGCTGTTTTCTTCTGCTACAGACTTTGAAGTGGAATAAAATCCGCGTATATAAAATGACATTTATCACCATGAAGCTCTTTCAAGTAGATCCTAGAGACCTTTGAATGGTCTGGTATAATCATATCTGTATTTCTTTTTTGGTTATAGATTGAGGGTGGTCCTGGTGTTATTTTAGTGTATGTAATACGTGTCTGTTTTATACAAATTATTGACTGAAGTGAAAAATTGAGAATGGAGCAAAAGTTATTTTGGTTCCCGTAACTCTACTAATTTTATGCTTGCCAAATTTTAAGATTTAAATGCTTGCCATCTCTTTTTCTATAGCCCTGTCAAATTCTGGCCATCTAAAACCTTTTTTTTTCTTTCAAATTTATGCTGTCACTAAAATTTTGTATTCTTTCTGTTACTTGTTCCTGTACCTCTTATGCTTCCAGTGTTACTTTGCCAGAGTGGGAAGAAGACCTCAACTTGACTTGTGAAGTACTGGGCATTCAGGGCAGAGAATCCTTGCAAAGCATCTTGGGACTAGGCCTCTGTGAATTGGCTCTTTCAATTTGTCCACTTAAAAGGCATAATAGATGATGCAGCTGTTTGGGCTTCTGCAGGGTATTACTCCATATTCATGTCTAGTTGCAATTATGTGAATTTTCAGTTTCGTACAGACTTCTCTTTGTAGTCAAAACAAGTTTGTTGGCTTTGTGTTCTAATATATGGATTTTTCTGAGGGAAAATGCAAAATTTTAGACTTTAAAAACTGTACATTTAACGTGAAATATTCTTATATAAACTTATTGAAAGCGTTTTTAAGAAACTTTAATTTGCTTTACTTTTTGGGTTTTATTTTTATAAATCACTTAAAATTTTGGTAGAGTTGAGAATCATACTTTACTGAACAAGTTAAATGCCATTCAATCAGGTAATGATTCATGTCAGAGTAATATTTGGTGGGCCAAGCTACTAGGACATACGGAGTTTTAATTGAAGTAAACGTACTAAAATACAGCAAACGGAGTCCTGGGTAAAGTGTTTGTGTGGGATGTTTAGAAGCCCCGCAGGTGACTTGTCCTGTCACCCGGGATTTCCAGAGGAAGACCTTGCCCTTGGCTGCAGCCCTGGTGAACTAAGGGATACTCAGGTGGGCTGCACCCCCAGGTGAACTAAGTGATGCTCAGGTGTGGTGCACGGTCGGGTTTACCCGTGTTTAGAAAGCAACAGGAATTGGAAACTGAAACAACTCAAGCCCTCCTGACCTTGGCCGGCCCTGCGCTCAGGGCACGCGGCCTCTGCCTGCGTCGCTGCCCCTCTGCGGTGCCCAGGCTGCCCCCGAGGCGGCCCTGTCCCGGCTGCAGGTGTTTGTGCCCTTGGCAGTGGAGACGGCAGAGGCTGGGCCCCCACGTTCTCGGCCCGGCTGATGCTCAGGACGCGGCCGGGACTCGGATGGCGCAGAAAGGAGTGTTTTGCATTTGGTGGTTCAGGGCTCTCTATTTTCCATGACTTAAATGATCCTATTTTCAAGTCTTAGGGAAAATATCGTTTTGTTCAGTGTGGCGAAATTTTGCATTGGATTTTCTGTTTGCCACCTTAAAACAAACGTGAACTGTTGAAAAGGGAGCGTGAGTGAACAGAGCTTCAGTGTCCCTCCGTGGCTGTGCGGGGGCACGATCGGACGCAGGCGGGGAGCATCGTGTCTGCTGCCGCGCTTGCACTCGGTCGGGGCACCGCGGGGTGCGCGTTCTCCCCGAGACAAAAGAGTGAGCCAACACTCCGCGAGGGGAAACCGAAACCCTGCGTCCTGTCTCTTTAAGAAACCAGCTTATCAGCGGGTTTCGGCCGCGCGACCTAACCTGCTAGCGAGGAAAAGTTCTTTAAAGTAATGGATGTCAGCCGCGTCCAATCACCGCGGCCAGCCGCCCGGGTGGGGCGGGGCCTGGCGGCGGCGGCCAGTGGGCGCGCTGGGGGCGGGGCTTGCCGTGCAGGCTCGGTTGCCGGGGAGCACGGCTTCAAGTGAAGTTAATCTGAGGGGAAGCAAACAGAAAATTGTGGAGGTTTTGTTGGTAGGCTTTTTGTTCCGATCTTCTAATAATTCTTTATTTTACACTCTTGCTCCTTTATGTTTCTGTGTGTGCTAGGTTGTGTCATTGTGCTATTTTCTGCTGCAAACCGAACATGAACATTAAGCAGGGAAGCAGAACAAAAGGGCTGTTTGGACAGGAAATAGGTGTTGAGAGGATCAAACTTGACTTTGTTCGTCAGGCTCCGTAGTTGGGGCCCGAGTGGGGGCCGGGGTCCCCTCCGACGGCGGGCGCCTCCGCCCTCCCCGCCGGGGGGGCGCGGGGTCCCGGGGGGCGCGGGGGCGACCTGCCCCGGCCCGGACCGTGCAGGGGCGGGGGGGGGGGGGCGGGCGGGGGCTGGGTGGAGGCGCGGCTCCCCCCCCCCGGCCCCCCCCCGCGCCCCCCTCCGGCCCCCCCGCGCCCCCCACCCCGTCCGCCTCTCCGCGTGCGGGCTGCGGCGGGGGGCGGGGGGCGCGGGGCGCAACTTTCGGGGGTCGGCATCCGCGTCCCGAGGGCGCCCGGAGCCTCGGCCCCGCTGGCTGGTCCGCGCCCGGCCGCCGGCTGCTCGGGCTGCTGCTCGGAGCGCTCCGCGGCCGCGGCGGGGCCGGAGCCGGAAAGTCGCTCCGCACCCCGCGCTCCGCACCCCGCATCCCTGTGTGCTGTGCTGTGCTGTGCTGTGCTCTGCTCGTTTTTACTCTTTTCTTTTGTACCTTACCAGATTCTTGCATTTTTTCCCCCCATAATTGCAAATAAGTGCAGTTTTACATTTTTTTTCAGTAAACTGTGTTATCGGTTAACATTTTTTAAATTTTAGTTCTATAATCCGTTAAAGTTAGTAGGACCTAAGATATACTTAGTCTTTTGCCTATTGTGTTTACGTTGTTCCCACGTTTTCACCATTTTAAATAGTATTGCATTAAACAGACTTCTGTGTGTACATTTAAAAATACTTCCTCCCCCCCGCCCCCCGCAAGATTTTTCTTCTTCTGGAAAAATCCCCAGTGGGCTTACCTAGATCAAAGAATATGAACACTTGATTGGCCAAATTGCTTCTTAGAGAGGTTGTACCAGTTTATATTGCCACCAGCAGGACGTGCTTCAAAATTTTTCTAATGGGCATCCCCTTAAGCGTTCTATTAAAGTGTGCCTCTGAAGCTCTCTGATTGGGTGACTAGTTTTTGCCTAAACTAATGACCTATTTTAAATCCCATTTTCCAAGATGTAGATGAATATAAAGTCATTTTCTGGACATTAAAGCGAGCTGAAGGAAATTGGAAAAATTTTTACCTGCTTAAGTGAGCGATTATATCTTTGTTGGGTATTTTACTCATTGTATGTATTTCTGTCAGTACTGGGCTTAATGTTTTACATCAGCCTTCCTGTTCAGACCAGGTTTTCTAGTAGATGCTTTTTCTAGTAAGCACATATTGGAGTAAGTATTTTCTTGCAAGATCTGTCAGAAACCTTTTTTTTTTTTTTTTTTTTTTTTTTTTTTTAGAGAGGAGCTGCAGTGGTGCCACTTAACATTACCTGCCTCTGAACAGGTGTGGACAGCCTTTGTCACTGTTTGTGCTTCTCTGGGTTTTTTTATATGGGAGAGAAACAGAATTAGTATGCGTGGATCTAGATTTTAAAATGGTATATCAACACCTTTTTAGTATTGCATAGGCTTTCAATTAAATGTGAGAAGATGACTGCACTCACACACAGTGGTACTAGACCTGTGTTGTTTTTGTCTTTAAGAGTGTTCTTTGTTTGGCAATGACTGCTGATCGTGTGCTCTTAACAGCCAGTGTGTTCAGTGGGCTAGGCGTGACTGCTCAGGGTATCAACTTGTTAACTGATGTTCCAGAATAAACTTTTAAAAAGTTGTTTTAAAGCAAAATTCAAAACGATTAAAAGTGCTCATTTAATTGATGAATGGGAGGCAGTGATAAATCTTGGGTTAAGCTCTAACTCACTGATGCAACAGTAGTTGAGCACAGCTGCAGTTTAAATAATTTAACGTATTTTCTGTGAATTTTTATTTCAATTACTGATAACAGCATGTCTCCAACCTCCAAAGTTAATATTGCTTTGTTGGTTATTGTATTTTGTTTTTTCAGGGTAAAGCTTTTTTAAATGTCTGTTTTGGGTGAAGATTTGGGTGAGTTTTCCAGACATTAGGATTTCTCTTAATGTTTGGAGTGGAGGAGGATTTAAAACTCAACAGTTTTAATTACTGAAATAGTTACCATGAAACACATTTCCCATACATTTAAATTTTGTGGCTGTATCAGAATTTACACAGATAAATTCTTCATTCTTGAATAGAACTTGAGTTTCACTTGAATTTTTGAAATTTGTGTTGGTGCTTCAATATTTATATCACCAATCTTTCCTTTGTTCTGAATTTGAGAAAGTGTGTGGTTTTTTTTTTTTTTTTCCAATCTTAACAGATTGATCTTGTTACTCTATAGAGACGAAGATAATTGTAAATTTAACTATTTTAATGAAAGCCTTTGCAGGTTTAGCTGTGGCTCACATTTGAATGGGGGACCTGTTCCTCTGGGGCTCTGGGAACACCAGCACTTAGAGAAGTGAGCACCTGTAAAAGTGGCTGTGCTGTGTGTCTACTGTACTGCTCTCTGGTTAACAACACTAGGGAGTCGCAGCCTTTCGGTAAGTAGGTTTCATTCAGAGTAGAAACCAATTTTCTAGAGGGAGAAGAAAACTCTTAAATTGAACTAATACTGAGGCAAGATAAAAATAATGATAGCCAAAAAAAAATAGTGATAACTCCATTTTATTAAGGATTAGAAAAAACAGTGATCTGAGAGGGAATATTAAATACATTCAGAGCTTCTATTGTTAAATGTCTCCATTCAAGGGAAATGGAGTGATTTTTTTTTTTTCCTCCTAATGACATAGGGCAAAATTTTAATGGGCAGTTAAGTTGGTAAAACTTGAGAGAACCTAGAACCAGTGGTTTAGTATTTACAAAGTCGCTTTGTTCCTTGAAATAGGGGGGACTTTACAGTTTTGCAGTGTTCTCCTTTGTGACTTCTTTACAAAAGTAGGTAAATGTTTTAGGAAGTAATTTTTCTTCATAACTTAGAAAGTGCTTATTAATTGATGTGTCTGAGAACCTGTCTTAAATCTAATTTTTCATAGTTATTAGAAAAAAGGAACTTGAAACATTTTGTTTTTGGTAAAAAGGAGCAGATCCATCATCTGTCTTTATACCTCTTTCCTTTCCTCCCCAATATAAGCACCTTCCTCCCCCACCAGTGGACTTTTTTGTTGAATATGTACTTGATTTCTCAGTAAAATTTAGCACTGTTAACTCCTTTTATTCTTCTTGAAACTCTTCCAGTGAGTTTTAGAATATTGCTTCAGCTTCTTTTTTGTGATCTCTGTCCTTTGCAAATGTTTCCTCTTTATAAACCATTAAGTATTGAAATTTCATAGGATTCTGACCATAACATTCCTCTCAGGCTAACCTTGGGTGAACTCTAGGACCACATCTTTAGTTAACTGCCTGTACGTAGTAACGATTCCAAGATCTGTATCTTAAATCCAGATTTTTTTAGTTGCACTTGAAACCCATGTCCATCCAGCTCACAAAGGTCTCTCTTCTGTACCTATGTGGAACTCAGCAAGGCTAAATTTTAACTGCCTTTTGTTGCCCTCCCAGCAGTATCCTACAATCCTTTCTTCCCTGTCCCAGAAAATGGGTGGTATGCAAGATCTATTTTTTTTTATTCTTCCTTCTTTACCCACAGTGAGCCTCAACGTCCTATCAATTCTGATTATCTATTTTAAAAGATTTTACTTTTAAATACTCTCTACACTCAACGTGGAGCTTGAACTCATAAGCCGGAGATCAAGAGTCAAACACACCACAAACTGAGCCAGCCACCTATCTCTCCTATCAGTTTAAAATCCATGGCATCTAGGGTCCATGGCTTCTTATTTAGATTACTAAAACAGTCTCTTAACTCATCTTCACTTCCAGTTTTGTCTCTCTACATTCTCCACTGTGCAGCTGTGTCTGTTTTTCTCTGCTTAAAATTCTTCAGTGTTTCTTGTTGCCCTTTGAACTGTCTTAGCTACCTAGGGCGAGAATAATACCAGCTAATTCTGTGCTAAGCATTCTCTGAGGTAGTCCCCAAACAACTTTAAGAGGTTAAGTACGGTTACCTTCATTTAACAAGTGAGACAATTTGGAAAGGCTAAATAATTTGTCCAGGGTTGACTTAGCTGGTGAGCAGCTAGCACACTTTGAACTCAAGTGTGCCAGAGCAAAGTCCTACCTCTTAACTACTGAGCCATGTTCCCTCCTAAGCTGGCCTCTTGCTTCTTCACCCCCCTCCCCGCCCACACACACACCAGTTCATTTCATCCTCTCACTAACTATTTGCAGTTCCTCCTTAGTCTAGAGGATACTCAAAACTTGTTGCTGGAGTCTAAAAGTGCTTTAAGGGTTTTCAAGAAAACATTTTTGACAATTTTTTTTAGAACACTCCAAAAAAGATCTAAGAGATTTTAGCATCCCCAAAATATAAGAAGATAAATATGAGATATAGGAAAGATACAGGTAGTTTTTCATACCTAGTTGGTTTTGAATTTCAAAGCTGTTAAATTCTTCATGTTTCATAAAAAGCTTGACACCTAGCTGTGTAAGAGGAAGATTAGGCAAAGTGGGAAATCGCTTATCAGAGCTATTTGAAATGCTAATGGGCTCTTTACATGGCTCTTCTAGTAGACCTTGTGTGTACTTCTGTGACCAGGTGTAGGAAGCTTGTACCTGTGAACACAGGTCAAATAAGTGACTGCATGATGGTGGTATATGTTCTTTTGCACCCAACATTGTATCACTACAAAAGGTTAAATACTGCAGCTGATTTTTTGCAGAAGGAAAATCGAGGTAAACAGAGACATGGTAGTTTTGTTTTGTTTGTTTTTACCATTCAGGTATTTTAGAGGCAGGAAATTCTGTAGTACTCTCAAAAGTTTTAATTTGCCATACTTTATTATCCAGAATTATCTTTTGCTATTTTCTTATTTGATACAAATGCAAAGTAATAGGTCATTTAATAGATTTTAAGTTTTGTATTTTACAATAATCAAATATAGAATTTAAAAATGTATAACTTAGTGTAGGTGAATAGAAAATACGATCTTTTTAATTAATTGCTTGAAAGTGTATAGTGTATCTTTTTTCAATGGATACCAACTCTCAGTAGCTATAGAACTTTATAAAATAGAATCAGTTTTAGTGGGAAAAATTAATCTTGGCCTATTATTTAAGATGAAAACCCACACCAAAAAAGTCTCATTAATTGCCTAAAAATAATAGTTGAGTAAGCAAATTCTTATTGAGCTGTGTTCACAGAGGCTAGTCAAGTAGTCTGACCCAGTCACCTAATCAAGTGAGTTTGCCAAAGTGCTGAAAGACCTTTTTCTTTAGCAAGTTCACTTATTGTTTGAATAAATTGGGGCATCTGAATATTCTCTGCCCTATAAGTCAGTGTTTTATGTTACTGGGTGCCAAATTGTGGTTTGTTTATAAATGATTGCTGTAGAAGCTCAGCAGGGAGAAAGATACTATGAGGTAGGATAATTAAGAAATTCTAAAAAAGTAAAATCTGAAGCAGGTCTTGAAGGTTAGATACGTTTGAGACTACAGCAGTGACAGCCTTCTTCTTCTTGCTTTTTAAATTTATTTATTTTGGACGTAGAGTAAAGCTTTATTCTTTTCACCTGAAAAGGGACAACCTTGAAACAGTAGAGAGTAATAAAAGAGAAACTCTTATCTGCCTTCCACCAAAGTTTTCCTGCTTTGGTGGCTGCCATATAAATTTCCACTTGTCCAGTAAGCAGGTGGATGTCTAGTTGTTCCAGCACCATTTGTTGAAAAGACCAACGTGGTTGTATTGCCTTTGCTCCTTTATTAAAGATCAGTTGGCTATATTTATATGGGTCTGTTGCTGGGTTCTCTGTTTTATTCTAGTAATCTGTTCTTTCACCAATACAATATGGCTTGACTACTTCATATTAAATCTTGAAGCTGGGCAGTGTCAGCTCTTCAGCTCTGTTTTCCTTCAACCTTGTATTGGCTCTTCTGAGTCTTTTGCCTCTCCATATAAACTTGAGAATCAGTTTGTTTATATCGCAAAATACCTTGTAGGAATTCTGACTGGGGTTTTATTGCATCTGTAGATTAAGTTTGGAAGAACTGACACCTGGATAATACTGAGTCTTCCCATGGACATGGAATATCCCCGTGTTTATTAGTTCTTTCTTGATTTCATTCAGCAGAGTTTTGTAGTTTTCTTAATATGGATTATATGTGTTTTGTTAGATTTATACAACCTAGGTATTTCATTTTTGGTTGCTGACATAAATGGTATTAGGTTTTCAATTTCACAATCATTGTTGTATAAGAAAACAATTGACTTTTATATATTAACCTTATATCCTGCAACTTTGCTGTAATCACTAGTTTCATGAGATTTCTTTGTATTGTCGTTAATTCACATTTTCTGCATAGGCGATGATATTGTCTGTGAACAAAACCAATTTCATTTCCTCCTTTGTAATCTGTATGCCTTCTATTTCTTTTTCTTGTCTTATTGCAGTGGGTAGTACTTTTAGTACCATGTTGAAAAGAGGGTACATACTTGCCATGTTCCTGAACTTTGTGGGAAACCTTCAAGTTTCTCACAATCAGGTGTGATGTTACCTGTAGGATTTTTGTAGATATTCTTTATCAACTTGAGGTTTCCTTTTGTTCCCATACTTAACTGTTCAAATCCTCACAACAAACAGTACGTGAGCTGAGTCTCATTGTCTGTTCCACGGGTGATGATACTGAGGTGCATAGGGAATTTAGGCCACTTACTAAAGTCAGACAGCTGGTTATGGCACGTTCAGTTTGGCAGGTCTGACACCAGTGCATGATCCTGCCATTCAGATTTGCTTGGAGAAGAAAAGATACTCAAGGTGGGGAGACTGCCAGGATTGTTTTGGAAGCTCCATGGTAATCGAAGTAATTTTACTAATCTTCTTGAACTTTAGGATTGTGATCTCAAGGCCAGATGACTTCCTGGGAAAGGTAAGGAGTACACCTTTCTTATTCCAGTGAGTGTCAGATGATAGAATTGGTGGAATTCCAGCTCTAGTGGGTCTCTCTAAGGCTGGGACCATGACTTCTCCCCACCTTTTGCTGAGTTCACATCTTCTGGTTCTTTGATTTACTGTGAGCTCAAAATTAGAAGTTTTTGTGGAGATTTATTCATCAGTTACCCTATCTTTACCTTTCTTAATTTTCTTTTTACAAAAATTTCTGAGGTGGATATGGTGCAGATAAAATGGTGGTGTACTGAGCACTGTGCTTTCTTCTTTATTATTTTTAATCTTCTAGCCCTGTGAACTCCTGGTAGTGGTACCCACATTGACAGATATTCCGCAGATTTCTTGAGCACCTACTAGGTGCTTTGGCAGGAACTTACGATATCTTGGGGAAACCTATCCAGAAGGATTAAAATGTTTGGAGATAGAAAGGGAAAAGACATCAGGTTTGTTTGTTTTTATAGATTTTATGTATTCATGAGAGGCAGAGACACAGGCAGAGGGAGATGCAGGCTCCCAGCAAGGAGCCTGATGTGGGACTCAATCCCAGGACCCCAGGATCATGACCTGAGCTAAAAGTAGATGCTCAACCACTGAGCCACCCAGGCGTCCCAAGACCTCAGGTTTTAATAAGAGCAGAGAGTGAGAGAAGACTTTATAGAGGAGAAAGTACTTATACTAAGATTAAGAAGATACTAAAAGTTACCCAGATTGAATAAAAGGTATGGAATAGGGTGGGTCTTGTAGCTGGAGAGTAAAGCACTTGCAAGATAATGATTAACAGCATAGACGTGGGGAGCTTCAAGACCCCCTTAAGAAAGAATGACAGGAGAACGAGGCTGGATAGGCAGGCCAGCAGAGTCCATTCTCTTAGTGATGGAAAGTCATTGGGTTATTGATCTGGGGAGTGGTCTGACCAGGTATATTTGCTTGAGTATTTACTTTGGCAGTAGAGTGGCAGCAGAAGGGGTTCAAGGTTACGTTGCTGGTAAGAATCAACAGCAGTTTGAATTGAGGTCACTCTGCCTTTCTTTAAATCTATTTAAGCATAGACCATTTAAGATACCTGGTGCTCAGGTTCATTGGTTAGTAATGTGGGCAGGGGAAGTGAGTATAGTACACAGGTAGTTACTGAAAATAAGCTCAGAAGACAAGAGATTAGGTGAGATTTATCATGAGATCTGTCTAATGATTGAAGTGTGACTGGCCAAAAGTGGGAAGATGTGGACTTAAACCAGGTATAATTGCATAAAAGGGTGAGATCTGAAGGATCAAGGACCTAACTACTAATTTCCATTTGAAAGAGAGATCAAAATTGACTAGCGAGTTAGTAAGCCAAGTTGGCAAAGTGAGTGATAGTTCCTTGAAAGAAATTACTGTCAGGCAGAGGTATTTTTTTGGAACAAGTTCTCAAGCAGTGTTGAATTTTGAAGTAAACCATTGAGGGTGTTCGACACTATTAGCCTGCACACTTGGCTGGCTATTAGACTCTGAGGACACACAGATAAATGAGACATGCTGGCCCAGCACCTGAGGCATCATGATCCTCTTGTATCTTTGACCTTCAAAATGCCTCCTAGGCTGCAGCCTAAACTTGGTGAAGAATTTTGAGGTCACTTAATTCCTGCAATGCCCACTTTATTCTTATGCCAAGTACAGTGTACTCTACTTTGTGCTCTACAGCTCTTTTCTAGAAGGAACAAGATCTTTAACCCTTCACAGAATATTTCTTTGTCACCTGCCCCTAACTGCAACTTTTCTCTTCCCAGAAGCCACCACTCTACTGTGAAATTGTACTTTCTACTTGAAATTGGTGGCAGCTGATGCCATACTCCACACCAAGAAGTTAAAAGGGATGTGAGGTCTGTGTTTTCTAGCTCCATTTGTTATTTGCAGATCATTATTACTCTTCCAGGCAAAAACCTAGTGATCTATCATAGCTTTTTTCCTATTCATTATTTTCTCTACATCATTTTCATGTTTATTGAGGATTTGGCACCTGATTTAAGTTCTGCTTCATCCCATTCAGCCATCCATGTGACTTTCTACTTCTGTGAATGAAGAGATTTTGGATTTTTTTTTTTTTTTTTTTTATTCCTGTATCCTCAGAGCCTATAACAGTGGCTGGCACATAAGAAATACTTAATTCTTATTGAATAAATAAATTAAATTTTTAAAACTTGGTGACTTGTGTATCCATAGAGCTTTAGCAACCCACTCCAAAGACCAATCCTTACACCTTATTGCTTGAAGCAGTTCCACCTCTGAAATTGTTTTCCACCTGTGGAAGTGTAATACATATTAATTATTAAAAATTTTTAAAATGAATAGACCAAAAAAAATTCACTTACAGTCTAGCTACCTAGGGATGAAAGTGGATATTTTGCTTTTATATCTTTCTAGGCTTTTTTTCCTATGTACATGCAAATATATTATTTTTAGTTTTTTGAGAAATCACAGTTTCATAATGTGAGATCTTTCCATGTGATTATTCTTTATTAAAACATGAATGTGTGCTGCCTGCTAAGGTGATGTGTCAGTTGCAGATGGTATAGGAGGTTAAAGGAAATAGGCTCTGCAGTAGAGCTGCTTATGGGAGTCTGGTAGGCAAGGGCATCATGGCTCATGGCTGCACAGTGCTCTGTCACACAAAGCACCATAGTTTGTGTAACCACCAGATATTCTTTTTACTTTGGGACTGATTATTTTATTGTTAGACATAGTGCCACGATAATTATGTCCTTAGGGTAAATTCAAAGAAGTGGAGTTTTAGGTCGAAGACTATATGCGTTTTTAACTTATTGTTTTAGAGAAAAGTTATACTACTTCATATTCTCACCAGAAAGGTGAGCTAGTCTGTGTAAAAGCTAGTTTATCTGTACCCACACCGGAAGGTCTGTGAGGTTTTTTTTTAATGATCTCTGTATTATGTAAAATTCACCCATTTAGTAAGAGTTCAATTCAGTAATTTTATTTTATTTTTTAAAGGTTTTATTTATTCATAGAGACACAGAGAGAGAGAGAGAGAGAGAGAGAGCTAGAGAGAGAGGCAGAAACACAGGCAGAAGGAGAAGCAGGCTCCATGCAGAGAGCCTGACGTGGGACTTGATCCAGGGTCTCCAGGATCTCACCCTGGGCTGCAGGTGGCACTAAACCGCTGCGCCACCGGGGCTGCCCCAATTCAGTAATTTTAAATACATTTACAAAGTTATGTGTTTATTACCACACTCCACTTAGAACATTTCCGTCATTCTGAAAAGATCCCTCAAGCCTGTTTATAAACAGGTCTCATTCCCCAGCCCCAGTCCTGGGTAATCAATATATCTAGTCACTGTCCCTTGTAGACTTGTTCTTTCTGAACATTTAAATGGAATATATATTAATGTGGTCTTTTGAGTTTGCCTACTGTCACCAGCATGTCTTTGAGATGCATCCATGTTGTAACACCTGTCATTAGCTTGGTCCTTTTTTCTTTATTTTTTATTGTGGTAAAATACACATAAAAATAAACCACTTAAATCATTTTTAAGTGTAGAGTTGATTGGTATTAAATGCATGTACACTAATGTGCAGCCATTACTGCTGACCATCTCCAGAACTTGTCTTGAAACTGTACCCATTAAACAGGAACTCCCCATCCCTGCTGCCCAGTGATTCCTATTATTTGTGTCTGTGAATTTGCCTATTTGAAGTTCTCTCTGTTGTTGTTTTACAGTAAGCTCTACACCAGTGTGGGGCTTGAACTCATGACCCCAAGATTAAGAGTCTCATGCTCAAAAAAAAAAAAAAAAAAAAAAAAAAAAGGACGCTCATGCTCTACCAACTGAGCATGGTGCACCTGAGGTTCTTTGTAAAAGTGGAATCAAACAGAATGTGTCCTTTTGTGTCTGGCTTATTTCACTTAGTATGAGAATTTCACTCCTACTAAAGACTAATATTCCATTGTGAGTATATATATCTTACTCTGTTTAACCATTCACCTATCTACAGACATTCAGGGTCTTTCTGCCTTTTGGCCGTTTTGAGTAGTGCTGCTGTAAACTCTGGGGGAGAAGTAACTGTTCCAGTTCCTGTTTTCACATCTTGGTAATATGCCCAGAAGTGGAGTTGGTGGATCATATGGTCATCCTCCATTTAGCTTTCTGAGGAACCACCAAACTTTTCTGTAGAAGCTCTACCATTTTACATTTTCACCACCATTGTGCAAGGGTTCCAATTTTTCCACATTCTCACCAATACTTGCCTTTTTGAAATTAGCTATCTAGGTGGTATGAAGTGGTATCTCATTGTGGTGGTGATTTGCATTTTCTAATGATTGCTCAGATGTTGAGCATCTTTTCATGTGCTTCTTGGTCATATATTAGTATGTCTTCTTTGGGGATATGTCTGTCCAAGTTCTCTGCTCCATTTTTGGATTGGGTTGGGTTTTTTGTTTTTGAGTTGTAGTTCTCTGTACTTTCTGGATACCTATCTGACGATAGCATTTGCATATATTTTCTCCCATTCTGCAGGTTGCCATTTTACTCTGTTGATTGTGTCCTTTGGACAGAATTTTTAAATTTTGATAATGTTCAAATTATCTTTTGTTACCTGTGCTTTTGGTGTCATATTCCAAGAAATCCTTGCTAAATCCAACATCCAGTCTTTCACGGTATGTTTTCTTCTAGGAGTTTTATAGTTTATATGTTTAGGTGTTTTGTCCATTTTCAGGTCATTTTTGTACATAGTATAAAGTAAGGAGCAAACTTCATTCCTTTGCATATGGAGATCCAGTTTTCCCACCACTGGCTTTTGAAAAGACTGCCCTTTCTGCCATTGAATGGTCTTGGCTTGGTAGTATTCATTATGTAGATATATACCAAATGTCACTACTCCGCTTACCAGGAGTGGACATTTGGGTTGTTTCCAGCTTTTGGGCTAGTCTTAATGCCACTGTGAACATTTAGGTGGAAGTTTTTGGGTGGCATACATTTTTGTTTCTCTTGGATAGAAACCTAGAAGTGGAATTACTAGATCATACAATAACTGCAAGTTTAACTTTATAAGAAATGGCAAACTTTTCCTAAGTTCCCACAATCTTTTACATTCCCAGTGGCAATGTGTGAAAATTTGTTTTCTCTTCACCATCACTAACACGTGATAGTCAGTCTTTTTTAAGTGTAGCTACTCCAGTAGATAATGAGTGGTATCTCATTGTGGGGGGAATTTAAATTTCTTAAACAACTGCACACAACTCTTAACATTGAATACTAGTGTAGGTCTTTCTGCTGGAACCTCCTGTTGTTCTGCTGTCCTCCTCCTTTTCCCACCACTTACTCTGAAGCTTTATAACCCCCAATCTCAGTATGACTCTTGTTTCCTTCTCCCTCCCTTGTAGCTGCAGATACTTCTTCAGTAACTTTGAGTTTCTCATCTTGGACCAGGTCAACCATTTATATACTCTACTTCTAAACCTAAGCAGTTAGTGCTACCAGAGAAGGTCACATACTTTTTGTTTTGATACTGCTGTGAGTTTCTGTAACTTTTTATGTTGATTTAATTTCAAACTTAATATAGAAGTTGCATGAATAGTGTAAGGAACTCCTGTTTCTTTTTCCCAGATTCTGAATTGTTCTGCTTTGTCCCATTTGCATATCATATTTTTTTCTTTCTGTTTCTCTATAAGTATATGTGTATACAAATATATGCATATTTTTTCCTGAATCACTGCTGTAAGCTGGAAACTTACTCAGGTTGCATAGCTATTGAATGGTAAAGCAGGGATTTGAATCCAGATCGAGTGTCTGTACGCATGTGTGCATGTGTCTGTGTACCTCTTCAGTATCTGGCACATACTTTTGGTACTCAGGAAATGCCTCTTGAATTGACTAGAGACCACAGTTCACCTGTCAGAATCTGTATCACATCTCTTCTTGGGGTTTCGGCATGTATAGGTGCTTGGGCTTTGGAGTCAGACTCTTTGGGTTCAGAACCTTGCTTTCCTGCTTAGTAGTGGTTTGTCCCGATCAGGTTCCATCATCTCACTAAAGCTCAGTTTCCTCATCTCTAGAATGGAGGAGACACAGGTCCCTACTTGGAAGGAACATTATGAAGATTAGAGGAGACAACACAGGTATAGCATTTGTCATGGACATTATCGCTTCTGCTTGTGGCTCGTCCTGCTCCTCTGATGTAGCTACTAGCTTGTCTTATTTTGGAGACACTTGCTCTGTGCTCTTACTTTAGAGCTGTAAGACTGAAGCTTCGTTCATAAAAAGACAGATACCAGGGGCGGCCCGGGTGTGATCCTGGGCAGGGGCAGCGGTTTAGCGCCGCCTTCAGCCCAGGGTGTGATCCTGGAGATCGAGTCCCATGTTAGGCTCCCTGCATGGAGCCTGCTTCTCCCTCTGCCTGTGTCTCTGCTTCTTTCTCTCCTCTCTGTGTTGCTCATGAATAAATAAAATCTTTATTTTTTTTTTTTTTATTTTTATTTTATTTTATTTTTTTTTTAAATAAAATCTTTAAAAAGTATATTTAAAAAAAAAAAAAAAGATACCAGGCGTGGAGATTTTGAGATCTGGTTCCAGGAGCCATGCTGCCTTTGGGTGTTCCAGTTCTTGAATATTTTTAGTTGCCCTTCTAAACGAATGGAGTATTTCAGAAATACCATACCTTTTAGGGCCCATAAAATTCAGAATCACGTTTGGAAGCAGTACAGAAATTTGAGGTAGACTAACATGTCTGCCCTGTCCTCCAACCCTCTCAAAGGTACGTGTGTTTTCCAGCGAACTGTTCTATCATGTTGTTAGATCACACATCCTAGGTTTTTCTTCAAAAGATAAGGTCTCCTTAGGTGTGATCCCATTTGGCAAGTAGGAGGAAGAGAAAGTCATAAAGCAAAAACTTCCAAAGTAGGATTTCATTGATCTTGTCTTTTTAGTCAGTGGAATAGTAACCTATGAGGTGATGGGGTTGTTTTGTTTTGTTTTTTAAATATATCTTTTTTTCGAAATAGTGAATGAGGTAAGGGGGTGTGTGTGAAACTAGAGACTGAGGGTAGGTGAGAGCATAGGGGCATCTCTGAGGAGTCTGGATGTTTAATTGCTGGTCTGTGTATGACTGAACTCTAAGCCATGTTTTATTATTATAATGATTTAGATTTCTTGGAATAATTAAATATCTTTTTTAAGGAAACAGTTCTTAGCACCTCTTATCTAATTATTTTCACCAAATGAGTTTCATTTAGGCAAAAATTTTAATGTGATTTTATTTTTTTAATAATGCTGCCTTAATTTTTTATAATGCTGTCCTTTGTTAGGCCTGGGTTCTTCAACAGTTAGACAACCAAGTTTTTAGTAATGCCCATAGTACAGAGAGCACAGGCAGCGAGATAGTGACTGAGTTTCTGTAAGGTGGGGGCCACAGCTGAGCGTTTCCAAATGATCGTAATCCCAACAGATCTGACTATTTTATAATTTATGTTTGCCTAATCAGAATATGGAATATGAATCACATTCCATCTTTTTTGCTGGAAACCTTCAGTGCATTGTAGTTGGTTTCAGAAATTTAGAAAAAGCAGGAAAAGAAGCTACATTAACTATAGCTATTCTCTACAAAATGTGAACATCTTGGAATAATTTTTTTTTAAGATTTTGTTTATTCATTCATGAGAGAGACCGAGAGAGAGGCAGAGACTAGGCAGAGAGAGAAGCAAGCTCCATGCAGGGAGGCTGATGTTGAGACTCGAATCCGGGACTCCAGGATCATGCCCAGGACTGAAGGCAGGTGCTCAACCACTGAGCCACCCAGGTGTCCCACATCTTGGAATAATTTAAGCACAGTAGATGTATTGTAGCTTTGTTCTGTGAAGTCATACATTTATTTGTGTACATGTCACGTGTGTTACCTATTCTATAAAAAAAGGATGAAACCCAGGAAAAGCTTATGAAAGTCTCAGTTCTCTCTGAAAAATAGGCTCCTCGGTGAAGAAGGACTTGACTTGTGTTAGTATACGAGGGTAGCATTGACCATGTTCTTGTGTTAATTGGTGTTCACCCCCAAAATAATTGAGGCAGAGAGAGTGGAGCCAGGGATTCTGACTCTCCAAACTAGTGTTTCTTTGCCTCCAGCTGCCACAGCTTTTCCACCTTACATGCCAGTCTGAGGAGTGAGGTCAACGAGGACTGGTTTTGTAATTTAAATAATATAAAGATGAGCTAAGTGTATCTCTTAAGATTTCAAGAAGTATATATCATATACATGCTTTAAATGTGTGACATGCTGAAAACTATAATTCCTTAAACT
Organism: Canis aureus; assembly: GCF_053574225.1. NCBI lineage: Eukaryota > Metazoa > Chordata > Mammalia > Carnivora > Canidae > Canis > Canis aureus. The sequence goes on along the minus strand of NC_135612.1, from coordinate 58,218,280 downwards.
TAAAAATAATTTTGAAAAAGTAAAGTGCTTATTAGTTCAGTGCTTGCTACAAGGAGGCTTTCAAAAAGTAATGTTTTTTTCAGTTCTTCTGTTTACATGCACTGTTTTGCCTGATAAACTGTTCTGTTTGCACTTTGAGCTCTTTTTTGTAGGTAGGAGTGGGATTGGTGAGCAGAGGGAAGATCTAAATTTTCTTTATACAAATTTTCATTTTTCAAACAACTTTCAGGTTTCTTTCCAGGTCAGATGGCTTGTGCTGTATCCATCCCTTTGCCTTCAGCCTGTTGGCTTTTCCTCCCTTTAGTCATTCATCTTCCAGGCTTTCTCTCACTCACCGTGATTGTAAATGGATTGTGGTTCAGGGTTACACTTGTCTTGTGTTTCATTGAAGACAGAATTTGTGTTCTATTTCTTGTCCTCCTTGTTACTGCATGAGTATGAGAGAAACTGTTTTATTCTGTAATCCTGAAATTGGAAGTGCTCATTTCCTGTTCTATCCTGGTGCCTTCAGTGCCTTTCCAGCATTTCAGAGGAAAGCATATAAAATGGACCATAATCACCCTGGGAGTAGAACACTGTATTAGTTCAGGACATACCATCTTGAAAAATTCTTCCTGTGTACTTGAACCCTCATCTCCTCCAAGTTTTACTAAAAATTTTTGCCCCAAGTTCTGAGCAGCAGATGTCTACTAATACCATTCTTATTTTAGTTATGTCCATTACTGAAGAGTGGAGGGAACCACTTGTTCCCTACCAGCTACTTTGGTTACTTACAGACCATGTTTGCTTTTGTCCAGCCAACAAAAAGCACTTCCTAAAATTTTAAATAGTGGTTCTCCAGAGTTTGTAGTGAGAAACCATTGTTTTTTGACATTACTTTTGAGATGCATCCTTTCACCTAATTTTAGTTGGCTGAAATTATTCCAAAGTTACAATGTGGTAATTTGAAACTTGTTTTCATTTCAGCTGTAAATATGTATTTACTGTGTTTTTACTGTGTTTTGTGCTAAAATAATATTTCCCAGTATGTATCTAAAGTAGTGGTTCTCAGATTTGAATCTAAGAATTCCTCGGAAGCTTGTTAGAATGCTAATCCTTGGTATCCGTCTCCAGAAACTGATTTAAGTAGGTGTGGGTTAGGACCTAGAAATTTGTGATTTTCTGCTGTTAATCCATGTGTTTGAGAAACACTGATGTAAAGGTTATATAGGGAAACTGTTCAGAGGTTGGGTTAGGAGAACTCTTTAACTCTTTCTTGAACTTTTGTTTTTTGTTTTGTTTTAAAGACATTTATTTAAGAGACAGGGAGCACAAGCAGAGGGTGGGGGGGGCAGGGGAGGGCAGAAGAAGAGGGAGAAGCAGACTCTCTACTGAGCAGGGAGCCTGACTGGGGGGCTTAATCAGAGGACCTGGGGATGGTGACCTGAGCTGAAGCAGATGCTTCACCGACTGAGCCACCCAGGTGCCCCTCTCTTGGAATTTTGAATCCTACTCTCCTTGGTCTTTGCTTTTGGCTGGCTTAAAGCTAACTCCTTGTGTCTGTTACAATCTTGGCAGTGTTAGGTAAGATAGATTTAGAAGCAAAGAATGCCTGAAAACTTGATTCCTGCCCTCCCAGATATGTATGTATACATATAAATGTCCATATGGATACACAACCCGTATTTCTTTTTTTTTTTTTTTTTTTCTTAAGATTGATTGATTTATTTGGGGCAGGGGGAGGGCGTGTGGAGGAGAATCTCAAGCCGACTTTGCACTGAGGGTGGAGCCTGATGTGGGGCTTGATCTCAAGACCCCAAGATCACAACCCAAGCTAAAACCAAGATTCAGATGCTCAATAACTGTGCCACCCATGTGCCCCTCACATCCCATATTTCTTAAATTAAGGATTTTCGGTCCAAAATTGACTTAAATTTTAAGTTTGAGTTAGCTTTCTTTTACAAGGTGGATTATTATGATTCTTGTAAAGAAAGGGCATCAACCTGCAGCATTCAAAGATTGGAGTTTGAATTGAGATCGGAGGAAAATTTGGAAAGCTAGTGCATAGATCCAATGGGCAAAGGATTTGATAATGCGCTGCCTGAGAAAATGGCAACAAACACAGGGATTCAGGTCAGGATAAAGTACCTTTGCCTTGTTTTGCAATTAAGCATTCTGTAAGGGCCTATAAAGTGCCTTCTTTAGACAAGATAGTTTGCTGTTGGGTTACAGAGATTAATCTGCTAGAGAGCCTGCCTGAAAGAAGGCCGCAGCTCTGTAACAGAGTTGATCTGGAATTAGCTAAAGTACAGTAAACAGTGGGCCACAGGATGCTCATACCTGTTGGAGGGGATCTTGAGTATAGAAGACTACAATCATCCTTTCTTCCCAGTTCATCTTTGTTCAGCCTTGACTTTCTAATATTGCTGGATATCTATCCCTCCGATTCCTGCCTTCTTTGTTAGTACGCATAGTGCTATCATTCTACTCCTTTCCCAAGTGAATTGTTTGTGAGATTTTTCCTAATAGAGAGACTATTGTTCTGTGCCTCTTGAAGGGGGGGGGGGGGGAAGAGTATGGTTATAACATGCAAATAGTTATACTGTAGTCAGAGCTGTGCTCTTACAGCTGTTAGTCTTACAGAGACCCTTATAACCATAGGTGAGCTGGAGTACAGGAGAAGACTAAATTGAACTGAAAACAGGGAGGGGAAAATAGGCCAAGGCACTGGGGAGGAAGATGAGCTGGGTGTTAGTAGCCTTTCTCATGCTTGCTTCGTATTATTCCTCACTGTTATCTCTCTTTTTTCCTCCCTCTTTATTTTATGGCTTCATGGCACTGAAATGTTGTGTATTACCCATTTGGGGGCCAGCTTCTCAGTGATTAACATTCTGTTAGCTTGTCTTTTCCGGGTGCTCTGTAGTGAATGTGTGCTCTATCAGCTTTTTATTGGCATTATTGAGTTTTGTTTGGGGAGGGATGTTTGTTTTACTATTTTCCTTGCATCTTGTTGATCACTCATCTCCTGTTTTGGTTCTGCTTTGCTGCTTGGCATAAGCAGAAATTTACCTGGAGTTTTTAGCAAGGTGGCACCCTTCTGCATTCCCCAGTTGAAAAAGAGCAGTTGGCCAGTGGGAGAGGTCTGCCTCTCTGACTGCTATGTGGTTTGGGGGAGGTTGCAGCAGGGTAACAAGGTTGGGAGGACCCACATGTGCCCTTGACTCAGATCCACGGAGTCATACCTTATCATCGGTGTGGAATGGCCTGTGTCGTCATTCAGCACTTTTTAAGTCATCCGTCCACATAGGTTAATCAAAGAGGACTTCAGGTTGCTGTTGGATAGGAGTTTGAATATATGGAGATCAGATTGGATAATGGTCCACTTGTTCGGTATTCAGAATCCTTAGAACATCAGCTTCAAATATTTATCTTTCTCAGATTTTATTTTGAAATCATTTCACAATTATAGAAAGTTACATTGATAGTATAAATAATTCCCATATAAAAAAAATAATTCCCATATACCGCTTAGCAAGATTCACCTACTGTTAATCCTTTGCCACATTCACTCTCATTCTCTCTTGTATTTTTTTCTGAACTGTGTGACAGTAAGTTTGTGCATCCTGTCCGTTTACCATGTAATGCTTACACATTTTCTGATAAGGCCATTCTTGTATTTTCGAAGACAGTTCACTTATCAAATAAAGGAAACTTAACACTGATCTAATAGAATTCTCTAATACAGTCCACTTTTGGATTTCTTTTTCCCATCATGTCCTTCCTTCATTAATTTTTCTCCAGTCCAGGATCCAGCCCAGAATCACCTGCTGCATTTAGTTACTATGCTGCTTTATTTTCCCTGAGTCAGGAGCACTTCTTTCACCTTTCCTTGTCTTGTAGGACATAGACATTGTTTGAAGAGTGACCATTTATTTACAGAATTCTCTCAATCTAGGTTTGTCTGATATGTCCTTGTGATTAAATTTAGGAGCTGTAGTGTTGGCAGGGATGCTCCACTAGTGACGTGTGCTTCTCAGTACATCACATCAGGAGGCAACATGCCCATCTGTCCCATTATCAGTGATATTAATTTTTTATCTTTTAGTTAATGTGGTATCTGCCAGATTCTTCCATTTAAAGGATTGTTATTTTTCATTTTGTAATAAGCAATGTGTGGAGAGGTAACTTTGAGACTCAGTATACACTATTACCTGTCAAACCTGCATCTGCAAAGACTTTCAATGTGCTTTGGTCATTTTGGCTGAATCAGTGTTCACTGTGGTAGTTGAGGTTCAAATACTGAATTGCACAGACTCAGTAATATAGGAGGGAGTCTATTCCAGCTTTTGGATTCCCTAGAATCAGAAAGTGTCCTATGTTGAACTGGAATTTGTCTTCTGAGACTTCCACACATTGTTTCAAATTCTGTACTTTTGCACCACATGAGATAAGCCTGCTCTTTTCCTCCTCTGTAACAGCCCTTCAAAACGCATTGCTTTCTGTCTCTTCCCTAGGTTACTTCCATTTCTCACAGTCGTTTCTTGTGAGAGATGGCTTTCCTGAATTTGTAGCCATCCTGTTGGTTACCTGATGGCATTCATTCATTAGCACCATCCCTTCTCATGGGGAGCCATATCCAGGTACCTGTTCTAGGTGCGGTTGATTAGGACACTGGACTGCTGTTGCACCACATTAATCTAGATTGATGCTCGAAGCACCAGGCTTTGGAGACAAATAAATCTGGATTCAGGGCCTGTCTCTGTAACTTATTGGCTCTGTGATCTTAAACAGGTTTCTAGCATCTCCAGACTCTTCAGCTCCATAATCTGTAAGGGGTTAAGTAATAATTGTACCCACCCTTTATGGTGGAATGAGGATTAAGTGTGCATGTAACATTTTCAGCATGGGGCCTATTACACTGTAATCACTCATTAAATGTTATTGTTATCATTCAGAAAGTGTGCTTCTGTTTTACAGCCCAAGATATGGTACCATTTATTTGTTAGCTATTGTGTTTTACTGTAGGCTTATTTAAACCTAGGGCGACACTCAAGAAGTTTGAGTTCTGCTGCAGCACAGGGGAGACTCTTGGACAAATATTTCAACTCGTGTGAAAGTTACTCCATCGAGTTATAGCTTTTATGAGGCTTGAATTATTTCTTAAATCCTTTATAGGCACAGTATAAGTAAAATATAAACAATTTTCTTTTATATATGCAGTAGCTTATTTCAGTGTTAAGTAATACTTTAAAAATGCTCAGTGAAATTTGAGTATTGGGATGTTACTTCTCATATTTCTAAACCATGTTGCTATTATAATTAGTAAGTTTACTCTGTGAAGTACTAAATCATCTCCTAAAATTTTTTGTAGAAAATTTGAGGCCCATGTTATACGTGTAGGTGGGAAGTAGTTAACCTGGGTATTCTAGGACACTTTGATTGAATGCAGTTCTGTTTTCCAGGCAAGCCTTCTAATACTTGATAAACCTGTAACAATAGTGCTACTATAGAAATTTGAATCTGTGGGTAAATATACTGTAGATGTCCGAAACCGAGCTCATACCTCTATCAAAACAGGACCAGGGATCTCATTCTCTCTACTCAGGAGTGTCCGAAGGATACTGAAGTCATCCCCTTTGACTGTAAAATTTTTTCTTTAGTTGCTGGCTGTTTGTGCTAAATAAATTAACTAAACTTTAGAAAAGCAAAAAAGTATACCTAGTTTTGCTTATTTTGGGTATAGATGGTATATAAAAAGTAATTCTTGCTCAGCTAGCCTGGGGCCAGGTGAAGAAAAATCTATATGGTGAAGTTACATGTTGCTATATTTATACATTGGTGTCTAATACCAAATAAAATGTTTTTATTGTTATTTCAACAAGCCTTTTTATGTAGCTATAATAGTGAAAACACTTCAAAAATTTTAGACAATTAAAATGTACACAGTCAATTTTAACTGTCTCAACTCTGTTTCATGTTAAATGTGTTACAGGAATGAATCTGAAGTCTGCTGCAGTAAAACACTGAAGGCTTTACAATGTTTTCTTGCATAAAACTCAAACTTTAAGTAGCTGCTTATGAGGCTAGGGAAGGCAGGAGGCTAATGTGTGTCTCAAGATACAGGACAGCTGTTTGCCCATCAACCTCAACTGTGTGAGTAGACTTAACCTGTAGCCCTAGGTCATTGGGAATAGTAACTAAATTTTTTAAATCTAAAGTGTTTGACGATACACTTGAGTCAGCATGATGACACATTTTTTTTTAGAGTCTGTTTTTTTTCTGGTGGGTAGGATACTGAGGGTGGAGTGGGTGGTAGATTTTTATTTATAAAATATTTTTGAGAAAAACAATATTAAGTATCAGTGATCATGCATCTTTTTTCAGATATATTTTAAGCATGGGAATTTGTATTAACTGATCTTATTAGAGTGAAGCAAAAGGTTTTAATTCTTAAGATTGCAGCTTCTTTTACAGTTGATTTCATAGCATTTTTATATTAATATTTTTACCAAACAACCATAAAAATGTATTTTGGGAATACAGTGTTCTGTATTAATATAGGAAATTGCTCTTAGGAATAATTTCATAATTTAAATTACAATTAAATTGCTTAATTTTTAAATAGTTCTGTTTAACCAGACAAAGCATATACTTCCAAATAAATAAATTCTTATTGTCTAAATGCAGTTTGGAAGTCTTCAACTTACCAACTTTGTGTTTTAAAGGTGCTTTGATAATATAAGTACCTATTGAAGAAAAAATTATTTTTCTCTTATTAAAAGTTACTGCCTTAGGAATCAACAGGAGGCCAGCGGGGGTGGGGGCTTTTTTTTTTTTTTTTTTTTTTTTGTCCCCCCTGCTGTTCCCTGGTTGTGTTTTTGCTTTTGTTTATTTTTTGTTTCCTTTGTTTTGTGTTGGTTTTTTTTTTTTCTACATGGATTTAGGAGTAAGACTCTTACTTGATTTTCCCCCTTAGAGGAATACATGATACGTATAGATGAGGTGATTAAAATACAAGATGTTGCTGTGAGCAAACTGTCACATGGAGTGGAGGGAATGGTATTTGCATGAAGATGAATTTACTTTCTCTTTCACATCACAAATGTCTTGGTGGAAGAAAAGTCAAAGTTGACAGTCTTTAGAATCAGTGAATGAGAAGGCATTTAGGAAGCTCATGAGGAGCGTGCCCCATGTATGAGGTCAGGTCCCAAATGTCCCTTTGCACAGCATGTTTTATTGAACGAGTGACTTCAGCCTTTCTGTGCTTTAGTGCCTGTAATCTGGAAAGCAGACATTACAATCTGATATGGGATCTTGTGAGGCTGAGTGAGTCATCAATACTTGTAAAATACTGTTATTATTAAAGGTTTGCTTCTTTAAGAGGAGGAATACTAAATGGTATATTCCAAATCCTCAGAGGAATAGATTTTAAAGGCTTTAGGATTAAGAATTTGGAAAGTCACAAAGTTAAGGTGTTTTGAGGTAGGTATCATGGGAGGCATTTCCTTAGTAGTAGGATGGAAATCCTTAACTCTTCTGCCCTCCTGTTCCCTGTCAGCTATGTACACTAGCCCTGTTTCAAATTCTCAGTAGCCTGGTGTGGCTCATGTATTTTCTAGGTAGTTGGATTTGGATCTAGGTAGTGCAGTTCTGTTAAATGTGACATTTCTCAGTGACACACAACTCTTTACTTGTCCGGAACACAAAAGATTGGCTCTTGCATCAGACTTAAGTCTACAAAGGAAGAGGAAAGTAAACCATATTTCTTTCAAAATCTTGGTGAAAGTTAGGTGTATTTTCTCTGGGTTTTAGGTAAAGTGATTTTTAGGCAATATACAAAAATCATTACAGCTTTTTTGCAATGAAGGCATGGATGAGCACTGAGGGGGCCAAGCAGTGTTCCAGGTATTGAATTCTGTCTGTATTGACTGCTGCTCGGATTAAAGCAAGCCATTTTTTATGTTTGGATGCTGCTTCATCAGAGTGCTTTCTGATACAGAAGCATCTTTGAAAGAGTGGTGGCACGGGTGGTACACGAATCTGAAGACTTTAAGGAAGGGCTAGGTATCAGTTGGCAGTTTTAATTGAAAGGGAATCTTCTCTCTTTTGGACGATCCTGCTACAGGCTCCAGAGTAGTCTGGATTTTAGCCTGAGAATCACTCTTACTGTGTATTTAAAAATAGTGCAGGAGTTCAGGGTATACCAAGAAGTAGAAACATGGCTCTGTGTTCTACAGGAGCTCACTGTTTGCTAGATTATAATCAAGGAGCAGAACACATTTGGACAGATAACTGTTCTAACTAAAGAAAGGATAAAAGAATGAAAAATCCTAAAAGAATTGCAAGAAGTTTGCGGCCTTGGTATCTTTTAATGTATCTGATATTCTATCTCTTCCCCATCCCCACATCTGACTTTAGGTTGGTTCATTGAGTCATGTGATCACCCAGGTCTAGTTAGCTTAACTGGAGTATTACCCATGGTACCATCAGAACAGCAAGAGTTGCAAGTAGTGCAGAATCTATTAAAGGGGGATGTTCACAGGGAGACAGTGATCGGGCGTGTCAATTTTAATTTCTGTAACTGAAAAGTGGGTGGTGGGGGTATGCTTCTGGAGCTTCCCTCATGGGGATACGGTGGGAACCGAAGGACGTACTTCATGTAAGGACGTAGCACAGGGCCTCGTACGTAGTGATAAGGGCTGACATGTTCAGTGAGAGCCTACGAATACATATCTAAGTGTGTGGCTTTCTGATTTGATTTTTTAATTTAGAGGAAAAGTTTGGAGAATATAAGATGGAATGATGACCTATGGATACCTACTCAGAGTATCTTAAGCCAGAGGTGGAGTGGCCACCTAACCAGGCTGGTGATCTGATGATGCTCTGGATTTGTTGGTGGTAGCCTCCCAAACCTAGCCCAGGTTGGCTTGCCATCGGGCACTGTGTGCTCTTAACCAGAAACTTAGGGTGGATTTTCTGTATTCTAGCCATTAAAACCTCTTTGTTTAAATGCAGTCTTTTCTAGAAACCTGATCTGTAAAAATACTAGAGGAGAGAGGTTTCCGTGTGCCATCTCCTCTTTGTCCTCCCACTCCCTGCCCTCTGCCTCCATGGTAGTTGAGTAGAACGAAGCACACACAGTGAGACACAAACCTGATGAAGGACCACTGGAATGCTAAGCATATATGCTAAGTCCATGCACACCCTCAGATGCTTGCAGATTTTGTGACTCTGGCTTCTGGCACACTGCCCATTAACTGAAGTTGGGCCATGATATTATTGTTTATATTAAAAGGTGGTATCAGTAAACAAAGTCAACAACCCCCAGAAACGTGTACTTTATTTGACAGATCTGTTGACCCTTTCACGTTATGCTCTACTTACGAACTGTAGAGGAAATGATCTTAAGTCATCTGAGTCAAGTTAATTGAACTTCTAGATAATTGATTTTTCTTTTCTTTCGGATATTTTACCTCTTTGCTGATCATATTCTTTGCCTTAACTGCTAGGGTGAATAGAGTCAAATGGATGGCTTCTATTTCACAAATACACCCTTATGGGCATGTGTTTATTGACAACATACCTGACCTCTCCTTGCTTTTCCTTCCATTTTTCACTGCATCAACCATTTTTGCTTGCTTCTAATGTCATACAGCATGCACTTTTAAAGTCACCTGAACTCCTTTTCAGAACAGCAGGAGGTGCATCAACAGTGGTGGTGGTGAGGAATTAGTGAACAGTTCTGGAGAAACCCTCCTTCCTACTCTAGGGGATTGGGTTCCCTGTGGCCTGCAGGTTTACATGCAGAGCCACTCCCACCTTCTTCTGTTCCGGGCCTCTAGTGAGTTTTTCACTGGCAGTTACCCAAAATGACCAGTGTGTCCTTTCATGAACTTCAGAGAGGAGGATTTAGAAACCATTCCTTCTCACTTTTAGTCCAGAAGGCCGTATGGCTTCAGTAGTCAGGGAGGATGTGCTCAGAGGTTTGCTAGTGGGCAGTCTGTGATGAGGGTGCCTCTCAGGTTTGCTGTGGGCAGGTGAGGATTCTTGGCTTTATGACTGCAGCTTCTACCAAGTACCTGGCACTGTGCAGCTTTCCCTCACAGAGTGGCCTGCAGGGGGTTGACTTAAAAGCCACCAAAATTGAAGATTTATATTACTGTTTATGGGTCATAAAGTGTTCCACAATCATGGTCTCAATTGATTTCCTAAAGTCCTATAAATTAAAAAAGACATGTTAAAATTTAGTGATAATCTGAGGAACCAGAGGCTGACCATTTATCTACATTGAAGGTGGCAGAGTCAGAACCAACTTGAAGATTAAGTCCATTCTTTGTTCTTTCTACTCTGCCATACTACATATCAGGTTGTCCTATGTATATACGATTGTTTGTGATGGTTCATAGTTGTTCTTCTCACAATGTATTTGTTATCCCTCTCTCCAAGGTATTACATTTTAACTGAAAAAGAGTAATCAGCTTCTGGAATGTCTTGCAATTACTTTGGGCAACTATTTTTTTAAATACCTCTATGAAAGTAGAGTACCAAAAACTGTGTTTTTGGTATTGCTTATTAGCATTTTGTGGAGGTTTTTTTTTTTTTTTTTTTAAGATTTTTATTTATTTATTCATGAGAGACACAGAGAGAGAGGCAGAGACACAGGCAGAGGGAGAAGCAGGCTCCATGCAGGGAGCCTGAAGTGGGACTCGATCCTGGGTCTCCAGGATCACACCCTGGGCCAAAGGTGGCGCTAAACCGCTAAGCCACCTGGGCTGCCCCTCATTTTGTGTTTTTGTGGCTGATAGGGCTTATTGTAATTTTGGAGTTGGATGTGATATCTACAGATACATGAAAATCACACGTTAATATTCCTGTCCTTATACATCTATTGATCCTCGAGCAGAACTGTATCATGCCTACTGTTCTACAGTTCCTGATAGATCAGTAGGCACCACAATAAGCTTATCAAGCAGGACACCCTTGTAGAAAGAGCTGTGACAAAAGAAAGTGAAACTGATTCACTCTTGTATAATTTTACTATCTTTCCTGATAGCATTCCACCTAAAACATTTTGGAAACCATTCATTTGTTCATCCAGAATTTATTTGAGAATTTCCTCTGTGCCTGGCATTTGGTCTAGAACTGGGATTGGCACACTGTGGCCTGCTAGCCAAACAAAACCTTTTGGCCACCTCTTTGTGTAAATAAAAGTTGTATTAGAACACAGCTATGCCCATCCATTTTTATAATGTGGTGGCTTCTCATTATCAAAGTGAAGTAGCCCCAATGGCCTGTCACAGAGTACACAGAGCCTTGGGTCTTTTAGAAAAAGTTGATCAATCCCTAGGGTGCACCGCTGGGGTAAAACCCTGAACAAACCAAGTAATTGGTTTGTGTATTTAATACATTTTTTTCTCTTCTAGTCTAGTCTACTCTTAGTCCTTACAGACCATATTATCCACTAATCATTCATATTTCAGTTTGTATTAAAGAACACTGTTGATTCCTAGAAGTTGCTGTCTGTTTTCCTGGTATCAGTGCTAGGCTTTCCCAGAGATGAGATGCAGAGTAGGGGCTGTGTGCCCAAGCTCTGTCCTGGGGTGACTCTAATGGGACATGTGGCTGGAAAACAGGCAGGAGGAAGACTCTGCTCTGGGATGCCAATGTGTCAGAGTAGGTCAGTGAGACAGAACATGAAATAGTAAAGCCAGTTATTCATCTAAAAAGTGTTGCACAGTTTCAGGGGAATGGAAGAGATTTTAATGTGAAGGTTGGCTATATTAGAAGAAATCAGAGAGATTCATTCACAACTACTGGAAGCTGCATTGGAGATTTGCCTTAAGGGAAGAGTGTCCTGAAACAGTGATGGGGCAGAGAATGAGGCACAGTCTGCATGATTGAATTACAAGCTTCAAGGTCAAAGAGGAGAGAGTTTTAAAAAGTGATTTTGCATGTGGATCTTGCATATATAAAAATCGTATTTTGTGTTAATCTTTTTGAGAAAAAGAGTGAATGAAAACCCATAAATGTGGAACCCAGTGGGAAATAGGAGAGGGTCCCTCCCCGTCCCCCTCACTTTTTGCAGAGAAGGAGATTCAGTTGCCTTGTGCAGATAGTAACTGTGTCTTGATTCTTTAAGGTATACAATGTGGAACCTAGGTCAGTTTGAGAACCTAAAATTGCATCTTAGGTTTAATGATAAAATTACTACATATAGTGTTCGAACCTCCTAGTGAAGCCCTCCCTCAGCGGGCTGAATTGGAAAAGACATCCATGGGCTTGGAGCATTGGAGCATGAAGCTAACCATCTTTGTTCAGTGCATACACTACCTAACCAAAGTAGTGTACCCTGCTGGCAGACCTGGATCTCTTGTCAAACAGCAAGTTCAGTTTTTTTAAAGAAGAGTCTATTCCAGTTTCTTGCCTTGCAGTAAATATTTGAGCATTCCAGGTTGTGTGCTGGCAAAGTGGCAGGGCTACTTCGTTTGTGCATGCATTCTGCAAATACTGAATGCCTACCATGTGCCAAGCATTATTTTAAGCAGCACTGAACAAAATGGACGAATTCCCTGCTGTTACTGAGATACCATTTTAGTAGGGGAAAGACAGACAAAATAAATGTGACTTAATAGTAAATTAAGATTGAAATTAAGGACATTGAAGAATAATAAAGCTGGAAAGGCTAATGATGCTGGGGGTAATTTTAAATAGAGTGGTAACGGGACATTCTCCCCGAAAGGGTGACATGCGATTAAAGGCCTGAGGGAGGTGAGGGAACCTGCTTATGAGGATGTCTGGGGGGTGGACGGTAGAAGTACAAAGTCCTCAAGACGAAGGCAGACCTGGCTTGCCTGGAGGTATGTATTGTCAGGGAGTTGGGGAGCCAATGATGAGGAGCCTCTGTCATGGTAAGGAATTTGACTTTTACTCTTGGTAACTGGAAAGCCTTTGGAGGATTTTGAGCAAGCTAGTGGTGTGATGTGCTCTGGATCTTAACATGATCACGGCTGGTATTGAAAATAGACTATAGGAGGACAAGAACAGAAGCAAGGGGACTTCTGTACTAGCAACTAATGTTATCAATTGCTGTATAACAGAGTACCTCAAAACTTAAACAATTGATGATCTCACATAATTTCTGTCAGGAATATGGAGGGAGTTGAGCTGCGTGGTTCTGGCTCAGGGTCTCTCCCGTGAGGTTGCAGTCCTCTGGAAACTGAACAGGGCTGAAGGATGGGCTCCTGAGTTCACTCACATAACTCTTGGCCAGAGGCCTTCCCAATGGATGATCAAGAGGGAGAGAGAGAGCAAGGCAGTAGCCACAGCATCTTTCATGGCTAGGTCAGAAGGGGTACAGCATTGCTTACATGGTATTCTGGATCAACACTGATACAGTGTGGGAGAGGGCTAAGGGGGGCCTGATTACCAGTGGCCTGAGGATCCCTGGGGCCACTTGGGAACTGGCTGGCAAACAAGTAGAAAATGAGGTTTTTAGAATATACCACTTAGAGTCAATGTTAACAAATCCCATACCTAGGAACGTCTAACAAGGTAATACAAGTCCTCTTCATGAACACTGTAACACGTTGGACATTTAAAGGAGACCTAAGTAAATTGAGGCTTATTCTGTGTTTGTACATCTGGAGATTGAACATAATCCTATTGGGTCTTTTTTGTTTTTTTTAATAGAAATTGACAAACCAACTCTAAAATTTGTATAGAAATGCAAAGAGCCATAAAGAAGCAGCACAATCTTGAGGAAGAATAAAACTGATAGTAGATGTTTGAACCTGAACTAATACCAGATATCCAAAATCTATAGTAGTTCAGAACAGGATAGACAGTCAAGTGGACTGCTAGAGTGAGTCTCTGTGAGAGGCTTTGTATGTACATGGTGCCCAGTGCGTGGACAGAGATGAGGCTGTAGTGCCACTGGGAAGGGCAGTCTCTTTAATAATGGCTTTAGAGTAATTAGGTAGCCATGTGCAGAAACACATGAATCTGAATCTCTACCCATACCTTATTTAAAAAACAAAAAACAAAAAACCCAACCCTGGATGGATTGCAGACTGCAATGTGAGAGGTGAGGTTCTAAAATGGAGGAGAGGACATGTTTATGACCAAGGAGTAAAGCACAGACTTAGTAAATCACTGGGTATCAACATACAAGAAAAGTTTATCAGTATTGTTAATCTATCAATCCAACAGGTTCAGGATGCACGAAAACCTTAAACAGGCACTTCACACTAGAGGACCCCCAGCTGGCCAGTCAGCACATGGAGGTGTGTTCGGCTGCCTTAGTCTTCGCAATAGTAGGAAGCCTGAGACAGCTGAGACATTACTACACCTATGAGAACACTTAAAATGGAAAGACACATGCATTGGTTCTCAGGTCTGCTGTGACAGTTTACCTCAAACCGGAGGCAAAGGTTTCTTCTCCCACAGTTCTGAAGTCCCATGGTTCAAGATCAGGTGTTGGCAGTGCCATGCTCCCTGCGGAGAAGCTTCTGGAGAGAATGCTTTCCTTGTTTCCAGATTCTGGCTGCAGGCGTCCCCTGGCTCCTGGCCACATCACTCCAGGCTCTACCTCTGTCTCTGCACCCCCTTCTCTATGTGTCTCAGAACTCCTTCCGCCTCTTGCAGTTCAGGCCCACCAAGGAAATCCAGGGCAAGCTCCCCCTCTTAGAAGGTAATGTTCACAGGTTCCAGGGGATAGGACATAGACAAGTCTGGGGCCACTACTCAGCCCTGTGCAGCACACTGTGCCACATACTGGTAAAATGGGGAGTAACTGGAATGCTCTTTTGTTACCAGGAGATATTCTTTCGTTACCAGTAGAATTGTATGACTGCTTTGGGAAACTGGTAGCACCTGCCAAGGATGAACATACATGCAGTAGAGCATGCCTGTGAAACCTGGAAGATGAATAGGCTACAGTGAAGAAGCCTTTATCATTAATTTATATGGAAGATTCTTTGAGTGTTCCCAGACCCAGAAATATGTCAGGACACATTGCTAACACGCATACACCATAAACCAAGATGAAGCCCAGATGCTCACAGATGCAGTTACAAGCTGTGGTAGCTGGATGCTGAGGTGCTGAGCGTGGCTGGGGGGAGCGCACTGTCTGTAAACTTGTAGTGAACGCTGTTTCTGCTTGGTGCCTCTTCTCATAAAAGCTAAAATAATCTTCGAATTTCTCAAAATAGGTACTAAATGTAGATCTTTCTTAAATTGAAGCAACAGGACACAAACCTTGGAAAGGCAGGGGATATGTGTGTGTCCTGTGACCAGCATTTCCACTCCTATATATTTATACACACACACTCTCAGGAGAAATGTGTGTGTTAATCAAAAGACACGGTCATGTTCAAAACCACAGTATTTGTCATACTCCTAAACTGAAATGTCCCCAGCCCCTGTCAACATTAGAATGAATCACGGTTTATTTGTACAAATACTCTAGATAGCAGTAAGAATGAATGCGCTACAGTTAGACACGTTAGCAACATTGAATCTCAGAAACAGTGTAAGAGCAGCCAGACACTGTGTATACACTGTATATTTCCATTTATAAAAATGGAAGAGCAGAAGCTACTCTAGGGGTTTTTGAACCCCACAGTGACTTCAGAGAAAGGGTATACCTGGGAGAGGTGTGAGGAAGCTTTTGGAGCTTACTGGTGATGTTCAGTTCTTATGGGGGCGCCAGTTTCAGTGTTCAGTTCGCAAGCATTTAAGCTTTACGCTTACGTTTTTTTCTTTACGTTTTTTTTAATTTTCTTTAAATTCAATTAACATATACTGTATCATGAGTTTCAGACGTAGAGTTCAATGATTCATCAGTTGTGTACAA
Organism: Canis aureus; assembly: GCF_053574225.1. Classification (NCBI taxonomy): domain Eukaryota; kingdom Metazoa; phylum Chordata; class Mammalia; order Carnivora; family Canidae; genus Canis; species Canis aureus. Next base: position 58,202,448 of record NC_135612.1, on the reverse strand, counting down.
CAGCCAGTGCTCATTCCATCACATGCCCTCCTTCCTGTCATCCCCCAGCCCTCGCCCCTCCAGTATGTTTTTCTGGGTGAAAAGAACGATAAGTAGTGGGAATTGTATTGATTTCTCTTTCTTTTCTTTTTCTTTTTCTTTCTTTTCTTTCTTTCTTTCTTTTTTCTTTCCTTTTCTTTCCTTTCTTTTCTTTTTTTCCTTTCTTTCTTTCTTTTCTTTCTTTTCTTTTCTTTCTCCCTCCCCCTCTCCCCCTCTCCCCCTCTCCCCCTCTCCCCCTCTCCCCCTCTCCCCCTCTCCCCCTCTCCCCCTCTCCCTCCTCTCCCTCCTCTCCCTCCTCTCCCTTCTCTCCCCCTCTCCCTCTCTCCCTCCTCTCCCTCTCCTCTCCCTTGGACTAATGGAATACTACCTTCATTTTTATATCATTGATTATTCCCTTAAGTTGGAAGAGTTTTGTAGGGCAACATTTTGTACTTCCCTAGGGACTTGAATTAATTGCAAGTGAAAGCAGCCCAAATGGAACTAAAGCAGAAGCAGGATTTGTCTCCCATAACTGGGAAATCAGAGAGTTAGAGATGCCCTCAGCAAGGTGGATGCTGGAGTTCAGACCCTGTTGGATCTTGGCGCTCTCCTCCCTCTCTACCTCTCTTCCCATTTTGGCTTTGCTTACCCTATTTTTAATTGTCATGTGGAGACTGTCAGTTGTGGCAAAGAGGGCCCCAGCTACACCCAGGTGTCTGTCGTTGGCCTCTTCCCCAGCAGCACCAGTAAAATCCAGGGAGGACTGACTGGCTCAGCTTGAGACACTGCCCACCTGTGAGATGGTCCGGGCCCAGGGAGCGGTGGCTAGGCCTACTGCATACAAATGGAATGCTTTTGCCACAGGAAAGAGGTTCTGTTACCTGAAGGAAAGAACATGCTAGGCAGACCAGAACTATCTATTTCAGGAGTACAGGTATCTTCCAGGTGCAGCTACTGGGTGATTTTGTAATTATTGAGATACTTTAGCCTTGTTAAGGAGAAGATGGCATGCAATGCAGAGGTGGGTTTGTACCAAGAATATTTCTGCCACTTTTCACATTGTCACTGCACTTCTGTATAAACCTGAGGATACAGGTGTGGATGAGAGATTGCCTTTTCTTGTTCTTTCCCTTCCTGGGTGGTAAACATATACTAAATTAAGAGATGAGACTTTAGCAAGAGCAAATGATACTTAACGTTTATGTTCCGTTTGGATTAGAGAATCCCACAGTTGAGTGCCTCTGCTGGAGTCCCATGTCTGCCAGGCCTCCCTGCCTCATCTGTGGCGATGCTTACACTAAAGTCACCTCCTTGGGGCACCTGGGTGCCCAATTGGTAAAGCACCTGCCTTTGGCTCAGGTCATGATCTCAGGGTCCTGGGATCAACCCCTGCATCAGGAACCTCAAATAAATGAATACAATCTTAAATAAAGTCACCTGCTCATTTAATAGAAAATGGAGAGTTTACAAACTTTGGGCTTGTCACCTATTTTTGTTCAGCTAAGAATGGCTTTTATGTTTTTAAGTGGTTAGGGAAAAAATTAGAAGAGTAACATTTTGTGGTGTGAAAATGCTGTTGAAATTCAAATTTTGTGGCCATAAACATAGTATTTTTGAAATACAGCCATGCTCGTTGGTTTAGAACTGTCCTTAGCTGCTTTTGCAGGACACAGCAGAGTTGAACGGTTGTAAAAGCAACAGTATGGCTTATGAAGCCTAAAATATTTACTGTCTGGTCACGTACAGAAAAGTTTGACAACCCTTGATTTAAACATTGTTGGGCAGAATGTAAACAATGAATGCCTTATAAGCTACTTTGTTGGAAACAAAGAGTTAATTATTTGCTGGGAAAGAATGAATATAGAGTTCCTCCAGTGATGCTACCCTCACATGAGCCAGACGGCACCTTTGTGTTTTTCAGCCCAAGCAACAGCAGGAAAGACAGCCTGACCTAGGGCGTGGGGAACTGCTGTACACAGACACGACTACAGAGCATCCTCCGTGCAGTAGGAACCCCAATCCAGAGTCCCTATACTTTTATACTTTTATCAGAGTGAGTAGCTTTCATCCCAGGTAGTTTATATCAAGTCATACTTTCTGATCTATTTGCTTTATGAACTTTCCCAGTTTTTTTGGTCATCTCTGCAAAGGTTCTTGACCCCCAGAACATAGGTATACGGCCCATGTGATAGCTGGTAGATCCACATGCTCATAATGCTATGGGGAATTACTGTATGCCTCAGGAAATAGTCATCCCAGCTATGCCAGGATTCTCTTCTGGGATCTCCATTTGATGTAATTGCAAAGATAATTAGTTCCCAGTGATATCCAGTGATTAAAAAAGCAGGAGGGTAGGGGGAAACTGGAAGAATGCACCTTTACAAATTATATTTCCAACCTGTTTTTTTCCGGAGGAGGGAGAAAAACAATGAAAAGAAATATCTGTGTATTTTACAGCTGGCTGGGGACTGATGGTCGTTCTTGCTGAAGGACAGCTTCATTATATAAATTATGACAACTAGGTGTGAAAGCATTTGATTCATGTTTTCTCCCCTTTTCCTTGGAAAAACAACCATTTTTGCCTGACGTGAATACTTCTAACAATAATGAAATGTCTTTACTCAAGAAAATATTCTGTGGAATTCATTCTAGACATGAAGTGGGTTTGAAGAAGACACTTAGGAGTTTAGTTGGGAAATTGTCTGCTGAAAGCACCTGAGTGATGGCCAGCCGAAGTGCCACAGAGGGATGAGTGCTGCTTTGGGGAGAAAGAGCAGAGGAGGATTGTGGTGGGCAAAAGTGGACCCAAAAGAAAAATGTTTGAACTGATTCCTGAGATCAAGATTGTTGTAGGCAGAGTACAGAAGCAGACCTTATCCACCAAGAGAGGAGCAGTGTGATAGAGCTGGAGCTTGTGTCCAGCAGATGGGGGCTGACTGTGCTTCCAGGAGACGCAGAGGAAGAGCCAGGCACTATCTGTGCTTCCTGTCTTCCTGTCAACATTATCTGTAGTCTGGTGAGACATGCTGGATGCGACCTCCTGGGGAGTTGACACTTGGAGAAGTTTGGTAACATGTCCAGGCTATGACAGGTGACAAACACGGTGGAGCAGAGCATCAAACCGATGCCAGCCTGACCCCACACCCATCCTCATCTCATGCAGCCTCCTTTCTAGGGAAACTGGGTTGGTTGGAGTAAATGATCTACGACATACGTGCTAGGTCTAGTGCTCCTTCCTGGAGCAGCTCTACAGTAACTAAGACAGAAGTAATGTGATGGGAACTGGGTGTTTTAGGAGAATGTCAATAAATGGGTTGGGAGGAGGGGGAGTAAAACAGAAAAATCTGTTAACTCAGCGGTGAAGTGATGAGCATCAGAATTTGGAACGGAAAAGAAAGGAGCATGGGACATTTCAAAATGATCGGAATCTGGTGACTCAAACTCTAAGGCACAAAACAGGAAAGGAAGTTCAATTGACATGTATTTGCAGTTAATAATGAGGTCTGTGTTACATCCACTCATTGCTGTTCTTTTATCAGAATTTTAATAATTGAAAAAAAATTTAAAAATTAAAAAAAAAGAATTTTAATAATTGGTAATGAATTTTCTTTGCAGTCTTAAAATATTTGATCTTGAGTTTTTTAATGCCAACAAGAATTTCTTAGGTAAAAAGATTTGAAAAACAAATTTTCTTCAGAGCTTGGTTAACCTTATTAAAGCTCATAATATCTTAAGGTCGAATAAATGAGTGAAAATTTAAATTATCTTTCAATGAAAAGCATAAGAATTCGTGGATTGCTCACAAAATCACAGGTTTAGCAGGAGCAGGTTGGACTTTGAAAGTCATTCTCTTGTGTTTTAGGAGATAAAGGAAAAGACACTGACCAAAGACAGCTGCTTCCTAGATATGTGGCCTTGGGCAAGTTCTTAAATCTCTTTGAATATCAGTTCCTAATTTTTAAAACAGCACAGGGTTCTAGAGCTAAATAAAACAGAAGACATGGTTCTTGGCCCACAGTCAGTTCTAGTACCTGCTCAGTACCATTTCAGGGAAGAGAGCAGACTTGGCTGTGGTTTTGATTACAAATAGTAAGAGTCAGAAACCACATTTTCTGAATTTTCTGCAATGCATAGACATTTGTTTTTAAATTATACCATGCTAGTGAACTTTTCTGTTTATGCCTGATAATCCCGTTCTTTACCTCCTTGACTTTGCTGCTTTATAATCCCTCAAAATGGTAGCTAAGGGATTGTTCTGCATTCTCATTCCCTTACGCTCTTCCCTCCTGAGTGCCAGTCTGATGGCCTGCAGAGTCCTTCCCTGCCTCCCTCCCTCCTGAGTGCCAGTCTGGTGGCCCGCAGAGTCCTTCCCTGCCAAGAAGGTGGAACAGAGGAAGGCAAGATTTCCAGTTTCTCCACAACTGTGCCATCTTTGCCACTGCACATTGGGATAAACTAAACTACCCTTTTATGGTGGTGGTTCTCTTTGTGAGTCTTCACGGAAAGGTATATTTTGTGGCCTAAAGATGAATAAATGTCTTTTTTTCTTTTTAAATAGCCTACAAAATCCTTTGTGCTTTTTACCTGCCAAGATGATAGTTTTTTTTAATAAGAAAGCTCACCAAAAAAAAATAAATAAGAAAGCTCAACTTATGAAAATCATTGTTAAATTGCTGCTGTGCAGGGCAGTTTGGCTTGGGGAAATCACTAGTGCTACATGTTTTTAAAATTTATTCAGAAGCAGGTAATATGAATGAAAGCTTGGTGGTCGTATTCTAATCTGTGACTATTAAGTTTTCAAAGAAATAGAATATTTCTCTTCTCTGGGTGCTTATGATTGCCGGCCAGATGCTGAAAGGTTTATCTGTGCCACTGGAGAAAGTCTTTTTAAAGATTTTATTTATTTATTCATGATAGAGAGAGGCAGAGAGACACAGCAGAGGGAGATGCAGGCTCCATGCCCGGAGCCCGATGCGGGACTCGATCCGGAAACCCCAGGATCGCACCCTGGGCCAAAGGCAGGCGCTAAATCATTGAGCCACCCAGGGATCCCCTGGAGAGAAAGTCTTTTAATTCTCACCTTATAAATACCATTATAATGTCATTAATAGGCAACACAGGATAATTGTGGTTTAGAACAATGTTTTTCAATCTTTTTTTTTCCTCTCTGACAAAAAGCCTTTTTAAAGTTTTTTCCAACTTAGCTTCCCACCTCCATAAAATTTTAATCCACAGATATACTATATCTCTATTTATGTATTCCATATATACATACAGAGTAAGGTTTCTTATGTGCTTCCTTCCCCCAAAGAGTTGGGTTTTGTGCCCTTAAGTTGATACTGTCTACACTGGGGATGCATAGTTTACAGCAGTGGATTCTCAAAGGTTTTCATTTCAAGACTTTCATATTCTCTTAAAATTACTGAGTACCCTGAAGAACTTTGGTTTATGTGTGTCATATTTAACGATACTTATCTTCTTACAAAATAAGGCTGAAAAAAATTACAAAATAATAATATTAAAAAATATTTTGTCAAGGATGCCTGGGCGGTTTGGTGGTTAAGCATCTGCCTTCAGCCCAGGACGTGATCCTGGAGTCCTGGGATCCAGTCCCACATCGGGCTCCCTGCATGGAGCCTGCTTGTCTCTCTGCCTGTATCTCTGCCTCTCTCTCTCTCTCTGTCTCTCTCTCTCTCTGTCTCTCATGGATAAATAAGTAAAATCTTTAAAGAAAAAAAATTTTTTTTTTTTTGTCAGAAGTAACCATCCCTTCCCTCATCCCCACCATCACCACCGAAAAAGTTTAGTGAGAAAAGTGCCATTGTTAGGCATTTGTGCAAATAGTAAGATTCTCATAGTTGGCTCTGCATTTTATCTGTTACAGTGTTATAAATAAAAACTGATATCATACAGGATACGTCATTGAAAAAGAAAGGATGTTTTTAATAACCTTTTCAGATAACAGAGGTTGCCTTTCTTTGATATTATACCAAAATTAGGCAATTTGTAGTTTCTTTAAAGGGTTAATTGCAGTCTAGCATCTCAAACTATATGTAAAAATTTTCTGTCCCCTTACTTTAAAATTCCTTGGTCTTCCAATTTGAATGGATCTTTTGTTCATGAATCATTTTGTGCCATCATACATGATCACTGGAAAATACTGCTTCTCTGACTTACCCGGATCCTCCAGATGTTAATACCATACCAACTACTCACATGTCATTAATATCACTACTGATCTTATCAGAAACTCTAAAAATAAGAGATACTTGTCAAGCTTTTTTTTTTTTTTAAATGTGGTCCTTGGCAATGAATACTGTTATTTTTCTTGAAGTGACAGGCTCACTTTGTTCATTTATGAGAAAATGTCAGCTGTATACTCAGGTTTAAATAAACAGAGCCAGTTCTTGAAATAAAAAACGTCTTCCATGAAAAAGGTGCCTTGGGCAGCTTGAGCATTTGGGCCAGTATCTCTCCTTCCCTCTGTCTTCACACTTCTGTATGCAGCAGGAACAGTCTGTACACTTTCCAGTTTGTCACCCAAAATATTTACAAGACGTATGTTCAGGCTCAAGATTTAATAAAGTTAGTCTGTTGCTGTGAAAATGTGGCGAGGGGGGATATAGCTAGTATTGGGGCACTTTCCTGATTTGGCTCCTTAATAGGGTTCCTGTCATCGATCCATCATTGCTTGTGCACCACGAGTGCACATGGCAGCACAGTGGAAAAGAACAGACAGCTGGTAATGGAAACAGTTCTGACCTCCCTAGGGGTTCACGGAAGCACACTTTGAGAACCACTGATTGAGAGCAAGACCTTTGAGCCAGTCTGCCTGGATTGACTCCAACAAGTTGTAAGCTACATGCATGACCCTGAGCAGTTACCCTGATAACCCAACAGCACTCATAGACATTTTACCCCCAGAACAGAGGCCACAAATCCCCACAGAGTGTTTATTCGTTTTTCTATCCCATCTTTGTTTTTGGTGTTTTGTTTGTTTTTTTCATTTACATGTATATTTATATAGAACTACCAAAGTAGTCCATATAGGGAGCAGAGCAGCCAAGATTGGATTCTGAAGCAATTTGCCATGATGGAGTAAGAAAGAGGTTTGTCCAAATCCCAAATTATTCCCAGGCTAAAGGTTTAAATATTCTCATTGGTTTTAGGGCGGTTCTTTGTAAAGGCAAATGCAAAATTTGCTGCTTTGTTTTGTAATCCTGTCAAATGTATTACAGCCCTTGGTTCTGAAATTTGTGTTAAGTATACCCCTCACCCAACAGTCTTTTCAAATAATTCAGGTAAAGAAAAAATCTGTCCAAGATAAACATTGAATGCTTTCCTTCATTGTTGATTTGATTCAGGGCAACTTTAGTGGCAAAACCTTTGTCTTCCTCTGGTGATTCTTACCCCTCAGGATCTTTTATAGACTTGTCTTTATTTTTTTTTATTATTATTATTTTTTTTTAGACTTGTCTTTAAATACACATACACCCATTTTGGAGTAACCTTCATTGCATTTGGGAGGATTTGGGGTTTGTTTGTTGTTGTTGTTTTAAATAGTCTGATATTACCTTCTGTCATGTTATTTATGCCAAAGGATCACTCGCTCTATGGGAGAAACAGCACATGGGGTTCTTCCATCTGTTGTGATTGATGACCAGACAGGTCCTGTGTCACAGCAGTTCTTTCATCTTAAGCACTTCAGTAAATATTTCATTCCCAATCAGGCACATTGTACCTTCATTTAAAAGGATTTCAAAAGTTCAGAAAAAGGATAATTCAGCATTACTAGCTTTGCTGTCCTCAGACACATTCTTTCCTGTCCTTCGCGATGGTTGTAGATTCTCTTTTTGTCCTAATTGACAACACATCATATATACATTTCATGTTGTGTCTTTTGTTACCAGCACTCTCTTCTACCAAAAAAGTCTTCTAAAATGTTTTAATAATCTATAACTTGAAACAAATCCATTCTCCTCATGTTGGGCATTTATTTTAAATTTACCAACATTATAAATAGTGCTGTGGAGCACATCTGTTAGGTATTTTGGTCTTTTTTTCTGATTGTACTCTAGTTATTCCGTTGGAGACCTGTGGGAGAGTGACTGGTTCTGAGGGCAGTTTTGTAAGGCTCTTAAGGTGAATTGCTAAATTTTTTGCCAGAAGGATTGAGCCAGTTTCTCATTTCCCTTGCATTCTGCCCATTTCTTCCTATCTTCACCAGTATTGGTATACTGTAAAATGCTTTTTAAACAGAAAAATATTATACAAGTAAAACATGAACTTTGAGCATAAGTGTCAGTACTTAGAAATTAATAGTATAACATATAATAAAACGTATAATGTATTATTATTAGAAGTCCAAACTGAACTAGCCTCAAGGAATTTTCCTTAGGGCTCTGGTGGTAGGGAGTCTTCAGAACAGACCTCCCTAGAGTTGTTTACATTTTCTAAGCCAGTACAAACCTTGTGTAGAGAAGGTGGGAAATACAAGCTCAGTTTGTATCTTTTGGTCTTTAGTTTTTCTCTCTATCTTAGCCCTAGGTTTTAAGACAGGTGTATATAGAATGAGTGATTTTAGATAGAGCAGAAGTGTATGTGGGTTTTTAAAAATTATATAAAGCAAATTTGGATAATGCATGACTGCTGTGTGTCTGAGTTCTTTACTAATTCTGTGTAAATTTCAGGTGTGCAACAGAGGAACATGGCTCAAGAAACTAATCACAGCCAAGTGCCTATGCTTTGTTCCACTGGCTGCGGATTTTATGGAAACCCTCGTACAAATGGCATGTGTTCAGTATGCTATAAAGAACATCTTCAAAGACAGAATAGTAGTAATGGTAGAATAAGCCCACCTGGTAAGTAATTCTGTCAAAACCCAGCAGTATTCATCATTGAGATAGATTCAGGTAGCATAATGCACTGGATACGTTTTTATGCTCTCACATTGTGCACATATTACTGCATTCATATCAGAAAGTTCCTCCTTCCACATCATCATTATCAATGGTGTCCTTACCCATTGAAAATAACCAGTCCAAATGCATTCCACAGCCTTATTTGCTGTGCTATAGAACTGTTATCTTATGAAAGTACAGGCATACTCTGAGTATATGTAGGTGTCTGGGTAAAGTCAGGTGTAAGGGAGGGTGGGTTATGAAGACCTTGGTTATTTTATTGATGACTTCAAAGTCAAGATAGCTGTAGAAGAGTAGGTTACAGGTGGCCACAGCTGACTTCAGAGAAAGCCATATGCCGTAAGCGGGGAGAGGTGTAGCAGTGTGACTGGGAGTAAGGGGTGTTCATCGCCTGCTCACCTTAATTCTGGGTGCATACTGTGTATCTGAGGATTCTGGGGTTGCGGAGGTGAGTTTCTTAGGTCAGTCAGTGGTTGTATCGGAACAATCAGAAGGATTCTGAGTGTGAGCTTTGCAGAGGTGTAGCGGGCAGTGAAGGCTGTTACCTAGTTTGTGTAAGATTCTGCATGGGGTCTTTCTCATCATTGCTTCGTGTTCAAGCCAAAAGCTAGAGCCATTTAATCAAAATTTCTCCAAATTTTCTCAAAGCTAAGATCAAATGAATATAAATTGTTTTTTAAAATTAAATCATCTACATATTTTGCCTTATGAAGAACAAGGAATATAGCTAAAATTGCTAGCACAGATTTCAATTCCGAACTTAGGTTTGCCTTAACTACTCCATCTTTTAAATACCTCATTTGTGTACTAGGACTTGCAAGATGTGTGTGAGTAACACACAGTCCTGAGAAAGAGGAGTTCAGTTCGTTAATATATACAGTTTGTATATGATTTCTTTCTTGGTTTAAATGACCTTTTTTCCATTGGGAAATTACTGAAAATTCTTACTAAAAGTAATGAACCAGCATATGATAGATGTTAGTAAAACAGGATTGGCCCACTCTGTTGCACAGATAGGTATTCTCTGTTTAGATCAGGTGTTGGGATTCCCAGAGCACAATGTCCCTAATGCAAAATGTGCTTCTGTTGCAGCAGCTTCTGTCAGTACTCTGTCTGAATCTTTACCCGTCCAGTGCACAGACGGCAGTGTCGCGGATGCTCAGTTACCACTAGACTCCACGTCTGCATCTGTGCAGCCAAGGTAAGATGTGGGCTCTGAGTGCTGCTTGTGAAGCTAGTGAAGAATAAAGCACATGTTCTCTATTTGATCAGGGCTGTGAGAAAAACTGGATCCAGTCCCTTTAGGGTTAACCTGCCCAAAGCTATGTCTATCTCATTACTGACCAACTGACCTGTTAGAAGAGGCTTCTTGTTGTGTTTGCATTGGGAAGCAGTTGGGAAGGTGTCTTTAAGTTCCCATTTCTTTTGAGACGGCCTTTCCTTTATTTCTCCCAGTAACATGTCCCAGCCCTGAAGTCCTTCTGAATTCAGACTGGCTTCTCCTAACCATGTCCTGTCCCTGCAGGGGCCCTGCCTATGACTCTCCGCTCCCTCCCTGGCATGGCGCCCCCAATTCAGGCCATGCCAGAGCTTTCCATTCTCACTGTGAAGTCCCGCCAGATAGAAGCCTGAAAACGCAGAAGTACTTGATTCGCCTGCAGTCTGCCATTAGGAGACAAGGATGACATTTCTAGTCGATAGTTTCTTTCCCCAGTTTGTGATGGGAGATGCCTAGTTCTGCTGCATCAGCACATACTTTACAGTATTATACCCGGGCTCCTGACTCTGTACCAGGCGTGACTGCACTGGTGTTCATGTGCTGAATTCATGCACAGAGACCACTCACTATTATTTTTAAAAGCCATGAATTTCTGGTCCAAACTGGTCTCTGAGTTCATGGCCTGTGGTTCATGCAGAGGTTAGAAAACAGTATCTCTGTGTTCTCTCTTGTAATGATGTACTTAGATATGTTGAACTTGTACTTATTACATCACTTTAATTACTGCTCCTACATGAGATCATTTTTCAAATCTACATATTTTTGCTTTTCTAGCCCTGTATCAAATCAGTCACTTTTATCAGAATCTGTAGCATCTTCCCAAGTGGACAGTACATCTGTGGACAAAGCAGTACCTGAAACAGAAGACCTGCAAGGTTTGCATATGAGCTAGCATACTTTTGTCGTTCATTTAACAGTTGAGGATTACAGGCCAGGCAGTAACCTAGGTGCATATTTTTTTTTAATTGACTGCCTAAAATATATTTTTACATTTATTATTATGAGCAGAATATTTTATATCTCAAGTATTTAATTGAAGTGTTGGGAGCCATTTCCCACTGATCTATAATTATGTCATCAACGTAAATGTAGAAAATTGTAAATGTATTTAGTTTGAGAACTATAAGTGAATGAGTAGTGGTATTACAATATACTGTTCTCTTTTACTGTTATTTTTACCAATTTAACCTAAGTATTATTTCCCCTGCAAGCAACTATAGCTGCGGCCTAAGAGGAATCTCTTGGGTTCTTTTGTTTTGTTTTGTTTTTGTTTTGTTTTTTAAAGATTTTATTTATTCATGAGCGACACAAAGAGAAAGGCAGAGACGTAGGCAGAGCGAGAAGCAGGTTCCTTGTGGGGAGCCCAGTGTGGGACTCAGTCCTCGGATCGCAGGAACATGCCCTGAGCCGAAGGCAGATGCTCAACCATTGAGCCACCCAGGAGCCCAAATCTCTTGTTTTTTGACTCAGATTGTCAGAGAGACTGTTTGACTTGACTGGTGGTCGCCCGTCTCTCAGTATCTGTGGCCATGAGCATAGCCATCACGTTCAGTTTCCCATTTTCACAGCACGGTGCCTCTAGTTCTTGCCCACACTCTTTATATCCCCATTACGTGGATTAGAATGATGTAGAAGGGTTTTAAAATGTGTATGAAGGTTTTCTGGATAGGCAAAGATGATAGACATTGTGGAGGCTGGTAGATAGTGCATGTATGTGTGGAGACAATGGCTCACTGAAGGAGGACACTTGGGAAAGGTAAGCCCATGGCTGAGCCTGCGGCATGATTTAGAGAAGATGCCAGACCAGTGAGAACTTCCATCAAACATAGTGTTCATGTGGTAGTGACAGAGAAGTTTGCTGAAGTTTAAATGTGGCTGAGCTGGCTGGTTCCTTTGCTCTGAGTTTATGCCCAGCAAATGATTAGCATAATTTGCCTATTCATAGATGTTGTTATAGCAAGAAAATAGAGCGTCTGGCCAACATCAGTATTGTCTTCCATGCAGCATAAATATTATTTTAAGCTAATAAGTAAATATTATAATTGAATAAATTTTACTTTTTAGTTAAATAGAAAAATATAAGGAAAGGCAGAAATAGAAAAATCCCTAAGATTTTGTTATCCATGGGACGTGAGGAATAGGAGAAGGGTGGTAAGGCTTTTTGGTTTTGTGATGGTGGCAGTGGCCAGCAGCTTTAGATGGGGTGCTGAAAGAGGTGGTGTGGCCAAACAGGATGTGCATAAAGTTGGGCATGATCGCATTTCAGAACTAGCTCCATTGGAGGTTGTAGGTAAGTAATTGGTATTCAAATATGTGAGGAGTATTAATGTCTGAGATTTGGGAGTCCTTGGCACATGTTGAGAAATGAGGGCTGGGACACCTGGGTGGCTCAGCAGTTGGGCGTCTGCCTTCAGTCCAGGGCGTGATCCTGGGGTCCCAGGATCGTGTCCTGCATTGGGCTCCCCACATGGAGCCTGCTTCTCTCTCTGCCTGTGTCTCTGTCTCTCTCTCTCTGTCTCTCATGAATTAATAAACTCGAAAGAAAGAAAGAAGAAAGAAAGAAAGAAAGGAAAGAAAGGGAAAGGAAAGGAAAGAAAGGGAAAGGAAGAAAAGGAAAGGAAAGAAAGAGAAGAGAAGAAAAAGAAAATGAGGGCTGAGATTAGGAGGAGCAAGTTGGAAAATGAGTCAGCAAAGGAAGGAGGAGTCATCTGGGTCCTGGTTAATTCCAGCCCACAGGTGCCCACGTCGGAGTGTTTCTAGAAGCAAGGGTTGCTTAGCAGTTTAGGAAGAGAGCTAAGTAAGGAACAGTGAAAACAGGCTGCTAATAATCATGAAGATGTTACGTCTCACAATGGAACAAATTTCAGAATGTTGGTAATGAACAGAACAGATGCGGCTTAAGGATCTGGTAGCAGTTGTTTCGCAAGTCTGACAAAGAATGAAGAGAGGTTGGTGAAAGATCATTGTGTAAAGTGCCTTTATACCACTCATGGTTAATGGATGACAACAGCCCTGAGAACAGGAATGGAGAAGGTGGTCTTGAAGCCATAGCAGGAGAAATCGAGGGTTTTGAAAATTACACTCCTTTTTCCACATACAATTTCAATGACTTTTGTGATTAAACCAGTATTAACTTGTAAGTACCTGTCTTTACAACTTAGCATTCCTTATTTTAACATTGCAGAATCTTTGAAACATCAAGTATAAGTTTCATCTGAGTTTGAGAGGATTCATTTTTCAGTATGTAAAATCCTCTAATAGCCTAGTTTTTAAAAAGGTCTTGCTTATTCTGTTGAATTAAAAGTGTCTTCTTTCATTATAAACATGTTTCTCCTGCTATCCAAAAGTAGAGTATTTCTGTGAAACCTTTTGTAAACCAAAATGGTGTAAAGAAGCAATTACCATTTCATAAAAGCGAAAATTCTCTTTGGATATCTTTCAGTCAGCAAAAAAGGTACTAACGTAGGTTTTTCATAAAAGTGAAGTGGCATATAGCAAACTCTCAGTAGCGGGGGAATTGAATGTGTGTATGTGTGCCTTTACGTATACACATACACTCATAACGTAAACGTACTTGTGATTTCTCTGTTGGATAGAAATAAATGCAGAGAATATTTTTTTCCCATCTATTTAGTGGATGGACAAAAATTGATAAAGAAGAAGTCTTGTACTCAAGTCCTGTGGTCATTTGAGCTAGAACCAGAACCCAGGCATCTGACCTGAGGCCAGTCTGTCTACTGGACAGTTGTAGCACTCCCTAGACTGGGATGTGGGTATGTGCATTCCTGTTGACATGTGAGGCCCCACCATTCATTCAGCATGGTGTCGTCTGGTTTGGTGACTGACCAATTATCTACTTTCTTCCATATTACTCCATTTGCATCCTTCAGGGAAATTTATTTAGATGGGAAGATCATCCCAGATGGAAGAGGGTACATGAGTAGCAGCTGTGCATCTAATCTAAGCCAGCATCTTCTAACATTCTTTATTAGAGTTTTCAGATTAGTTTTCTTGAAACAGCTTTCTTCTCTGTAGGTATCCTGCTTATAATGAGGATATGTTGCTACCAGTTGGGTGGGACTGCTTTCATTTTGTCCTCGTGGCTCTGAAGAATTTTTCTCCTCTTTGAATGAGAATTTAATGTATCATAGCATGTTTCTCATTTAATTTTTTTATTTTAACCATTGGCAGTACCTAACTTATATTGTCTCACTTAGGAATGTCAGATTTTCAGTTGACAGAAGCTAGCTTTAAAAACATTTTTTCAAGTGTTTTGGTACATTTCACATTATCATGCTGGATTGTCGTGCTGCGCATTATGCTTCGCTTCATTTAACTGCTCAGTCCCTCGGTTCCTGGACCTCAATAAAAAGAAGTGGAATTTGGATCAAAGGTTCTGTTTGCATACATTGACACCTCCACTTCTCTGAGCCGTATTTTTATCACTTTTAAAGGAGAATAAGTAATAGCCACATGCACCTTACAGGGTGCTCGAAGTCATTGAAATAACAGAAGTGAAGTGGGCTTTGTTACACATAAGAGAAGATTGTGAAGCTTCCCAACAGTGGCACGAGGTGATGAAGCACAGGGCTGAGCCCTTCATCAGTGACACATTCTAGGAGGACTTGAGTTCATGTCAGCACAGTGGATAGGAATGCCATCCAGAGTAACTTCGTGCACTAGACTTTCAGGCTCCAGCTTTCAGGGATCCTGACTTCATGCAAACTTGAGTGGACAACTCAGTGGCTCAGAACAATCTGAGAGGAATAGTCCCATTAGACTAATTTGAGAAAGCTGCCTGGATTAAAAAATCAAAGATTTCTTCTGATTTTAAAAGCTGGGTGAGAATAGCCAAACAATCTTGAAAAAGTAAAACAGTTGGAGGAAGACTAACCATTCCCAGTCTCAGAACTGCCCACCAGCTGCAGTAGTTGAGACTTACAGGCACAGGCATGAGGACACTCCTGTTGATGGTGGGGCTAGCACAACATCCAGAAATATGCTCTGATGGTTGTGGGCAGTTGATGTTCAGCAAGTGTGCCAAGATCTTCCAGTAGGGGAGGAGTAGGCTTTAGCAGATGATGCTGGACAGTTGACAGAGTGAAGTTGGATCTCTGCCTCACCTTATACAGAAGTTTACTCCAGAATACCAGAACGTAGGAGCCAAGACTGTAAAACGTTTAAAAGAAAACAGACATAAGTCTTAATGACCTTGGCTCAGGCATGCTTCCTTACGTGGGGTATCTGAAGCACAAGCCACCAGATTAAAACACACATTAAACCTATTACTTCAAGGGCCACCATCAAGACGGTGAAAAGGGGGCAACCCTGGTGGCTCAGCGTAAAGTTTAGTGCCTCCTTCAGCCCAGGGCTTGATCCTGGAGACCCAGGATCGAGTCCCACGTCAGGCTCCCTGCATGGAGCCTGCTTGTCCCTCTGCCTGTGTCTCTGCCTCTCTCTCTATGTCTCAAATGAATAAATAAATAAAATCTTAATAAAGAGAAAAAAAAAGATGATGAAAAGGCAGGCCACAGAATAGGAAAATAACATTTGCCAGTGAGACATATCTGATTAAGATACAAAGAATGTTATAATTTAACAGTAGAAAGACCACAGTTTTTTAAAGGGCAAAGGATCTAAATAGACGTTGATCCAAAAAAGATATGCAGATGGCCGAGTGTTAAGGAATGGAGAAATTAGAACCCTAATACATGCTTGTTGGGGGTGGAAAATGGAGCAGCCATCTTGGGAAACATTTGGGCAGTTACACATTTAATTCAGAAAGTTAGAGAGTTAACCCATATGAGCCAGAAATTCCATTCCTAAATTCCAGGGGACTGAAAACGTGTGTCCACACAGAAACTTGTGTGAGAATGCTCATAGCAGCATTGTTCATAGTTACCAAAATGTGGAAACAGCCCAGATGGCCATCAGCAGGTGACTGGATAAACGAGATGTTGCCTGTCCATACTGGGATGTGTGTTCAGCTGTGAAAGGATTCCAAGTTCTGATACCTGCCACAGCAGGAGTGAACTCTGAAAACATGCAGAGTACATGCAGGTAGCAAGGCCACATGTCGTATGGTTCATTTATACAAAAGGTAAGTCTGATGGAGAAGGCTCCCAGCCGGAGCAGAAACTGTGAGACAGGCATACAGGAGGACACATGCCATTGTGGGTGGTGGGAGCTGAGGGAGCTTGCTGGAGGGGCCAGTTCAGCAAGTCTGTGTCAGAACTAAAGCCAAGGAGGTGGTTGAAAGCAAGTCATGGAAGATCCCTGAGGTATTGGTTCTAGTAAGTGGTTAGGGGAAGAGAGCCTCATGAAGGAAGGCTGGTTGGTTTTTTGTTTTTTTTTTTTTAAAGATGGCCTGAAATTGTACTTTAATAAGATTAATGTGACACTTCTTCACCCCAAGATAGCTGCTGATAGAAATTGCTTTCCTGCACAGAGCTGCTCTGTCCAGAAAGGTGACCACACATCTTGGGTAGCTGCTGAGCACTTGAAATGTGTCTCCTCTGAAATTAGATACTTTTTACTACATATTTGTTTGCTAGTTACACCAAGTGTAACATACACACAAGTTTCAAAGACCAGTATCAAAAAGATGAGAAATGTTAAATACCGATTACATTTTAAATGATAATATATGTTAACTTTGCCTTTCCTATACTTTTTAACACAGTGACTGGAAAATATAAAATTAAATCTATAGCTTGGTATATTTTTTTTGGAGCCTGCTATACTATAAGACTTATTTTTCCCTGGAATATTTAAAATGTTCTCATTTTGTGAAGAATTTTTGAGCTAGGACCACAGATCATTTTGTCCAATCCCTCATTTTACATAAAGTAAAGGACAGGGGAGGAAAATGAATGTTCTCCCAGTGGGTTATTGGGAAGGTGTGTGTTCATTCAATGTTTGTTGAGCGGCTGCGCTATCAGCACTGGGTGGAAGTGGTGAGCAGAAGCCTCCCAGGAAGATGTGTGTGTGTGTCACTTCACGTGGGGATTGTGTCTGCTGTCAGACGACTCCAGTTGCCTATTAGTATCATCACACATATTAATATGCTCCCAGAGGTAATGCTAAATCGTTTATATACTTTTATATTTGTGTGCTTTTTTTTTTTTTTTTTTTAACAGGACCCAGAGCTGAGGGCCTTGTTCCTCCTGAATGGGACCCTCCACGTGGGTAGTTGAACTAATTTTACCTTCCCTGTGCTTGTGAAGTGTCAAGTTACTGGCCAGTACACTTTGTCTAGTTGGGATTCCCATTAAAAATTAAGTTTACTAAAAAAAAAAAAAAAAAAAAAAAATTTAAGTTTACTTCCCAGGCCTCATGCCTAGGAGTCCCAAACAGCCCCTGAGGACCAGCAGGTCACACGTAGGCAGCTGACCTTGTGCACAGTTGCCATGTCACTCTGAGAAACTGCCTAGTTCTAAGGACACTTGTTCTTTTTGGCATCACGTGCAGTATGTGTACGGCTCTTTTAAAATATGGAATTGTTTCCTTTTCCATAAATAAGAGTCTGATAAGGCAGGCTTTGATTTTCAGTTTCACATACAAGAAAATGGGTCATTTTGGGGAATCCTAAGCCCTCACACAACACTAGATCATTTTCCCTATGAACTAATCCGGTGAATGTTTAAATTCAGGATGCCAGGGCAGCCCGGGTGGCTCAGTGGTTTAGCGCAGCCTTCAGCCCAGGGCCTGATCCTGGAGACCTGGGATCGAGTCCCACATCGGGATCCCTGCATGGAGCCTGCTTCTCCCTCTGCCTGTGTCTCTGCCTCTCTCTCTCTCTCTCTCTCTCTCTCATGAATAAGTAAATAAAATCTTAAAAAAAAAAAAAAAATTCAGGCTGCCAGTCCCCTAACTAGTTTGAAACAAGTGAAGGTCATCTTAGTCTCATGGGATCATGGTGGATGGTGAGATCAGCCTCAGAAGATGGTCCTCGTGCGTAAGCTCTCAGACTGCCTGTGGATCCTTAACTCTAAAGATAGTGTGTTTGCCATCGACAGGTTGTTGGAGCTGATACCATGAAATGTCTTCACAGAGATGTGTGTACGGAGTAGCATTTGTGTCTGTGGCAGGGAAACATGTTTTCATTCTCCTCCGTTTCCAGATTCCAAAGTTTGTGCCTCAGCAATTTACCCAGTTTTGTTTTAAAAAAGTTTTCTTGGAATAATGCTGTTATTGCTGTTGAAGCATTGTTCATATAAGTTTATGTGAACATCACAGTTTCTTGGGAGACCAGGTTAGATATTATGGCTTATAGATTTCAAAGGTAATAAACAGATTCTTTTCTGATACCAAGTTAAACTATTTTTGAGCTCTTTACAAATAGTGGAACGTTATTTGATATGTTCTGGGGGCTGTGGGTAAAACAAGTAAGACATTCAGACCCTATCCTCATGAGTTCACATTCTGAGGATATTTATTTATTAATACTGAAAGGCTTTATGTGTTCCATAGCCTGTTTTAAAACATTCATAAAATGTTTATATTTACAGCTGTCTCCCACCTGGTTTCAGAATGTCTAGGTGGAATAATCAGTTATAGAATTGTTCATTCGTGCATATTTACTTGTTAGTTGGTAGTGTTTTGTCTTTGTCATATTTTGTTAAAACGGGAGGTAATGTAGTTAGCATAAGCAGTCTAGAATCCATTACATCAGATGCTTGAGCATCTACTCTAGAATTCACTGTGCTGGAGATTCAGATAGGAAATAAGATCTCATCTGTCCTTGGTGGGCTTACAGTGTAATTGGGGAAACTGGGGCACGTGACTCCAGTAAGTGAGTAATTGAGGAATGCAGTTGAGCAGGTTTTTGTGGCGTGCCTGCCAATGTGGTCTGGGGTGTGAGGACAGGCACTGGTGGCAGGAGTGGAATGGACAAGCTCCTGCCCTGGAGGAGCTCACTGCTAAGCCAGGTTAAGACAAAGAGGCCATTATAATAGCATGGGTTATACTATTGGGGTACATAGGAAGAGCTTCCTATTCTAAGCTGTTGCATAGGGGATAGAGTGAAAGTTGATGGTATAAGCTTAAACAAGACAAGAGAGACCAGTTCAATTAAGCCAGGTAAAGAGTGAGACAAGAGGGGCATGGGAAAGCATTCCGCACAGAAAGGTTATTGACAGAATCCTTTGTATGTTTGGAGAAACTGGCATTTCCTAAGGCTGGAGCAGGGAGTGTGGCTAGGCATGGGAGAAGAGTCTTTTATATATATATATATATTTTTTCCAGGTGATTTTATTGTGTAAAGTGAGTGTGACAGGCCTCTGAGCTTTCTCCTGGAGGTGAGTCACACCGTCAGACTTGCACTCGGAGCAGGTGGCTGGAGGTAGCGTGTGTAGACTGCAGAAGCAGCTGTGCCCACAACACGAGCTGTGCCCAGGACTTGACAGAGCCTAGCAAGGGAGCCAAGGCTAATCTGTGAACCCTGCATTTCTCCAGAGCAAGGGGGGCTTGAGCTTCACCTGCACAACGGAAGAGGTAGACCCAGGGTAGATGAGGAAGAGAAAGGAGTCCCTTTGCATAGGTTATAAATGGTGTGAGCAAAGGACTGGCTCCACGGTTGTTGAGTAGCAGGCTGCTTAGGAAGGACTAGAGGGTGAGAGGGACACCTGGGTAGTTCAGCGGTTGAGCATCTACCTTTGGCTCAGGGCGTGATCCCAGTGTCCTGGGATGGAATCCTGCATTGGGCTCCCCACAGGGAGCCTGCTTCTCCCTCTGCCTGTATCTCTCTCTCTCTGTCTCTCATGAATAAAATAAACTCTTAAAAAAAAAAAAAAGACTAGAAGGGTGAGTACTTGGCCGTGGAAAGTCACTGTTCGAGAGCAAGATGTACTGTGCGCTGGGTTATGCGCAGACTCTGGCAGCAGTGTGCAGGAGGGCCAGGGGGGTCACATTGGCTAGGGTTGACATACCGTGATTTGACTGAATCTTGCTGCAGCCAACCTTGGCCTTGCTACTTGTGTGCATCCATTTGTTATCCTAATTTTAATGTTCTGATAAATTTATCTTCTAACATTTTAGAGGTTTTATGTGAAACATTCTGGAAATTTGAAACATGGCATTCCGTCTAATCTTGGTATCAGCTTTTTTTGTCCTTGTTCTCTGAGATATATACGTAGTTCTGACCCCAACGATATTTCGACGTTGACACGTGGCTGTTTTACTTACGCACTCCCTTAGAATACCCAGCTAGTATTTGTGTGTGTGTGCGCTTGGGCATGCGCAGGCACACGCACACGCACACCTTTTATTGATCAAATACATAATTATTAGAAAAAGGGAATACAGAGTGAGACCTCAAGTCACTGCTTTAACATGTCAGTATACTAGATTTCCTGTGTGTGTATGCACAGATACATAACATGTACATACATATAATGAAAGGGTGTGTATTATGTAATCCACTTTGTAACTTTATGTAAGCTTCTTTCCGTGCTGACAGATTCCTCAGCTCTCCTCACAATAACAGATCAGTGAGGTTGGGGTAGGGGGACAACCACCACCCAGCATTAAAATCTTACTGAATAATTAAATTTTACCACCTTCCTGTTTTTGTCAGCTTCAGTATCAGATACGGCACAGCAGCCATCTGAAGAGCAAAGCAAGTCTCTTGAAAAACCAAAACAAAAAAAGAATCGCTGTTTCATGTGCAGGAAGAAAGTGGGACTTACTGGTAAGGACCTAAATCTAATGGTTTAAACTTAAGATTATATATTAAAATATGTATGGCTTACTGTTCTGGCTTCAATGGAGATCATTTTTGTTACCGTGAAAGTTAATACTGGATATGCTTCAGTGTCTGAATTCTCTTAAACAAAATAGCTTTAATTATATACCTGAAAGTGAAATGAATAGATTTTCTTTTAAAAATTCATTCCAGCTGGGTTTGAGAGCATTAGACCCCAGGTTGACCCCAGGTTGGGTCAGTGTGCCAGGTGCTTTGAAAGATGTGGCTCCTGCCTTAGCATAGCCAGAAATTGCAGATGAGGGAGTGTTTAAATACCTGAGAGGTACTTTCTCTGTGTAGTAATGGTAGTGGTGTGAGGGCTCAGTGAGTTAGCACTTGTGAGGTGTTAGCCCGGGGTCACCACACGACTGCAATGGAGCTGTTGACAACATTGTTACTAAGAGAGGAAGAGAAAAATATTTGAAACATTACTTGGGTGTTTAGCAAACAAAATAGATGAAGTGCCATCAATAGATTACTTTGGGAGTTCAGGGATAGGTATCCTAATTAATTCATACAAAAGGGGAATAGAGGCCCATCATGGAAAGTATCATGGAGACAGTGTGTTTCAGCTGGATCTTGAAAGATGAGGAGGACTTAGAAATGATGGGAATAGGAGCATTTCACACAGAAAGAATAGCTTGGACAAAAGATCAGAGAAAGGAAAGAATAGGGCCTGTTGAGGTTCCCAGATGGAGAGGCTGGCTGGCGACAGCACGCAACATGTGAAGAGGGGGTGTCGACTGCTGTGGCCAGACAGGCGCCTAGTGGCGGCTGCTGCTTTGGGCTGTGCTGAACGGTGAGAGCAGGCCCAGCTGGAAAGAATGGTCATTTATTATTTATTGTGTGCCAGGCGTTGTGCTGAATCCTCCACATAAAAATTTGACCGAGGAGCTGAAGAGAGTAGATTAAGATTTTTGGTATCTCTTAGGAAGGTTTCTCTGGGCAAGGAATAGGTTTTAGCTAAGGTGGAAAGGGGAGGGGAGTACAGTCTGATATCAAAGATGTTTAAGATTGGCACATACTTTGGCAAATGTGTTTATTTAAAGAATACATGAGTAATGAGCCAATAAGATATTTTAAAATATACTTATTTAGTGTCAAATGTAGTCTTTTACATCTCAGAAACTCTCAAACTGCATGATTGGAAGGCTGAGACTTAGTAACTTTTGTCTTGTCCAACCTGTCTGGTGTTGCTCTAGCTTCATTTTCCATTTGTTATCATGAAGCTACGGAATGTTTCTAAAGCTAAAACAAAATGTGGTAAAGGAAGCTTACATCAGATGTCCGTATTTGAAATATTGATTCCTATGCTCCATTTCCAACAGTTCCATCATACCATAAAATCTTAATTTTAGGAAGTAGTCCTATTTTATATAGACTATCCACACTCTCTTTTGGCTTCAACTCCTTGGGTATTTCCCTAAAATAAATATCATTTATTGCATGTTTACTAAATATTAAGCGCTTAACACATTATTCCCTTAATCCCTAAAATAATTATTCCAAAATTATAGATGCAGAAACTGAGGCTCAGAGAAGCTAAGTAATTTGCCTACGTTAGTATAAGTAGATTTCTGCTTAGGGGCCAGACTCCAGCTCCTGCTTTTACTCAACCAGCAGGAGCAGCTCAGTCACCGCTGGCAGTCTTCCAGGGGAAGCCAGCGTGGATACTGCAGTGTTTCTTAACAGTTCTGCCAGAAGTTTCGTTATGCCTTTCTTAGTTAAATTTTAAGGTTGGTTATTATGACAATGTGCTTATTTTCATACTTGAGGAATGTCTTCCGTCCAGTGTAGCAGTCCTGATTTTGATAGGAAGTGATCCTGGCCACATCACAGGTGAAGAGACCTGAGCTCAGGGAAGTGGCTAGGATCTGTTGTGGTACAGACCTCTATTTGTAAGATAGGAACACGAAATGAAGCTATCAGCTAGTGAATTCTGAAAATGTTATTAGGTCCTGAAACTGTCTGGAATGATTCTTTAGATGGCTGTCCTAAATACATATTTTTAACATTAATGATACTAAGGAACTTAATAGTTCGACCTTCAGTCTGACTCACATGTGTGTGTATTGATCCATTTGCAGGGTTTGAATGCCGGTGTGGAAATGTTTACTGTGGTGTACACCGTTACTCCGATGTACACAATTGCTCTTACAATTACAAAGCTGATGCTGCTGAGAAAATCAGAAAAGAAAATCCAGTAGTTGTTGGTGAAAAGATCCAGAAGATTTGAACTCCTGCTGGAATACAAAATCCTTTGACCATCTGCAAACTAAAAATTGACTTGAGGTTTTTTTTCCTAGTCATTGGGAATGTAGAGCACTGTATCTTGCATAGACCTTTTAATCATGCATGTCATCAGAAGAATAGATTTTTGTTTTTGTTTTGAAAATGACTCTGAACATTTATTTCCATTGCAGTTTCTGTGGCTGAAAAGACTTAAGTAAACTTTACAAGTATTATCCTTTTAAGATCATTTTAATTTTAGTTGAGTGCAGAGGGCTTTTATAACAAACGTGAAGAAATTTTGGAGGGCCGTGATTTTTCCAGTATTAAACATGCATGCGTTGATCTTGCAGTTTATTTTCTCATTGTGTGTGTACATAGCTTTTCTCTGCAGCACGACCTCTGTCGATGGCGCCCCTTGGGGCACAGCTACTTACCAGTCACTGAATGTACCTTCATCCTTACGGCTGCTTTGGGGTTTTCATTAACAAAGGTTCTACATATGTTAGCATATAGTTTCTTTGCACCCACTATTTATGTCTGAATCATTTGTCACAGGAGAGTGTGTGCTGATGAGATTCTAAGTTTGTGTGTTTTTAAATTTTTTTGAGCGAGGGAAGGAAAAGCTGTATGCATTTCATTGCCGACTGCAGGTTTCTTTCAGATTACGTTCATCGGTCTGTGTGTATACAATATGAAGAATGATCTGAAGTAATTGTGCTGTATTTATGTTTATCCACCAGTCTTTGATTAAATAAAAAGGAAAACCATAATTGTTCCCTTGTATTACTTTTTCTGTTATTCTTTCTGGTAGTTCATTTTGACTTTTGGTCCTTTAGTTTTCTACTGTATTAGTTTTGTTCAAGTCCTGCTGCTGTTGCATGAACATCTATTTGTGACCAATCTTATGAGGATAAATTGTAATCTTAGATTCCTTTGAGTTGGAGGTGTCAGCATTTCTTTAACACCACAAGCTACTTGCTGTCACGTAGATACCGACTTTTCTAGCTCTTTTCTACATCCCGTCATGCTGAGTTAGCATCTGGTTAGGAGCTCCTTTTTCTGGTAGAATTCGAGAAAACCGAAAGGGCATAATTCAGACATGGCAGCTGGAGGATTGTAGATGAGAAAGACCATTTGTCCTGTGGTTTTCAAACTTATCTGGCAGCCAATCCTTTTTTTTTTAAACATGAAACATAAAACGGGTGAAAAGCAGTATCTTAAAATACAAATTCCTAGGCTTAAATTTGTTTATCACTACTTTATTTGTAAGTTCTATCTTTCTATGTAAGAATGGCTTAGCATGAAAATCTATAAATGTAATTTATTTAAATGTAATCTGTTAATTTATTACACAAACAGATTAAAAAGAGAAAACTGTTCTCAGTAGCCCAACAGATTCAGGCTGTAAGTATTTAATAGAATTTAACACCCGTTCATGATGAGAGCTCCTGATAAATTAGAACGAGGGAGGAATTTCTTTTAGCTGATAGTTTCTATGTAAACCCAGACAAACGAAAAGCAGGCATCTTTCAAAGAGAGGAAACTCCCTTTTTTAAAAAGTCGGAAACGGGATCCCTGGGGTGGCTCAGCAGTTTAGCGCCTGCCTTTGGCCCAGGGCACGATCCTGGAGTCCCGGGATCGAGTCCCACGTCAGGCTCCCGGCATGGAGCCTGCTTCTCCCTCCTCCTGTGTCTCTGCCCCTCTCTCTCTCTCTCTCTCTATGTCTATCATAAATAAATAAATCTTAAAAAAAAAAAAAAGGAAAGGGCTGCTGGCTGTCCTGTGCTTGTTCAAAATTGAGTTGGAGATCCTGTATTCAATAGAATAGTCAAAACAGTCCTAAAAAGAAGAAAGGAAAAAGCACTGGATATTTACATGTTAGGTGTTTGTTCTTAGAGAAAATCCAGATGAATCTAGAGAAAGTACTAGACGTAAAGAATGTGGTTAAGCAGCGAGTATGACATTAACTTTCGGAGGCTGGGTGCATTCCTGATAGTGGTAATAACTAGAAAACCAGAAGACAACCTTTATGGTGGTTTCAACCCCACATACCTAGGAGATTAACCATACGTATTGAAGGTCTCTTCAAGAAAAAATTCTAAAGTATTATTAAGAGACAATAACAGATTTCAGTAAACAGGAGGGACACATGTTAATGGTTAGGAAGACCATATAAAGATGCCATGTAGGCAGCCCCAGTGGCACAGTGGTTTAGCGCCGCCTGCAGCTAGGGGTGTGATCCTAGAGACCCAGGATCCGAGTCCCATGTCGGGCTTCCTGCAGGGAGCCTGCTTCTCCGTCTGCCTGTGTCTCTGCTTCTCTCTCTCATGAATAAATAAAATCTTTAAAAATAATAAAGATGCCATGTGTCCCCAGAGAAACCTATAGATGCAACGCAATTCCAATCAAAATCCCACCAAGTTTTCTCCTGGAACTTGTTAAAGCAATTATAAGTAAAAGGTTAAGATAAAGGGCTAGGGCGTTTTTGAAAAGAAAGGTCAGGGAGGTGGGCACTTGGCCTGACAGATGCTAGTGCTCATTCACATGAAGCCACATTAAAGAGCTTGGTATTAGCTAAAGGATGTACACACTTCCCAGTGGGATAGACTTGATTGCCCAGAAAAAGGCACGTATGTACTGAACTTTGGTGTAAGAGGTGGCATGTCACGTTAGGGAAAGTTAATTTGATAATTTAGCTAGAACAGTTGGTTATCTGTGTGGGAAAGAGTGAAAATTGACTCCTACCTCCTGCCCTAGGAAGTTAATGTCTTAAATGTGACACAAAATTTTCAAACTTGGGAAAAATGATAACTACTTCTTTGACCTTGAGATAGAGTACTACTTAAGACACAAAGCATTAACTGATAAATTTGATATTAAAATGAGGTATTTTATACCTAGGAATAAATTTAACCGAGATGGTAAAAGACCTGTACTCAGAAGACACTGGTGGAAGAAATTGAAGGTGATACAAATGAATGAAAAGATATTCCATGTTCATGGATTTGAAGAATTAATATTGATAAAATGTCCATACTACCCAAAGTAATCTACAGATTCAGTGCAATACCTATCAGTATACCAGTAGCATTTTTTTCACAGAATCAGAATAAATGATACTAAAATCTGGAACCACAAAAGAGCCCAAAAGGATTTTAATCCCATGCTTTCATGGAACTACCTCAAACTAAAAAGCTTTCACATAGTGAAGGAAACCATCAACAAGATGAAAAGGCAACCTCCCAAGGGGAGAAAATGATTTATCCAATAAGGAGTTAATATCCTATATATATATGGGATAAAGAATTCCTACAATTCAACAGCAAGAATTTTAAAAATGGGCAGAAGACCTGAGTAGGCACTTTTCTAAAGAAGACCTTACAGATGCCCAACAGGCACATGAAAAAGATGTTCCACATCACTCATCAGGGAAAGGCAAATCAAAACCACAAGGAGATTCCCACCTCATGCCTGTCAGAATGGCTAAAATTAACCCAAGAAACAACAGGTATTGGCAAGGATGTGGAGAAAGGGGAATACTGTTCCCCTCGTACACTGTTGGTAGGAATGTAAACTGGTCCAACCACTGTGGAAAACAGTGGAGGTACCTCAATTTAAAATACCATACATTTCAATAGTTACACTTTGGACTGTTAGGGAAACCAAAAGCTAATTCAGAAAGATAAAAGCAGCATCATTTTTATTGCAGCATTGTCTACAGTAGCCAAGGTATGGAAGCAACCTATGTCTCCAGTGGGTGAGTGGATAAAGAAGATTCGTATATATAGGCACAATGTAGTATTAGTCATAAAAAAAAAAAAAAAAAGAAATCTTGTCATTTGCAACGACACAGATGGACCTAGAGGTTATTTTCTTCAGTGAAATAAGAGACACATATTGTATGGTTTCACTCCTGTGGAATAATAAAAAAAAAAAAAAAAAAACAAAAAAACAGACATTAACTGCAGAGAACAAGCTGGTGGCTGCCAGAGAGGAGGTGGGTCCAGTAGGTGATGGGGATAAAGAAGTACAAACTCATATTTAGAAAATAAGTCACGGGGATGAAAAGTACAGCACAGGGAATATAGTCAATAATACCATGAGAACTGATGACAGATGGTGATTCCACCTAACTGTGGTGAGCATTCTGAATGTATATAAATGCCAAATCACTGCCTTGTACACCTGAAACTAATACAACGTTGTGTGTGTCAACTATATTTCAGCTTTAAAAGGAAAATGAGATCTTTTATGCGTAATTTAAGATATCTTCAAAAAAGAAAAGATGAGTTACAGATTGGGAGAAGTTACAATGCAAATCAATACCAAAATGAGATACCCATTTTATATCCATTCAATTGGCAAAAATTTAAAAGTCTGGCAACATGTAGTGTTGGAGGGATCCCACATAACCTCTGCTGGTATTAGCCAAGAGTGGTTCAGTCCTTTAGAAGATTTGGGAGTTGCCTTTTATTTTTTAACCTTTTTATTGAAGTTTTTATTTATTTAAGTAATCTCTGTGCCCAACATGGGGCTCAAACTCACAACTCTGAGATCGAATCACTTGCTCTTCTGACTGAACCAGCCAGGTGCCCCTGGCGTTACCTTTTAAAGTTGTACTTTCACACATCCTGACATGCAGAAATTTCAGTCCTAAGTATATACCCAAGAAAAACTTGCACATAGATAACAGGAGACATGAACAAGAATTTTCGTAGCACTGTTTACAGAAAGCAAAAACCTAGAAACAACCTAAGTCCCATTAAAGAATGCGTGAATAAAATATATAATCTCACAGTAGAATATTGTACAGTAATCAAAGCTAGTGATCCTTAGTGACAACAGAATAGAAGGCATAGTAAACCTTAGAGGCATAGTGAGCAAAATCTCAAAATATACAACATGCTCACCTATAAAAGTTTTAGTAAGGTAACACTCCTTTGCGAGTCCTATAGATGTGATTTAGATGAAGAGAAAATAAGGATGGTACATGTAGAAGGGAGGAGGCAAGGGATGTGGTGCCATGTGGTCAAGCCCCCAACTCTAAAGAGTAAGTTCAGTTCTGTTTTCAGCAGGCTCCATGCCCAGTGTGGAGCCCAATGCAGGACTTGAATTCATGACCCTGAGATCCAGACTAAAGCCAAAATCAAGGGTTGGACGCTTAACCAACTGGGGCCCTGAGAGTAAGTCCATTCAGGATGCTTACATTGGATATAACTGAAGGCAGACTGTGTGTGAACCAGTGCTGAAAGTGTCATAAATCAAAGATTAAGACTAATCCAGTTTTCTGTACCCGAGTTCCAAAGTATTAAGTTATTTATAAAGCCATTTTGATAAGCACAGTTTGAAATTGAGAATAATAAATGAAATGGGCTGTTGAATCAGCTCCAGCATTCAATTTGTAATTTACTCTTTTTTTTTTACAAAATTGTCACAAATCCATTCACTATATTAAATATATTTATATATTTATATATATTATATTATATATATTATATTTTATATATATATTAAAGCCATAAATCACAAATTGTCTTATAGTTTGGTCTTCATATCTAATTTGGGATTTCTATACTGAGATCTAGCAAAACGTCCTTTCCCCTAATTTTACTGGAATGCTAACTTGTGTGCTTTGCAGTGAAATTATTCCTTTGCTTTAAGCTCGAGGCTCAGAAGACCTGTTTTTTCCTGATGTGAAGATGGTTTATGCTAAAGTGATAATGGCTAGACAGCCCCCTTTTTCCCATAGGTTGTCTAGAACATCTAAATAGATACTCTTGGGAATTTAGGAAAGGACTCCTATTGTTTGTTGTATCTTTCCAAAGACTGGCTTCCTGGCCTTGTTTTTCCTCTTTTGTGAACACACAGCATGAAGAGTAGTTGAGAGAGTCAGTAGAATGGAAAATAAGGAATGCAGTCATGAGATGGATCTCTCAGCAACATCTGGGAACCTCTGTAGAAGGAAGCCTCCCAAAAGGCCAGGGATGTCTGTAACATCAAGCAGCAGCTCCAAGAGAGGCCACTGCATATCCTACAGGTGTTAAAAGAGTAAGGGAATATTATTAATAACTCTCTTTCCTCACAAATGTGATAACTTAGATGAAATGGACCAATTCCTTGAAAGGCATAATCTACCAAAATGCACACAGGAAGAAAGATAATCTAACAGGGCCGAATCAAAAGAAATTTAATCCACAATTAATTATCTCACAAAAAGGAAAGCACCAGGTCCAGACAGGTCAATTCTACCAAACACTGAAGGAACAAATTACTATCAATTCTCTGCAACCTCTTCCAGAAAATAGAAACAGAGGGACTGTTTCCTAACTCATTTTATGGGGCCAGCATTCCCATAATAACCAAAACCAGACAAAGACATTACAAGACAAGAAAACTAAAGCCTAATGTCTCTTATGAACATACGTGCAAAACTCCTCCACAAAATATTGGCAAATTGAATCCAACAATGTATAAAAAGAATTGTACCCCACAGCCGAGTGGGATTTATTTCAAGGGGCCGTTGACATCCAAAAATCAACTAATATGATCATACTCATAGGCTAATGAAGAAAATAGGGTCATATTGACAGATGCAGGAGAAGCATTAATGAAACCCGACACCCATTCATGATTAAAAAAAAAAAAAAAACTCAGGAAAACTAAGAATATGGAGAAACCTTTTCAGCTACATGAGAAACATCTATGAAAAACCTAGTTAACATCAGATTTAGTGGTTAGAAACTAGATGTTTTCCCTCCTAGATGAAACAAGACAAGGATGTCCTGTCTCACCTCCAGTCCTATTCCACATTGTGCTGGGATTCCTAGCTAATATAGTTAAGTCAACCCCCACCCCCGACCTCAAAAAAAAACAAAAAAAGAAAGAAAGAAAAGGTTTATAGATTGCAAAGGAAAAAAATAAAACCATCTTTGTTCACATATGACATGATTGCCAAATTTAGGAAAATTCCAAAGGATCAACATATAAATTCCTGGAATGAATAAGCAATGATAGCAAGATTGCCAGGCACTAGGTTAATATACAAGAGTCCATTGACTTAATAATACCAGCAACAACAAAAACAAAAAAAATAGATTTGAAATAAACATGTTATTTTACATTAACACTGGCAAAAACATGAAATAATTAGGTAAAAATCTAATATGTACAAGATTTCTGTCTGGAAGACTACAAAATTAATGAAAGAAATCAAAATCTAAATAAATGGAAATAAATCCATGTTCGTTCATTGAAGGATGACTCAGTATCCTCAAATTCTTCCCAAGTTGATCTAGAAATCCAACACAATCCCAATCAAAATCCCAGCAGGTTGTTTTGTGGATAGTGATAAAAGTGATTCAGAAGTTCCTGTGGAAAGACACACAGTCCTGGATAGCCAGGGCAGTATTGAACAAAGTCATAAGGTTGACACCACCAGACTTGAAGACTCACTACAAAGCTGCCATAATCTAGACTGTGGTCATGGTGGACGAATACATCAATGGAACAGAACAGAAAGCCCAGAAATAGACCCACATAAACAGTCAACTGACTTGACAAAGGAGCAAATGCAATTCATGGAGAAAAGAGAGTCTTCAACCAGTGATGCTGGGACGACTGGACATTCACATGCAAAAAAAATGAATCTTGACACAGACCTTGAACTTTCACAAAAATAAAATGGATCATAGACCTAAATGTAAATCACAAAACTAGAAAACAAGAAAATCTAGGTGACTTTGGGTTTGATGATGATTTTTTAGATAAAATATCAAAAGCTTGGGCGCCCGGGTGGCTCAGCAGTTTAGCGCCACCTTCAGCCCAGGGCGTGATCCTGGAGACTCGAGATCAGGTTCCATGTCAGGCTCCCTGCATGGAGCCTGTATTTCCCTCTCTGCCTGTGTCTCTGCCTCTCTCTCTCTGTCTGTCTGTCTGTCTCTCATTAATAAATAAAATCTTAAAAAATAAAATAAAATAAAACATCAAAAGCTTGACACGTGAAAGAAAACACTGCTAGGCTGGACTTTATCAAAGTTAAAAATTGCTCTGTAAATGACCCTATTAAGAGAATGAAAAGACAAGCCAGAGACAAGCAGAAAATATTCACAAAACACATATCCGAAAAAGGATTTTTACCCAAAATGTGTAAATAACTCAAACCTTAACTATGAGAAACCAACCCAATTGAATAATGGGCAAAATATCTGAACAATCACCTCATCAAAGAAGATATATGTTATGATAACCAAATGGAGAGATGCTCAACTTAATAAGTCATTGGGGAAATGCAAATTCACTGAGATACCACTACCTATGTATTTTTATAAATATATTTATGTATGTGTATATATCACATGTGTATATAATAGCTAAGATTGAAAACCCCAAATGCTATCTCATTCATTGCTGGTGGGAACACAGCATGATGCAGCCACTTTGCAAGATAGTTTGACAGTTTCTTGAAAGATAGTTTGGCAGTTTCTAAACATAGTCTTAACCCTACAAGCTAGCAGTTGCACTCCTAGGTATAATTTGTCCTTATGACTTAAAAATGACTTAAAAAATATGTCCACACAAGACCTGCACACAGATGTTTTTAGCAGGTTTCTTTATAATTCCCCAAAATTGTAAGCCACCAAGATATCTTTCAATAAGTGCACGGACAAACAAACCATGGTCCATCCAGACAATGGAACGATACTCAGCGATGGAAAGAAATGAGTTGACAAGGTACAAAGACAGGGAGGCATCTTAAATGTAAATTGGGAAATGAAAGAAGCCAGCGTGAAAAGGCTGGCAACTGTGTATGACGATAGCGACAGAGTGGTGGTTATGGTCCGAGTGGAGGATGGAAGACAGGAAGCATAGACCGGCGAAGCGTGGGATTTTCAGGACAGTGAAAGAAAGTCCGTATGATCCTGTAATGGTGGCTCAATGACGTGATGCATTTGTCAAAGCTGAGGACTGGACAACACAAGGTGTAGAACCATCCTGTCAACCATGGGCTTCAGTTGATGATAATGTATCAGTACTGGTGCATCAATTGTAACAAATCCACACAAATCCAAGATGTTAATAATAGCAGACTGTTGGGGGTAGAAGATAAGAGGGATGCTGTGTACTTTCTACTTTATTTTTCTGAAAACTTAAGACTGCTTTAAAAAACAAAGTCTAGGGACGCCTAGGTGGCTCAGCGGTTGAGGATCTACCTTCAGCTCAGGTCGTGATCTTGGAGACCCAGGATCAAGATCAAGTCCCGCATCAGGCTCCTTGCATGGAGCCTGCTTCTCCCTCTGCCTGTGTTTCTGCCTCTCTCTGTGTCTCTCATGAATGAATAAATAAAATCTTTTTTTTTTTTTAAGTCTATTAGTTAAAAATGCCAAGTGCTCTCCTTTGATGGTAGGTTCAGACAAGTCTGTAGAGACCCCTGCAAGGTAGATTGGGTTGGGCCTGCTTCTCCTGGCTCTCTGGTTTGCTGTATTTTTTGACAGCAGAGTAAACCTTTCACCCTTTTAAAACAATGTCAAAAAAATAAATAAATAAAAATAAAAAAATAAAACAATGTCATGTTAAATTCCAGGGCCCTGGGATACCGCCACAGACAGCAGCAGAGTCTGCAGGTGCGCTGTCTAATATAATAACCACCAGCCATGGGTGGCATTGTAAACTTAAATTTAAATAAGCTTAAGTTAAGTAAAATGAGGACTTTGATTTTTCATTCACAGATGACGTTTCAGATGCTCTGGTGGCTCTGTGTTGGGTAGCACAGATCTAGAACACCTTTGTACTCACAGAACTTTGTTAGATCACGGTGGTCTGGCCCAGTGATTGTGTCCGGCTTGGCTGCTCTGGTTTCTCCCCTCCGTGGTGGATGGGAGGCTTCAGGATGCCCCTGGGGTGTTCAGCACAGAGGGATGGGGGTGGGTCAGGGGCTTGGAATCAGACTCAGAGGAGGCAGATGACAGACGAGGAAAGCTTTTGGTCCAGAAACCTCAGGGAGTGAGAAACAGGCCTGACCTGGATGCTTCATTCCCGGGGAATCTTAGAAGAGGGGAGCAGAGATGTTAATGAGAGATGTATCTTGGTGAGCAGTTCCTGAGAGAGGAAAGCTGCATCTGGGGGAGAGAGGCACTGAGAATTATCTGCTCCACACCTAATGGGGTAGAGATGGAGTGCATGGTAAGTGTCGAAATTCCTCTGCATTTCTGGGAGTGCAGGGAGACACACAGCTGTAGTGCAAAAGGACCCAGAAAACTCACTTGGGAAAAGGAGGAGTTTGGACGGAAAATCCTCCAGTATGTATTCATGTGAGACTGAGAAACAAAGAGATGAGTATCTTGCTGAAATCATGGGGACGGAGAATCTGAATTCAGAGTCGCTTGTTGCAGTGGTAACCATAAATGGAAACTCACTACATGCTACACATCATCTTGTCAGGCCACCTGTCAATCATAGTCTTCTTCTAAAGGTCTTCTAGATCAGCTTTAGTCCCCACATGGCTGTCAGGTGGCTGCTCCACCAAGACATGGACACAGTGGCACCTGGTACAGGTAGAGCAGCCTGAAGACAGGGGGCAGGGGGGCAGAAAGGGGAGACCTGGTGCTGCAAGCCCCGCACCAAGGTGCTGGTTGGGCTGCTTCCCTTGGCTCTGCACTTGGGGAGTCTAGAAACAGGGAGCTGTGACAGAGGCCCCACGCTCGGATGGAGTGTGTGTCTTCTCTCCTTCAGGCTCATGCCTGGAAATGTTTATTGCACACGTTTTAGAGTGGGCATCTTGTTTGTGGCATGTGTGTCATACATTTTGTCATCAGAGGAATATGTATCCTATGCAAACCCACGGGATATTCTGTGCTCTCAAAGGAGCTCACCATGTAGGGGACCTTGGGGATTGCACTCGGGTATTTTGAGTGCGAGTGATGTCATAGGGTGGGTAGAAGGGTAATGGGTGGGCCTCCGGAGGACCGCAAAGAGGCCACCTGGCCCATTACCCCCACTGCAGGCAGTGTCCCCCTCCTGCGTACCTGAGGGCCTCCAGTAGCTGTGCCCTTTCCCCTTCTCTTGCAAGGGAGTGAGGGGCGCGCCTGTGTGAAGGGGCCCCCAGTGCAGCTGCTGGAGCCTCTGGGTGCTGCATTGTAGCGTCCGAATTTGGTGCCTCCCAGGCTCAAACCAGCCCTTGGCCGTGGAGGTCCTGAGAGCATCCACACCCTCCACCCAGGAGCCCGCGCACAGGCAGTCATGCTGGGAAACCCCCGCGCACACAGATCTTCATCCGTGGGTTCCCCAGGCACCGCAACGTCTTCAGCTGCTGAAACTGGCCACGTGGAAACACATTCAGGAGAAAATTACAGGGACTAATAACCAGACCAGGTGGAGAGTAGGGTGGTGGGGTTGCGGGCAGTCGTTTTGTCTGCAGGGGGTGTAACGGACATGCTCAACGCATCCCCCTCCCCAAAGGGAACGAGGAAAGAGAATACAGCGTATTTGCAAGTTAGTTCGCATGGTTTTTTCCCAAATGGAGAACAGCTTCGGCGTTTTCAGGCACGATGTATAATTAGTGGGTTGGCGAGTCTATTTTAAAACTATAAAATCTTCCTCCCCCTCAGCTCTCTCATGCCCACACCCCTGCCCACAGGCACATGTGCCCCACGCCCTTCCCCCAGAAGGGCTGTTGGTTCTGTGTCTCCGAGGCCCTGGTCAGCCCGCTGCGCTCAGCAGAGCTGACGCTGAAGCTGCCAGGGTGGGAGCCGGCTCTGGGCCCAGGCCCCCGGGGGGGGGGGGGGGGGGTGTCACTGGTTACTGATTCCTGGCCTTCGCTCCGCCGTTGGATATTAACCCTTCTGTATCTGCAGAGCACCCGTCCTGTGCCCGCTGTTGCTGGGTGTTGGCAAAGCGGCGCACCAGAGGTACCAGACGAGACACTTCGTGCCGTAGGAGGAGGAGCCGGGCCAACAGCACAGAACCTGGGAACGCTCCGGGCCCTCAGCCCAGGCAGCCCTGGAATCAGGCCCCTGGTCAGGCCTCAGGACAGCTGCAGCACGCCCCTCCTCTTCCCCCTTCTGGAACCTCCTGAAACCAGCCAGACCACCTGCCTCTGCCACATCTGCCTTCATCCCTCCCAGGCAGATTGACCATGGTCGGGGTGGGAGAGCCAGGGGGCTGGGCACGGCGGAGCCCCTGAACCTGGAGATTGCGGGCCGGCTCCGGTCACTTCGGGGCCTCGGGTCGGGGGCAGCGCTGCCTCTGCTTTCAGGCCCTCCGCTCACTGGACTCCTGCAGCTTCCAGCCTGTCTTCCCTCCAGGCCGAAGGCAGGACAGCCTCCCTGCCTCTGCACCCACACTGTGCCATTTCCCAGGGAGCCCCGAGGACCGGTCACCGGCCACTCTGCTAAGTGCGCTGGATGTGATGTGGTGTCATCCCTGCTGCACTCACAGCCCCTTCTCATTCGCATGTGCACCTCAGGTGATTCCAGATAATGCCTGGAATCCACCCTAACACATTCTCTCTCCCTTCCTCCCCCTCCTTCCTCCCCCCTCCTCCCCTCCCCCCTCCTCCCTCCCGTCCTCCCCCTCTGCTCCATGTTCCTCCTCTTCCTCTTCCCTCCTCCTCCCCTCCTCCCTCCTCCCCTCCCTCCTCCTCCTCTTCGGGTACATCACTCACTCACAGGTGTAATACTGTATTCTAACTGCAAGTTACATGCTACGCGTCTTACTGCTGACCTCGTTGAGAAGGCAGAGCTGTTCCAGCAGGGATGAATGAGCAAGGGGTCCGGGAGGGAGGAACTGAGGCCTGGCTCTGAACAGTGAAGATCACCGAGGCTGATGTAGGGAGGAGGACAGTGGGAAGTGGGCAGAAGAGTCCCAACTTCTTCTTTATGTGTAGGTCTTTCTGTCTGTTGTTATTATTATTCGTCAAAAATGTTTTTGAAGGAAAAGGGCTATTTTTTACAAACCAAACCTCGGGATGGTTCTACAACCTTTAAATGTTCTTCATTAAAATAATGTCTAGGATTTCGGCTTAAATTTATTTTCAGTCCACTCTACTTGTGTAGTCCTTGATTCATGAACATCTCCTCCCAACTTTATTGAGATATAATTGACACATAACACTGTGTCACTTCAAGGTGTACAGTGTATTGACTATACATTTACTAGTTGCAGGATGATCAGCACCTCCATCCCATCACATAGCTACCAGGTCTTTTTTATGATGAAAACATTTAAGATCTACTCTCTTGGGATGCCTGGGTGGCTCAGCGGTTGAGCGTCTGCTTTTGGCCCACGGCATGATCCTGGAGTCCTGGGATTGAGTCTCGTATCTGGCTCCCTGCGAGGAGCCTGCTTCTCCCTCCACCTGTGTCTCTGCCTCTTTCTGTGTCTCTTATGAATAAATAAATAAAATCTAAAAAAAAAAAAAAAGATCTAATCTCTTAGCAATATTCAAGCATATGATACAGTATTACCAATATAACCACCACACTGTATATTAGAACTTCAAACTTAGTATATTTTAAAGATTTTATTTATTACTTATTTGAGAGACTGAGCACATGTGCGTGAGAGAGCACAAGCAGGAGCAGAAGGAGAGGGAGAAACCAACTCTCTGCTGAGCATGGAGCCTGATGGGGGCCTCCATCCCTGGACTGTAGGATCACAACTGAGCCGAAGGCAGACACTCAACCACTGAGCCACCCAGTCATCCCCAAACTTAATTTTTTTAAAAAAAAAAATTTAAATGAAGCATAGTTGACATACTAGTTTCAGATGGATAATGTAGTGATTCAACACTGTGTGCATTCTCAAGGGCTCACCGAGGTAAGTGCAGTCACCTCCTGTCACCATACAAAGTGATTACAATATTATTGACTATATTCCCTGTTCTGTATGTTTTTCATCCCTGTGACTTTTTACTTTATAACTGGAAGTTTGTACCTCTTCATCCTCTTCACTCCTGTCCTCTGTCTCCCCACCTCACCCTCCTCTGGCAACCACCACTTTGTTCTGTGTCTAGGAGTCTGTTCCTGTTCAGTTTGTTTTGTTTTTTAGATTCCATATGAGTGAAATCATATAGTATTTGTCTCTGACTTATTTCACTTAACATAAGTGCTCATAAATGGCAGGATCTCATTCTTTTTGATGGCTGAGTAATACTCCGTTGTGTGTGTGTGTGTGTGTGTGTGTGTGTGTGTATCACAGCTTTATGCATTCATCTGTGGATGGACAGGTGGGTTGGTTGCTTATCTTGGCTATTGTAAATAATGCTGCAGTAGATGTCGGGGTGCATGCATCTTTTTGTATCAATTCATTAGTTTTTGACTCTAACATAAAAATTCCAATGCAAATCAACCAAAAGTCAGTGTTTCAAATACTAGTTTGTGTATTAATAAGTAGTGTGCAGCCTATACTTACATAATTTTAACTTTTTAAGAATTTCAAATTTTTAAAAAATAATTTTATTAGATCTCTACGAAATTTACATTCATATTATAAACGTACTTTCAATCAGTGATGACCACTTTGCTTTTCTAGTAGTGTTCTCTCCTTTTCTGATGGTCTTCTTCATAAAGAAAAGCAAAACTCCGAAACAAAGGAATGGCTAACATTCTGGTCAGATGTCCCTG
Source organism: Canis aureus (assembly GCF_053574225.1). NCBI lineage: Eukaryota > Metazoa > Chordata > Mammalia > Carnivora > Canidae > Canis > Canis aureus. Next base: position 58,164,636 of record NC_135612.1, on the reverse strand, counting down.
GAGGGAGAAGTGCTTGATTGATGCGGAGCTCTGTGCCAGGCATTATTTGACCATCATGCAGGTGCCAGCGTAGGCATGAATCTTAGGTCTGTGTTGCAGATGAGCAAACTCCGGAGGGCAGAGTTGAACTTGCTCCGGGCTCCGCACTTCCTTACCGTCCCAGGCGCACCTGAGATCTCCGTGCGTTCAGCCGTGACCCCCTGCCCGGACCTGCGCTGTCCGGTCCTCGCTCTCACGAGCTCCTACGTCCCTGCGCAGGCACCTGCGTCCAGTTAGTTCACTGCTGAGACGCCCTGGAGGGAGCAGGGGCCGTGGTCCTAGGAGGACAAAGCCCTCGCAGCGGCAGGGGGAAGTGACTTGTCGGAAGTCCGGCAGCTCGTCCGCGTCATTCCGACATCAGATGCGAAACCGCAGGGGAGCTTTACTTTTTAGGCCTCGTTCTCCTGCACGCAGCCTGCCGAAGGCGCGCCCGTCCCCGCTGACCCCCGCTGACCTCCTGCGGGACTCTCGGGCCGCGGACCCGGCGGGGAGGGGTCGAGGGGGGTGCACCGGGCTGGGGTCACCGGGCCGAAGCCACCAGGGTCGGGGGGCTGCCCTCCGTGGGGCCCTGAGCCCGCGCCCGCAGCTGGACTCGTGTCTCCGCGGGGGCGGCGGGCGCTCGGCTGCGGGGAGCCTGTCCCGGCGGCGGGAAGGACTAGGGCCGCGGCGCCTCCAGGACCGCCCCCGGCGGGGGAGGGGCCAGGGGCGGGCGGGGGGCCTGGAGCCCCGGGGGGTGGGGCCGTGGGGTGGCGGGGCGGAGCCGGGGGAGGAGCCGGGGGGCCCGGGGGGGGCCTGGAGCCCCGGGGGGGGGCCGTGGGGTGGCGGGGCGGAGCCGGGGGAGGAGCCGGGGGTCGGGGGGGGCCTGGAGCCCCGGGGGGTGGGGCCGTGGGGTGGCGGGGCGGAGCCGGGGGAGGAGCCGGGGGAGGGGCGGGGGGCGTGGAGCCCTGGGGGGCGGCCCGTGGGGTGGCGGGGCGGAGCCGGGGGGGCAGGATGCGGAGCCCCTGGGGTAGGAGCCGGGGGGGGGGGGATCGGGGGACGAGTGAAGCCTCGGGGGGGGGGGCCCGTGGGGTGGCGGGGCGGAGCCGGGGGCGGAGCCGGGGGCGGACCTCAGGGGCGGGGCCGGCCTGGAGCCGCGGGGTCGCGGGGCGGGGTCGCGGGGCGGGGCCGCGGCCCGGAGGTCTGCGGTGGCAGCACGCGGGGCGCGGTCCTGCCTGGCCCAGTGGCGCGCAGCCGGGCCCTGCTCCTCGCTGGCCAGCATGTCCTTCGTCGCGGTGGCCGAGGATTCGGACTTCCCCATCCACAACCTGCCCTACGGCGTCTTCTCCACCCCAGGCAACGTGAGCTGCTCCGCTTGGCCTCTGGGCGGGGCGGGGCGGGGGGTGCCCCCTCCGCTGGGACCCCCGCCCGAGCCCTGCAGCCTGTGGCCGGGGCCTGACCACGCAGGACGCCGGCCCGTGGTTCCCCTGCTGGACGCGGCCCGCGGGCCCCCGGGGTCACTGGGGGGCTGCGGTTTCCCTACTGGACCTGCCCCCCCAGCCCTCTGCCATGCGCCCTGTGGTCACGGGGGCGGGGGGCAGGGGTAGTGAGATGGGGGTGGAGGGAGGCTTTGGCACTATCTCTTGAGGAGCCTCTGGTGCTGGGTGTCTGTGGGTCTGAATCTGGCCTGGTAACTTTCTAGATGTGCACATGATGTGCGTGTTTGTGTGGGATTAGATGGGAAATTAGAATCCACAAGTGTCCCTCCCAGGCAAGCAGAGCAAGAACGATTATTGCTACCGAGGAGTTGAAGCACCTGTTCTCACTGCTTACTCCGAGTTACTGGGGTTTGTTTTCAACCCCCAAACCACCATGTGGTGGCTGCTTGTTCCTCCTGCAGGTTATTATACCCTAACCCTAGGACCCAGGAAATGTTGGGGACCTCAACATTTTTAGTAGCTTAGTAAAGGGATGAGCACCTTTGCTGGCCACCTGGCTGGAAGAAATCAAGCGAATTTGCCTCCAGCTAGAATTCTTTCAGCTTACAGGGTGGGCCCCCTGGCCTTCCCTTGCTGACCAGAAGAAGCCCTTTGGACAGAGAAAGGAGTTCTCCCTTAGTAAGTATGGCCTGATTGGTAGAAAGAAATCTTTGAAAACTGGAGGCTTATCGACAAATATGTAAGAAGATCCCTGGGTGGGGACAGCAGATTCCCTTGGATTTATTCATGGTATTTTTTGCTTCCAACCCTAAAGGTAACCTCTGGATTCAGCTCTGTAAGCCCTAGATCCCCAGAATCTGCTTACGGTGTTCAGGAAATATTTACTAAATGAAGCTGCTGGCAGTCAGCCCCTTTCCCCTTGGTGGACCTTTGACACCATGTGGCCGGCCTTCTGTGGGCCTGCCTGCAGCAAATGCCCTGGTCTGCTAGAGCCAATGTGTGCTTTCACAATGGCCAGGACTGAGCAAACATTGCAAGGATGTGGAAAGTTAACACTGTTCCCTGGTAGGACGGGAATACAATGAGGCAGGTTAACCCTTGACCTGTGTTAGTCAACCACACTTTCTGTCCACCACCCTCCCACTTTGCCCTCAGCGGGATGTCCTCACCTTTACCCGGGGGCACAGAAAGCTGGTGACTTGCTCTGACTTGCCTTCTCAAGGACTCGGGAGTGAATGCCCTTTGGAGGGGGGCTGGTGGCCTTTGGACCTCGGGCCCCTGCTGTTGCCATGTTAGAATGTGCAAGGACAGCCACCAAGGAGGCCTGGGGGACAGGCCCCTTCCCATGGCCCTCTGAAAAGCGCACTGCCCCACTGGCATTCCAGAAGGCTCAGCATGTTCACAGGGAGTAGGGGTCTCATCTGAAGCGGTCCCTGCCCTCAGTGGATGTTCCAGGGTTGTGGCTGCCTCTCGGGGCTGGTCTGGCTGCCAGGGCACAGCCTCCCCTCCTCTGCCCCAGTGGCCAGCTCTTCATAATTTGGGTGGAACAGTAGTGAATTAATGTAGTCATTACCTCGTTCATACTCTTACACAGGGAATGGTTAAGAACCCCAACTTGGGCCAGACTCTGGGGGATGGGGGCTGGAGATCAAAGACACACGAGACCCCCCTCCCTCCATCTCGGAATACTCATAGATTGGTAGAATGTAGGAGGCTTTCTCTGTGAGGACAGGAGCAGTGGCTTCGGAGATAGGACACTGTGGTCATCTGCAGCTGATGGCCAAGTTGTTAGAGTCCCGGGGCCTGATGTACATGGGGAGGTATCCACCTCCTATCAGCCTGCTGAAATGAGCAGCCACGGGGAGAAGGCCAGCCTGTTACCCACATCTAGGCTCTGGAGCTGAAAGGGTTATGCTGGTCCCTCGGGAGAGGTGGCATCTCGGCTCAGGACAGGGCTCCCAGAGGTCAGGTCTACAGACATGCTCTCTGGTTCCTTGTTGACCAGAAAAGCTCAGTGTCATGGAACAAAGGCCAGACCTTGCCAAATACTTGAGACACCTTCATAGTCTGGGCTGAAGCTGGGATTTTATGTTGTGGGAAGGCACTTCCCTGCATGTTCTAAGCAGCTTGGCTGCATGCTCCCTGGTGACCTGAGCCCTCCGCTGTTTGAGCCACAGCCCCTGGTCTTCACACTGGGCCTGGGGCGCTCTCTGTTCTGCCGTGCACAGAAATTCCCCCAGGAAGGCCTACAGTAGTCCTGGGAAATAATCCAGCTGCTTGGTGAGGTAGGGAGCTCCTCACCAGCAGAAGCATGTAAGCAGTAGCTGAGGAGCTTCTCTGGGGATGTTGCCTTGATACGGGGCTTGGACTAGGCCACTTGCATCTTCCCCTCTCCAGGGGATTTATCTCCCATTCAGTGAACATGGGTTTTTTCTTGTCCGAGAAATAGATAGGGTTCCAGGGACACCTGGGTAGCTCAGTGGTTGAGCATCTGCCTTTGGCTCAGGTCGTGATCCCGGGATCCTGGGATCAAGTCCTGCATCGTGCTCCCCAGAGGGAGCCTGCTTCTCCCTCTCCTTCTGCCTATGTCTCTGTCAGTCTGTCACGAGTAAATAAATAAAATCTTTAAAAAAAAAAAAAGAGGGTTCCAGATTCTGCCGGGGCAGAGATCACTGGGGTGATCTTGGTTCACTGGGAGACAGAGGGAGCTGGGGTCCGGGGCTCAGGATGCAGTTCCTTAATCCCTCTCCTTAGAGGACCATCAAAGGGAGACCATGGGCTCTTAACTAGACAGATCTTTTGGGTGAAGAACCAAGCCTGGCCAAGGCTCTCCTCCCTGTTGACTGTTCTATCTCCCTCCCAGCCAAGACAGAGGATTGGCGTAGCCATTGGGGACCAGATCCTGGACCTCAGTGTCATTAAGCACCTCTTCACTGGGCCCATCCTCTCCAAACACCAGGATGTGTTCAATCAGGTAGGACACTGGGATGCAGGTCCTGGATCTCAGGGGCATTTGTTGCACATGCCACCAGGATGAAGCTCTTTCCCTTCTGTTCCAGATAAGAGATAGTGCCTCTGGAGGTCTCAGAAATATTACCTGGGTCAGGCTGGGTTGTTTTGGGACAGGCTGGCAGCCCACAGCCTGGGGACAGCTCCCATGGGTTCCTAGGTGGGAAGGATGTCTGTTTCTACAGTGCCGGGCCCTTCCCAGGGGTCTCTGGATGAGGCTTTCCAATAATTGCTATACATTCCCCCACCGAGCTGAGTGGGTGCTGGCCCTCGGGGTCTGTAGACACAGCCAGGGAGGAGCGGACGGCTCGCATGCACAGAAGCCTTCCGTGTTCCCAGCAGGTGGGAGGAGTCAGCCTGAGGTCCATGTCCCTGTGGGGTGGACGAGACTCTATGGCCCCATCAATGGTCAGGGGCTTTGATGCACGCCTCCCGCTCCATGGCTCAGGAGGGAGGATGGTGTTTGTTCCGCACCTCCTGTGTGCCAAGTTTCAAGCACGTCTCTCATCCCATCCTCACAACGACCCTCTGGCACAGGAATCGGATCCTCGTTACTTGGTTGGGATCTCCTCTGAAATAAGCTGCGATTCTCCATGTCACACGGCTACAAGTATTAGAGCCCTCAGAATGCACACTGCTCCTTTTGTCACACCTCCATGGCTGAGAAACCTCATGAGGCCAGTGGAGGGGTCCATGTGGACTAGTTCCCTGCAGATGGAGTGTGTGCTTCCGTGGCAGGAATGCAGCCCCCCTCAGCTGCACCCCAGGCCAGGTGGTCGCCGGGCTTTGCCCCAGATAGTGGCTCCCGGGCTTTGCTGTTCGTGTGCAAACCCACAAGGTTGGGGGGGGCAGGGGATGATCCCTTTCCCCAGTTCCAGGGGCAGCTGGGGAAGCTAAGTACAAGAGTCCTGAGAGTGGGGGACCCTGAAGGTGACCGGCCTCTCTTCCTGGGCTTTTCTGTGTGTGATCTGCTCTCTCTGTTCCGGGGTAGCCAGCTCTCAACAGCTTCATGGGCCTGGGCCAGGCCGCCTGGAAGGAAGCAAGAGCATTCTTGCAGAACTTGCTGTCCGCTAGCCATGCCAGGCTCCGAGATGACACGGAGCTTCGGAGACGGTGAGGGGCCTGCGGATGTCGGTGGGCGGGGGGAGGGAACGGTGGGGTGGTCAGGTTGACAGCCTCTGCCTTGTCCAGCCCCTGCGGGCAGGTGTTGGTGGCAGGGCTCTGGGCCGACTGGGACAACCCGTGTGCCTGGACTGGAGGGTCCTAGCCAGGTCCAGCCCCCTGCCCACTCCCTTCTTCATCAGTATGTTCCACATCTGCATCTGGTTTCTGGAGAAGAAATAATGTGGCTCATTTTCTAGAGGGGAAAATAGGAGGCGTCGTGGCTCTTGTGGGCGGATGCCCTCCCTAGGGTGGGCTGTTGCAGCCGAGCCCTGGTCCTAGGCCAGTCTGGGGGTGCTGGCCACAGGCTCTGAGCAGGATTCCAGGGCTGGTTTGGGCTGAGCGTGCAGTGAGTGTCCAGAGCAGGGACTCCACTTCGTGCTTGACCTTGAAGCCCCCGGCTCTGTGTTGCAGTGCGTTCACCGATCAGGCTTCTGCTGTGATGCACCTGCCGGCTATCATAGGTGAGTGTGGTCCCTGTCCCCAGAGCAGCTCAATGGAGCAGTTCAGTGGGCCCAGACGGCTGGCCGGATGCTGCAGGCCTTGCTGCCTGTTGGCGGGAGGTGGGGGAGGTGGGTGGGGGGGACGACGGCACGGGGAAGACTTCTGGGCTTTACCCCGTCCCCTTCAATGACCCAGGCCTATCTGAAAGCCAGAGCCCTTGCCGGGTGGCTGCTACCTGCCAAGATTTGCAGATGGCCACTGGCTCCCTTGGCAGCAACTCACTCTGTCCCGGAGGCCACAGGTAGTGCTCCCAGCTCATCCAAGAGTCTGAGTCCCACAGACAAGAGTCTGAGAGCCACAGCGTGAGCCCTCCGCAGGGAGTCTGATGGAAGTTTCAACCAGCAAGTTGCAAATGTGCCAAGTCCCTTAGCTGAAACAGAGGAGGCCCTCCACCTTGGTCTCCCAGCCCTCGGGCCCACCCACTGGGTTTGTCTGGGCATCTGTGTTCTGGAAGCTTCCAGAACCCTGGGCTGCAGGGCCCTGGCAGACCTTGTGTTGGGTCTGCCCTGAATCCTAGCACTGTCCCAGGAGGCCTTCCTGGTGGAGAATGCCCTTCCAGAGGACAGGTACATGAATCACAACTTACCCCATCCTCAGGTCGGAGGGTTAGAGCAGCTGAAGCGCACAGAGCACAGAGCTAGGTCACGCTGCATGTGGTCAGAGCCTGACACCCCTTGGTAGCTACTGCTCCTCCTCCCTCTCCCCCTGCTCCCCTCCTCCCTCTCCCCCTGCTCCCCTTCCCTCTCTTCCTCCTCCCCCTCTTCTCTATTGTCCTCTTCTCCCTCTTCCTCTTACCCTCCTCTTCCTCCTGGACCAGTCCTGCCAGAGAGATTGGAGGGGAAGAGGCTTCCAAATATTTCCAGGATTTGGACTCAGACAGTGGAGGCGAGAACCGTGCAGGTGGCAGACGGCGCTCAAGCAAAGGCGTGGGGAGCAGAGCCCTGGGTTATGGGTGGTGACGTGAGAAGCCCAGGAAGGGGTGGAGTGGCCATTGTCTATCTCAGGCTGTCTTGGCTCCTTGTTCCTTGTTTCTTGGAGGAGAGCTCTAAGAACAGATTGTGAATGAGGTTCCCTCGTGCTGCATTTCTAGCAGAACCTTGGACGGCGCTGTTGGGGTGCGCTCACGGGGTGGGGCTGAAGGGAAGCCTGCACTCCTGCCTCCTCCTCCTGACCTGGCTGGTCCCGGGCTCTGAGACGGTCTGTCCGTGTCCTGGGCTACTGGCCACCGCCGGGATCTCTGTGTCTCCTCTGCAGGTGACTACACGGACTTCTATTCCTCCCGGCAGCATGCCACCAACGTCGGGATCATGTTCCGGGGCAAGGAGAATGCACTGATGCCAAATTGGTACGTCTATTTCCAGCAGCGCATTTCCCAGGAGCTATATAGTCCTGCTCATGGTAAAGAGATTGGAGAGGGGACCCCATGCCTGTGATGCCACTACTTCTGGACACAGAGGGTCCACCTCTCAGCCCCTTGGCTCCTCAGCCCCTCAGCCCCTTTGTCTAGAGAGCGCCAGCTGGAGATCCATCCCAGGGGCGCAGGTCCTCCTAGGCTCCTTCATTCGGGAGCCCTGTGTTATTACTCTACTGACATGCCTTCTCCATAACTGGAACTTTGCGATGCCTGAAAATCATCAAGCATGCCCACATTCTTTATCCCTCAAAGTGTAGCCAGCCCACCCCTCAAAGTGTAGCCAGCCCACAGCCTGAGCCGTGTTTGTTTGTGTGATCCACACACTAGCTGGTGGGGTCTCCAGAGCTGTGGTTGTTAGCCCCATTTCATGGGAGGGGAAACAGGCTGAGAAGGGTTGAGCTGCCAGAGGACAGACAGGCCCAGAGGTGTCTCCTAACTCCAGATCAAGGCCACGCCCCGCAGGGAGCACAGGGCCCAGATCCTTGCCCCTTTGGTCCATGTTGCTCTCTGGATGTGGCGTGTACTGAGAGCGTGGTGGCAGGTGTGCACCCCAGGCCGGTCCTACCAACCACGCGTAGGCAGGAAGCTGTGTGTCAAAGTCCAGATGGGGAAGGAGATAGTGAAGCAACCAGACCAAGGTGGCAGGGCAAGGTGGGTGGGCCTGGGAGTGCAGGTGCTTGGAGAGAGCGGACCCTGGTCCCGTGCAGGCTCCGGGCCGAGTAGGGGAGGCAGGCGTTGCTGTCTGCAGGTGCGAACAAAGGGGCTCCTCTCGGGACGTTTGCTGTGAGGGGGCCAACGGAGGTGCCTTTTTCACCCTGCAGATATCCTTTAGTATAAGGGGTGTGTGCGTCTGGTGATGAAGCCACGCTCTCCCTCCCTGCGCCCACCTCTGAGTCCCTTCTCCCAGGGCGGAGCGCTTGTCTGCTTCCGATATTCTTTCACCCGCATCCAGGCCTTCTCTCTGCCAGCTTTTCTATGCAATCCCTGCCCTCTTATTAATCTGAAAGAATGTTTTATGTGTGGTAGAAATGAACCCTTTGCTGTCACGCACGGTAAATATTTTCCCCCAGTGCAGTGTCTCACTTTCTTAACACAGAAACTCAACACTTTTATAAAGTCAAACACGTCATTTTTTTTTTTTTAATGACATTTGCTTTCATGTCATCCTGAGGCTTTTTCCTGCCCGAGAGTTTGGGGATAGTCTCTGTGCTTTGCTCCTAGCGCTTACTGTCACGTGACTCTGTGCAGATTTAGATATGTGCCCCACCTTGGGACTCCCCACTATGTAGGGTGGGACGTACAGGTTCGTGTTTGCTCCTGGACTGCCATAAGGCTGCTCTAATCCAGTGGCAGAAATTTATGGAGGCTGCAGGTGACCCCGGGCCTGACCTGTCACTGGATTTAGGGCCCCCCTGGGTGATCCAGGATGACCTCATCTCAAGACCTTTTTCCATAAGGTCTTTTCTGGGGGACCTACCATCAGGTCTGACTTGTGCAGACATTTATTGTCTGTTTGTCACCTTATGATGCTGTCACCTATGCTTGGGGCCCAGATTGTTGGGTCATCCATTTCCACCGCGCTGTGCTATTTTATTTTTATTTTTTAAAGATTTTATTTATTTATTCATGAGACACAGAAAGAGAGAGGGGCAGAAAGAGACACAGGCAGAGGGAGAAGCAGGCTCCATGCAGGGAGCCCAATGTGGGACTCGATCCTGGGCCTCCAGGATCACGCCCTGGGCTGAAAGCAGACGCTCAACTGCTGAGCCACCCCGGCGCCCCAGCACTGTGCTATTTTAAATCACATTATCGTGCATTTTGATATTGGGGTGCACTTTCCTATTTGACTTCCTCTGCCGCTCTTCTGTCCTGGAGACAGAGCTCTTGGCATTGTTCCTGCAGACCTGCAGCTCCTGTGTTCTGAACCTCATGGGCCAGGCCAGGGTCCCAGGATGGCAGGGAGGGAGACCTCGGAGCAAGCAGCAGGGCTTTGCCATCCAACAGGCCTGGGTGACCCAGGCCGAGCCCTGGATGCTGCTCTCCGTGAGCCAGGCTGAGTTTGCAGGGTGCTGGCCACTGGCACCTGCAGCTCAGGGTGTGGGTGCTGCCAGCTGGCTCTGAGCGCCGTGTGTGCACGGCAGCTGTTAACGTGCCCATGTCCGGTGGTGGTGGCGCTGGAGACCAGGATGGAAGAACCATGGGTGAGTGTCGGCTTCTGTGGCCCTGAGGACACTCACTACCATCCACCTCCAGAACTTGCTCATGTCGCACAGCTGAAGCTCCCCAGGCCCCCTGCTCTGGCTCTAGGAACCACCCCTCTCTTTGATTGTGGAACTGTCTGGGTCTCTGAGACAGGCCAGCGTGGTGTCATTAAGGCTCACCCGCCGTGTGGCGTGGGCTGGCATTTTCCCCCCGGGTTCATGCTTGCTGGGTGGTCACTGTCCACGGCATGTGCCAGCCTCACTTTGCTTATCCATGTGTCTGTGGGATACACACTTCGGAATACCTTTTGGTTTTGAACCATGCGTATACATGTGGGCTCCCTTTTTTGTTTTTAATTTTTTAAATGGAGATTTATTTTGCATCGTGTAACTGTTGGACGTCCCTCCGCCTTCTGTCTCAGGCTGCACTTGCCAGTGGGCTACCATGGCCGTGCCTCCTCTGTCGTGGTGTCCGGCACTCCGATTCGCAGGCCCATGGGACAGATGAGCCCCGATGACTGTAAGTGACCCCGGCGCCCAGGCCTCCCTGGTCCCTGCTCTGTGCACCCATGCGGCCAGTTCTGTGGCCTGGCGCCCACCACAGCCTCTCTCCTGGTCTCTTCCAGCTAAGCCTCCTGTCTATGGTGCCTGCAAGCTCTTGGACATGGAGCTAGAAATGGTAAGCTGGGTCTTGGTCCCTGTGCGGGTGTCTGGAGCAGCAGCACCCCCGAGAGGGTGGCCGTGGTGGGGGAGACGGTCCATCCTTACACGGGCTCCCTGTTTGGGAACTTGCTGAACGTTCACCAGGGGCCTTGTGGACAGAGCTCCCAGGGGTCATGTGTGGACTTGCACCAAGTCCCCAGCACGTGTGCTCCCTGCCGGACTGTACAAGGCCCTGCTCCACCTTCTTGTTCCAGCTCACACTGTGAACAAGTATTATTTGCACTATTTAAAGCCACATTATTTTGCACCTTTGTGCTTTTTTGGGGAGATTTTTAAAAAATATTTTATTTATTCATGAGAGACACAGAGAGGAGAGAGGCAGAGACACAGGCAGAGGGAGAAGCAGGCTCCATGCAGGGAGCCCAATGCAGGACTCTATCCTGGGTCTCCAGGATCAGGCCCTGGGCTGAAGGTGGCGCTAAACCGCTGAGCCACCCGGGCTGCCTCCATGGGGGGATGTTTTCAGTTTCAGTTACCCCTTGAGTGCTGTACTGTCATCATCTGGTGTTCGTGGGCACGAGGCGGTGGTGATGTGCCCCTCAGAGAAGATGCAGGTGGTGGATGGCCTGCATTGGACAGGACAGAGCTGGTGCTTGTGCCTTTGTGTCCGCACGTCAACAGTAGATGTTGGACAGGGTGCCTTTAACCCAGCACATCCAGAACCAGGTCACGTATTGGTTGGTGATGCAGGCCTGGTATCTTCCATAGCACTGATGGTGTGCAGCTGGATGTTCTTTATCGATAGACTGTAAGTAGCAGGAATCGACGCTGTAGCCCTGCTGCCACCATGGCCCATGCAACCTCAGAACCGTGGCTGTTCCACGGCTGCAGAGTATTTTAAATTAAGCTTTTTATTTTGAGATAACTGTAGAGTGATGTGCAGTTGTGAGGAATAACATGGAGAGATCCCGAATGCCCTCCACACAGTCTCCCTCCAGGGTAGCATCCCCCGTGGCGGTACCTGCCATAGCCTCAGCCCTGGGACGCTGGCACTCGTCGTCAGTTCCGTCACCCCAGGACCCCCTCATGCTGCAGGGCTGGGCATTGTATGGGGGATGCTGAACTTAGGGCAGCCCCCAAGGCAAGAGGACAGTGATGGGAGGGAGGAGCTGAGTGGATGGAGGACTCTGATTCCTGGGGCAGTGACATTAAGCTCTGCTGGGTGGCCAGAGGGTTCGCAGTGGAGCCGGGCCCGGGGGTTGGAGGGGGAAGCGTAGGCAGACAGGTGGCGGGTGGCTTCCCACGATCAGCACCTGTGGTTTTAGGTGATGTCTCTTGGTGGCAGGTGGAGGAGAAAGGGTTGTGGGGCCATCTGAGCTCCGCTCCTGCCACGTGGTTTCCTGGGCTTCCGTCCTGAGGCAGGAATGTGTGCACACTTCCAAACAGCCAGCCCTCTGCCTCCCCACAGTGAGGGTGCCACGCAGACCTGGGGAGGTCAGCCAGTCCAGAGGCCCTGCAGCCGGGCAGGTGCCCACCCTCCCCTTGGGGTGGGCAGCAAGCTGGGAAAAGCCAGAAAATCCGTGTGTGGAGAGATGTGGGGTGGGGAGCAGATGACCCGTCCTGGATGGTGATAAGATTCCAGATAAATTGGTGCCCTTGGGTTTGTTTTTTTTTTTTTTTTAATATCTTGATTAAAAAATATTTGCAGTGTTTATTTTTTTTTAAAGATTTTATTTACTCATTCATGAGAGACACAGAGAAAGAGAGAGGCAGAGACACAGGCAGAGGGAGAAGCAGGCTCCATGCAGGGAGCCAGACGTAGGACTTGATCCAGGGTCTCCAGGATCAGGCCCTGGGCTGAAGGCGGTGCCAAACTGCTGAGCCCCCCGGGCTGCCCTATTTGCAGTGTTTAAACACTGTCAGAGAACAAATCAAACTGTGAGTCAGGTTTTGCGAATGTCACAACTGATTGTGTATGTCTGATGACTGTTTTGCCAACTTCTTCCTCCAACGATGACTCGGAATTCTGCTGGTGCCTGAGCGCTGTGTTGCTGATGTTTCTCTGCAGAGGGGACGGAGGGAAGGGGGTGTGGAGGTGTGGAGGTGCCCAGGTGCCCCCACAGAGGCAGACTTTAGATTTTTCACGACACGAGTACACAGCCAGATAGTTCTGTCTTCTATAAGCCTCGTGTAGCTGTGAGATCTTGAAATGCAGCATGTGTGTGTGCAGGGGTGTGTGTGCATGGGTGCAGGGGTACAGGGGAAAGGCAGGGTGGACTGGGGCTCGCTGAGGGAGGGAGTGGAGCCAGCACGCAGTCCAGGGCTGTCAGGAGGCCAGGTGTGCTGGCCCTGTGCTGCTCACCACTCTCCGGAGGTGACCATCTGTCTGCTTGAGTGCAGTTCATGATTTAGAACTTCGAGTGGGTTCGTAGCCTGGTTGGGACCCTGGGACCCAGGTGGCAGTCCTGGTCCCTGTCCTGGGTCAGCAAATGCCTGACCTTTGCCCCCCCAGAAGCCACCGAATTCTAATCAACTTTACCCCACACCAGGCTTTCTTTGTAGGCCCTGGGAACAAGTTTGGAGAGCCGATCCCCATTTCCAGGGCCCATGAGCACATTTTTGGAATGGTCCTCATGAACGACTGGAGCGGTAATTATTGGGGTGTGGGCGTGCTGAGGTCGGGCTCACTGTGCACACTGCCGTGGGTGGAACCCGGGTGCTGGGGACACAGTCACAGAAGCCACGGGTGGTCTCCGCGTCCGGTGCTGGTCAGAGGCTGGGGTTTCACGCAGACTTGTCAGCTCAGAGCTCCTGGGCCAGTTACCTCCCCTCTCTGATCTCTGGGTTTCTCATAAGGTCAGCAGGGGCAAAGCAGACATCACAGCTAACATTTGTGAGCCCTTGTGTGCGGGGCCCCGTGCCGAACCCCTCCAAGGGGTGGCGACGTCACCTTTCCCGGGCGAGGAACTGAGGCACAGGGAGATTGCACTCCATTGCTGAGCTTAGATTACAAACTGAAGCAGTCCCATGTCCAAGTGGCTGAGTCCTGGGACATCTGTGCCCCCCACACGGGGGAGGATGAGCCTCTAGCCCCTCCTGGGGGGAATGCCTGCCTGCCCTTTGGTCATCCTTTTTGCTGTGACCTGGCACAGTGACCTCAAAGGAACTCTGTCCTTGGCACTGAATGCTGTTGCACGCGGCCCCGGGCGGGGTGGCCAGGCCAGAGCTCCTTGCAGGACAGGACGGTGGAGGTGGGGGTGGGGTGGGGGATGGAGCCCTGGGGAAAGGCCGGGCGTCCTCTGTAAGCCCTGCCCGGCCGTCTCTTGCAGCTCGGGACATTCAGAAGTGGGAGTATGTCCCCCTGGGGCCGTTCCTCGGGAAGAGTTTTGGCACCACCATCTCCCCGTGGGTGGTGCCCATGGATGCCCTCATGCCCTTTGTGGTGCCCAACCCGGAGCAGGTAAGCATACTCTCGGCGCCCTGCTGGCCCACCAGGCATCCGTGCTGTCTGACCTGGGGGAGGGCTCTGTGCCCCCCACATGCCCCTGTACCGGGGAGCCGGCTGGCAGGAAAAGAAGGGGGCCAGGACCCCCTTGCACAAACTCCCCGTCCTGAGTTGTGTCCTGTGTGGTGGCACCCCCTGGGCCCCGATTGGCGGAACGCAGTCTGGAGCCAGGCCACGGAGGTCCTGACCCCTACCCGGCAGATGGGCCAGCAGCCAGAGCGTGACCTTTCCCACCTGGCCCCGTGGCAGCCCCTGCTCTTCCCCTGTCCTCCCCCTGCCTCCCGTGTCTCCCCAGGCCTGCAGTGCTCTCAGCCCTTTGCCGAGGTCCTCACCGCCTGTTACTTATTTGATGTTTTCCTTTAAAGCAGTTTCTGTTTTTAAACTCAATATATTTAGAAAAGGAAGCTTTGTTTCTTTTACTTCATATTCCTACCGGTGTCACTAGCCTCCAAGTTAATCATAAAAAGAAAAACATACCTGTTAAAATCACCCCAGATTACTCAAGTCTTGGCTTCAGGTAGCCCTGCCAGCGGCTGCCGTGGGAACCTGTGGCCGGGCCGTGGGGCTGCCTCCACCCGGTCCCCGTTGGCTGCTGCTTCCCCCACGCTCTGCTCGCTGGCTCTCTGGGGTGTCTCTGATCTGACCTCTGCACCCTTGAGCTGTGGGTGCTCCGGCCCCACGTCTCTCCCTGTGCCTGGGGAGCAGGTTCCAGGCCAGAGCCCTCTGCCAGTGGCCCCACTGCTGTGCTCTGCCCTCACAGGACCCCAAGCCCCTGCCGTATCTCTGCCACAGCCAGCCCTACACGTTCGACATCAACCTCTCTGTCACCCTGAAAGGTACTGTCGTGGAGTGGAGGGCATGCCCAGGCCTGGGGGAGGGGCACATGTGGCCCAACACCGTTGCCCCAATTGCTCCTGAGTTCCTGGGGATGGGGGGCAGTGAGAGGGTGTCACTCACTGTTGCCTGGAGCCACGGGGAGATCTTGCACAGGGAAGAGAGGGGATGGGATGCCCTTTGCTCCTGGGGACGCCAGGCGGAGCTCGCAGGACATTGTGGCCTGTCACTGCACTTTCCACTCTCAGGGCCAGAATGTGTGGAGTCTGGGTGGGGCCTCCCCCGTCTGCCTGAATTTCCGTGCCAGCTCCCCGGACACAGTCTGCCCAGCCTGCACTCACACACACCGACCCCTTGCTCCTGCGCCCCATGTTCTGTCTGGGGCCTGTTGGAAAGCCTGGCTCTGCTCCGGGGCCGCACACCTGGGCCCCCACGCCCCACGCAGGGTCAGCCCTGAGAGCCTGGCAGACGAGGCCCCGTCCCCTGGAGGCTCTTCAGCTCGGCTCCATTGATGGTCTGCTAGAGCATTAGTGTAAAGAGCCCGGCCCTGCAGGCGGTGGCTGGGGCCTGGCTCACAGCTGCTCGGCTCTGGGCTCTGGGCAAGCGGCTGGCCCGTCTGTGCACCAGGTTGTCATCTGTACAATGGGACAGTAATGGCCCTGACTTGACTCCGTGGTGGTGAGGGTTAATGAGATGGATTCACATGAAGGTCTAGAGCAGACCAGTACCTAGGAAGAGCATGGTGGTGTACCCATTCCTGGGGCCCTGGCTCTTGCTGCCTGTTCCAGCGTCCCCACCCTTCACAGAGGTGGTCCTCCTGCAGAAGGGTTCAGAGCTGTCACCTTGGGGGCGGGACGCTACCAGGGGACGGGGCTTCAGAGCTGTCATGGTGCCCCCTGGACATCTGTGGTGGCCCAGTCCTTCCATGTTACACTGTGGCAAAATGAGGCTCAGAGAGGAAAACAGGTTCACCTCGAGTCTTTTAGGGGGCTCCTGGCCAGGCTGAGAGGAGCACCCAGTGTCGTTGGATCTGGGCTAGTCTCCTCCTGTGCACAGACCCTCTTTGGGGCCCATTTGTGTCTCAGGTTCCTCTGCCTGCCTGGAGACATACAGAGGTATGTCCTGTCAGGGAAGGGGAGAGAGTATCAAGAAGATGCGGTGTCCAGAGTTGTAGAAAGACCTAGAAGGGGAGCATGGAGTGCAGGGAGGGCTTCCAAGACCCCCTCTGCACCGCAGTCCTGAATATGCAGTTCTGACAGCCCTTTTTGGGATCCGGGTGATGGGTGTGGGCAGGAGGAGGCTAGAGGGCCGACCTTGTGTGGGGCTGAGGAGCACACCTGCTCTGTGCAGCTGTTGGAGGGACGCCAGGGCCCCGTGCCCTGGGGGAGTAAAGGGCTGTCGCGGTGTGAGCACTGCTGAGAAGCGAACAGCAGTGGCCTATGCCCTACCTGTAGTAGCTGTTCAGTTAATGCTGCTGCAGTGAATCACAAAGCAGGACGCTGCACATCTGGGGGGTGGCTTATAGGTGTCAACATGTGCACATCTCCCGGTCATCACTTCTGGGCAGGAGGAGCTGTGAGCTCACCGTTCTGTGGGTTCCGTACGTGAAATGCTTTTGGACGAGTGCAAGCCTCAGCCACCAAACCCATTACCTAAGTGCCCCCCGCCCTCCCCACCCCCCCGTCCTTGATGAATGGAGCGAAGTCCCTTTGTCAATGCTGCTTGTGTTTCCGACAGGAGAAGGAATGAGCCAGGCAGCGACCATATGCAAGTCCAATTTTAAGGTAAGTGTGGAAGTTGGGCAGGCTGCTTCTTGGAAGCTTGGGAGACGGAGGGCTGTCTGGGAAGGAACGGGAGGTTTGCACTGATGTGGGGACATGGGGATGGGCCCGTGCCTGGGC
This sequence comes from Canis aureus, assembly GCF_053574225.1. Classification (NCBI taxonomy): domain Eukaryota; kingdom Metazoa; phylum Chordata; class Mammalia; order Carnivora; family Canidae; genus Canis; species Canis aureus. The sequence goes on along the minus strand of NC_135612.1, from coordinate 58,147,990 downwards.
CTGGAGTTTCTGTGGCCCTGTTCCTTTCTAAAGAGGTGATGAGGCCACAGGGATTCCTCCAGATGCAGAGACGTGACCAGTGGTTTCCTTGGGGAAACGATAGATGTTCCTATAAGGCTCCAGTCTCCTGCTGCTTCTGTCCTGGCAGGGGCTGGATTGGTCCCAGTGATTTATCTGTGTTTGAACTGAGCTTGTAATTGAAGCATCCCACACACGGAGGAAAATGCATAAATTATAAGTGTCCAGCTCAATTGTTTTTCCCAAATCCACGTTCTTGTGTGGCCAATACCTGGGTCGGGGAATGGGAGATTTGCAGGGCATCAGCTGTCCATCTCTGTCCCTGTCCAGGGACAGTGTCACCACCCCTCCTCCCAACCTGAGATGCCATGCATTAAATTGGTCTGTTCTTCTGTTTTATGGAAACAGAATCATACAGCGTGTGTGCTGTTCCCCGCGGCTTTGGCTCTCACATCGTAGCTATGTTGCCATTTGTAGTGGCATTTCTTTATTGCCTCTAGATGTCCCACCACTGGTTCTCCCAGTCCACTCTTTTTTAAAGATTTTATTTATTTATCTGAGACAGAGAGAGAGCACACAAGCAGGGAGGAAGGTCAGAGGAGGAGGGAGAAGCAGGCTCCCTGCTGAGCAAGGACCTGCCCCCGCGCCCCTGCCAACCCCCTGCCAACATGGGACTCGATCCCAGGACCCTGAGATCATGACCTGAGCCAAGGGCAGACACTTCACCCACTGAGCCCCCAGGTGCCCCCTAGTCCATTCTTGATGGACACACAGGTTGTTTCCATGGTGGGCAAGGATAGACTCCCTAGAAACAACCCAGAACACGTCCTTTGGGACACACGGGCACTTTTCACTGGGTGTGTATCCGTACAGTCGCCAATCACAGAGCACATCTATCTGCGTACTCCACCCACAAGGACTTCCAGGTAGCTTCCTGAGGGGCCCTGCCGGCCTGGGGGGCACCCCAGCAGCACGTCAGCGTCCCTGCTGCCTGGCTGCTCCATGTCCTGGCCGGCGCGGCTGCTGTGTGCCTTCCCCTGCTGCTCGGAGGGTGGTGGTTTCCACGTGCGCCTCCCTGACGGCAATGCTGCTGGGCACCTTCCCACGTGTTTACTGGGTACACGAGCATACCCTCGATCAGTGTAGCTCTGTTTCCTGTCTCCCTTCAAGCTGGACACTGTCTGGGCTCCTTAAGCTAAGAAATCAGGGGCCTCCTCGAAGGGCCCTGTTTCTGAGTTTTCCTGCACCTGGACGTGCAGCTGCAGGAGCAGCAGGTCTAAGACGTGGGTTTGCATCTGAGCGTCTGGGGGGCCACGGTCCTTGTTCCTCTTCCCCTGGTGGAGCTCACCTTCTGCTCCTTCACTCCTGGGCCTGCCTGGACATCCTGTTTGCATCGTTCAGTGGGTGGCCCTATCTGCTTGAAGGCCTGGGAGCTGGAATGGGTGGGGACTGGGGGGGGAGGATGCAAGTGTGCTCTTGGCCCACGAGGAGCCTCTGCTGTGATGAGGTCCTAAAGCGTGCCAACTCAGCACCCAAGGGTAGTCCCAGGGCAGCATGTGAGTGTGGACACCTGAGCAGGTTGTAGGCTGAGCATCTGGGCAGGGAGAAGGTCTGCCTTCCTGGAGAAGGCGGGTTATGGATGCCTGAAGGAGCAGAGGAGCTGAGGCCGTAGCCAGTGCACAGCCGGGAGGGAGGGGAGGACCCTGGGTGACCCCAGGAGGACAGCTTGTGGTTGCCATGGGCGATGGGGGCAAGCTGGTGGGGAGAGCACCTGGGGACGCTGTCTGTCCCGAGTGGCTGTGGGAGCTGCTAGCCCGGGGGCTGGGGTCAGTCACCTTGCCTGTCCCCCTCTATGTCTCTGCCCTCAGTACATGTACTGGACGATGCTCCAGCAGCTGACCCATCACACCGTCAATGGCTGCAACCTTCGGCCAGGGGACCTGTTGGCTTCTGGAACCATCAGCGGGCCGGTGAGTGTCTGGTTGCCTTGGGCACTGCCCATGTAGCCAGCCACCCCCACCCCCAACACACACAGACCTAAAGGCCCTCAGCTGGTCGTCCACAAGGGACCTCCCACCCAGGGTGGATGTATCCTAGGACTCTGACCCACAAGGATGCATGCGGGGCTTCCCTTCCAGGTCCAGACCTAAAGACACTGTCAGAATGGGAGGCCACATTTGTCTGTATAGAGGACAGAGTGACGTGTGTGGGGGGGAATCAGGGAGTGGCCACGGAGCCTGGCTGTCACTGGCTCTTGTTGGGCAGCCCCCAGAATGAGGTGGCGCCACTGCTGTGCCCCCCCATGCCACCATAAGCCCATGGTAGGGTCACAGAACCTTAGGGGCTGGTGGCTTTGGGGTGGTGTGTGTACCAGCACCTCCTGCAAGGTCCTGACCCCAGCCTCTTGGTGGATGGGAAATCTCTTCCCAGTGGAAGGGTGTCTGGCATGGCACCATCTGGGTACACTGCAGCCCCCAGGGCTGGCGGGGGCCCGGGCACATGGTTCCACACTCCCCGAGTCCCGAATAAAGCAAGCAGGGCACCATGCCGAGGTCCCACCGAGGCAGGGTCTTTGAGGGGCACAGCACCCTGTCCCTGCCCAGGGCTCCTAGGCTTTGCTAAGCATCCAGTCTGCGGCTGCCACACTCACCAACATGTGAATACACGCGAGGCTTTCTTCCCTTTCCTGTGCTGAAGGAGCCAGAGAGCTTCGGCTCCATGCTAGAGCTGTCGTGGAGGGGAACGAAGGCCATCGAGCTGGGGAACGGACAGACCAGGAGGTTTCTGCTGGATGGAGATGAAGTCGTCATAACAGGTGAGGGCAGCCAGGCCTCGCGGGCTCCGTCCCGCTCCTTCTGTTATGACCGCGTGGCGCTCCGGGCTGGCCGAGAAGCCATCTGTCCAGCTCGTCCCCGCGCTGGCATTCCCAGGCCCGTGTCTGCGCCTCGTGACCTTCCCCCCGGCCTTGGCCACCAGGGACTCTGAACCGGACCAGAGAGCCCACGGGAGTCCCGCTGTGTCTCCCTTCTGAGCGAAACTGTAAAGTGACCGCAGAAGTTCTGGGCTTTGCGGTGTGGAGGCCCGAGTCCTCTGACCCGGCCGAGCCAGTGACAGGTGTCCCAGCAGCTTGTTCTCAGGGGGTGAGGGCACCCCTCCTCTCCGGGGGCCATTCTGGCTGCTGTATGGTGTGACTCGGGGGGAAGGCCCCGTGATGGCCAGCAGCGCCCTCTTCACAGTCAGACCCAAGTCGGCCCCAGAGCCCCCTGGCTGTGTGACCTTCACCAAGCTGTCGAGCTCTCTGAGACTCCAGTTCCTCATTTTTAAAATGGAGTCAGTGATACAGAACTGACCCTCATGTGGCTGTGAGGATGAGGGGAGCCGGCTTACCCCTCCATGCCAGCACACCTGCTGGGAGTCCCACTGTGGGGTCCCAGTCGTGAACGGGACAAATGCACTGTCTGGTCTTCGGGAGTGCCTGGCAGGGTTCAACTGCTTGCCTGGGGTCTTGCCGCCCGCAGGTGCTGAAACCGAGGTCCCCGCCCACGTGGCTTATGCTGGGACCCTGACTCCTAACCCCTCTGATGGGGTGACAGACTGTTTTCCCTGTCGTCACTGTGGATTTTTCCAGACACACATTTTAGAATGCAATGCACACCTGCCCCAGCCCTCCATGCCCGTACTCTACGTCTGCTCTCGGCCTGCTGACCCACACGCCACTCCTGAGTGTCATATTGCCACCCTGTTTTCCTGGCCCCGTCTTGGTGCTGCTGACAGTTTACTCTGTGGGCTGGCACCTCGGCCCCATTCCACTCTCACAGCCTGCTGACATCCTTCTAAAGCGTCACGCCACCTCTGCAGCTGCCTGCCCCATGACACCACCCCTCCGTGCCTGGACTGCCAGCTTGTGCCAGGCCCCTGTGGTCCATCCTGCGCAGGGCACCTGGAGGATGCCCTTCAGGGCTGTGTTCCCGTCCCTCTGCTGCTCCAGGTTGCCTCCTGGCTCCCTATGGCCTCTTGCGTCTAATGCGCACCTGCTGCTCCTCTGATTCTGCTCCGCCCGCTGAGCCCCATCTAACACCTGCATGCCTTTGACTTAGATCTTGCTCAGCCCACACCAGGTCCCCTTTGGTCACTCAGGTAGACTCAGTCGGTGACAGCAGCAGCCTATCTAAAACACCGAATTCGGGTTCATCGTACGCACGTCTGTTCCCTAGCTCAGCTTCCTCGGGCTGCTGTAGCAAATGGCCACAAACTTGCTGGCTTAAAACAACAGAAACTTATTCTCTCCCAGTTCTGAGGGGCAGAAGTCTGAACCGCAAGGGTTGGCTCTAGGGGAGGACCCGTTCTGGCCTCTGCCACTGGCTAGTCAGTCGCCTGGCAGCCATCACCCAGCCTGCTCGGCCGTCCTCATGCAGATTTGTCCCAGCTGTCTGTCTCTGTCGTGCACTCACGGTGGCATTTAGGGCCCGCCCGGGTCATCTCCACATCTAAGATCCCTAATTTAACTCACACCTGCAAAAACTGCTCTGTTGGAAAACCGTCACGATCCCAGGGCCAAGGGCCTGAGGTCTTTGGGGTCATTGTGCAGCCGATTGCACGGTGCTTACAGGGCAGGCTCCAGGCCCTGCACGTCTCTGCAGGCTGACTGTGTGCCAGCCACACAGTAGGACTTGTGCGGTGGTTGGTTGATGAGGTGAAGTGGAGCTGGTAGAGAAGAGGCAGGCGGAGCTCAGGCTGCAGCACAGGGTACCCCAAATGGTCGGGAAGTACCCACTGCCCTTGCTGGTCCCACAGCCCTGTCACAGCCTAATTCCAGTTTCCCTGAGTTTATTGAGAACCTGTCAGGGACCAACCATGTTGTAGCACATATGCCTCCCTGACTCTGTCCTACATTCACAGGAACCCTTGGGCAAGGAATTGTTACCCTGATTTACAGAGCAAAGAGCTTGGGTTACCTGCTGGGATCACACTCGGGGAGAGCTGGGGTACAGCTCAGGTCTTCTTCGTGGCCATGGTCCTCTCCGTGGTCGTTGTCCTTTCCATGGTCATGATTCTCTCTATGGGCATGGTCCTCTCAGTGGCCTTGGTCTTCTTTGTGTCTGCAGTCCTCTCCATGGCCATGATCTTTTCAGTGGCCATGGTCCTCTCAGTGGCCATGATCCTCTCCATGGCCGTGGTCTTTTCAGTGGCCCTGGTTCTGTCCATGGCCATGGTTCTCTCTGTGGCTATGGTCCTCAGTGGCCATGGTCCTCTCTGTGGCTTAGTCATCTTTGTGGTCACAGTCCTCTCTATGGCCATGATCCTCTTTGTGGCCATGGTCCTCTCAGTGGCCCTGGTCTTCTTCGTGGCTGCAGTTCTCTCCATGGCCATGATCCTCTCTGTGGCTGTGGTCCTCTCAATGACCCTGGTCCTGTCTGTGGCCATGGTTCTCCCTCTGGCTATGGTCCTCAGTGGCCATGGTCCTCTCTGTGGCCCTGGTCTTCTTTGTAGCCACAGTCCTCTCCATTGCCATGGTCCTCTCAGTGGCCATGATCCTCTCCTTGGCCATGGTCCTCTCTGTGGCCTTGGTCTTCTTTGTGGTCACAGTCCTCTCCGTGGCCATGATCCTCTCTATGGCCGTTGTCCTCTCAATGGCCCTGGTCTTCTTCGTGGCTGCAGTTCTCTCCATGGCCATGTTCCTCTCTGGCCGTGGTCCTCTCTGGAGCCCTGGTCCTCTCTGGAGCCAGTCTTATTTCCAGGGTTCCTGTGATGCTCGCCGACCCTGCTGCAGACCCTCAGCCTGCCTTCAGTGCTGGAGCATTGAGCCCCGAAGCATATTCTGAAGTTCTGTCTGGGGAGGGAGATGGGAAGGGAGAGGAGAGAATTCTGGCTTCAGCTCTCTGTCCCTGTCCTGGGCCCCCTATCCCTCCAAGCTGTTTCAGGCGAGCAGTGGTCCAGGCTGGGGCAGAGGAGCCTGGTGCTCAGGCCGCTCCTGTGACCATGGCATCTGAGCCACCCACGGTGGGAGAAGGATGCGAGAGGCCATGAGGGCCGCTTACTGGTAGTCATGCGTGCCTTGCTCATGATGGAGTTATGGAGGCAGAGACACTCGGGAAAGGCAGTTCCTTGGTCTGCAGCAGCGAATGTTGGCAAGAGAGGAGGGACTTGGGAACAGGTTCATGGAATCTCTGGAACCAGGACGGGGAGTTAGGCCATGGGAGAGGTGTGGGTTGCATGTTAATAGAGAGATAAAGAAAAGAGACTTTCATGGAACTGCAGGGAGTGGGTGCAGGGGAGACCCCACTGTAGGCTCTGGCAGGAGGGAGTGCATGCATGTGGTGTGGGCAGTAGGACCTGGGTTCACCTGCCACCACCTGCAGGGCACCTGGCCCTGCTGCGCTGACTCCGGCTGGGAGCCACTCTGCATCCCTGTGGCCTGGTCCCCGCTCAAGCTGATGCCGCTCAGATGCCACCTTGTCATCTCCCAGCTCTGCCCTCACGGGGACTGCCCCCACATCCGTCTCTTACCCTCAGGAACGTGACGGGGCGCTCAGAGGTCCTGATGGCGCCGACACGGCAGCACATTCTGTCGGCCAAACATTTCTAGGTGCTTTACCTGTCACACACTTCCCCACGGGGCAGGGGCCCTGCTCATACCCACATTTCAGATGCAGCAACCATGGCCCAGGAAGATTCATGTCTCCCCACAGTCACATAGACAGTAAAAGGTGGAGCAGGATTTGACCCCAGGTGGCTGTGCTGCGGGGGTCCATGCTCTTAACCATCATGTCACCTTGTCCTTCTGTGACACAGCGTGACCCTCATTTCCAAGTCCCCCAACCACGCAGTGCTCAGCAGGAGAGGAGGCAGGTAAACCCTCAGCTCCACCAAGACTCTGAGCACTTGGATGCCGCCCATCCATCCCCAGGCCTGCCGTCTCTGCCCATCTGGCGTTCAGCCCGGGACCTGGAGGAGGTGTCTGCTCTGCAGACATTCGCGCAGCTCCCCGCGTGGACGTTTCTCACCCTCTGTCTGGTGGTTGACGGGTTGGTAGTTGTGCTCAGGGGTGGCTTTTTCCTTGGCATCCACAGTTATTTGTGTGGTTTTTTTGTTTTGTTTTGTTTTAAGATTTTATTTATTCATGAGAGAGAGAGAGAGAGAGAGGCAGAGACAGGCAGAGGGAGAAGCAGGCTCCATGCAGGGAGCCCGACATGGGACTCGATCCCGGGTCTCCAGGATCCCACCCTGGGCTGAAGGCGGCGCTAAACCGCTGAGCCACCTGGGCTGGCCCGGGATCCATAGTTATTTGGCAATGGTACTCAAACATCTCTCCGTGTGTTCCCCGAGGCTGCCCCCACCCCCAACCACCACGCAGGCGCCTTCGGGCAGGTCTATCCACCTGCTTTCCATCCCAACGTGGCTGCTTCGTTGGCCCGCTCTGGGGTCCCTGTGCAAGGCTGATGGGAGCGACAGGGCATGGACGCAGCAGCCCTCTTGTCCGGGATCCTAGACGGTGGCCCGGGTGGCTGTGCGAGGGGTCTCAACCCCGTCAGGGGAGCCACATGACTCCTGTGGAGCCCTGAGAGTCAGGATGGGTCTCTTTTTTCTCCGCTCTTGCTCGCTGGCTCCCTGACACTTGTGAGCCCTGCCAGTGGCGTCTATTCTTGTGCTCTCACCTTGGCCAACATTTTGGGCAGAGAGGCCTCCTATGCTCAGTGCCAAGTGCAGGTGCTGGTGCACGTGGGTCCTCTGCGCGGCCTGCCCTCTGGCCGTATCCCAAGGCTCCTCACCCTCCGTGTCTCCTGCCACCGCCCCCCCCACCCCCTCCAGCCCCATCTTCTTTAGGAGTTTTGTTTCCTTCTGTTGTTGATGTAGACTCTTCCCTGGTATTTATATTTCTTGGGCCATTTCCACAGGAATAAGAGAAGGAGAAAGTTAATGTGGAATCAGAGCTCCATCCCGAGCCAGAAGCTATTTAGCAGTAATCTTTACATAAGATGCAAAGGTCCGTGATGAGCACAACAGCAGCACGATGGTTTGATGGTTTACTGTGCACTTACCATGTGCCAGGAACCGTGCGCATCATTTTACACACATCACCACATTGAATTCCCCCAATGCTGTTCTGATTTACAGAAAAGCCCTTGGCGGCCCCGCGGGGTTAAGTACTTGGACCAGAACCATGGTTAGCAGGTGGAATGCCCCTGACTGCTTGGGATGCAAAGCCCAACACCTTCACCTCCCCACGAATGCAAGCCTCCCCCATCTGCTTTCCCCAATCAATTCCTTAGTTTGGTTTAGTGGTGTAACATGCTTGGGACTCCCCGAAGCTCTGGTGGCAGAGAGACCTCTGGTTTCCAGCCTGGCTCTGCCACTTGGGGCTGGTCCCGGGTCCCTGGGGTTCCTCTGAAAAGGGAGGCGCTGACAGGAGTGGCATTCCAGGAAGCTGGGCAGCTGGGCTGCAGCTGTGGATTCGCATTTGCGTGGGTGGGATGGAGTTGGGGGGTGGGCAGAGGGTCAGGAAGGGCCAGTGAGGTCAGGATGCAGGGCTCATACTCCAAAGAAGGGGGGTATGTTTCACCGTCCACTTCTATAATTGGTGGGAGGTGGGGGGCTGACCCTGCCCTCTTGGGTCCCTCTGTCCCTGCGGGGATACACCTGCCCCCAGCTGCTTCTCTCTAGACCTGGAACCAGCATCATGGGGTCTTGGGAAGGCTCTGGGGTCGCTCCCCATGGGTTGCAGCTGCTTTCATCCCCTGGACAGCTCTGCCCCTCAGGGGACATTTGGCAATGTCCGCAGAGAATCTTGGTTGGTGGCCATGCACGGTGAGCCCTCACTAGTGGGTGACACCCGGCCCAAGATGTCACTAGCGCTGGGGATGAGAAGTGCCATCTAGGCCACCTGCTGTACCAGCCATGACATGGGGAGGATGTGGCCAGCCTCACCTATGGGGTGGCCGGTCGGGAAATGAAATGATGGGATCGTGGATCTGTGTCCAGGAAGCAGGCTGTGCGTTAGTGGGACTGGTAGCTGTCCTGCTCCAGGGCCGGGGGCCCGTGATGGACTGAGCGTTGGGGTTGGGGCCGGGGCCAGGGGAGGAGGCTGGCGGGTCAGTGTTTGCGGAGAGGAAGGCCCTTTAAAGATGCTCCTGTTCTGACTTAGTCGCTTCGACACATTTCCTGGTGGACTTTTATGTCCTGGTGTCCACATGGGGCAGCAGAGGGCCCAGCCCCGGATTCTGTAGCAGGTGGGGGACGGGGGAGTCTGGTGGTGTTTTTCTGTACCTCAGGGTCACGAGCAGCCCTGCAGGAGCCCTCAGTCACCAGAGCCAGCGCTGCCCCCTCCCATCCCCAGCTCTGGCTTCCGCGGCCCGGGGCCTGGGGGGTCTGGGGAGTCTGACACTCACAACTCTGGGCGTTTCCATCCGCCCAGGCTCTCTCTGAACTGTAGCTGGAATGTGTCACCGTCTGGCCTGAAAGTCCCCAGTGGACCCTGGGGGGCTCCAGGATGAGATTCAAGCTCCACACCACGGCTCATCAGAGCTCCTGTAACCAGGCTCTCGGCCCCACGGCAGCTTCAGGCAGCACCTGCCTCTGGCCTGGGCCTCCATTCCTGTGCGGTGCCGGTCACCTGGTGCCCTTCTGGTGAACTCCTACCCACCCTTCAAATCCCAGCTCAGGGCTCCTCCCTTCCCCCTCTGAGCTCCTCCACGCTGGCCTCTCCGGAGCGCGCGCGGCCCCTCTAGCCGGGTCTGGACAGGCCCCGCCAGACCCTCCCCTGGTCCTTCCCCCACTTCTGTGGAGGTGGCATCGGGGTGCTGAGGTTCACGTGTGTTGAACATCTACTCTGCGATGTGCATCACGCTGGCGGCCCCAACGGAAGGCTTGCTGTTGCCGTTTGCAGATGTGGGGCTAGGCTTAGGTCACCACTTCCCGTGGCCACTGCCACAGGCGCCAGCTCTATCCAGGCAATGACGGGCTCCTGTCCTGTTTCCTGCACGTGAGCTCAGCCCCACGCCGTGGGTACTGTCCCCAGAGCCACTTCACAGAGGAGGAGACAGGGTTCTGCGGAGACCCATGGCCAGCAGGTGGAGCGGCCAGGTTTGGGAGTCCAGCCGTGTGGCCTCGGCCAATTAGTAGGCCTGGCCTTTGAACCCAAGCCCACTCGGGGAGGGTGACCCCCATCTGGAAAGCCACGGAGCCAGTGCTTCGGAGGGGCCTGGGCGGCAGAGCGTGCCTGGAGCTCCTCGTGGTCCTCCGTGGCTCTGCTTGGCCTCCGCTCGGCCTCCGCTTGGCCTCTGGGGAGAGTGATTCTTCTGTTTGAAATACGTGCCATCGTTTCCGCCTAGGGCCCAGCCACAGGCCCCCCGGGTGGTGTCCAGTGTGCCCGGCAGCCTCGTGGCTCACCCTGTCCTTCTCTGCCCCAGGACACTGCCAGGGGGACGGGTACCGTGTCGGCTTCGGCCAGTGTGCTGGGAAAGTGCTACCCGCCCTCCCGCCAGCGTGAGGTCGTCGGCGGTCCCGGACATCAGGAGCCCCGCGCCCCCCGCCTGCGGCATCAGCAGCCTCAGCGGCCTCTCTGTGGCTGTGGGCCTGGCTCTTCGTTAGTGGTAAATAAATCCACGGTGCTCGGCGTCCACGTGCTGAGCCCTGTGCTGTCGTGTGTGATGTCCACTTGTGTTCTTGGTTTGACCCAGAGGGTCGAGGCGCGTCCCACTTCCTTGAGAGACATTCTTGTGTTTCCTCATTGTTATTAGTGATGCTCATCAGGCATCCTTCCCATCAGACATCCCGGACCTCTCAGTGTTCGCTGGGGGGTGGAAAGAGAGTGGACCTACATTGGCCAGGGTCCTCAGAGAGACAGATATTCCTTATTTTAAGGAGTTGGTTCATGTGGCTGTGGGGCTGCTGGGTCCAAATTTGCAGGATGGGCCAGTGGGCTGGAGATGCAGGGAAGAGTTACAGGTTGAGTTTGAAGGTACTCTGCTGCGGAATTCCCTCCTCCTCAGGCAAGATCAGGCCTAGTTCTCTTAAGGCCTTCAGATGATTAGATGAGGCCCACCCCCATTATGGAAGATAATCTACTTTAGTCAAAGTTCACTTACTTAAATATTAATCTCTTTTTTATTTTTTTATTTTTATTTTTCATTTTTTTTTAAGATTATTTATTTATTCATAGAGAGACAGAGAGAAAGAGAGGCAGAGACACAGGCAGAGGGAGAAGCAGGCACCATGCAGAGAGCTTGATGTGGGACTCGATCCAGGGTCTCCAGAATCACGCCTGGGGCTGCAGGTGGCGCTAAACCGCTGCGCCACTGGGGTTGCCCCTAATCTCTTTTTTTAAAAAAGATTTTATTTATTCGTGAGAGACAGAGAGAGAGAAGCAGAGACACAGGCAGCGGGAGAAGCAGGCTCCGTGCAGGGAGTCTGACATGGGACTCAATCCCGGATCTCCAGGATCAGGCCCTGGGCTGAGGGTGGTGCTAAACTGCTGAGCCACCTGGGCTGCCCAAATATTAATCTCATCTGAAAAATGCCTCCACAGAAACCTCTAGACTAATGTTGGACCAAACATATGGGTATCATAGCCCAGCCAAGCGGATACATAAAATCATCCCAGCATCCCACACATCCAGTATTCCTTGTGGCTGCCTCATGGGGGTACACGAGGTGCAGACTTGGTCCACAGGCTCTGTGGCCATTTCAGCACATTGGGAACCTCGGGTGGAGCCGCCAGGATGTGGACACACACACCAGAACTGTGAGAGGGCAGAAAGGGGGCTAGGGGCTAGCATTGCTTCCCCTGTAAGCCCACGAGAATCCAGAGGGTGCACTCCACGCCCTCTCCTCCACCCTATCCATGGCAGACAGGCAGCCCCAGTCCCAGCCTAGTCCCTGGTTCCCACGGTGGCTTTTCCTGAGCCTGATGGACCTCACACCAGAGCCCGGGAGGATGATGATGATGCCATTCACTGAATCCCTAAAGCTTTATCGAGCGCCCCCTCTGTGCCAAGCACCGTTCTGGGCACAGGAGATGCAGCGGAGCACAGAACAGCCCCACCTCTGCCCTGTGGTGTTTATATCGCAGGAGGAAGGAGACAGATGATAAGCAAAGGGATGAGGAAGAGATAGTGTATAAGGTAGCGATGACTTCATAAGCAGGCTGCTCAGAGAAGGCTCGATGTCATCCTCAGTGCTTTCCTGCCCGGAGGCCGAAGGAAGTGAGGGAGCCAACTGGATGGTATCTGCAGAGAGAGAATGCCCCGGGCAGAAGGACTAGTGGTACAAAGCTCTGAGGACGGAGCGTGCTTATCACGTCTAGGGACATCGAGGAGGCTGCTCATTCTCCCATGAAAGCATTCTAGGGCCGGGAAGCGTGGGGTTTGTACGCAGCACCGCAGTGTCATGGACGAGCCACATGGCTCATCCTCGGCACATGGTTTTCATCCTCAAGGCCACCTCATGGTACCAGAGGCTGCTGGAGCTCCAGCCACTGTGCTTAAGCTCCAGGCCTGTAGAAGGAAGTCCAGAGGCAGGGCTTGGGGAGCATAGAAGCACCCCCCTTCCGGCTGAGTTATATCAGTTTAAGCAGCCGTTCTGGGAGTTCCAGATCACACTTTTCACCCAATTTCATGGGCAAGGACTTAGTCACAAGGCCACACCTCATTGCAAGGAAGTCTAGGATGTAATCTTTTTAGCTGCATACATTGTTTCTTCAGTTAAAACCAGAGCTCGGTGGCTAAGGAAGAGGAGGGGAGCGGCTGCTGGGGCAGCTGGTAGTCTCTGCAGCCCGCTTGCTCGGAGGCACACCTGCTCTCACGCAGCCGACCCTTCCATGGCGCCGAGCCCTGGGCCATAGTCTCCGATCTTTGCTGATTTCCTGGAAATCCTGTATAGTCCGGGTGGCGGCAGGGACTCCCAGGCCCCTATACCATCCGGATAAGATTGATCCAAACACTTACTCTCTGAATTTGGAAGGCCAGACTCTTCCTGGGGGGTGTGTGTTCCCAGGGCCACCTTCCCTTCCATGGGCTCTGCTGGAATCTGTTCGCAGCAGAGCTCTCCCAGAGGTCTCCGGCTCACAGACAAATGCCATTAAAATCATCATCACTCCACCTGGCCACACTGGTGCCAGGGAATGCTGGAATCGGCTCCTGAAACCACACACTTATACCCCCGCTGTGTACTTGAAGTGGAAATCTGCTGGGTGGGGCTGGGGAGCCCGGGACATACGGGCAGGTGGACCCAGACGCATCCACGTATCCACGCGGCCCGAGCACGCACCTGCCTGGGCTCCCTCCGGCCGGGACTCCTTGACCTGCAGCCGCCAGGAATACCTGGGGCGCCCCCGACCACAAGGGAATGAGTGCTCTGTGGTTTGGGAGCCGAGCTCATTGAAACATCTCTGTATGTGAGGACAAGAAATACACAAACACAGCATTCGTGGCCAAATCTTCTTTCTTTAGCCACGGTGTGTCGTGAACTGGAGGCTTTTTGAAGCTGTGGATGGAGCTTGCGATCTGGTGGCGTGCATCCCCAGGCACACTGGTCACCGTAATTACTGCATCTTCTTATTAATTCATATTTCATTTGTGCTTCCTGTCTCTAGGGGCCCTGGGGAGTGTAAATGGATGAATACACGACTGAGAGTACAATCCTTTAGACATGCCCCGACCAGGAGGAGCGAGCCCAGAGGTGTCTCTGGCAGGATGGGGTCTATGGGAGGTTATCCTGGAGGTGCTGATTGGACTTACGGACACCCTGCTGCAGGGAGGGAGGAGGGGGTAGGAGCCCTGTTGCTCCCACCACGGGCCCTCTATACCCTGCACCCTCTCCCCGATGTTGCTCCACCTTTGAGATGCCTGTTGCACATTTAGAACTTGTCCAAGAATGAGGCTAGCTTCAGGCCAACACCATATTTTTTTAATAAATTTATTTTTTATTGGTGTTCAATTTACCAACATACAGAATAACACCCAGTGCTCATCCCATCAAGCGCCCCCTTAAGTGCCTGTCACCCATTCACCCCCACCCCCCGCCCTCCTCCCCTTCCACCACCCCTACTTCATTTCCCAGAGTTAGGAGTCTTTATGTTCTGTCTCTGAACTCTTTATGTTCTTTCTGATATTTCCCACACATTTCTTCTCCCTTCCCTTATATTCCCTTTCACTATTATTTATATTCCCCAAATGAATGAGACCATATAATGTTTGTTCTTCTCTGATTGAGTTACTTCACTCAGCATAATACCCTCCAGTTCCATCCATGTTGAAGCAAATGGTGGGTATTTGTCGTTTCTAATGGCTGAGTAATACTCCATTGTATACATAGACCACATCTTCTTTATCCATTCATCTTTCAATGGACACCGAGGCTCCTTCCACAGTTTGGCTATTGAGGACATTGCTGCTAGAAACATCGGGGTGCAGGTGTCCCGGCGTTTCATTGCATCTGTATCTTTGGGGTAAATCCCCAACAGTGCAATTGCTGGGTCGTAGGGCAGGTCTATTTTTAACTCTTTGAGGAACCTCCACACAGTTTTCCAGAGTGGCTGCACCAGTTCACATTCCCACCAACAGTGTAAGAGGGTTCCCTTTTCTCCGCATCCTCTCCAACATTTGTGGTTTCCTACCTTGTTAATTTTCCCCATTCTCACTGGACAACACCATATTTTTGAGGACAAGGGAGCTTTAGGATTTGAAGTGCTGTATTGATTTTATCTCAAAGATTCCTGATGCAAAATGGACCACAAAAGTGGTTATGTATTTTTTTTCTTTCTTTAGTTTTGAAGCATGTATTTTTTAACGACCTCAGGAAAAATTAACGTGGCAGGGTTGCCTTCCAAAGCATGAATCTGCTTCCTGTAAATGCTCCTTATCTGCCCCCTCGGCAGGACCCTCGGGCCTGGGGGAGAAGCAGCAAGGACTCAGAGGAGCCACTGATCTACGGGAGCTGGAGACAGTGGATGCTTCCTTGCAGATTCTGCTTTTTTGTCTGTTTGGCTTTGTTTTTCATGGTCTCAGGCTAAGACTGGGGCCAGGCTTATTTCGAGACCAGTGCTCCAGTAGCTGGAGCAGGGAAACCTTTCTTGCAGCGGGATCGGGATGGGACATCTCCGTGTCCATGGAGGATGTGGCCTCCGCGATAACGGACCAGTGTTGTCTGATGATGTGCACAACGTCTGCCTCCTCCAGAGGTTCAGCTCCCGAGGGCAGGGCTAGCTGCTGCTCACGGGCTTTCTCCACTACCCAGCCTGGCGCTTGGCCAGCACAGTAGGCGCGCAGCACGTATTTGCTGAATGAATGAGTATCTGGGCGATCCCTGGGGACAGGATTAGGCCATATTCCTAGGTCTACCCCTAAACTGCGAGACCCACTGAGACCCATTTCTGCCTCAGTACTTAAGATGCATAAGCCATGCTATACACTGAAATAAAATACATCCTGTTCTCCTGCCTCGACGTACGTTTTCATAATGACAAAACAAAAATAGTTGCAGAACTATCTGTAGTTTTTCTATGATCGAAAATTGGCAAGACCTCAAAGTAACAGTTCTTTTTCTTTTTTAAATTGAAGTGTAACTAACATACAGTATTGTATTAGTTTCAGGTGTAGAGCTTCAGCCCTTGCTTACATCACCCCGTGTCCTCTTGCTCCCCGGCCTCCGATGAACCTACCTCCCCAACACGTTCCTTCTATTCTTTTTTTTTTAAAAAAATGCTACCACTTTTTTTTAAATTTTATTTATGATAGTCACAGAGAGAGAGAGAGAGAGAGGCAGAGACATAGGCAGAGGGAGAAGCAGGCTCCATGCACCGGGAGCCTGACGTGGGATTCGATCCCGGGTCTCCAGGATTGCGCCCTGGGCCAAAGGCAGGCGCTAAACCGCTGCGCCACCCAGGGATCCCCCCTCTATTCTCTTAATCAGACATAATGGCTCAAGCTCTGCACATGAGCCGTGCTGGGGTGGCAGTGTGGGGGTGAGCATTAAAGACACACAAATTCACGAGTTGTTTTATTAATTTTTTAAAAGTAAAATGTTAACATTTAAAATCTATCATTCTTAGTTTCACTAGAGTCGCTAATTACTTTGTCATAACCTAACTCTTGACATAATTCAGGGTTTTTATTTTATTTATTTATTCATTCATGAGAAACAGAGAGAGAGAGAGGCAGAGACACAGGCAGAGGGAGAAGCAGGCTCCATGCAGGGATCCCGATGTGGGACTCGATCCCAGATCTCCAGGATCAGGCCCCAAGCTGAAGGCAGATGCTCAACTACTGAGCCACTCAGGGATCCCCAATCGCATTTTAATCCTTTAGATTCATCTCTCAATAAAATCTGAATTATGGGGGACACCTGGGTGGCTCAGCAGTTAAGCATCTGCTTTTGGCTCAGGGCGTGATCCCAGGGTTCCAGGATCGAGTCCCACATTGGGCTCCCTGCATGGGGCCTGCTTCTGCCTGTGTCTCTGCCTCTCTCTCTGTGTCTCTCATGAAAAAATATAATCATAAAAAATAAATAAATAAAATGCAAATTGAATGATACTCAAAATGTACAAAATGTGGAGTCTCACAAAACTCTAATATAAAATTTATTTTATATGCATTTTTCAGTTACTTTTCTTTGATAACATTCAAAATGTCCATTAAAATTAAAGGCAAGATACAAATTATAATTGAAGAACATTAACGTTTCATATCAAAATTATTTCAATCAAGCTGAAATGTTTAAATTGATTTTTTAAAATTTCAATTAAATCATTTACATACTTCTCATAAAAATAAAACTATTTGCAATCCTAGTGTTTAGTGTCCATCACGTTGCCAAAATAATTCATATCACTCTTGAGTCCTGATGAGGCCTAATGTATACATAAATTAATACGAATCAGTTAATATTGCCAAGTGTGCCCTCATTGCCATGTGCAGCTGTTGTGACTACCAGGCTGAATCTGTACGTGCCTCCAGAAGCAGAAATTGGAAAAAGAGCAAGAAAATGGGTATTTGTTACAACTGCAAAATGCCACTGGGTTGGGCCTGAGTCAGTTGCATTTGTGCTGAGAACATTTAACCCACTAACCAATCACCTTTCCTTTTACCCATTTTCTTTTTAATGCTGCCCTGGGTCCCCACGGTCAGGGACGAACCCACCTGCCACCGTGGCCCCGACCCACCGCAGACCTGCGTGGCATCCACACACTGTTGCTCCGAGGACACGGTGCAGGGCCGGGGGAGGCCGCCCGGCAGGTGTCACTCACGAGAGGGGCGCCTGTGGTGCAGGTCGTGATGCCAGGTGGACTCTTGGGGGCTCGCCGGGCCCCGGGACTCTTACATGAGTTTGCACGTCTATCTGCCTCATGCTGGGCCCTGAGAAGCGTGAGTCCTAGGGGAGGACCCCCGACCCAGGGGTAAGGGCAGGACGGCTCCCGCACCTCCCTGACATTTGGTGTGTGAGTGAAGAGACGTGTTCCTCTCTGACACCCGAGGGAGTGGCAGAGCCGAGGCAGGACCCAGAGCTCCGAGCTTCCAGGGCAGATGCTTCTCTCCGGCAGGCAGAGTCTGGTGCTTGGAACTTTTTTTTTTAAGATTTTTTTTTAAAGATTTTATTTACTTATTCATGAGAGACACACAGAAAGAGAGAGAGAGAGAGGCAGGGACACAGGCAGAGGGAGAAGCAGGCTCCACGCAGGGAGCCCGATGCGGGACTCGATCCCAGGTCTCCAGGATCAGGCCCTGGGCCGACGGCGGCGCTAAACCGCTGAGCCACCCGGGCTGCCCAGGTGCTTGGAACTTTGGCCTCGACCCGTGGTTTGCGTGCGAACCCCTGTCGCATGGGAGCTGCTCAGAAATGTGTGCACGGATGTTCGCCACAGCCCTGCTTGTGGAGCCCAGGCTCCAGCTCCGGGGCGTCCGGTCCCTTGGCCTTGGCCTTCTGGGCTCACCGTCCCGGGCCCCCACTCTGCCTACAGGGTGAGGCCCGACTCTCCTCACGTTGTGGACTAATGGGCATGCCCCGAGGGTGGCTGACGCTACCGACTGTGACTACCTGGGAGCCTATTGATCAGCTGTGTCCCCTGCGGTCCCCCTTCACTGTGTCAGGCCAGAGGACGCTCTTTCTCTCGGAGGAGGGGACCCAGCGGGACTTAGCCAGGGTGCCCGTGGCTTTGCTGCAGCCGAGTGGAGAGAGAGAGAGAGGGAGGACCGGAGTGTATAAAGAGTCCCAGGGGCATCGGGGACTGCCACTCCAGTCCTCGTGCCCGAATATTCAAAGTTAGAAAATCGGTTTGGGGCCGTGGCTGGGCCACGCCTAACATCTGTTGGCAGGAAGAAGACCACGGGCCCAGCGCTGGCGGTGCTCCCTTGTCTCTCCGCATCTGTTCTCCATCCTTCCCTGCCCTGCTGTGTCCCCAGGGGCTGACACCGCCCAGGCTCATGCCCTCTGCCTCCTGGTGAGAGTGGGCAGCGGAGGCTTAAGGCGAGAGTGGAGGGCAGGAGGAGAAAGCAGCTGGGAGCAGTTGTTCTCACTCCTTCCCTTCTGGGCCAGGGTCCTGGGGTGGCTGTGTCCTGCTGTGTCCCTCTACCGATGGCTCACAGCTCCTCCGGGCACATGGCTGTGACCCTTGCTGGCTCCTGGTACTGCGGCCCCCTCCCCCAAGCAAGGGATGGCAACGGCTTCTCATTGTCATCGATTCCGAGTTACTCAATGTCCCTTAATGGTTCTTTTAGACCTGCCTACGCTGCTGAGAATAGTCCCTAAATTAAGCCCTCCTTGATGAATCCTTTGAGTGTCTGGAGTGATGATGTCTTGGGTTTCCTGGGAATACTGGGGAACGAGTCTGAGGGCTCAGGGAGATGGGAATGTTGGGGTGAGTCTGTCACGTGCAAGTGGTTCAGTCACCCCAAACCCAACCTGTCTAGGGGGCCCTGAGGATGATTCTATCACAAAGGCATTGAGAATGTGCTAGTAAGGTGGGGGGGGGGGTCCTCCAGCATTCTTGTAGAACTCTCCCTCAGGGTGGAGACAATGATGTTCTTGCACGAAGTTTCCAGATGTCAGTGGTAATAACGGGGTCCTATGGACTGGAAGGGGCCAGGTGGTCCGGGAGACCCAATGGCGTAGGGAGGGTCTGCAGCACACAGGGATACCGTGTGGAGCTTCTAACCATCCCCAGTGGGAGACTCAGAACAGCAGCCCAACTGTAGAGGATTCAGGAGGAGACGATGCAGGGCTGTCCCCGGGAGATGTGTGTGGAAGTACATCTTTTGAAAGGTCTCGCATTTGAAAATGTTCATGTGCCAACTACATGCCCATCAGAAGACATCCAGGGCAGAGAAGGCGGTCAGTAATCCAGTGGGGATGTTGACCCCTTCCCTTATCCACTCCAGTGCTTGCTCGGTGGTGCCACCAGCTAAGCGGCCAAATGGAAGGGATATGGTGGGATATGGGGTCAGCAACACGGCCCCCCCCTCACTGAGGCTCATTTGCTCCATCATTTCTAGATATACACCCTGTCAATGAATGAGGTCAACGTCCCATCCCTGGGACTGGGCTGTGGGGACAGGCCAGCCCCTTGCGGGCAGGTTGATTGCCCTGGACCCTGTCTGTCATGGAGGGTGGTAGGAAGAGCTTCATATTCTGTATATGGGCTTGCCATCCCTGCCTCCCCAGCATTTGTAGGATGTTATTTATCTCACTGACATGACCTCCCACCAAAGGAATTGCAGCCTTGGACTCCTGCCCCAGAAGGCCTCTTGTGTACCACGTGCCTCATCACCCAGAAGCGGTTGGCATGATGGAAATTTGGAATGTCCTGTGGGAGGCTCAGTTCTGGTGGCTGACCTATAGGACGCAGTGTTTACCTTGAACCAGAGGCTGTATGGTGCCACCTTCCCCCTACCTGGATGATCCTGGTCTGGGAACCAAGGGATGGAGGCACAAGTGAATCCTCTGGCTGTTACACTAATAACCCACTTACAGTATTTCTGGTTTTCATCCTTGTATCCTTGGCCTTGGTGGTTTTGAGAATTCTTAGGAAAAAGAAATGCTTCCACCAGAGTACACGGTTATGGGTGTGTTAGGTTAGAAACTGAGATCCTCCTGTGGCCATTGGGTCTCCTCTGACTGGCCCAGGAGGGCAGAGAAGGGGATGACTGCACTGTTGGGGTGATCTATCCCAACAGCCAGTGGGAAGTGGGGGTGCTTCTCCACAGTGTGGGGGGCAAGGAGGATGGGTTCTGGAACCCAGAGGTTTACCGAGGAGCCATCCTACACCCCTACACCCCCATTCTGTAGGTCTGAGGTGGGGGTGTGAACTTGGATTCCTAACAAACCCCCAATGTGGCTGATACCATTATCCTAAAACCATAGTCTGAGTAGTGCCGTCCTAGGGCACCTATTCCTGCTGAGAAGGTGAGGCCTTCACACCCTCTTCCTGTGCTTTGTGGGTTGGTAGAGACTGGCAACCCAGTGAAGACAGGGCACCAGGAATCCAGATCCTTCCACGGATGAAGATATGGGACATTCTGTGAGGTAGGATACTCCACCAGCCAAGGGAACCCCAGAATAGGTAGACGGGACGTGAATGATGCTCAAGCTGGGCCTGGTGACCAGCCACAGAAGGGAGGACTCTAACAGCTGTGCTTTATAGCAATTGTTTATTTACTCACCCAGCGGTGGATGGGTCCAGGTGGGAATGAGGCTACACAGCTATCGCGCCCTCCCCTGACAACATGGGGGTGGATGGAACTTTATGTTTCCCCTATGGGGAGCACATGTACACCTCTTCCCCATCCAAGCGAAGTTCATGAATGACACCATGTGCTCACAGGGGTGGGTTGTCCTGTTTCCAGGACGTTAACATATATGAGTCACTTTGCGCGGGATCCCCTGACTATGAGGTTCGGTCATTTTGGCCCATGGCAGAGCCCGAGGAGACAGTGGAGAGCTGAAGGTGAGAGATCCGGGTGTATGTTTCCCCACGTTCTCCCTGCTGCCTGTGGCGTGGGAAGGAGTCTTGACCGTCTCCCTGTGGCCACGGCTCCCGTTGGGTGACCCTCTCCCATGGTCACAGTCCGTGGGTTCTGAGAACGCTCTCCTCCTTGCCACTTCTGGCCAATCCCACGTTTCCCTCAGCCCTGCCTGACCTCTAGACATCCTTTTGCTAAGCCCTCAAACTGTGGACCACTTTGGGTGTGCCATGGCTTTCCTGCTAGGATGCGTGCTGCCTGCCTTGGTCCCGAAGAGAAGCTCCGCAGGAGGGAGGCAGAGCCTTGCTGACTGTCAAGGACGTGAGGACCTCGGGGGGAGGGCCAATATCACTGAGGCTGTCTACCCCTCTGGACACAGCCAACCTGGGTGTGGACAGAATGGCTGGAAATGGGGGTGTGGACCCTGGGAGCTCAGCAGGGGCACCTCTCCAGAGACAGCGCCCCCGGCCAGGGGGGGCCATGCAGGTTGTCCACCATAGGCGGCAGGGCCGGTCTTCGACGGTGAGTCCGGGGGGCGGAGGGGCATGGAACCACAGCAGTGGACACACAGGTCAGGCGGTTCTCCACCTGCTATTTGACCGCATGGCCAGCTCCTTTCAGACTGGGCTGGCCTCCGAGTTCTGGGACAAGGTTATGGGTGACAGAGGCCTGGGTCTTCCAATTCCATAAAAACATATGGACATTTGAGTGGTTGGAAAAAATGCAATAGAGATGCTGGGAAGTGATGCTCGGGGCTGGTGAGGCTCGTGTCCTGTCACTCCTGTCAGCCTATCTGAACACACTCAGCAGCCTCGCGTCTCTGCACGCCTGTCACTCTGTCCGCTCCCGCCTATTTTTTGCTGCCACACCTGTCCTTTTCCAGACTGCGTTCCTTCACATGGCCCATCATCCAGATGCCTTTAATTGCCCCCATATACCACTACCACGGAATGCATTTTACATCAGACCTCACTGAGGGTTCGAGGGTACATGATGGGGCTGCACAGGGCATGGGGCCCTCAGCAGCCTGCAGTGGCCCCTGGATACCTTGTCTGGAAAATCCTCCACCTATTCTCTGCAGGGGAACCTGTTCTCTGGTCGAGTTTTCCCTTAACCCTTGGGCTGCAGCCAACTTCACAGACCTCTCCCCCTGCGTGCTTTCATTTCCTCTCTACCCGCTTCTGGTCTTTAAAAGTTCAGTTCGTTTCTCTTGCTGGACAGTTTGTCTCTCTGTCCACAACCCAATCTCATCTCAGCTGGCCAGGAACTGGCTGAGAGGCTCTGACCACAAAGACCACCCCCTCATCCTTAGCAGCACAGAGCAATAGCAGAAGCTCCAAATTCCCTTTAATAGGTTCAAATGCGCAGCAGGCCTCCCTCCCCAGTGAGTGTCTTAGGTGGAGGGGCTATGGTTGAAGTGTGTATTTCCCACTGTCCTGAGCAAGCTCCCAGGACTCGTGACACCTGTCTTCATCTTTCTTTGGTCTCTTGGAACACATATAATAGGGCAAATGAAAGTGATCCAAGTACTGGATTATAGGAGTCTGAATAATTGTGTACACCCACTAGATGGCATGTTCTGTTGCCACTCAAAAGATAAATAGGGGGCAGCCCGGGTGGCTCAGCGGTTTAGCACCACCTTCAGCCCAGGATGTTATCCTGGAGAGCCAGGATCGAGTCCCACATTGGTCTCCCCACATGGAGCCTGCTTCTCCCTCTGCCTGTGTGTCTGCCTCTCTCTCTCTGTTTCTCATGAATAAATAAATAAAATCTTAAAAAAAAAAGATAAATAGGAAGACCATGGCAGAAACATGCTCATGGGGTAATGTTGGGGGGGGGGGTATAATTTTAAATTAGATAACTGATAACATTTATAGAAAATGTATCTTGCATTTGGACAAAGATTAGAAGGGAGCATATGGATACTCAATGAAAATCACTGTTTTGTTGGAGGCTTGGATGGGGCATGATCTTTTTATTTTTCATCTTTTCTGAAATGTTATTTCCCCTTGCCACCAAAAAAAACCCCAAAAAACAAAACAAACCAAAACCCTCACAAACCCAGTCCAGAGATAGGGTGGGAGATATCAGCAAATCTCAGTGTGGAAAAGAATGAAGTGGGATCACAAGATCCTCAGGGCAATGCTCCTCAAACTTGAGGGTGTCCCCAGCTGCATGGTGGCCCTTGCTAGCAGATTCCTGGGCACCGCCTCCACGGACATGGATTCTGGAGGTCTGAACTGGGCACAGGATTCTGGATTCCCAGCGAGCTCCTCACCACCACACATGTGCTTCGTTCCTCATCACAGTTTGGGTCGCACGGCCCTAGGGCACCTGCTTTTCACTCCTGAGAATTCCAGAGAATCTCCAAGTGAGGTCTTGACACCGCCCCCTTGTTCTTTGGGATCTGTTCCTAGCTGATGGGGAGTTGGTTCTGATTTACATCATAAATCCATGCTGATGAGTTTTCACAGAAGTGCTGGGTGTCTCTGAGGTAGGCTGCATAGCCAGGGCTGCTGCTGGGCCTGAGGCAACGCACGAGGTCCTTGCTCTAGATCCTTCCTGCATACAGTCTCCACTGCATTGGGGCTCACTGCCCCGTCCAGCTGTCCCTTTGTGCATCCCACATAGCGTGTGTGTGTGTGTGTGTGTGTGTGTGTGTGGGCAGGGGGAGACAGCTGAACAGGCCCTGGAATGTGCCTAAACAACTGTTGCCTTGTTCACTCTCAGGGGTCACCTAGTGGTAACAGGGCTCTGGAGACCCATTTCCCAGTGCCTAGGTTGGAGCTGGACCCAGGGCTGGGATGCAGGCAATGGGAAGGGAGTGCTGTGCTTTTTCACAGATGCAGGTCTCTCCTGATGGGGATGGCAGGCTGTGCCTTGGAGGGGAGGGGGTTTGGGTGGTCTAACCTCATAGCATGTGCTTTCACAGATGACAATGACAATGATGTAAATGACTAGACACCGTATCCCTTGAGGTCAGGTGCTGGGAGAGGTTGCTGTGAGTATCCCTCTGGCCAGTGGTTCTGGCTGGGAGGTTTGGCCTGGGAAGTGGCCCCGGGAAGTTGAGGAAAGTTCAGGGCTCCAGGCTGTGCAGGGAGGGGCCCCCAGAACCCATGCCCCTCCTGGCTCAGACCTCTGGCTTCTCCTGGGGTGGTGGAGTCAAGGAAGGACATTGAGGTTGGTCCATGTTCCTCCATTCCATCCTCACAACAACCTTGTGAGGTAGACATGTTTCCCTCATTTTCCAGATGAGAGAATTGGGGCTCAGAGAGGCTGAGTGACTTATTTGGGGTCACATAACAGGAAGCAAATGAGCCAGGACTTGGGAGCAGTGCAATGGGTTCTGGGATCTTGCCACAAGGTCATGGATGAAGGTGATGGGGGAGGAGGGAGGCCTCGAGGGCACTCAGTATCAGCAACCTGTTCCCAGCGCCCCATATGTCCCCTCCCATCCTTTCAGCACAGGAGCCTTGCACCAAACAAGGGAGGTGGTGAAGCTTTTCCTCCCCATTGTGACAGGAGGGGACCAAGGCACGGAGAGGTGGCGGGACTTGCTCATGGCCACACGGCTTTTGAATGATTGAGGATGAGGCCCAGGACTCTCGGTCCAGTGCTCACCCTGCAGATGGAGCCTGCCCACAAGACTGCTCCATGGAATAAATTTCTGTGTAAAGAGGTCAGCCAACAATTAACTGTGTGGCCAGAGGAGACACTGCTGGAGCCGTGACCTCCCCGCCTGCTGGAATCCCCTGCAGCCGCTGGGATGATGGGTAGGCGATGCGACAGGAAGGCGTCCATGCTCTAAGAGGAGGTGGTGCAACATCGTGCATACGGTACGAATAGGACTATTTAAAAAGATACGTGTAAAAAAGCTTGGGAGAAATATATCAAAATGGCGGCTTTTGGGAGGTGGGATTATAAGTGTTATTTCCACTTTTCCTTCTATTTTTCTGTATTTTTCCCAATTCCCAAAATGCACATTTCATTCATGACAGGAAAAATAGACCCCTCTCTGTTTTAGTTTTAAAAATACTGCTGGGAAGCAGCCCCATGCCTTATGTGAAGTTGGTGAGGCCTTGGCCTTCGCCACCGTTCCCTGGAGGCCCAATGGGGACATCTGTGCCCCAAGCTGCTGGGGCTCATGCGGGTGTGGCTTTGCCCTGTCAGGGCAGAGCGTGTCATCACATGGAGGGCACTATGGCGTGACGATGGGTGTCTGCCCCGGGTCCTGTCCCGGCAGGTGCCCAGGAGCCAGGGCACAGGGCCACCCCCCAGTCCCACGGAGACTCCCCAGCCTGGACCAGCCTCTGGACTCCGGGGCCAGCGCTCTCATCTCCAGGCTGGGCCCCGCTGAGCCCCCGCAGGTGGGGCCCCAGTGAACCTCCTCCGTCTGGGGCCAGGTCCACCCCCAGCTGCGTGGGCCGGCAGCCAGGGGACACAGAGGTCCCCCCACACCCGCACCTCAGTCATCCAGGTGCTGCTCCTCCCAGGTGGACGTGGGAATGGCGCTGTAGGGGTCCATGATGACCTTGGCGCAGCGAATGATCATCACCACGAGGAAGAGGCAGAGGAAGACGAAGCAGGCCAGGGTCAGCCCTTTGTCCACGTCGACATAGACGGGCTCGGGCGTGGGCTCCTCCATGTCGGGGCTGCGGCCGCGGGCTCCTCGTGCAGCCGGGGGCTGACCGGTACCATCTTCCACCCCTGCGGAGAGCCGGGGCGGTGGGGAGGCAGGGCCGGCCCGGGCTGGGGACACGGGCCCCTCCTGAGCGTAAGGACGGGCCACGGACGCAGGCGTCCTTTCAGGGACCCGGCCCTGAACCTCGGGGCCAAGCCCCGCGGAGGCCTCCTGGGCAGGGGGAGAGGTGACAGGGTGCTGGCAGGGGTGGGCCTGGGGTGCAGGTGGGGCGTGTGGGGAGCGGGCTCTGCACTGCGTCCACTGCCCGACACCCTCAGGACGGACAGCATCCTGATGCTCTCGACTGTGCCAGGCCGCTGCCCGAGGGTGAGCAGGGAGCCCTAACGGGTGGCGTCATTGGCACGTTCGTGAAACGAGCAGAAGCCCTACTTGGGACAGCACGTGTGGACGGCTGCAGGGGCTCCGCTGTCACTGCCGGGGGCGGGGGGGGCGTGGAGGGTCTGCATCCCGTCCCCACGCCGCCTCCCCAGGGACTTGTGAGCAGGGCTTGAAGGCACAGGTGTGGCAGGAGGATGGGTGAGGGCAGCCACAGGGGCCCCATCCCAGCCCGGCAGGGACCTGTAAGACCCTGCAGTGACTCCGTGGGTCCCGCCTGCGCCTCCCTGCTGAGGGCAGCGACAACACGCAGGCACCAGGCCACATGGGGGGTGAGGTGGCCTTGCGGTCCTTGTGGCCCCTGGCCCCAGGGCCGGTGAGGCCATGCTCTGCTAGGATCCAGGAGCCACCTGCAGCAGGACTCGCCCTACACGTGACACCAGCACCTCACCCCCGATTCCTCTGAGCACTAACTGTGGTTGTACCTTCACATCGCTGTGTCATCTCCTCATCAGTGGAGGGACTGAGCCACAGATGGAGGGAGTGACTCCCGCTCAGCCTCCGCCTGCCTCTCCCTCCGCTGCCGGGGGGCCAGGTGGGCTCCGTCCCCTCCCCCCGCCCCCCGGCCTTCAGGAGGACGTGGAGGCCAGCTTCAGGTGGGCAGGTCCGGACACATCCATAACCACCAGCGACCATACTCCCCCCTGGCCTGGACCTTGCCTGCCTCCCCACCCCTGCCCGGGGGCACTGACCTGCAGTCGGAGTGGTCACCAGGTCACAAGGGCCACTGGGAGGACACGCACTCTGGGTCGGGCCACCCCGGGAGGTCAGGCCAGAGGCTGGACATCACCGCAGCTGAGAGCTGTTCACGCTGACAGCAGGCCCCTGCATGGGCAGCCACTGAAACAGAACAGGACAGATGGCCCTAGATGCTGTCAGGCTGGCAGGAAGGACCAGCTTGGGGGCTCCTCCCTGGGCTTGGCGGAGGGGCCCAAACACTTTGTTCCAATGCTGGTTTTTCTTTCCTTCTTTCTTTTACAAATGATAGTGCCTTAAAATTTTTTTTTTGTAAAATATACATAACATTTGCCATAGTGACCACTGTGACATGTCCAGGTCAGTGGCATTGAGGACGTTCACGCGGCTATGCAACCATCCCCACCATCCATCTCCAGAACTCTTCATCCTGCAAAAAGGAAGCTCAGTCCCTGTTAAACCACCAGGCCCTGGCCCCACCGTCTCCTTTCTGCTCTATGAACTTGACTCCTCCCAGGACCTCACATGCACAGAATCCTACAGAATTTGTCCTTTTGTGACTGGCTGACTTCACTGAGCACAGTGTCCTCTGGATGCATCCACACTGTAGCAGGGGTCAGGATTTCCCTCCTTGGTAAGGCTGAGTCGTGTTCCAACGCATGCGTGTGCCACGGGTGTTTACCCATTCCCCTGTGCATGGAGGATTGGGTTGTCTCCATGCCCTGCTGCTGTGGACAATGCTTCTCTGAATATGAGTGTACAAATATCTCGAAACCCTGCTTCAATTCCTTTGGGAATATATATCTGGAAGCCACATTGCTGGATCAGTGTTATTCTATTTTTAATTTTTTGAGGACTAATTTTTTTAAAGATTTTATTTATTTGAGAGAGTGAGACAGAGATAGCATGAGCCCGGGGGAGAGGGAGAGGGAGACTCCCTGCTGAGCGAGCAGCTTGATGTGGGGCTCCATCCCAGGACCCCAAGATCATGACCTGAGCCAAAGGCAGACACTTAGCCAACCGAGCCACCCAGCTGCCTTGAGGACTAAACGTAACATTTTTGTACAAGTACTTGTACACAGTTCAAAATTCAAAAAGCACAAGGAGAAAGGAGTGAAAACTTCCTCCACCCCCAGTAATCCAGCTCATCTGTGGAGAGACAGCTGTTCCAAGCAGAGCCTCGTACATCCTTTTGATCTGAAGGTATATTCTCTGCACATATGAGAAAATACGGATGCTTATGTATTTGTTATTTACACAAATGCAAGTCTGTTATACAAACTGTTCTACGTCTTACTTTTTTTTTTACCGTTCTTTTTTGCCGATTAGACATTTAGATGGTTTCTCGTCTTTTGTTTATCATGCAACAATGGGAATATGACCAAAAGCTATGTCGTTTTGCACGTCTGAGTACATCTGTAAATTAAATTTTGTCAGATGCAATTGCCATCCTTAAGGATATATCCAAATTAGAATTCAAATAGATATAGAAGTCTATACCTAGAAGTCTGTGCCTGTGTAAACTTCTACTGTTGTCCTACAACCTTGAAAACTGTTATCAAGTTCTTCAATTTTTCCCAATTTGGGGGAAAATGTTATCCAGAGATATTTTTTCCCTAGGTTGAAAAAAAAATATACAGTGAACATAGATATATTTACCACTCACGCTCTACAGTTGTTAACATTTTGCTATATTTATTTTATTTCATTTTATTCCATTTTATCCATCTATACATCCTTCTTATTTTTTGGATGCAGTTCAAAGAAAGAGGGAGGTATTAGCATACTTAAAGCACCTCAGCATGCATATCATTAATTAGAATTCAATACTTGTTTATAGCTTTTTGAAAAGTGAAACTCACCTACAGTGAAATGCATGAATCTTAAGTGTGTCATTCTGGAGATCTGACAGGTGCATGTGCCTTTGTAACTCTTGGGAGTATTTTTATTGTTCATTTCTGCTAGTGACTGAGGTTAAACATCTTAAGATCCATTTGTATTTCCTTTTTGTGAAGGAAAAAGGTCAGTTTATTTCTTTTATCTATTTTTCTATTGGAATTTTGTTCTCTTTTGTGACTTTGGAAGCAGAGTGTTGAGATAAATATATGGATTTTTATTTGTTCATCTGATTTTTATTTTCTTCTGTTTGTGATTTTTTTTCTTTATCCCTGATTCCTGCTCCTAGTTCTTCCTCTTTTACCACCTGATTTTAGTCATTGGTATTAGCTCTCTGATTGTTGCGTTGCTCTTTTACATGTGCTTACATTTCTATAATTTGAATTGTCAATGTTAAGTATCTTTTTATTCCCAGCTATTACACATGAAGAAATTAGAGAACTTGTTCTAATTTCCACCTTTCCCCCCATTCTTTACATTTTAGTTGGTTCTGTTATTTTCCGGTGGTGAAATTACATCACATTTACATATTGTTTTAATCTCAATTTTCAGGGATCCCTGGGTGGTTCAGTGGTTTAGTGCCTGCCTTTGGCCCAGAGCATGATCCTGGAGTCCTGGGATCGAGTCCTGCATCGGGCTCCCTGCATGGAGCCTGCTTCTCCCTCTGCCTGTGTCTCTGCCTCTCTCTCTCTCTCTCTCTCTGTCTCTCATGAATAAATAAATAAAATATTTTTTTAAAAAAGTTGTTTAAAAAGAAATCTCAATTTTCCAGTGAGACACATTCAGTGTCCACATAGTCCTTCCGCTGGGGTTTTCCTGGCAGCTGGGATGTTCTCCAGCATGACTTTTGAGAAAGAAGGCCTCAAGGGAAGAATATTCCCCGAAGTCTCACCTGTTGGCTTCTTTGAAAATAATATACCTTTTTCTCTGACTGCCTTAAAGATTTCTCTTTGTCTTTGCTTTACTGCAGATGAGCCTGGGTGTGGTCTTCCCTGTATTTTCCTATGTAGTATTTGTACTCCTCCTTCCATCTCACTTCATGTCTCATCAATTTTTGAAAACTTTTGGCCCTTCCCCTCGTCAAATGTTCATTTGTCCTTTTCTCTCACTTACCCTTTCTGGCTCTCCAAATACACATAGACTTTTTCATTATGTTGATCTGTCTCTAATGCTTTATTCCTGTATTTTTTCTTCTCATGCTGTGGTTTGAATACTTTCTTCTGAAGCAACTTCCAGTCCATTCACCTTTTCTTCTGCTCTGTCCAGTTAGCTGTTAATTTAGCTATTCAAATTTCCATTTAAACCATACTTTTCAGTTGTGTAATTTCCCTTGGATCCTTTAAAAAAATTTCTAGCTCTCCAGTGAAACTTTCAACCTTGTTACCTATTTCCTTAAACATATTAATCACAATTTTTTATTTTTAAATTTTTTTTAAGATTTAATTTTATTTTTTTAAAGATTTTATTTATTTATTCATAGAGACACACACAGAGAGAGAGAGAGAGAGAGAGAGAGAGGCAGAGACACAGGCAGAGGGAGAAGTAGGCTCCATGCAGGAAGCCTGATGTGGGACTCGATCCCGGGTCTCCAGGATCGTACCCCCGGCTGCAGGCAGCGCCAAACCGCTGTGCCACCAGGGCTGCCCTAATCACAATTTTTTAAAGACCATATTTGACAACTCTAATGTTTGGGTCATCTGTGGATCTGCTTCTATTGTTTATTTTTTCTTTTGGTTCAATTTTTTTTTTTAAGATTTTATCTATTCATTCATGAGAGACACAGGAAGAGAGAGAGGCAGAGACACAGGCAGAGGGAGAAGCAGGCTCCATGCAGGGAGCCTGATGTGGGACTTGCTCCCTGGTCCCCAGGATCACGTCCTGGACTGAAGGCAGGCACTAAACCACTGAGTCACCCAGGGATACCCTCAATTTCTTGATATATCTGATAAAACTTTCACTGGGATATCAAGCATTGATATGAACAATGCTTGACTCTGGATGACATTATTCTTCTTATTCTTTGGCAGAGTGGGTTCAGTGCCTGCTCTGGTAAGCAGCTAGAATTTAGGCAGGTGAGCTAATCCAATAGAGGACTGAGCTCACTTGAAGCGGGGTTTACTTCTTGTTAACCAGGCTAGTGACCACTTCTGCTTTGACAAAACTCTATGATCTTGTGCTTCAAGATTCTGAATCGAGAACCTGGAGTGTTTCCTTCGGCTGTTTCTTCTTGGCATGTCTTGAATTCAAGTTTTTCTCTTCAATGTGTTGAGACAGATGAAAACTGTGTGAGGCAAACTATCCAGAATTATTCAGCAACTGATATTTGAATCTCCACAAGAGCATGGACTCTAATAACACTGGTCATTAGCTAATGGCCACTAATGATTACATGGAAGCCCAGACCTAGGCCTGAGGACATATGTGTTTGATCAAAGTTCTCCTGTTTCTTTGCTCAGGGATTTTGAAAGCTGTTCACTGCAGCATTGTTGTAACAGTAAAAAAAACTGAGAACAAACTGAGTGTCAGTTTTGTAGTGGTTAAAGCTGCCATGATATAAATCTGTGTCATGGAATACTGTGAGGCCATTAAAAAGAAACATACACGTGTGCACACAAACGAGGTCAAAGAAATGTTCTTAAGTGGAAAAGTTGAGGAACAATAAATATGATATGATTTTTACAAAATAAAAAGAGCTTTTGGGCGTGCCTGGGTGATGCAGTCAAACATCTGAGTCTTGGTATCAGCTCAGGTTCGTGATCTCAGGGTCCTGAGATTGAGGCCCGAGTCTAGCTCCACACTCAGCGGAGAGGCTACTTGAGAGTCTGTCTCCCTCTCTCCTCCCACTCATGCTATCACTCTTTCTCTCTCTCATATAAATAAATAAATCTTAAAAAGAACTTTTAAATATCAGTATGTACACACACTTGTTTAGGGGTGGGAGGTTAGGGCCCTACTCATTGCTAGATTGAGACCTGCTTCTGCTTTAATTGGGAGATTTAAGAAAAGGGTAAGCAATATTATTATAAGTGTCTACATTTCCATCATGCAGAATTTGTTTTTTTTTTAAGTTTATTTATTTATTTATGATAGTCACACACACAGAGAGAGGGGCAGAGACACAGGCAGAGGGAGAAGCAGGCTCCATGCACCGGGAGCCCGACGTGGGATTCGATCCCGGGTCTCCAGGATCACGCCCTGGGCCAAAGGCAGGCGCCAAACCGCTGCACCACCCAGGAATCCCCAGAATTTGTAACTATCACCTAATCGTATTTGCTTTTCCTTTTTGTTTCCATCAATATATTCCTCTCTTGTAACCACTAACCTACAGAGTCATCTCCTCTCACCCTATCTAGCAGTAACACCATCCTGAGTGTGGTATGCAGTTTCCATTCTGGGCATCCATGGAAATCCTAGGGTTCCTTGAACCATACTTTGAAAACACATTCAGGGACACCTGGGTGGCTCAGTGGTTGAGCATCTGCCTTCGGCTCAGGGCGTGATCCCAGAGTCCCAGGATCAAGTTTCACAGTGGGCTCCCTGCAGGGAACCTGCTTCTCCCTCTGCCTATGTCTCTGCTTCCCTCCCTCCCTCCCTCTCTTCCTCCCTCCCTCCCTCCCTCCCTCCCTCTCTCCCTCCCTCCCTCTCTCCCTCCCTCCCTCTCTCTCTCTCTTTCTCTGTGTGTGTCTCTAATGAAGAAATAAATAAAATCTTAAAAAAAAAAAAAAGAAAACATGTCCACTTCACAGACAAAGAGACCGGAATATAGGGAGAAGATGGAGTTTTCTCAGGATCTCAGAGCAATGGAATAGCTGAGTTGGGAGCAAACCCATCTTTCTGACCCTGGCCACAGGCCTTGTGGTACTGATGCCTCATGGTTGCTGGTGGCTCTTGAGGAAGGCTGAATGTGCTGGAGTGGCACAGCAGGACTCTGGCCTCTGAAATCCCAGGCCCAGGGTCTGACTTAAGTTATTAATGATACCCTGCACAGACTGTAGAGGTCAGGCCTCAGAGAGAGAGACTTTTGATCACCCCTGTCTTGTCTGGGGCCAGGATTGGGCTCTATAACCTTGGAATAGGCTCCAGAAGAAGATTATCAGTGTTTTCTGGATCCTTCCGGCTGGGAGGAATGCCAAGGATGCAGACTCAAAAAAAACAGATTCAACTTTCCGCCCTCCAGATGGAGTGTGCTCATTAACCTTAATTACCGGGCAGACACAAGTGCCATCCAGCTCTGTTTCAGAGTGAGGACACAACACCCGGGAGAGATAGTAACCCAGAACTCAGCTGCCTTTCCCAGGGAGCTGAGGGACTGGCCTTCCTGAAGGCCCGCTCAGGGCTTGCCAACATAGCTGAACTGTCCTTCAGCATGGGGCCTGCACGAGCTGGGGGCTCCATCTGCCACCTTCCTGGGGAGACTGGAGGTGAGCCTGTTTCAGAGGCAGGGACTCTGGCCAGTGAATGACCCCAAGGGGACTGGCTGCTGGACTACCTCAGCATACTCACCAGAGCCTGCAGTGTTAGGGTTCAGGTATAGCAGATCCAAATGGAGAAGAGTCCTGCCAAATGCCACAATTCAAATATAGAGCCTGGGAAGAAGTATATAAGTCAGGGTTTTCGGGAAAAACTAGCAATAAGTGTACACAAATATAGGATCTAAGTATAAATCTGTGTCCTTCTTCAGGGCTGGGGGTGGGAGGCCCAGATCCTTGATTTTATGCTGATATATTTGTTTCTGTCCATACATGTGTCTCCGTCTGCTAGGGGTGGCTTATGCAACAAGAGTGTCTGTCAACGTCTCAGTTCTGGAGGCTGGAAGTCTGGGTTAGGATCTGGCAGGGTTTATTTTCGGTGAGGGCTCTCTTCCTGGAGTCCCCACGGTCACCTTCTCACCATGACCTTGCCTCAATGTGCGTGCATGCAAAGAGGGAGAGGTTGCTCTCTCTTCTTCTTTTTATAAAGTCACCAATCTATTCAGAATAAGACCCTGACCTTTGTCACTGCATCTGACCTCCTAAAATCCCTCTCCCCAAATACAATCACACTGGGTGTCAGGATATCAATAAATGAATTGGGGGGGGGCATAATTCAGTCTGCGGCAATGTGTGAGTTCCTCAAGGGAAGGGTCCACGTCTGCCGGAGGGGCAGAGCGATCTGGAGCCAGGCCAGGCTCACACTGTGTGGGCACACAGGCAATGTTGAGAGGATGAGGACCGATGCTTGGCCATGGCCATCCAGACACCACTAGTCAGAAGACGAGATGATTGAAAAAACATTGCCGCTTGTTATTGTGGGGATAAACTTGAGGCTGTACCGACGCAGTGAACCCACCCAGAAAACAAAGACCAGAGCTGGTCACGAGCCATCGTCAGCCGGTTCTATAAATAGTAGCGGAGCCATTATGAAAGGTGACCTGTCAGAATCACTTCCCCGGATAGCAGATGGGTTAAGTGGATGGTGTTTGCTCAGGACAGAGAAGTTATCCAGTGTTTTAACCTCACACCAGTCACATTGTCCTGTGGGACTGCACTTGGTGGCCTCGCTCATCCGTCAGGGTAATTAGCAGGCTGGTCAGTGTATGTTCAGAGGTGATTAAGATCGTGACATCTACCAGGACTGGAGAGAGGTGTGGAGGGGATGGTATTCATGGAATACTGTAGTTAGGACTTGTCTTCCAATATTTAAACCTCTCTTATAGCTAAAGAACCTTCCAGAGCAAAGAGGCAGAAAAAAGCAACACCACTTTGGATAAAAGGGAAGAGGATGTGTCTGCCACGAGAGCGCATCATCACTGTGCCATGCTTGTGCAACCCATCGGACAATCTGCCTTCTCATTCTAGAATAGATGCTGATGCTGCCGGTATCACTGGGATCTCCTTGGACTCCCTTAACCAGTCAGTGTGCACACTTCCCAGCCTCTGCATGTTTTGCTCCTAGCAGCTCACATCTAACAGTTCCTTAGACAGCCCTTGGGTCACTGCAGCTGCCCCATTCATGCAAGCAGGGAGCTGGAAGTGCCTGGGAGTTCATGCCACTTGTGCCCTCGAGGACTCTTAGCCCATCCAGATTGAAGAAGATGCTGCCATTGGGAGACTCACCATCAGGAAATCAGGTGCTAACAGAAGGCCAGGGATGAGACTAGAGATATGAGATGTGTTGCTCATGGATCCTGCCAGCAACCACCTCAGCAGAAGCCAGGGATAGAAATGAGATTATCCAAGAAAGACCTTTGGAAGACTCTCTCATCAAATGGAGTGCATCCCTGTGACACACATGGGCAACACACAATAGTTCTGAGATTGTTATACTGGTAGAAACACTGCCCATGGCGTCTGAAAGGGACAGAGAAGATAGGATGAAAGAAGGCTGCTGGGTTCTCAGAATTCTGTAGCAGAACACAGGCTGATGGGAATGATTGCCATAAACATGTCCTGCCCTTCAGGAACATGAAAGAATGACTCTCCAGGCAACAGCTTTGGCCCAGGGGACAGAGATATGGGTATAGAGGGTGAAGCCTTGAACCCCAGATTATTCCCAGGCCTTGAAAATGAATGGAGTTTTTCTGGTGGAATTTTGGAATTGCATGGGACTGATGACTCCTTTTTTTCCTTATTTTTTTCTCTTTTGAAATGGGAATGTGTGTAACTATTTTTTTTTTAAGATTTTATTTATTTATCATGAGAGACACAGAGAGAGGCAGAGACCTAGGCAGAGGGAAAAGCAGCCTCCCTGCGGGGAGCCCAATGTGGGACTTGATCCCAGGACCCAAGGATCATGACCTGAGCCAAAGGCAGACGCTCAACCACTGAGCCACCCAGGCGTCCCATGTGTGTAACTATTGTCCTATGCCTGTCCCATCACTGTATTTTTGGAGTAGATAACTCCTTTTCCACGTCCCCACAGGTGGAAAGGGATTTTATCCCAGATGGATCACATGCAGAGTGTAACCAATACCTAAATCAGACAACTGAAATGAGATTTTGGACTTCAGGTTGACAGTATAATGGGTTGAAAGGGGTGAATTCATACAGGATAGACACGAATATTTGGAGGCCAGAAAGCAGGCTGCAGGAGGTTGAATAATTACCACCCCCACCCCCAAGAAATCCACAAGGAATCTTCAGAACCTATGAATGTTATCTTAAATAGCACAAGGAACTTTGCAGATGTGATAGCTAAGGATCTTGCGATGGGGTGAATCTCCTAGGTTTTCTGGCTGAGTGCTCCACGTAACTGCCACTGTCCTTGTAAGCGTGAGGCGGAGGGAGGTTTGGCTGTAGCAGGGGAGGAAATGTGATCATGGAGCAGAGATGGTGTCAGGAGGCCAGGAGGCCAGAAAGAACCAGCCTGTCAACACCTTGATTTTGCCCCCTTAGGATTCATTTTGGACCTGTGACCTCCAGAGCTGTAGGAACACACATTTACATGATTCTAAAGCACTGAGGTTTGTGGCAGGTTGTCACAGAGGCAAGAGGAAGTCACAATCCTTTTGACTCTTACAGCACATCTTTAAGAGGCAGAAGGCTATTTTTGCTTTCTTTCCCCAGGATTGGAGAAATTGAAACAAACCGACCAAGGGCACACAAGAACATGATGTCTGGCTACCAGACGAGGAGTGACTCACTGGCAGACTGTCAGAAAAATAAGTTTCCTTAAAAGGGAACCGAAAACCC
Organism: Canis aureus; assembly: GCF_053574225.1. NCBI lineage: Eukaryota > Metazoa > Chordata > Mammalia > Carnivora > Canidae > Canis > Canis aureus. Next base: position 58,111,685 of record NC_135612.1, on the reverse strand, counting down.
AAATGAGGGAGGAACGTGTGCAGCAGCTTTGGGTGCTGATGCAGTCATAGGAGGCAGCCACAGCTGGGGAAAGGGGAGGGAGACAGTGACAGACAGAGAGTCGCCCTGATGGTCACACTGAGGCCCGGGCCCTGGTGCTCTGGGTGCCCCAGCTCTTCCCAGCCTGCTGACCCACCACACGCAATAGTGGTAACAGGCCGGAGCAAGAACACTGGCAGAGACCCCAGGGGGCAAAGGAGGGCGAGAGGGCAAGGCTGCTTCTCGTCCTTACCCTGAGGAGTCCATTCTTTGAGGGTGAACCTGGTAAACCTCCATTCCTCACACAATCACCCCCCAGTATAGGACACCCCTGGAAAAAGCACCTTCACTTCTGGGAGGCAGTGCACCAAACAGGACCAAGAAGAGACTCGCTTTCCAGTGGTTGTGAGGAACAGATGTAGGAAAGAAAGGGTAACCCCGCTCTGTCTCCCTAATGCTGTGGAGGGCACTGTGGTGCCTGGGGACTGCTCTGACTCCAGAGACTCGGGGACCTGGGTTCGCATCCTGGCTGTGTGGTTTGCTTGAAGAAGGTGCTCTATTGGGCCTCAGTCCCTCTGCCTCTGCCTGTCAGATGCAGCTGTTACTGTGCTTATGGGCCATAACTGGGGTCCGATGACAGGGCCACACCTTTCCTATGGCCCGTGAGCACAGGACAGGACACACTTTGGAGGTTTCAAATTATTCCCCATCTGCTCAGAGCCTGCCTTCTCTCCGCTTCACTTGTCTGACATCCCCGAATGGGGCCCTGGGCCTGCCTGGCTTCAGCTGGCTTTTGGACCCTTCTCTTCTTCTCAGCCAGCATATGTCCCCAGTTACCTGCTTAGCCTGCGGCTTCAGTGTGCAAATTTGGATGTGGAGTCCAGGCCGATGCCGTGTGCTTGCTGGGTGAGGACCTTCATGCCCCGTCCCAACTTGGCCTGAGGTCTCGCCGCTTGTCTCCAAGGGTGACAACTGTCCCTGGTTTCCTCCCCACGGTGGCCCTGTTTGTGCCTTCCACTGCGACACCCCCAACCTCTGGGAGGACCAGGTCAAGTCCTGTCCGCAACCCCCGCAGGTCAGGTGCCTCCACTATTTCCAAGCTTTCTGGAAACATTAAAGAGAAATGTTCTTATCCCACAAGTAAAGAAAATCTGAGATGAATGCAAGTCAACCACAAGCCCTCTGAGCAAAATAAAATTGCTTGAAGAGGCACTTTATCCAAGGCGCAATGAATCGGAGTGAAAAATTCAGGGGGAGGAAGACAGGGAGAGAAGAAAAAAAAACCAGTAAGGCGCTAATTACAGTGCAAACAATTGTCATAAATAAAGATACAGAACAATGCAAATGTTAAAAATAATTTTTGAAATAAGTTACATGATCAAAAGGTTTTATAAATATACTTTGTACCTCAAATTCCAAATTATTTTGATGAAAATGAGTGGGGTGGAGGTGGAAAGAAATTAGAGCACAATGCATTTTTTATATTATTTGGGCAATGTCAGGAAGTATTGCTTTAAAATTGATAGAAAAAACAGGATCTGATATGTGTTTGAGCATTTAAAGCTAACACTGGTAGAATGGCCTGGAATATTTGAATAGTATGGATTAAGAAGCTGAATAGACATTTTTCCTGCCTGTAGGGAATACGAGTTATTTTCAGATGTTCACGGAACATTTACGAAAATTGATTTCATATAAATTTACAAAGAAAACATCCATACATTTTTAAATGTGGAAGCTTTATAAGCTGTATTCTCTGACCACAAAGAAAAAAAAAATTAAGCAAACCAACAAACCCACAAGTCATTTTGATTAATTTTTTTTAAATTGAGTTCATTAAAAAACTGAGGTGAATTATAGAATATTTAGAAAATCATTCTAATGAGAATACCACCTATTAAAAGTTATGAGATGAGGTGAGCGACAGCTGTTACTGCCCTCAGGGGCAAATTCGTACCTTTCATTACTGAACCAGAAGAATCAAATGCAGTGACACAAGGAATCCAGCAGGACGGTTATATAAACAACATCGAGAGGATCCAGAAGATGGGATCAGTAAAATTAAGAGCAAATATTCATAATTCACAAGAACAGAAAATCAGTAGCATTAAAAATAAACCATTAAGAAAGTTCTCTAAAATAGTTTAAGCTTGGATAAACCCCTGGAAAAAAAGAGAGCGAAATGGGCACACACACATCTCCAAGAATGAGAAGGAGATGCAGCCACAGAGAGGAAGGAAATCGATTATAGACACCAGGCAGTGCTACGTGGAGCTCCGCCAATACATTTAAAAAATTCAATGTTGGAATGTTTTCCAGAATGTGAAGGGTCAAAACTGACCCAAAGTGTTATTAGAAGCCCCAACACACAACCTCCAGGAGGGCTTGTTGAGAGTTTCTACTTGGCCCGAGGTGTGCTGGTGTCCGGCAGCCAGAGCAAGGTCAGGTGCACGAACTACATCGGGGCACCGGCGGTTCCTGTCCTGAGAGCTGGGGGTAGCCCGGCGGCCACCATCAACGTTCTTCTTCCCTTGTACATTTATGTTCCTCCTCGCCATGTAGGGACCACAAAACAACACATTTCCTGTGAACTCTTCTCTGGAATGGCTCAAACTCCAATACCGTCTACTTTGAGTATGTTTCTTGTGATTAAGAAGTCCCCAAGGTGCTTATTTATGACCAAAGGGCTAGTTTGCTCATGCCTTCCAGATGGAGTGTCCCCTTGAGGCCAAAGGAGGCCACGTCACCCAGGAAGCCGGTGGACGTCAGGAAGTCTACTCCAGTGTCTGTGGCAACAGTTCAACTGGGGTGGTCCCTCAGGGGAGCTTCCCAGCATTCCTCAGTGCTCTGCCCAGAGTCCCTAGAGTCACCCCCACATGTGGGCCATGTTCCTAGGACACAAGACAGCCTCCAGGATAAGTGAACTGGGACTAACCTAAGGGTCCAGAGCTTCAGGGATTGGAGCCATTCCTCTCTCAGAGAACCCAGCTCTGCGCAGGGTCCTGCCCCAAGCCTAATGCTCTTGTCCCCATGATGATTTTATCTCAGGGCTTTTATTGCTCCTTCCTCCCTTTGGGTATCACTTAACTACTGGGACAGGTTTAACTTGCATCTTGGTGGGAAAGGGGTAGAGTCTCGATCGTTTCCATTCCTGAGGCTTCCAGGCTTCTCGCAAATATGCCAGCCTCCCCCGGGGCACCTCCCACGGTCTGCGTATCAGCACTTTATGTCCCAGAGAGAAATGTTCATTTTCCACCTTTTGACTATCCTGCTATAGAGAACCAACATGACATTGGGAAACAGCTATCTATACCTCGTCCCTCATTAGAAAACTCTGAAGGCCGTGTCCTGGGTCCCCGGGGGCTGTGGCTCTACCCAACAGGACGGAGCTGTGTCTGCTCTCTCTCTGGGGGTGTGTGTGTTAGGCGTGTGGCAAAAAGAGACACTTTCTTTTGATCGTATTTCCCCCAAATTCATGCAAGTCCCCCTTGCAAGCTACACACAAATTGATTTCCTGTGTCTGAAGGGTGAACAGACAAAAGCCGCCGTCTTGAGAACCAGGGGAGAGAGGTCTCTTTTCCAAAGGACATATTTCATTTGTTCCCAGCCTGGAGTTGAGATGTCCCCATTTCCCCTGCTCACCACTTTACACGAGTCCTACAGCAGCGGAGGGGCTGATGGCTCACACCTACCCTACCGCATTTGCAAAAGTAACTTGAGCTTTGGTTTTGGATCTTCTGCCTTAATGCAGAATCAGAAGTGGAGGCTTCAGAGGTCACGCCATCCAGAGCCCGTATTCAGAAGGAGGGAGACTGGTGCTCAGGGAGACAAGTGGTGGGATCCAGGGTCCCCCCCAGGGGACCCAGACCCTGGAATCTTGCAGGCGGCGAGTGCCTTGGCGTTATCCATGGTACCTCCAACTAGATTCTCTGGTGTCCTTGAGCTGCTTCCAATGGCAGAAGGTAGGTTCTGATGCCAGGACACGAGGGAGAAAATTCGTCTTGTGTTTCAGTGCGTGCCAATTATAAGCTGGGCCTCTCTTCCACTATGGGCTGCATGGTAGCACAGCTCCTCAGGGAATTAGGGAAAAATGTAGGAAATGAGACAAGACTGCCAGGGATGAAGTCTGGTGGAGATCCAAGCAGATAAGGGGTTGGCATCCCATTTAAATGATTATGATATTGGTTACAGGTTTCTGGTTAATAAGTTCCACCAAATTATGGAAGTTCTCTACCTAGCTGGGACAAAGTACTTATTTTTCTTTTAATTTTAAACAATTTTTTTAAAAAGATTTTATTTATTTATTCATGAGAGACACAGTAAGAGGCAGAGACACAAGCAGAGGGAGAAGCAGGCTCCCTTTGGGGACCCCGATGCGGGACTCGATTCTGGGACCCCGGGAACATGACTGGAGCCAAAGGCAGATGCTCAACCACTGAGCCACCCAGGTGCCCCCAAAGTACTTATATTCTCTAAGTTTCAATACCTTATATAGAACACAAGGGATGATAATAACACAGGCCTCATAGGACTGTTGTCAGGATCGGATAAAACACATGAAGCTCCTAGCACAGTGCCTCACACACAGTAAACACATGGTAAAATGTGCTATTTTTATTGGTTCTAGGATTCTAATGAGTTTCGGGATTTCCTAAGATAAACATGTGTTTTTTTTTTCCTTTGTCTCTGAGTAGATAGAAATCTCCATGTTGCAACAACTGTATATCCTGGAGCAAATCCTACTCGGTATGTTATCTTTTAATGCATGGTTGGATTTGAATATTAATATTTTATGTGAGGTTGTTACAGTCATTACTAAGTAAAATGGAATCTATTGATTTTGTGTGTGCTATTTTTTTAAGATTTTGTTTATTTATTTGAGATATATATATAGAGAGAGGGAGAGCACGAGTTGTGGGGAGCGGCAGGCAGAGGGAGAGGGAGAAGCAGATGCCCTGCTGAGCAGGGAGCCCAATGTGGGACTCGATTCCAGGACCCTGAAATCATGATCTGAGCCAAAGGCAGATGCTTCACCGACTGAGCCACCCAGGGGCCCCTGTGTGTGCTATTTTGTTAAATTTTTTGTATCTAATTTTTTGTATTTTGTTAAATTTTTGTGCTAATTTATAAGCACAAATTGGGGGAGATTTCTTTGTGATTCTGTGCTGTTTAGTGGTTTAAAGAAGAGGAATTATCTGCTCCTCAGAACAGTTTTGAACTCAGCCTATAATCATTTTTTTGTGTGTGTGGGAAATTGGTGATGGATAGCACTGTTTAATTTTTGAACAGATGATGTGTATTTGGATTTTCTACCTCTAACAGCAATTTGAGAAATCTATTATATTTTTACAAAATTGTCCATATTATATACATATTCAATTTCAGTGACATAAAAGCATGCACAGTATTATCTTGTTATTTTTTATGTGTCACTCTTGCTTGTGATTATCTGCTTATTTCTTATTGCACACATTACTTGGTTGTGTTTTCTCTTGGTCAGAACTTCCATAAATGTCTCCATTTTGTTAGTATTTTAAAATTATTGATACTACATATCCACTGTTTGATTTCTCTTGCTTTCCAAAGAATTACTCTTGTCATCCGTTATTTTACCTTTTTAAATCAATATTACCTACGGCATTTTTTTCCTGCCAATACTTTATTTGAAGCAGGTAAACATGCAGAAAATTAGAGAATATAGTGAGTATCTGTACTATTCAGCTTTAACCAATATTTACCTTTTGTCATATTCATTCCCTTTTTCTAAAACAAACAAGACAGAACTTAATTATATATTTTAACCAGACCCCATGCCCCATTTTTATGTTTTTACTATACAAACAGGTATTCACACACAACATTGAGTGCTATTTGCTGCAGTTATTAGGTCTTTTTCTTGTTTGGCGTTTGGACTTTATTCTAGGTATCATTTCTTCATTGGTCCTGTGCTTTGAAAATTCTCCCCCACGCCCCCAGTCTGTGGCTTGTCTTTTAATTTGTTCATAGAATCTTATTTATTCTTGCTCAGATGTTTTAAATTTTAATGGCCTCATTAATCTCTTCCTTTATAATTTATGCTTTCTGTGACTCCTTAAATCCTTTCCTATCTTAAAGTCAAATATCTTCATACACATATATAATTTTCTCTTTCCTAAAATTAGGACATTTTGGTTTTCTTCCTTAGGTCAGTGATCCATCTGAAATGGATTTTCCTGTGGTCTGACATGGGGTTCAGATTTATGTCTTCCTGTATGTAGAAAGAGTTGTCGTATCCCTGATGACTGACTAGCCTGCCTTTCTGCCGTGACTTGTAACCTCAAGTTACCGTGTAAACATGAGATCACCCCGGGCTCCCTATGCTTTTATACGTGTCTGCTGGCTATCCCTGCACCAATACCACACGGTCTGAATTCACCTGATACTGGCTTTATAATTTTTTTTAAAGATTTTTAGTTTATTTATTCATGAGAGACACAGAGAGGCAGAGACACAGGCAGAGGGAAAAGCAGGTTCCATGCAGGGAGCCCGACGTGGGACTCGATCCCAGGACTCCGGGGTCACGCCCTGGGCGGAAGGTGGCGCTAAACCATTGAGCCACCCGGAGCTGCCCTGACACTGGCTTGATAATACATCTTGATAACATGCCAGTCCACGCCCCACCCCATGGGACTTTTATTCAAAAGCAGCGTGGCTCCTTGTACGTGTTACGATCATCTGATCATCTCATTGGGATGTTGATTGGAACTGCATTGAATTTTAGATCAGTAGCAATGAATTACTGTCTGTATGATACAGTATTACCTTTTCCCACTCATGAATTAGCCATTTAGGCTTTCATTCATGTCCATTCATCATGTTTTGACCATCTGGCCACGGGAAAATGCATTTTCTGTTTGTAAACTCCTGGGAACTCTGCAGTTTATGATAGGCATTAGCTTGTTCCCTTTTGCATTTTCTATTGGGTTGTCATGTGTATATACAAACAACAGAGATTTTTTTATATATGAGCTTTAAATTCCACAGCTTCCCAAGTTCTATTATTAATTTGTTTATCTTCTATTTAGAAAATCAGTGTCAGGACGCCTGGGTGGCTCAGTCAGTTGAGCTTCCGATTCGAGGTTTCAGTGCAGGTTGTGATGTCAGGGTCCTGGGATCGAGCTCCACATTGGGCTCTGAGATCAGCTTAGAGTCTGCTTCTCCCTGTCCCTCTGCTTCTCCCCCTGCTCTCTCTCTAAAATAATAAATAAATAAAATCTTAAAAAAAAAAAAAAAGAAAACCAATGTCTGCAAGGAATACTTTTTCTTTTCCTGTTGAATCTGATCACAAGCAAAATAGTCAACTGTGGGGGTGACAGGGGGCATCCTTGTCTTGTTCCTTATTTCAAAGGGAATATTTCTAATCTTTCATCATAAAAATGATGAGTTTTGTAGGTCTGAGTTTGCCTCTTTCTGCTTTTATTAGTTTTTGTTGTTCTTTATTTTAGCTTCACAGGTTGACAGTTTAATAAATTTATTTTCAATCTTTCTTGTTATATATAACAATAATTTTTAAGGCTATGGATTTTTTAAGTATGATTTTTTTGCTACATGCATGGAATATATGTTATTGTCTGTGGATTTTATAGATCATTTTTCTCATTGCTTTAATTTTTACATAGTTTTGGATTTTTATTTTGATTTAAAGTTTCTTTGGAAATATGATTTTTCAAGAATTATTAAATAGTTAGAAAATTTTATTTATTTAAAAACATTTGTTTTTGGGATCCCTGGGTGGCGCAGCGGTTTGGCGCCTGCCTTTGGCCCAGGGCGCGATCCTGGAGACCTGGGATCGAATCCCACGTCGGGCTCCCGGTGCATGGAGCCTGCTTCTCCCTCTGCCTGTGTCTCTGCCTCTCTCTCTCTCTCTCTCTCTGTGTGACTGTCATAAATAAATAAAAAATTAAAAAAAATTTTGTTTTTAGTTCTATTACACTGTGGCCAGAAAACATAGCCTCTTCAGATTTTACTCTTTGTGGTTTGTGTATGTGTGTGTGTGTGTGTGTGTGTACATGATTAATTTTTGGAAAATATTTCATGGACATTTACAAAATTTGCTATTCTCTGTTTTAGGCATGTGAGATTTTATATGTATTCATTAGACCAAGATTATTCATTATGTTATTAGAATCCTCTTCCCTCATGGCTATTGGATCCATCCAACTTTAAATTTATATTCATTTTTATGGAAATTAAAGATTCTGAATTTAAAATTTTATGGAAATTTAAAACCATCCACAAAGTAGAGATAGTAAAGAATCTTTGCCAAACCCAACGTCATTAAGATCTTCTATGTTTGCTCCCAGCAATCACTCAACTAAATGTCTGTGTGTGGTGTTAAGTAAAGTTCATTCTTTCCCCAAAGGGGATCCAGTTCTCTTGATTCATTTATTGAAAAGACCATCTTTCCTCCTAATGAACCACCATGGCACTTTGTTGCAAGTCAAGTGATCTGCGTAGGTGGGTTGATGTGCTGACTTTGAAGTACATCCACAAATCCTTTGAAAAGGTGGAGTCCATGGTGCCTCCCCTTGAGTCTGAGGGGGGTCTCTGTGGCCCCATCATGAATAAAAGGAGGTAGAAGTGACTTCGGGGCTGGGTTAGAGAGGGCCACATGGCTTCAGCTGGTCTCACCTGTGCCACAGGCTTTGGGAGCTTTGGGCTGCCGTGCCAGGAGTTGGTGCCCTGTGGAGAGCTCGTGAGACCCTAGGGGTCCTGCCTCATCAGGGAGTCTTCCCAGCCTGGTGCCTGACATGTGGGTGAAGACAGCTTCCCGGGGACCCCAGCCCCAGCTGCCACCTGCCCACGGCCACTGAGAGCCCCTGAACAGTAGCCGCTAGCTGAGCCCACTAAACCCCCAGATTTGTGCACAAAATAAATGACTATTTTAAGCCAAGATTGGGGTGGCTGTTATGCAGCAGTAGATAACCAGAACAGCCTGGGTCTGGTCTCCTCTGTCCTGTTCCACTGCTTTTCTTTTCACCAACGCCACATTTTCTTCATTCTAGCTGTAGTGTAAGTCTTGACATCTGCCAGTGTAAATTCTTCTCATTTGTTTGTTTTCAAGATTATCTTGGATATTCCTGGTTCTTTTCATTCACATAAAAATTTTAAAATTGGCTTGTCTATTTCCACAGAAATACACCTGCCAGGATTTTGATTGGGATTGCACCAAATCTGGATCAACCTGGAGACCAGCGGCGTCTTCACAACACTGAGCAGTCCAAACAATGAACATGGTAGGGCTCACCATTTCTGAGTCTTTATTGACTTTGAGCGCTGTTTCCAAGTTTTCTGAATGCCTCAGAATAACTTTGTTTTGCCTTTACTCATAGACTTGTTTCGTTGAACATAGATTTCTAGGTTCAAGATGATCCTTTCTCAGAACTTTAAAGATATTGCTTCATTATTACCTGACATCTTAGCATTTAGTGTCAGAAACAAGACATCTAGGGGTGCCTGGGTGGCTCAGTTGGTTATGTGTCCAACTCTTGATCTCAGCTCAGATCTTGATCTCAGGGTGATGAGTTCAAGCCCTGTGTTGGGGAGCCTACTTAAAGAAAAAAAAATGAAATGAGACATCTAATTTTTCTTTCCATTGTTGGCCACAAATATAAGTTATTTTCTGATCAGGAAGCTTGTAGGATTTAATCTTTGTTCCTAATATTTAAAAAGTTCTACGAGAAGATTACTAACGAGTGTGTCTTTTTTCCATTTTTTTTTTCCTTCATTGGTTTGGGCACTTCTTTTTAAAATAAGAAAAAACTTTTATTGAGGTATGATTGACATACAACATTATATTAGTTTCAAGTGTGTAACATAGTGAATCGATATCTGTCTATGGCACAATGGTCACCCCAACACTTCTAGCAAACATCTGTCACTGTACAGAATTGCAGTTTTTTTCTTGTGATGAGGCCTTTTAAGATTGACTCTCTCATGGTGAACATCTTGATCCAAAACTTCAAGCCTTTCTTCAGCTCTGAGAAATTGTTTCCTATTTTTTTTCTTTCCAACATCCTCTTGAGTCTGCCTTTCTGGTTGTATTATACAGATACAGAGTGCTGGAGCTCTGTCTTCCATGCCTCTTGCTTTTTTTCCCCTGCAGGTTGTCCTTTGTTTCACACCTTTGACCTTGAAGTTTTTAGTTGGTGATCTGGTTTCCCCGCCAAGTTTACCCTGTTACTCACTGCCTCTGTTAATCCTTCTGTTTTGTCCATTGTGCTCTGAATTTCAAAGACTATTCCCCCCTCTTCTCATATAGTTCTTAGGTCACAATAGTTTGCTTTTGCTTTTATGACATGTATTTTGTTACTTCATAAAATCAATATTCCTGAGGATACACATTAAAATTTAATTTTTCCTCCTGGTCCCTCAGAGCCTTTTTTTTTTTTAATTAAAGGTCATTTATTCTAATTGCTCAACTTATTGGGATGCTGAATGTCCTCATATCTTTTCTGCCCACTTTTATGAATGGAGGTGCAGGTGCCTCTCTGGGTGGCTGGTGGAGGTCCTTGCACGGCTGCCTCGGTTTGGTCCCTGAGCTGTCTCCTCCAGGAGCAGAGTCCAGCTGGCACAGGGATGGGAGGGGAGGCTCGGTGCATATAGACCGAAGCAGATTAACCCTCCCCTCCCCTCCTCCTACATCAGGGTATGATGGAGAAGCCAGACCCCAACTGCAGCCAATACAGAAAGATCAGGGGAGAGTCCTGGTCCACAGAAGCTGCATGTGGGACCCAGGGAGAGACCTCTAACCTCCTTCATCAGCTCTCTGATGCCCAATTGCTCTTGTGGTCTCCTGAGAGTGTTTGGGTTAGGATGGAGGAATGTTTTAGAAAGCAAAACAAAACAAAAAACCTAGAATATTGTTCTTTTGAGGGGTTTTCATCTCCATGCATAGTTGCTATGGTGGCCCCAAGGGTCCCCCCTCCTCGCCCTCCTTGGCCTCGTGCTGTGCGAGCAGTCCCCCAGAGCAAACGCGGTCCATTTCAGCAGCAGGTGTGCATGAGGCCTTGCGGTAAACAGAAAGCTGCCCTGGGTGAGGCCTGCCCGGCGCTTAGACTACACGTTTCCCCACCTCCCCATGGCCGAGTGCTCCAGCCTTGCTGCCAGGGCTCAGTGCTCCGACCTGGGTGCTCTTGTGCTCTGCTGGGGGCAGTGACACCCGCTCCTGGTAGGTAGGGGCCAGCCTCTGACACCAGGGCTGAGCACTCGGGCATCGACTGCCAACCTGCTCTCATCTGCTTCATGTCTTCCAGAAATCCCAACAGCCCTCAGCCCACCTGGACACCTCGAGGACACCCTGACTCAGTTTCTAGCACTGCTACATTTAGAGTCTGTGTTTTGTTTGGTAATTTCAGCGGGAAATATAGAGCAAAGGGAAGGAAAGGAACAATCAATTCACCATTTTTAAAGGAGCAAGACTTTCCCCCATCTTGCTTATTTGTCTATTAACTGATTTAATAGTTAATAATAGCCCTCATATTTTACTAAACTAGGGTTCGTGGTTTATTGAGTTTTATAGAGTGCACATTGCAGGTGCTATTTCAAATTTACTTGTTTTGTGAAATACATCATTTCCTACATGTTTCCCCTGACTTTTAAATTTCAGCTTCTTCCTGGGGCACCTGGGATTCATAGTGTAAATCCTGCAAGTATGCAAACTGTGCTGATTTCTCCAAGCAGGGCCAGTGATGCTCAACCTTCAGACTCTAAAATCCAGTGTGCCTAGGGACGTCTGTGGGGCTCAGCGGTTGAGTGTCTGTCTTTGGCTCAAGTCATGATCCCGGGGTCCTGGGATCGAGTCCTGCATCAGGTCCCCGCAGGGAGTCTGCTTCTCCCTCTGCCTATGTCTCTGCCTCTCTCTGTGTCTCTCAGGAATAAATAAATAAAATCTTAAAAAAATAAATTTCAGCTTCTTCCTTAATGTTACAAAAACAAGACAAACACAGTAACCTTGAAATATAAAGAAAATCACTTCTGTTTCCTATAGCAGATGGAATGTCCTTTGGAGGCACTTACTGTGATGAGGAGTGGGAGACCCTTATTATCAATACCATGTCTTTCACATTATGTTTTTTCATGTTTATCTTTTAAATTGATCAGCATTAAAATTTTTATTCTGCCTGAGTGTACTTACACTCAAATAAGTTGATATTATCCTTGTTACAAAAAAATTTTTTTAAATAATAATACTTTGGGAGAAGGGTTGACTTTGTCTGATATCTCTGGACGTATTTCCAGGGAATCTAGGCAGAATCATTAAAAACAAGTAAATTGAATAGATGTAAATTTTTAAAAATTTTTTGGGTATAAAATTGCTGAACAATTATATTGTACACCTCAAACTAATATAACTCTATGTTAATTATGGCTGAATAGAGAAAGGAATAAAAGAAAGAAAATTTTAGGCAAAAAAAATGTTTTTGGACAGTGTGTGATCTGATTGCAGTACTATCGACAGAGTCCTTCCACTTTAAAAAGTCTCCTTTGAGTTTTGATATGTGTGTCCCACTTCCCAGCCCCCAGGGATGATCCCAGTGAATTGCTTCCTTAGGTGAACGTGGGGTGTTCATGCTCCCTCCTCCCTAAGCAGACATCTGGGGACCTGAGGGTGTCCCTGGCGGTGGGCGATGACCAGTCCTCAGATCCATGCAGTGTTCTCAGGATCTGTACTGGCTTCTGTTTCCCAGATGACTATGGCTGGGCTGTGCTGGTCCCTCCTGGACCCTGCCTATATCCAGGTCTCCGTGCACAGAACTCCTTCTCACCCCACTCTGGGCCTTGGTCCCTCTCATGCTCACGTCCCAGGATGCATGTTGACGTCTGAATGCCCCGCACATGGTGCACAGGCGGCAGGGAAATGGGAACACAGTCTCAAGACTTGCCGTCCCTGCGCCATTTGTCCTGCACATAGGGGCCACAGGTGGGCTCACCCTAGGGTCCTGCAGCTTCCCTCGTAGCAGGTCCAGAAGTGAGCTCCTGGCCCCTTCCATGTAGCTGGGTATCTCGAGAGCTCCTCAGGTGAGACCCTGAGACTGGGGTGAGGACAGGTTGGGACTTCCAACAGGCTCCTGGGCTGGAGGGACTGTCAGGCCTGCTGTCTTCTCTACATGAGTGCTCCATGCCTGCCTTTGAAATTACTGGTTCACATTGGGGGACGCACAGACCCTCAGAGGCAGTGCTAGGAAATGCTCATAGCGATGTGACATTGTGGGGACATCCAAGTGTATGTTAACAGACTCTCTCCTTGAACAGGACACAGGCGAGCCAGGTGTGAGGCACGCGGTACATGCTGAGTATTGCTCATGCACGGTAAAGCCATGTGTGAGTCCATGACACATTGGAGATTTAGGGAAGAAGCCAGCTGGATAGTCTGAGAAGGCCTGTCTCCATCTTAATCTGCTTCCATCCTGCGGCCTCAAGCTCAGTGGCCTGGGGGTGTGGGGACATCCTCTCTCTAGGACAGAAACTCTGGGACTTTGACAGTTTAATGGAAATTAAAGCATGCTAGAACATCCTCCGTTCCCTCGGCATTCTGGCTCCCAAGAGCAATACTGACTTGGCTAACAAGTTCCACTATAGGGTATGGCAGTCAAAAGCTGAATGGGAGGACACCTGGGTGGCTCAGTGGTTGAGCATCTGCCTTTGGCTCAGGGCATGATCCTGGGGTCCTGGGATCGAGTCCCACATTGGGGTCCCCACAGGGAGCCCACTTCTCCCTCTGCCTATGTCTCTGCCTCTCCCCTTGTCTCTCATGATTAAATAAATAAAATCTTTTAAAAAATTTAAAAAGCTGAATGGGGCCTTTCTGTTTGCATTCATGTGCATGTGCTTTGGGCCAATGAGGGGACAAGATTAGGTGCATAAAAATACAAAAATACCTCTATATAGTTTGTAATTTGTCTTTTATATTTATCTCAAGCCAGAAAGTTCTACTGAGGCTTGAACAAGCTTCCCAAGATACGACAATTCTCCTTTCACATTGTAGGCTGAGAGGCCTTGGTAGAAAATTGGTAACAATGCAGATTATTCCTGCCTGACAGCAGTGCAAAGAATTTTGTCTGGTAGAAAAGATTGCCCCAAAGGATATGGTTTAATTACTCTGTAGGACATTAAAAAGTTCTCTGTAAATTAGCAATCTTATCCAAGCAGGCTTTCTTTCAGGGACTTGAAAGACTCACTTTCTCCAATTCTCTTTGAGCCGGACTTGCATTGTAATGGTCCCATCATTAATGAATTAAATAAATCACTGCTCACTTCACATATTTGCATGAGAGTTGCGATTCTAACTTTTTGAAAATCATACTAGGACACTTCTATTATCCCCTTGGGAACCAGACAATGCATCAAAATTGAAGATCATTCAAACCGCAATGCCAACATGCAGAGAAAATGCAGTGTCTTTATTTTATCTATCATTTAAGTCATCTTTTTCTGAACGTTAAGTATAGTTCAAATTTTATCAGATCCAGTGATTCATTGCAGCCTTGTAAGGCAACCCCAGGGAAAACACGTTGTGTGTGTGGATGGCATGCCCCAGGTCCTGGGAAAAGGCACCTTCGGGTATGGTGGTGGCCCTCGTGTCCTGGTCTCTGGGGCAAGATCACTGGTCTGCTGCTTTGGGTGCCCGGTGGTGCTCCTTGGCACGGGCCATGGGCTGTGTGCCTTGGGCTTTGATTTTGGTGCCTTGACTGACACAGCTCCTCACCTGCTCTCTCCACTGCAGAACCCACGTCCCCGTATCTTCCCCGTGGGCCTGGCTCACAGGCTGCAGAGGAAGCAAGGAGCCTGAGAAGGCAAAGCCTCCCCTCTCTGGATCTCAGAGGACACTGCATCTGGTGAGCAGTGCTTTTAAAGAAATGTGTCCTTTCCATCTGAATGGTCAAACTTACCACATTGAACTGCTCTCTTAGCATTTTTAACGTCTGAGACTCTGTTGTAATGCTGCCCTTTAATTCTTGATATTGGCAATCTGCATTTCTGTTTTCTTCTTTCTTCACGTTCATAAATGTCATTGATACTTTCAAAAAGCTAACCTTAAGCTTTGTTGTACCATTGCTTTCTATTGAGTTGATTTCTATCCTCACTTTTACTATTCCTTCCCTTTGGTTTTCTTTGGGTTTGACTTGCCATTCTTTTTCTGGTTGATTCCATTGGATGCACACATCACTGAAGCCGGAACTGCCTTCTTTCCTAACCGATGCACTTAGAGCTGCCCACCTTCCCTTCAGCACTACCTTACCTGCAACCCACAAGCTCAACATGTTTTCTCGTTTGCATTGTGATTTCTTCTGTGGCCTGTGAGTATTTAACAGTGTTTGTTTAGGACACCTGGGTGGCTCAGTGGTTGAGCATCTGCCTTTGGCTCAGGTCGTGATCCCGGGGTCCTGGGATCGAGTCCTGCATCAGACTTCCTGCAGGGAGCCTGCTTTCCCTCTGCCTATGTCTCTGCCTTTCTTCTGTGTTTCTCATGAATAAATAAATAAAAATATTTTTTAAAAAGTGTTTGCTTAATTACCAAACATTTAGAGATTGTCCCAGGAAGATTCCTGTGATTGATACTGGAGTCTGCTCCCTACTTCTCCATGTCTGTCACACAATCTCCAACAAAGCTGTCACTCATCCCTAAGGGGCAAGGACCCCAGTCCTCAATGTTTCCTCAATGAGTCTAATGCACTTTGCCTTTCCAAGTCTCAGCTTGGAGAAGAAAAATGGGGAGACACAAATCTCACTACCTTCTGTCTCTCTTTCTTACCATCCTCTGCTGTTTTAGTCCTGCCTTGTTTTTACTTCCCTTGGGCCAGCGTTTCCTTCTTGAATGCAGCGAATATCTCATTAAGGACACGGGCAAAGCTCTAAGCCGCGGGAGAGATTTATGAGCCAACACCTCTAAATGGGTTTGTGATATGCTAAACAGAAAAGGAAATAAGGAAATTTGGAAAATTTCTTCTCGAGAAAATAGCTTGGGTTGTAAGGCTATTATTCTGCTGCATAATCATATTTTTGATTGTCAGGAACTGAGTATTAGCGTAGCCTTTCTTTCGCATGCTTCTTGTAGCATTCTAATCTGCTTGCAGGCGGATTGTCGCTTAGGATGAACTGGGTGAAGGTCATACACCCAGGGATGGGCAAGAGAATGGCCCATTCACCTTCATAAAGACATTCCCCACTTACAACAAGAGAAAAGTCTGTGCATGGTGAGAGCAGTGACCGCTGATACCTGTGCACAATTCATATTTTGGAAAAGGGTCTCCATTCATGGCCTCATGGAAGCAGTAACAATGTGGTTGCTATGGCTACCAAGCTAGGCAGCTTCCCAGTCTCAGGCGCCAGATGATGGGGAGGTTCTGGGGCCACAGTAGGACTGGGGCATGGGGACCCACAGTGGTACTGGGGAACATGAGTTCCTGTATTTGGAGGATCGGGCGTGGGGTGGACATGGGGACGGCCAAGCCATAGGAATGGGTGAAATCTGGCCATGACCATGAAGGCCCAGATGCATAGTCGGCCAGCAGAGAGGTGCCCAGGCTGGGAGCTTGGGTGGGAGCAGGAAAGCAGAGAGGTGCCCAGGCTGGGAGCTCGGGGTGAGCAGGAAAGCTGAGCCGAGTGGGCAGTGCTGTAGGAGCAGAAGGCATGGTGCCTGGCTCCAGGGTACCTTCCACCCTGGATCTCGGAGGGGTCACATGCTCCCTTTTGTTGTAGACCAGACTAGTGGCCAAAGATATATCTAAGAAACAGCTAACATTTCTAATTTGATTGCAATTTCATTTGTGCCCTGATGCAATTAATGACCTTTTACTTTACTAAACATTGGCAACAAGCCTCTAGCAGAAATTTTAAATGGAAAGAATCAAGCCTTCCCCTCCAAACAACGAAATCAAGTCACGGCAAGAGGAGGTGAGCAACTTTGTCAAGCCGCCCTTCGCAGCCCGCTGAAGGCCCCGCAGCAGCGGCAGGCACAGGCCCGAGCCTGCTATCTGTGCCCTCTCACCACCCAAAATAAAATCCAAGTGCCTCAGCGGAAAGCTCCTTTCATAGTATAGACCAGGTGCCCTCCCAGGTATGTCTGCACAGCAGAGTTAACGCCCAGCCACCCAGCTGGAAATGGAAAGTGGCACCTACAGAAGGCTCACTGGTCGGGAGAGCATGTGCTTGAGCTCACGTCCTGGGACACACAGTCCATGTTCCAATCCCAGCCAGCCATGCAACACCAGACAAACGAGAGAACCTCTCCAGGTCTCAGCCTCTGTATCATTCACATGAGGGTGGTCGATCCCCCTGGATCTTACCGGATCTATGAGAAGAATGAGGATGGATGCTCGTGGTGCTTAGCCCAGCATCTGACACAGAGTAAGCGCACAGTGAAAATACCACCTATTGTGTTTATTTTTGTTTTGATGGTGCCCCTCTATAGGACTCCGTCTCCCAAGCTGGCCGCAAAAGATGCTCCTGTCCTTTGGCCTGCAAACCCTGGTGGCTCTCGGTGGTGGCTTCCCCAGAGCACAGCCAATGACACAGCAAATAGCCTGGTGTCCTCTGCCAGAGGGACATCCTGCAATGACCAGATTCCCCTGGGGACACTTCCCTCCACCCAAAGGGAGACCAGAGGGCTGTGGGCTGCACTCTGCTGGGACAAAAGGCAAAGGAGAGCTACGCAAGCTTGCCTCCCCCACAACAACTCAGACCAACAGGGGTGAGCTGCAAGAGACCAGCGTGGCTGTCCCCAAGAATGATTGATCTCCCTGAAATGAATGGCCCCTCCAAGGCAGGAGCTGCAGTGGCTGTGCGGCTCCAGCCGTGGGACTCAGCTGTATAGGCTAAGATGGCAGTCGGGAACCCACACACCTGCCTGTGGGTTCTGTGGGGCGCTCAGGACTGGGGGCACCATCACCGGGCTCCATGTCCACTGCCTCCATCCCCATAAACAGAGGAAAAGAGTGTATGAGTCCCTTATAACAGGAGCCAGTTTGCTGTAGAGAAGCTGAATGACCTTGAGCAAGTCTCTGAGTCTGGTGTCCTCAAGCAAATGGATGGAACAGGTTTCAGGGCACCACGCAGAAAATGGAAAACAAGGACCCCCAGCCTTGTCACCTCAGGAGGGGAGGGATGATTAAGGAAGCCTGACATTTGGGAGGCTGCTCCTCTGAGATCAGGGACACTAAATCAGTAAACGCTTTTGTAAACCAAGCCATGTGCTAAATTAGGAGTGTGATTAGGGTCAAGGATGGATGAGAACTGGAGCAGGAGTAGGGTCAGGTGAGACGGGGCTGCCTGATGTGTACCTAGAAATAAATCTGTGACCCCGCACTTCAGCCCTGCTCTTTTGATGGAGTCGTATCTGTCAAAATGTCCCTTTTATCACAACTGCTCTACAGACGGTCCGCTGCCCAAAGTCCTGCTGTGCACAATGGCCCAGGCTGGTTCTGAACGTGAACCTGCTTCTTGACTGTGGTCCTCTTTGCTGAGGCAGGAAGAGAGCAGGAGGCTGAGGGGCAGCCCTCAGAGCTTGAGCAACAGCTCTGCCCCTTGGTGGCTGTGTGACCCTGGTAAGGCTGAATGACCTCTCTGCACTATGCGACCAGAGACTTCCCCCACCCCTCAGCTGCTCTTCCCTGTAGGACCACGATGAGATGGTGAGAAGGCGAATGGGCTCTTGCACTAGTTCAGCTATAGGGCAGCCAGCCTGCCCCTCCCTGCCGGCCAGCAGGTCCAGAGCCTGTGCCCTGGGCTCCTGGGCTCCTCCATTCAAGGGATCGGGTGTGGTCACCCCCAGGTGCTGTCAGAGTCCAAGTGAAGGACCGGAGCTGCTGGAGCCTGTAGATCAGGATGCTCTCTCCAGGCACCAGAAGCACATCTCAAGGCAACCTGCAGAAGTGATGCAGGACATTTGCCACGTTTCCCCGGGTGGATCTTGGCACGAGCACGCCATAAATTGTGCCTGTTTGCATAACCCGTCGTGGGCTTGGCTGGCAGGGAACAGCAACGTCACTATGGAGGGCTGCAGGGGAAGCCACGCACCGGGCTTCTGCGTTTACTGGACCTCTCTGCTGAGGACTCGTTTCGCCACTGGACATCTGCACTGGGATGTCCGGAGAAGCTGCTCTGGGCTCCACAGAGGCACCATCGTGCAGCCTGTACTTCACACCCAGCACCTCCCCAGCTCCCAGAGGCCCTGCACCCTCCATGCTGCTGGCCTGCCACCAAGAGCTGAAGCCTTCCGACCTCAGCTTGCTCATCTGCAAAATGGGTGAGGCAACAGTAACTGCCTCAAGAGGGGCTACAACAGTGTCTGGTCCGCAGCAGGCACCACAGAGTCCCACCTGCACAGCTGTCAGGGCCTCAGTCCCTTCAGGCTGCTGTCACAGTCTGCCGCGGGCTGGGCAGCTCATAAGCGAGGGAGGTTTAGTTGGCAGAGTTCAGGATGCTGGAAGTTCGAGATCAAGCTGCCAGTGAGGGCCCTGCTCTGGGGCACAGGGGCGATGAGGGAGCGCTGCAGGGTCCCTTTCATCAGGGCACTGATCCCACTTGGGGGGGCGGTGCTCCTCAGACCCTCATGCCAGTGGCTAGGATTTCAATATGAGTTTGGGTGGGAGGAGAAAACATTCAAATGAGCAGCTGGGAACCATAGTCCTCTAGATTCACATTCTCAGCACGACAGTTCTGGAATGTGTTGGATGGAAAAGGGTGAGGGTCACCCTGAGGGCGGCTTGGTCCTGGCCCCTCTGGGATGTGCCCACCAGGCTCCCATGGGGTCAGCACCTGCTATCTTTCCTTGTGGGGCCCCCAAGATGAGAATGGCTTCTGCATTTTTAAATAATTGAAAAAACTGGGGGCCCCGGGTGGTTCCATCGGGTAATCGTCCATCTGCCTTCGGCTCGGGTCATGATCTCAGGGTCCTGGGATGGAGCCTGCTTCTCTCTCCCCCTCTGCCTCTTCCCCTTGCTCATGCTCTCTCTCATTCTCTTTCAAGTAAATAAAATCTTAAAAAATAATAATAAAAAATAAGTAATTGAAAACACTAAAAAACCGAAGGCATAACACATGGTAGTCATCTGGGATTCAGGCATCAGTGCTCGGGGGACGGTTTTCTGGGAGCCCAGGCCAGCTAACAGCTCACCTACGCACAGCAGAGTGGGGTACGCTCAGAGATCATGGACCCACAAAGCCTAAAGCACTTACCACCCTTCGCTTTGTGGAACAAGTGTGCTGACTTCTGGGTGAGAGGCCCTGTGAGGTCCAGCTCTGTGGTTCTACAGCAATTCCCAGGTGTATTTACTCCCAGCCTGAAGTGATAGTTGTTCACATTCTGAGCCTTCACTAAGGGCTGCAGCACTGCCTCGGAGTTGTCCCTGACCTTTCACTAGCTTCTCCTGGCATCCCAGCCCTGGGACTCAGCCCTCTCCACTCAGCCCAGTCCTTCTAGCTCCCTCGTGGGTCCTAGCACCCTGTGCCATGGCCCCCTTGTGTCCCCTGCTGCTCACCTCTTCGTTCCATGCCCACTGCTAGACTAACCATCCCAAATGACCACGTTCATCACCAACTTGCTACAGTGCCCACCATCCCCACCATCAAGTCAGACCCTCAGCTAAGCACTCAAGGCTGCCTTGAGTGGGTCTGCCCCAGCCTCCCTGCCTCCCTGGCTGTAGGAACCCCTACAGACCACCCAGAGCTGCTCCTCCCATTGCTCCTGACACACTGGATGCCTCTGTTTGTGTTAATCCCTATACTTGGAGTGTCCACCCTCACTGACCAGCCAAAGTCTCTAAGCCTGGCTCAACTGCCTCTTCTTCCAGGAAACCTTCCCAGACTTTCTGGGTCCCACTTCAGAGGTACATTTACCATAAAGCAAAAGGAGCTGACATTTCAGGGCCCCTCATTCATGTGGGTCCCTTCCAAGACCTTAGGCAAGCGCTCCAACAGCATGTCCATGGCAGATATTTTAGCGTATTTTGCAAAAGTCAGATGTATTAGCTGGAGTCGATGAGGACCAGCCCCTCTTTCTAGCCCACATCCTGACCTCTCACCTCTGGGCTCACTTTCTCTCCATTCTAGAGGCCTCTCAGAGCCGGCACTACTCTGGGGATCTGGCCAAGGTGAGGTTCAGTCACGAGGACACTTAGCTTGCATTTAGTGGGATGTGTTTCTGTGGCCCACGGTGACTTCTGTATAAAGAGGCCATGCATACCTCTTTTTATGTTTTAGCTTTTATTTTAATACCAGGTAGTTAACACACAGTGTTCTACTAGTTTCGGGCGTGTAACGTAGTGGTTTTACCCACTACTGGGTGGTAGGAAAGACTCAAACTGACGTCTGTGTAACTTGTTGGCTACTAGTATTAAGAATACGCTCTATGGCCTCATATGCTCAGAGATTCATGGTCAGGCCTTTGATTCCCTGGGTAAAGGCAGGTTAGTCTACTTCCAGGGGCCTGTGAGCATTCCACACTGCTTCCCACCCTGCAACTGCTCCCGGGGCTTTCTTGCCCTGGGGATGGGGGGCTTTTGGGGGCCGCCAAGCCATCCGCACACCCTCTGTCACTCAGGGGTCCCCCACCCCCAGCAGCTGGAAGGGGTCCAGCCCTGTCATCTGTGCATCTCACTGGTTTGCTGAGGTCTGACATGATACACTGACACCCACGAAGACGAGGAGAGGCTCACACTACACACGACAGTGCAGACATCAACAACCACTGGTTAGCGAGGTTAGCCAGTGCCTCGAGGACCGCAAACACCTTGGAATCTTCCCACTCACACGGGCGAGAGCTCTGCAGAGCCTTCCTCACGGAGGATCAGCTACGTGATGTTATCAGCAACGAGCTGTGTAACTGAAAGAAACATTTCTAAGCTAAGCCAATAAAAACCAAAGTTTGGCCAACTATGCATGAAGACTGACAATGCTGCTGTGTTCTGTAGAGGTGATCTTACTGAATCTGTTGAAATATACACTAGAGATCAAAATTCAGCCAAAATCATAGGAGTGAAAATATCATGCAGGTGAGTCAGCAGTTAATTTCTTTTATGGATTTTGTGATGTTTATGGTATCTTTCTCTCTTTAAGACTTACTTATTCATTATAGAAAGGGGAGGGGGCAGAGGGAGAGGGATAGAGAGAATCTCAAGCAGACTCCTCGCATTGAGCCCCACGTGGGGCTCGATCTCACAACACTGAGATCATGACCTGAGCTGAAATAAGAATCAGATGCTTACCGACTAAGCCACCCAGGTGTCCCCCCATCTTTCTCTTTCTTAATTAAAAAAACACTTAAATGTTTTTATCACTTGTAATTTGCTGTGACTTACTTTCTCATTCTAATTAAAGATCAACTTTTGTGCTACATTTTGTTTTCATAATTTTGTACTGCTTCGTTAAGGAGGGCTCCCTGCACTGCGCACACTCTTTCAGGCTCTAAAGCCTGGGCCTCCCCTCGTCTGTCACCACCAGGTTGGGGCGGGGGGCAAGTTCACCCTCTCTAGACAGTCCTCGTGCTGTGCTGCGGGGATGCGGCTGGAATCCCATCATAAGCAGACCCGCGTCAGCCGAGGGGCGCGTTGCCTGCCAACAACCCCCCCAAAACACAAGCAGCTCCCAGCAATGCACTCAGCTCTAATCGCTGTGTGCCGTGAAGAGGCCCCATGAAGACTCCCTTCTGGAAGTCCTGAGAACTTTCCAGACATCTGTTATGGGGAACAGGATTTTAGAAGCTAATTTGTTTCCCTGATTCATTGAATGGAGCTCTTTAAAATGCATCTGTTTACTGGAGACACTTTGTACAAGATATAAAAATCAGTGGCAAATGTCACATTTGAGTGAAAACAAATGCAATGAATAAAAGCTCAAGCAGCCGTGAACAAGGGATAGTATTTTCTCTGGAGCAGGCTGCATCGGGATGCTCCCGGGACATAGAGCAGTCCCCGGGACAAATCTGGCTCCCTCTGCCTCTTGGTCCTGCTATGTGCCAGGCCCTGAAGGCATGAGGGCAACCTGCCGGGGAGACGAGCCCACAGAGCGGAAAGACCTAAAGACAGCAAACGCCAGCCACTGTGCCCAGAACCCTCCAACCCACAGTGGGTGCTCACTGCACCCTCGCCAAGGCCTTGGGACGGGAGTCACGGGACCCGTGTTTGGACCTGGCCAGCAGCCCCAAGGAGGTGCAGGTGTGCGCTGACTGCTTGTCTCTGGGCAGCACACCCTTGAGCCAGGTGGTGCCCCCACCCTCTGCCCAGGTGCTGAGGGCAGGGGAGCCCCGTGGGGAGGGCTTCGCACCCACAGTCCCCGGACCGTGGGTCTGGGTGGAGGTGGGGCTTGGCAAGAAACCCAGTCCTGTTCTCTCAGCAGACTTCCTAAGGCCCTGGGTACTCGAGGCAGAGGGTGGTCTGTGCTCCTCCCCCTCCGCCTCCCTCCCTCCCTCTTGCTCTTCCTTTTCTCATATATGATGCTCCTATCACCCTGTTTATCAAAGACAATACGGGTTTTTCCCACTTCCAGACTTTGTTCACACAGACCCCTCTGCCTGGAGAGCCCAGTGCCCTTAGGAAACCCTTCAGGTCAAGTTCAAACATCACCCCCTCTAATCTGATCTGAAGACCCCCTTCAAGTGTGTGCTGTACCCAAACATGGAAAGGCTTCAGCTGCGGGAGCCCATGTCCTCCTCCTTCTCCCCACTCTGAGGGCAAGGACCACCCTCCCACGTGCCACTGCTTCTGTCTGTGGAGAGTGGGTGCTCAGTGGATGTGCACGGTGAGGTCAGCTCCCCCCACTCTGCCTTCTGTGCTGGGAGAGGGCATGGGGACTGGGGGCTGGACGAGCCCTTGCACCTGTCGACACAGCGGGGACCCCCTCATCCCGACCCCCGGCCAGCTGCGGGTCCTCCACACCAGTCCGCCCCCCTCCACCCGCAGCAAAAGCAAAGCCAAGGAGTCCTGATGATCAGGGCGTTCAGACGTCCCCTGTGCCCGGCCCTGGAAGCCCAGTGAGCACAGCTGGGGCAGGAGAAGCAGAAACACCAAAGGCAATTTTCCCCACCTGCAGGTGAGGAACCCAGGCAGGCAAGAGGGTGCTAAAGCCTTTGCCCTGCATGGCTTCGGGGTCCAACACTTCCACAGCCGTGTCCCTGGGGGGTGGGCAGAGTGGGGACCAGTACTGGGGTTTTGCAGGAGGCTGGGGGACGCTGGGGGAGGCCTCCTGGCACAGGCCGAGTGCTCAGCCAGCCTGCCGCACGTCACCCCGAGGAGAGGCGGCCAGTGCGCTCCGACCACATCCGCGTCACTCAGGGACAGGAGGCAGGGAGGGGCCCAAAGGGTGCCCCTGCCCCGCAGACGTCCTTCACTCCCTGCTTTCGGATTAGGATCTCGTGGCACCCTGGACACTGAAGCCTGAGGACTCTCCTGGCCCACAGGGGGCTCCCATGAACCTGGGGACACAGAGCGTGAGGAAGCCTCAGTGACAAGGCCTCGGGGTCCCCGGAGCCTGGGGCAGGAGGGGGAGCCTGAGACATGGTCCCCTCGGGCTCCTCTTCACCAGAATAGCCCTGAATTGTCTGTCGTCTCAACTGGGCCTCATACTCCACCGGACAATGCCAGGGCAGTGTCTCCAAAGGTCACAAAGCGGCGGTCCTCCGGTAGATTTGGGTATGTTTGGCCTACAGAATGGTTTTCAGGTTAATTCTGTTTTAATCTTTAAAAATTGGCCGCTGGCAGATGTTACATATAATTCAGCGCTTCTGCTCTGGCAGGGCTGTCACATGGGCAGCACGGTGCCTACCTTTCTGTTTGGCAGCATGTGCTGGAGCCCTGCAGCCCATGGCCCCTCAGATGGCTCGTGGGTGCCATTCCCTCCGTCCTCACCGCTCCCTGTGTCACCTGCCCTGCCTCCAAGGGATCTGATTGTGCCATCACAGTCATGTGGCACCGTGTTGCATGGAGAGGTCGGGAGCCTTGAACCGGTAGGAGATTTGATCTGGGGTCACACGAGCAGGGCTCTCATCTGCCAATCCTCGGATTTCCCTCCAGCACCTCCTCCTCACTCAGGAAGGACACTGTGCAAAGTGCACCTGCCCGTTTCCCGGGACCCACCACCAGAATGGATATGGGTCGGCAGGGCCAGCAAGGCTGGGCCCTGGGGGGACTCTAGGGTGGCCTACGTGGCCTGCTTGCCAGGAACTGTTGTAAGCTGTCCCAGCTGAATGCAAAGTCAGACTCCTCCAAGGGATGGTATGAAGACGCTTTACCAGCCAGCAGGTTCCCTGTGTCCACTGTCAGCTGGGCAAGCTTTCTGAGCAGACTCAGAGGCCCTGAAGGTCAGGCATGACCTTGGGGGCGAGAGGTGAGGGCTGGGAGTGGGCAGAAGTTTGCACTGGCAGGGCTCCCAGGGAGGTGGCCAGTGGCTGCAGCAAGTGCCCTGGACCAAAGGCTAGAGCTAGTTTCTCAGCTAGGGGGGGGTCCTGCCGGGTTGAGAGGCTCCAGGCTCTTTGGCATTAGCATATTTCTTTGCCACAAAATTCCAGCTGTAAAAGTGTCTCTCTCCTTGCTCCCCTCCCTGCATGGAGATAATGCCTCCCGACAGAGCACCAGGAAGATGTAGTCCAGAGCGCAGACCTGGGCTCAGCTCACACATCACTGGGGGCTTCTGTGCCTCCTCACATAAGCGGGCAGCGACCCCCGGCCCTCAGGGTGGACGGCGTCAGTGCAGCAGTGAACGTGGGGGAAGAGTCTCCACGCAAGTGGACTGAGCGGCGGTCTGCAGGCCTGCAATGCTCTGTGCCGCCTGGAGAGCCGGAAGGAGTGGGGTCCTGGGGTAGTCCAGCACTGTGCCCCAGGCACAGCTATCCTCACCCCTCAGCCACCTCTGGGTACCTCTGTGCAGACACTCCCACTTGGTCCCCAGCCAGTGCTCGCATTGGTCATCCAGGGTGTGGGAGGTGAGAGGGGCCATCCAGCCCCCCGTTATTAACTGCCCTTCCCTGTTGAACGTCCCTGAAAGTGTCAGCTTGTTTTCTGCTGAACTTAGAGCAATCTTCTCAGACTCTGCTAACATCATCTTTCCTCTGAACCCAGTAAGCAAGATTCAAATGAACAGATGAGGCCTGAGAATTTATGTGCACAGCCCCACTCTCAGGACAGTGGGGGATACGCTGGTGCAGGATGTGTCCAAATCATAGATGTTATAATCACCCTTTTATTATTCCTGAGAAACACGACCATAGGAGGGGCAACCCACACAGGGTCGACCGTGAGAGGTTGGGCCAGCAGATGCCCGGCCCCTCAGCTAGGATGCAGGCTGGGCGCAGCCAGACCCCACCCTCCCAGGAAGATGAGCAGCATAGAGAGAGGCCGCTAGTGCAGGAAGAGTGAAGGGTCGCCCGTGATGGAGACGGAGCGGACTGTCTTCGGAGTCACTGCAGAAGGGCTCATCCTGGAGCGATACGGGCAGACAGGTCAGCAAGGACGGGGTAGCTTTGCACAGTTCTGGCCATCAGACGGACTGAATCATGCTGCCCTCTGCAGTCAGGGCAAGGGTGACACCAGGGATGGGAACTGCGTTCCTAACAGGTGCCCTGGTCCTGCTGCTGCCGCTGGGCCGCGAGCCCTGTGTGCTGGGTCTGTCCCACAGAGAAGGGCCAGTCCGGCTCCTATTATGATCAGACCTCTACACCTGCAGCTACACAGCAGCCTCCATGAACAGGGAGAGAGGGTAAGGATGGAGAACAGGGTTTTGAATCCCAGCCCAAATCCCGTTTGCGAGCAGTGTAGCCTGGGCTAAAAGTTTATTTAACCTGTGACTCAGTTTCCCAATGGGCAGAACAGGGTGATGACGAGCACACTAACCTCCCGGAGTCCAAGTGAGGGCTAGAGGCATGATTTCACGTGAACACAGAGATGCTGACAGCGCTCCAGCCGGTCTGGAGGGTGAACTGGCTCCAAGTTCAGCTGCTCCTTGCTGTCTGACCTAAGTCCTGTGGTCTGTAGCAGAAGCAGCCTGCTCCCCTGGAGATCTGTGACCATTGGCCTTGAGACTAAAGGACCAGATGTCCCCAGAAGACAACCTCAGATGCCTGCAAGTCCATTCAGGGTCATGTCCATGCACGACTAAACACTTGTGCACCTGCTTCGCCTGCATGCAGATCCCGCTTCCCATGCTTTCCCCTTCAACACCCTCCACTCTGCCTCGACAGGAAGATGCTTTTTGAGACAGGAGTCCCCCATATTCCCAGGTGGCTGGCTTCCTGAATAAAGCAAGCTTTCCTCTCCCATCATTGCTCGTCTCTTGAATACTGATTTTCAAGCGCCAAGCAGCTGAACCTGAGTTCAGAACCAGTTCTCTGGTGACAAGATGAAGGTCCAGCATCGGCTGCTGTGATTCTATCCCTTGGTGGAGAGGACCCTCACCGAGCACCTGGGGGTCAGGTCCTGGGCATCAAGGCCCTTCTAGGTTTTGACCCCAACCAGCCTCCTGCTGCCTGTGGTATCCCTGGTCCCCCCCAAACTGAAATACACCCCGTTCCTGAGCAGGCTGCTGTGATTTATTCACAAAGCACCATCATTGCTTATGAATCTAGAGGATGACTGGGCTCAGCTGGGTGCTTCTCACTGGGGGCTTTGTCCGAGGGCACAGAGGCTCAAGGGTTGCAGAGAGGGTCCCAAGAGAGACCACCCCCAGCTGTGCCAGGCACAAAGTGTCACTTCACCCCCCTGTATTCACTGAGCTGGCCCCAGACCCCAGCAGGGCTCAGGGGGAGGGGCTACGGATGCACCTGTTGTGGGGCAAGAAGGACTGGGGAGTCTGGAGGCACATTTAAAGCCACCCCGAAAAAAAATAATCAAAAAAAATAAAGCCACCCCGAGGCTCTATGCCTTCTTCCCCACCCCCTCTGCCACCTGTTCTACCTGAAATGACACCTGCCCGCCATCCAAAGCCCTCCGAATGCTCCTTCCCCCATGCTGCAGAGTCTCCTGTGTTTGTGACCACGATTCACAATTCACAGGGTTTCACCCTTACAGATCCCACTGAGGCAGACAAGCAAATAGCGACGCCAGCAAAGGTATGCGCATGGGGGGTGGGAAGCAGAAGCTGCAGGGACCTCGAAAAGGTTCCTTCTGTGCCTGGCCTGGTAGGCAGTGGTTGTTCCCTTCTGCTATATTTTTCAGTATTTCCCCAAACTTCTATAAAGCCGTCTATAACTTGAATCATCAGAAAAATATTTTGCCGGAAAAAGTACCTTTAAAAATAGATGATAAACGTTTCTTGCCCTGAATCCAAAGCCCTGGGCTACTAAGCTATCAGACTCTTTGTCCTCCAAAGAAGCAAACTGTCTCTAATTCCAAAGTCCACTCTCTATTATAAAGGGGACAAAATACCACGTGACAGATCAAAGGCAAACAGAAAGAGTCTTTCTGGTGCACGGACGGAAATTGGAGCAATCCCGGGCTTCTGTTCGTGACTCAGTGATGGTTAAAAGATGCAATGGCATTACACCTAGAAGCAGGTTTCTTTCCGTACTCGGGCTTCTCCATGGTTGTGCAGGGCTGGCCTGGACATCGAGGCTTTGGCCGCGGCAGCGCTGACGGCCGACTGAGTCGTGACTTCTGTGGCAAACAGGAAATGATGAGCTGAAGCCCATTGGGGGAGTTAATGTGCATCTCTTTGGAGCCCCACGGAGAAAAAGAGCCCACAGGGGACATCCAGGGATTCATGGTGTAAACCCTGCAAGTATGCACACTATGCTGATTTCTCCACCCAGGCCCAGTGATGCTCAACCTGCAGACTCTAAAATCCAGTGTGTCTAGGGACGCCTGGGTGGCTCAGCGGGTGAGCGTCTGCCTTTGGCTCGGGTCATGATCCCAGGGTCCTGGGATTGAGTCCCACATCAGGCTCCCCTCACAGTGCCTGCTTCTCCCTCTGCCTGTGTCTCTGCCTCTCTCTCTGTGTCTCTCAGGAATAAATAAATACAATCTTTAAAAATAAATAAAATCCTGTGTGCCTCATAATGTCTGACAGAGCTCGTTACAAATGTGCACTGCTAGCTTCATGCTGGGGAGTCCTGGGTCAGGGGTTTCAGGCTGGGTCAGGGGTTTCCTGAATCTGCACTTTATAACAAGCTTCCGGAGAATTCTTGCAACATAAGCTCTGCTCTCATCATCAGAGTCAACGTAAGCTCCGCTCTTATCATCAGAGTCAGACTCTCCAGACCTGCTGCATGACCAGCACAGTGCTCACTACTTGTACCTAGTCTCTGGGGGTCTTCCTGCAGGCTAGAGTCCATACTCATACCTCCACCTGCCCCTGAGAAAACGGTGGCACGGAGCAGGGGAGGCATAGTTCTCCTTGGTCCTGTGGCTGTGAGTTGTGGAGTCAAGATCTGGAAGCAGGTCAGGGGAGCCTGATAAGCGGAGGCCCTTGTGTTCCCCCAGGGGAATATCTCCACGGTTCCATAATCTGTGAATCCAACCAGCTGAGGTACTGATTACTGGGTCACTATCTCTACTGCCTTCCAGCATCTGGCTACATTCCACATGCGGGGAGACCTCTCCTTACCCCCACCACCTCTGCTTCTGAAATGCCTGCCAGAGGGGTTTCTTTTGTCTTCTGAGCAGCCAAAGGTTCTCTCCTTGGAGTCCAGGTGGGGACACCTGCTCCGAAGCAGGGCGGCCCTCGGGGTGGGTGGGGGGTGCCACGGTAAGAAAGAAATCAGTTCTTCTGGTCAGTGGTCTGGCCCTTGAGACAGTGCAAAGCCACTCTCCCCACAGTAACATAGACACCCAGTATCTAAGGAGCATTCTCAGAAATCAGAGTAATTGCTGAACACAAAGGCAATTTCAGGAGAGTCAGATGTCACTGGGCATGCATACTGATGAAGGGTAATGTCCTTGTTCCCCTGGAGATATGGCCTCTGGATGAGGCAGGATTTTCAAAACTCAGTTTGCCAAAAGTGGCAACATTTCTCTATTCTTCTGGAGATACTGAGAGTGAATGTAGCAGCGTTTTACCCAGGGTCCAGAGAAGGGGGACACTCTCTGTGGGCTGCCACTGGGACCCAGGTCACCTGCTGGGACTTGAGTCCAGATGTCTATCTGTCCGGCCCCCTGACCCCCTGGAGGGCACCTCTCTCAGGGATCGGTTTGTAAGAAGCAAGGGGAACGACTGCTTCCAAGAGGAGAGGAGGTCATATTGGAAGCTGAACAGCCACCCTTTTGATGGAGGTTTGGATGGCAAGTCCCTCCGTGCCTTCCAGGGACCCCATGCATGGGGCCTCAGGGCTGTGCCAGCCTGGACTGCACCCTGTCAGCTACAAACAGGCCAAGTTTAAGTGCTATTCCATCAGATGTTGTCAGATGTTGTTGCAGACATAATGGTGTCCCCTGCCTTCCAAATTCATACTCAAGTCCTAACACCGGTATCTTGGAATGTGGCTGTATTTGGAGAATCCAGTCTCCAAAAGTATTTGATCTTTTACTTTCTTTTTAAGCAGGTTCCACACCCAGCATACAGCCTAATGCGGGGCTTGATCTCATGACCCTGAGATAAAGATCTGAGCCGAGATCAAGAGTCGGATGCTTAATGCACTGAGCCACCTGGGTGCCCCTGGAGAAAGGTCTTTTAAAGAGGTGATCAGGGTAAAATGAAGTCAGATGGATGGGCTCTAGCCTGATACAACTGGCTGGAGTCCTTAAAAGAGGAGGTGAGGACACAGACATGCACAGAGGAGGGATCATGTAAGGACAGGGGGAGCAGAGCCCAAGGTGGGCAGAGGAGCAGCGCTGCATCACGCTCACCCGGCAGCACACAACTCAGAGTCTGCGCTCCATCCTGGTGAGTGTGGGGTGCGCCGGGCTACAGGGGTAGTCTGTGTTCACACCCCTATGGCTACCGGAGGGGCAGAGGGGAAAGGTGACCATCGCCTTCCTCCTCACAGTCTCATCATCTACAGACCCAACTAAATGCCATTTCATGAGCAGACTCCAGGCAATGGTCGAGAAGGATCCCGAGGCCCCACTCTGGCTCTGTGGGAAAGAATGTCATGATTGATTAGCAAAGTCTGCTCTGGGCAAGGGAAGGAAGCATGACAGATGTGTGCCATAAATTTGCAGCCTTCTAGAACACAGGGAGCTCCACTCGAGCCAAGGAGAAGTCAGGGTAGCCAGAGGGAGCTGGGTATGATTTAAAGGACATGCAGTTCCAGGCCACTTGCTGGCCACCAAGGCCCATCACTGGATGACAAACAGATGTCATCATGACCACTACCTCTGGTCAACTCACTGTGGCCACCTGAGCATGAAAACATACGTCCCTGTTTATGTCCATGAGGAGAACATTATAATTCAGTTCCCACTGTCTCCGTGGGCCTGGATTGCAGGAGTGCTGGCAGGACTCCCTGTCCCTCTGACCTTCTTGCATTCTCAAGGGTAGACTCAGGGCCCTCTACCATCACATCATCCCAAGGACATAGATGAAATGCCAGTTTGGGGCCCATGGGTTTATGGGTTACATGGGGCCAGGGGACAGGAGATGGATTGTTAAGAAGGAAGACAGATGGCTGAAGGCCTCCCTCCCTGGGGCATGTGTACACTGAGTGGGTGGCAGTGTGGTCCAGTGGTCAAGGTCACTGCCTCCAGAGTGGTGTTGGTGCTGGGCTTCTCCTCTCCCTCCCTGCTTCCTTTATTGGTTGGGGAGGGGCAGAGACAGAGGGAGAGAGAGAATCCTAAGCCGGCTCCATGCCCAGCACAGAGCCTGACACAGGGCTGCATCTCAAGACTCTGAGATCACGACCTGAGGCAAAATCAAAAGTTGCAGATGCTTAACCAGCTGAGCCACCCCGGGCTGCCTTGCTTTATATTAAGAAAGATAAATTATGGAGTGGAACAAAACAATTTTTAAAGTTTTAATTAAATTAACAAAACTTTTAAACATAAAAATAGAGTGTAGTCCTATATACCAAAAATAAAATATGTGCCTTGAGACCCTTTACTGAGGGCTTTGTTGGGGGCACACTCCTTTGGGGGTCATTGGTGGTTTTCAGTGCGGAAGTAGAAGAAGCTCTGGTCTAAGTGGGTACGTGCTGTGTCCTCCCTCCATCGGTACCCATCCTTGCCACGGGAATGGTGATGGAGAGGGCCAGGGAGCACCTGCTCTGCTTTCAGCCTGGACTCAAGCAAGAGGGAACAGCAGTCCTGGGCTGTGCCCAGGAAGGGCAGGACCACAGGGGCTTGAGGCTGAGCTGCAGGTGTACTTGGGGGTGCCTGCTCATGTAGAAGCCCCTCTGTGCCACCCAGGCCTCGCCAAAACATGCTCAGGCCATAGGTGGAGGGCTGGGGATTTGGGGATTAGGAATCCCAACCTGATCTCTTCCCATCGAGGACAGTGTCCTTTTACATAGCCCTTGAAATGAGTTCCCTGAGGAGGCTCCGCCTGGAAGGGCTTGGAAGGTCCTTGACCTTGGGGGCACAGCAAGGACCCCTCCAGAAACGTGCAGCCATTGAGGGACATGTTCAAGAACATGCAGAGGAGTCTTCCCTGAGCTCTGAGGTCCACGGTGACACAGGGCGGACCACGGGAGGGAAGGTTCACAAGGCTTCTTTTATAAAACACCTGCAATGTGATAGGCTCACATCCGTCGTCACCGATGAGTCCCCACAACAACCCAGCAAAGAAGGCAACCATTCCCTAAGGTGACAAATGGGAAGACCGAGTCTCAGATGGAGTCCAAAGCTTCCGTGCAGCAGCCCATTACAACAGAGACCCAGTAGAGATGGACTGCGTCTGCAGCCTCTGTACGCATTAACGGATTTAATGTCACCCTCACAGCTGGCATCACAGCTCAGCGCAGATATACTTTTGGTGTGTTGAGCGCTGACTCTAAATCAGGGATGCCTCCTCTGAGCAGCCTCCTGGGACAGGTACAGCACAGGTGAGAAGAACCCAGGCTTGGAAATCAGATGAGCCCTCCACCCCAGGAACGCTAGCTCTCCTTCCCTGAACCTCAGGGACACTGCGTTGCTTCTCTGCTCACAGGAAAACAAGGATGATAACTGTCGTCTGGGGAATTAGGCAGCAGCATCCACAAAGCGCTTCAGATGAAACTAACTTTCAGGTACTGGTTCTCCTTAGTTTTACGACTGAGAGACTGATGCTCAAAAGGCAACTGGCTTACAGTTACCCGGCCAGGGCAGAGCCAGGAGCAAATGCTGCCCTGTTGGCCGCAAGCGTCAGGATTCTTTCTCCCCCACAAACCGGAGAAGTGAGGTTCACAGGGCTGATCCTGGGTTGTCAGGAAACATCTGGATGCCCATTAGCCAGCTCTCTGATTGTAGGAAGCACGTAACGTGCTTCAGCAGTATTTTCTTCCAACACCATTATTTTCACCCTCAGTTGAAAATCCTGTCACTTCTAACGCTTTCCTGTGAACCTCAGTTATCTAAAGAATTCACCGACATGGACCCATTCCAGAGCCTTCCACGCCAAAATTCAGAGCCATTACGGTCTTCCTCCATATCAGAATTTATTAGAAGCTTTAGCCTTAGAATCTTGGAACCTTGTCAATTTTATAAACGCTGTTCTTTCTATCATGGCTGGACAGGAGGATTTAAGGACACTTTCCTTGATACCACTTCATTTTCCACTTAAATCGTGGAAACACTGTGGAACTTGAGAGATACTGTGCACAAACTACCCCAGGACGGCAGCTTCTGAGAGCTAGGGTAATCTGGTAGTGTAAATATTTGTTGGAGAAAGATTAACTAGCAAGGCAGTGTATTCAGAACGGCTGCCTCTCTCATTAGCCCAGGAAGGAAGTAAACTGGAAGGCTGAGCAGTTCTCTACATCTCAGCTTATAAGCAGTCATTGGACATCTGGACAAACTACCTGTTTTTAAAGGCTAATTCAGATTTGTACGATTGAAAAAAAAAATTCTCTATTTCGCCATAACCTCGTTTAACGTAAAATTGCATTTTAAATATCTAACGGCCAAAAGTTTGCTATAATTTTCCAAATTCATTTGAATTCAGAGACACATTACACTTGATGCATTCGTTGCTGGCATGTTGTTGTTTATCAATAATAAATATAGCCAATAATGATTGGGGAATTAATCATTCAAGACAAGAGCATTTAATGCAAAAATTACATTGAATAAATGAACAGCTTACCCTCAATTTCTCTTATGGATAATGTGAAGTTACTGGTTTCGGAGCAGTTTTCCAGAAATAACTGTTTGCTGGCAAAGCTTCCCTCCCAGTGGGTCCTCAAAGCTGGTCTTATGCTGAGCCATCCTTGAAAATGGAACCTTCACCCAACTCCAATTTGTAAGTCACATCTACAGCCTTGGGTGTTTGGCTTTATTCTGAGATTTGCAAGCACCACACGTCAGGTTACTACAATTCCTCTCCAGGGGAGCCTCTGGTCGCAGAAGGACTCACAGGGGACTTGAACCCCCCAGCTGCTAGACACAGACCCCCTCATCCACTGGACACAGATTTGACATCAAGGAGTAAGACGGCATTGCGGTGCCAAGCCAGGTACTCCTCTGGCTGGAATCCGGGGAAGCTCCGGGAGACCCACAAAAGGATTCAGAGGCCCCTGCAAGCTGCTGCAGACCCGGCTTAGAGCAGAACCTTTTCCCAGTGAGGGCAGCCTGCAAGCCCTGCCTGGGACTCATTTCTGGGTCCAAGGCCACATTGCGACCTTACTGAGAATCTAGTGAGAAGGTGTATCACCATGGTCTCCCAACAGGCTTTCCCTTCCAGAACTTTCCCCGTGGAGACAGACACTCATAGAATTCAGTTCCATAATACAGTCCCCAAACATCTCCCAGAGGCATTCTCAACACCGAAACGGAGGGGAAAGGATGGGAAAGATTGCAGTAAGGCTTTTCGCTGGAGATCAGAACAAAACCCAACTGAGACTTGACATTTTGGAAAGGCGGCCACCAGCAGAACTTCTCCCAGAAGTTACACGATTGTGACCTTCATCCCCTCCCCTGTTAGGATCAGCCACAGAAGGGGTGGATTTCAGGCACTGAACTTGTCGAGAAGGAATTTCTAACTTCGATTCAGTTTCCAGTTGCACCCCCTCCACACCCGGGGACAGAGGGCCGGGTCCCCCACCCTGTGCCGAGGGGCGGCTGGGTTGGGGTGGGTGGCCGCACCCCCTCTGGAGTCTGGAGCCCGCAGCACCCCATGCCCCGGGCTCGCCCTCCGCGCAGCCTCCCCGCGCCCCCGGGGCTCGCCCTCCCCGCAGCCTCCCCGCGCCCCCGGGGCTCGCCCTCCGCGCAGCCTCCCCGCGCCCCCGGGGCTCGCCCTCCCCGCAGCCTCCCCGCGCCCCCGGGGCTCGCCCTCCCCGCAGCCTCCCCGCGCCCCCGGGGCTCGCCCTCCGCGCAGCCTCCCCGCGCCCCCGGGGCTCGCCCTCCGCGCAGCCTCCCCGCGCCCCCGGGGCTCGCCCTCCGCGCAGCCGCCCCGCAGCCTCGCCGAGCCCCCGGGGCGCAGAGGCGGGGGGGGTCCGTGCTCCCCGCGGGCAGCGCGCGTGGACCCCGCGGGGCTGCCGGGCACCCGGTGACGCGCGGAGCCGCGGCGCTCCTTACCTGGCGAGGCCGTCCCGTGCGCTCGCGGGTCCCGGGCGGCGGGGCTGGGGCGCGGGGCGCAGCGCAGGCCCGGCTCGGCGGGGAGGGCGGCTGCGGCTGAGTCAGCGCCCCGGAGGTGCGGGCGAGCCCGGCCCGGCGGCCGACAGGGGCTGAGCGCGGAGTCGCGGCCGCCCCGGCATTTTAAAGGCGAGGCAGCTGGATGCGGTTCAAGCGGAAGCGCAGGGCGAAACTTCACCGCGGCCGGCGCGGGGAGGGGGCGCTGGCGGGGACGGAGGGGGGCCCCGGAGAGGCTCGGGAAGGGAATGTGGGGAGGAGGAGGCAGGGAGGGGAGAGGGCGGCGGGCGCCGGGCGCGGGGGTGCGGGGCGGGGCGGGGCGGCGCGGCGGGTCCCCCGCGGGCGCGCAGCCTAACGGGCGCTTCTGCGGGCTCCTGGGACGCGCTGCCTCCGGAGGTTCCCCAGACAGGGTCGCGGGGCCTCTCCTGCATTATGCTTAATAGCGACACGTTTCCATCGAAGTTGGGAGCGAGACCGGGGCGGTTTGCAAAGTCCAGGCAATGCAATTAGACCAGAGAAGAAAGATGGTGTGAAAACCTTACCAGGTTTGCCTTTGTAAAGCCAAAACCAAATTTTTTTTAATTGGCTTTTTTAAAATTGGAAAACAGGGGAAACGATTGCTATTTGCAGTGTCTGTACTGGTCCAGCTGGAGAATCCAAACTGGAGATGGAAATAGTAGCCTTTTCAATGAACTGGCCCATTGTCCAACAACAGACCAGATGAGCCATATTCTTGGGCACTTATTAACCAGTTGGAAATGGAAATGAAGAATCCCATTGATAACAAAACCACAAATAGCGGGGAATATAAGCATAGAAGGGAATATGTTCTACTTTGTAAAAACAAAAACACCTGCTCTTTACTGAGGTGTTAGGTTGGATCTGTTAGGACACAAGCCTTATTCTTGGACAAGAAGCAGTGAACGTTGTAACCCTATTACATCCTCTTGGTAAATTCAATACAATCTCCATCAAATTCCATGTGGAATTTTCTTTTCGACTTGATGTAATGATTCTAGGTCTCGTGTGGAAGAATAAAGAGAGGAGTCAACAAAAGGTTGATAAAGAAGAGGAGGATGAGGGAAAGCAGCCCTGAGGGATTTTATAATGAAAGAACGTGCCTGCACGAATGAATGAATAGAACAGCCTCTGCTGAAGAAAGTGCTTCCCAGGTACGAGCGCGTGTGGTGCCTCACAATCCTACGATGCAGATATGAATCTTGCTGTCACTTTCAGATAAGGACATGCAGGCCCCATGGAATAAATATCACACCTAAAGTCACACAGGGATTTGAGGCCGGCACTCTGCCTCCAGAGCCTTTGCATCTGTGCTAACCCTCGTCACACAGTACTGCCTTTCTCACAAAGCAGCAGTAATTAAAACAGCATGTCACTGGCCAGCAGATGAGTTTGGTGCAGAAGGACGAAAAGACCAAAATCAGGAGTACAGGAGAAACTGGTATTTAAGAGGCCACTTCAAGCTGATAGAATAGTTGAATGTTTCAAAAAACAAAGTTGGCATAACTAGATAGTACGTAGTAGGGGCTGAGTTTCTACCTGGTTCTCTAGAGCAAAATAAATTCCAAAATCCAACAAATGGTGAATACAGGAAAGTGAAGTTATAAAGCAATAAGGTGGATATATAGGTGAATATTTATCCTAAAGCTTCCTGGTGAGAGGTGGGAACCTTTCCAAATATATCACAAAATCATAAAGGAAAACACTAATAGATGGGATTATAAAATATACACACACCCAGTTAAATGTGAATTTCAGGTAGACAACAAATAATTTTTTAGTATAAGTATGTTCCATTCATTGTTTATCTGATAGTCAAGTTAAACCAGATGTCCAGTATTTTATCTGCTACCCCTAATATTACAGAAACATTTGAAGGTAGAAAATTCACAAAGATCTCTTATAATCATTATACAAAGATGACCACCCTGATAGAGCAAGAAATAAAAGAAATAAGCAGTCAACTCACAAAAGAAGAAAACACTAATGTCCAAAATATAGAACAAAGCAATCATCTTGCTGCAACCAAGAAACTCAGAAAGCTCTACTTTTACCTACTAGGCTGCAAATTTTAAGATACTGACAAAGTTCAGTGCTGGTGTGGGGCTTGGGGAAAATAGACATTCTCTCTCACTGTTGATGAAAAGG
This sequence comes from Canis aureus, assembly GCF_053574225.1. NCBI lineage: Eukaryota > Metazoa > Chordata > Mammalia > Carnivora > Canidae > Canis > Canis aureus. The sequence goes on along the minus strand of NC_135612.1, from coordinate 58,073,841 downwards.
TCAGTTAGCATAGTGTTTCCAGAAAGCAGTTTGAGAACAAATACCTAATTGAGTTCTTTATGTGCTTAGGAATAAACCAAGCAAATCCACCTTGAAGAATTTATTGAAAGATAATTTTGCAAGTGAGCAAAATGCATAAAGCGGATGCTTCTTGCTTTCCATAAATAAAATATAATTGTTAAAAGTTGGTAGTGAGCTAAATGTCTATACATGGGGGGAGGTTAATTAAATAGTAACAACATGTGTTGAGACTTTACTGTGATGCAGGCATTGTTCTAAGCACCTCCTGTATACTCACTTGTTTAATCCTCAAAAACAAAACAAATCCTTCCTACTCCCCATGCCCCAGCTCCCCTGAGTGGAAGGTACTGTCAGCATTTCCATCTTACAGAAGGGAAAAGAGGACAGGGAGGGGAGGCGACTCTCCCAGGGTCCCACAGCTGGAAAGGGACTTCAACGGAGCAGATTATGTTCAGCCACCACAGGATCAGCTCTTGTGCCATGTGGTGTAATTAGGGGACTCTCTGGGATGGCATGCCAGATGACTCCATTCATAGGATGGAAAGCTATATGGTCGCTAAAAATGACAACACGGCTTATACGTGTTGGCACAGAAAAAGTTCATGACATGGTGTTAAATGAGAAAGGAAGTTTCCAAAAATACAGTGCTGTGGACTGAAGGTCTGTGTCTCCCCCAAAATTCATATGTTGAAACCCAATCCATCAGGTGAGGGTATTAAAAGGTGAGGCCTCTGGAAGGGGATCAGGTCAGGAGGGTAGAGCTCTCCTGAATGAGATAAGCACCCTTACAAGAAGGACCCCAGAGAGCTCTGTTGCCCTCCTGAGGACACATGGACAATAGGGCACATCTGTGAGCCAGGAAGGGGGGGCCCTCCCCAGACACAGAATTTGCCTGCATGTTGATCTTGGACTTTATAGCCTCCAGAACAGCAAGAAATAAGTTTCTATTGTTTATAAGCCCCCTGGTTTATGGAATTCTGTTGTATTGCTTGAACAAACAATGACCCATTTATGTAAAATCGAAAATATTTGTATGCAGCTGTATGTGAACATAGGGATAAGTTTGGATGAATAGTCACTAATATATTAACAGGCTCTCTTTCTGACTGACGGGAGTTCAGATGATTTCTTACTTTCTTCTTTATACTTTCCCAAATGACTCAGATTTTTAAATGATGAACACATATCATTGAAATACCCAGGAAAAAAAAAACCCGAGAAAATAACATCTTCCCATTTTATGATTCAGTTCTTCAGGATCATGATGCTCTAGATTTCTCCCAAGCTTTTCCCTCTGAATTCGGGGAGCTCAGATCCCTGGCTGAGGACTCAGTTCTCCACCCAGGCGAGTCCCAGGCATCCCTCCCACCTCCTGCCTGCCTCCTCGTGAGCAAGGAGGACAGTGCCCGGGACCTCGGACCTCTCAGGTGGAGTCCAGGCGCTCTTACAAAGGCCCCGGAGGACCCGGGGGAAGCACTACCCACGGGCTGGCCCCGTGTCTCAGCTGTACAGGATGCGTAAGTTAGGGCCATGGTTGCCAAGGACGGAAACCAATGGAAACTAGCTTAAGAAATAAGGCAACGTTCCCTGGAAGGGTTGGGCAATCCCAGCATCCAGGCAGAGGAGGACGCCAGGGCCGGGTGAGGCCCGAGATGCGCGTGAGCCTTCAGAGCCGCTGGGGACGCTGGACCCGCACCTGACACCTCCCTCTGCGTCTCCCTGGGCCTCTGCTTCCTCTCCTCCTCCATCCACAGAAACATGGCAGCCTCCCGAGCCTTATGTAACAGCTTTGGTCACCCAAAGAGATTAATTTTCTCGCTACTTAGTTTTAAAATCTCCAAGTCAGGGATCCCTGGGTGGCGCAGCGGTTTGGCACCTGCCTTTGGCCCAGGGCGCGATCCTGGAGACCCGGGATCGAATCCCACGTCTGGCTCCCGGTGCATGGAGCCTGCTTCTCCCTCTGCCTGTGTCTCTGCCTCTCTCTCTCTCTGTGTGTGTGTGTGTGTGTGACTATCATAAATAAATAAAAATTTAAAAAAATAAAAAAAATAAAAAATAAAATAAAATCTCCAAGTCAGGGCTTCATTAACTCAGCTTGGTGCAAATGTGCGTGCGGTGCATCCATTGCGGACGGGCTGTGGCTCGGCTCCAGGTCAGGGATCCCGTGTGGGACCCAGGCTGAAGAAGCAGCTTGTATATGGAGCGTTTGGGTCTAGTGGCAGAGAGGAAGCGAGTACAGCCAGTCTTGGGTTGGCTCTTAGCCTGCTGCCAGACCAGATCGCATGGCCGAGCCCAGCGTCCCTGGGGAGGAAGTCAGAGCAGCAACACCACCTCCCACAGCCAGCGCGTGGTGGGAAGGGGTCGTAGCAGAATATGGCACTGGGGACCGCAACCCTTGGATGGGATAGATGGTGGTGCCATGTTCTGATACATCCCCATCCAAGGAAAATGACACAGGGCCATGAAACAGACAGTTGCAGCCTTACCCCAACGGTCATTACATTAGGACCGTGTGAGGCTGGACAGGGGCTAGGTGGCCCCTGGGGCACTTGGGTGCACGGGAAGATACAAGAGCCCACAAGTTGCTTCTTAAGTCATTGGTAGCTTGAAATCACCTGTAAGGTTTTCAGCACTGCGCTCAGGAGGCCACGTCCTGGAGAGCGGCGGGGCACTTTGAGCCCTGGCACGGGCTGCGGAAGGGCGAGCCGGTCAGTCTCCAGGTTCCTGGGTCCAGTCCACCATGGCCTTCCCTTGGGGCCCCAGGGGAGCACATCAGGAGAGGCCAACTCTGCCGTGTGTAGGGAGGTGTCGCAGCAGCTTCCACTCCCTTTCAAGCCAGCAATCATTTTTAAACATTTTTATTTGTTTTTTAAGAGAGAGAGCATGGTGCCTGTGGGGGAGTGGGTAGTGGCAAGCGGGGACAAGGGGAATGGGAAGGAGAATCTCAAGCAGACTCCATAGTGCAGAGCTGGGTGCAGGGCTTGATCCCAGGACTCTGAGATCATGACCTGAGCTGAAGCCAGGGGTCAGCCGCTCAACCCACTGAGCTACCCAGACACCCCAAACCTAACAGTCATTTTTAAGGTTCTTTAACTCTCCATTTACAACTCCTAGTTAATTAACTTGCCTCTGTCTATAAAATACCTGAATGAACGTTTCGTCAACTCCTCCGAACAGCAGCCAGAGACCCTTTAAAACCTACTCCTGCTTTGCACAGAAATCTCCGGTGGTTTTCCATTTCACTCAGAGCGAAATCCAAGGTCTTTTGATGACTGACAAGCGCTAGGAGATCACCTGGTCCCTCTGCGGCCTCCTTTCCGACCTCCATCCCCCCTGCCTCTCCAGCCCAGCAGCTAGCGGGCTCCCCCGGCATCCCCAGTCATTCCTGTCCCTGGGCCTTTGTGCTTTCTGCTCTTTCTCCTGGGACTGCTCTTCCACCGGAGATGGACAAGATTAGCTCTCTCTCCTTCCTTGGCTCAAACATCAGATCAGGTAACTTCCATGATCATTCTGAGCAAAAGGGAAACTCTGTCCCTTTCACTCTGTCTCAGCTCCCTTGCTTTTCGTGTTTGTATTATTCACCTCCACGGCCAGAGTGCACGCTTACTGGTGTGTCTGTGGTCTCTCTCCCATAGAGTCCCCATCCGTGAGGGCAGGGCTTTGTTTTGTCACATCCTGTGTCTTTAACAATTGGCCCAAGCTGAGGACATGGGCGCTCAGATGGGTTGCCTGGTGGAAGGGAGCCTGCTGCCTCACCAAGGATGCGAGAGCCGCAGCCTGGCCTGCTGGAGGCAGGGCGCTGGCTCCTGTGGGGTCTGCCAGTGAAGGCTCAGTTGGGAGCTTCAACTTGATTGGCCTTGTCCCAGCCCTGGGCAGGGCTCATTGCCTTGCAGACTCAGAAGGAGGAGACCCCCAAAGACCCTCAGAAAAGCCCTCGGGGGCCAGCTCAGGAGCAGGTTGGACAGGACACACTAGACAGGGTTCTGCACTTGACCTCGGGCCAGCCCCTCTCTCTTTGGGGCTTCCTTTTCTCCATCAGATCAGGGTGTGTGGTGCTCTGAGCTCCCTGTCTGCTCTGGCATTCCCTGTTTCATCCCTGGATGGGCTGAGGAGGCAGCTTTTGAGGGAAAGCTTTTTGGAAAATCCCCAGCTGTTGGCTGTTGTCTGCATCGTGGTGCTGTGGATGCTTTGCTCTGGGCTCCCTGCCTCTGCTGGATGACACAGCACGGCCGTGGGTCAGCTCATCCTTCTCCTCCTCTCACCCTGTGCCTCCGGGCCAGGACTTCCAGGCTGATTCGTGGTCTCGGTGAACTGGAAAGGCAGCATGGGGCAGACTTTAGTGACAGCCCATCCCTCCTCTCTGCATTTTGGGGAAGGCTGATGGATGGCCTAGTCCTGATAGAAGAGGCTCAAAGGAAGGAGATGGTGTCTGCCAGCTGGAACAGCTCAGGGGGTACAGAGCCCATTTTCATACAGCGTCTGTACTGCTAATCCCACTTACAGGCAGGCAGGACAGAGCAGGTAGGAAATGATGCAGGCAGGGAAACTGAGGACGGAGAGGTGATACAGCTGGTCCAGAGTCCTGAAACATCAGGCCCAAATCCCAGAACTAGAAGCCAAGTCACCTGAGTCTTTGTTTGGTACAGTTTCTTCCACTTCCAATTGCCTTCCCTGGCACAGTGTCACATTGTCACACTCTTGAAATTGTTGCTGAGTGGCCAAGTGGCACCAGAGCTTGTGGCCTATGGCCTGTGGGCTGTGGGGGCTGGCCATCTCTGCTTCCATGAGGTCCCAGGAGATCCCAGCACTGGCAGCCCTGCAGGGTCTGATCCCTCTGGGCTCTGTGTCATTCAGCATCATCCAGAGAGCGCCTAATCACTGGGCTCTCCCCTGTCAGCTCAGAATGGGGGAGAGTGTGTAGAGTGAGGTCTGCTGAGACGTGCTGTTAAGATGGACCTGCTACAGGGAAGGTTCAAGCTGGTGGCGCCCACAGGAGCTATGATGCTGCAGAGCCCTACTCGACTGAGGACCCTGCTCCCCTCTTGCCAGAGCCTGGCATTACTCCTCCTCCTTTGGCCTCCACAGCTCAATCTGATCTCCTGGGCCTTCTCTTGGAGTGGGGCTGACCTTCCAGCTTCCCTTTAGAGACAAGCCTACTTTTAAGGGGCTTCCTCTGATCCTCCGGGTAAGCGGAAGACAGTGACAAATGGCAGGGGTTGGGTGAAGTGGCAGTTTCTGGAACTTACAGAGTTCTCACTGACCCTCGGTCCTGATCTTGTTCTGTGGCTCCTGACTCTCTTCCCAGTGGGTCAGAGCAGATGCTTCCGTGGATGCCCTGCCAGCTCAGAAACCCATGGTCCCCTGGAGAGCCATATGGAACCCCTGCTCTGAGAAGGACCATTTGCCTGTTCACTCCTTGCATCTGTTTCCCCTGAGGGCTGGGTACAAGGGCACAGCTCCAGCCACTGCTGGCGTCTCCCCAAATCCTCTTGCTCCAAACCTCAGCATTGTCTACCAGATGGATGCACTTCTAATTCCTTCTAATTCAAGCAAGCTATGTCCCCGTGAAGGTACTGCCAGAGGGAAGAGAGGAAAAGCTGGGAGGTAAGACTTTTAAAAAGCTTTGGGTCTGGGACAGGAAGGGAGAGAGACCAAAACGAAATCTCAGGTCACTCACTCTCCGTCTGTGATCTGTTCTTGTTTTATCCCCAAGGCTGATGAATTTGTCATTGAAAGGGGTCAGTTAGACAGTGGTAGGGTGAGAGTCTCCGCTCTCCTTCCCTGTGATTCCCGCTGCCTCGCTGACTTCCTTTGGGACACCTGCCTCAGGAGAGCCTGGCTGTTCAGAGTGCTGGGTAGTGACGAGCCATCTCTAGCTGTGGAAGAGGGAGGAGGCTCTGTTGGCCTGTATCTGCTCTTCTGTCATCCTCATGCCTGGGAATTCCACATTCTCCACAGGGCTATGCAGGATGACATGCATTTATCTTATTTTCTCTCTTGTCTTCCCTAGCCACACACGCATATGACCCCCTCCCTGCGCTCACTGGATGAGGATGTACTGAGTTTCCACAGTGAGGTCAGTGACTACAGAAGACATGGTCTCTGCTCTCGTGGAATTTACAATCCAGTGGGTCAGAGTGACATAGAAGGAACATTTACACAGTATCTGGTTACAATTGTGTTAAGTCTCATGACAGACAAGGGCAGGGTGTGGTGAGGAAATGTAATAGGAGACCAGACTGAATCTGGACAGTGGGGAGGCTCCCTGGAGGAAGTGACACTCGTGCTGAGGTTTATAGCATGAGCAGGAGCGTGGAAGACGGGAGCCTGGAAAGCAGACCAAGATGGCCATGCGTGCAAAGGCCCTACAGTAATGCAGAATTCGATTTAGAGGATGAACTAAAAAAGGACCAGGGTAGGGGTGGGCAAGGCAGCAAGCGAAGCCAGAATGGTGAGAAGTCAAATGTGAATGACCTTGGAGGCCTCCATAAGGATTTTGCCCTCATTATAAGAGCAATGGATGGTACGGTTCTTAGGAGGGAGAGACTTGGCCAGATTTACATCTTAAAGTAGCATGGGGGAAATGCATGAATGGGCCACAAAGTGGAAGAGGTGCCCATCTGGAGGCACAAGATGATGGGCCTGACCAGGGCAGTGGGGGTGGGGACAGATGACACAGAAGGAGGACTTCCAGATTTGTTTGAGGGTAGAGCCAATAGGACTTGGCAGTAAGCTAGTTTTAGAGGTATTGAGAGAGAAAGGCCTGTCCAGAATAGTGCTCAGGATTTTAGCTTGAGCAAATGGGCAAGAATAGGATGGGGGCTGGAGGGTGCGGCATTTGCTGAGGTGAGAAGCAGATTTGGGTGCCACTAGATCATTGGTTCAGACTTAATATGTCAAGCTTGAGATGTGTGTGGATGTTTGAGCGGAGATTTTATGGATACAGTTAGATACAGGGAATCCAGCTACAAAGAAAAGATGAAATTGGAGGATATGTGGGTAGTAGAAGTCACGCACCAGCTGGGATTGCCTGGGAGGAAGCAGAGGCTGGGAGGATGGATGACCCATCCTGGGTGCACCAGCATTTACACACTGGGTGGAGGAAGATAGCCAGCTAAGAAGATGGGCATGGAGTTACAGAGGGTCTGAGGGGGCCTCTGGGAAATAGTGGCTTCCAGACCAAAGGAGGTTCCTTTCAGGAGGAGGACACCCTCCTAACACTGCTGGCTAACACTGAAAGCTGAAAAACCACACTCATGAGAGCTGAAAAGCAAGCCTGGAACTTAGCAGTTTCAGGGTTCGGGGTAACCTTCATGAGAACAGGTGTGGTAGAGGGCATGGAGAGAACTCAGACTGAAACTGGTGGAGGAGCAATTAGGAGGGGGGTAAGATATGGAGACTAAGTTCAGACAATTTGTGAGGAGAGAAGAAGGTGGGGAACGCATGGGGTCAGGAAAAGTGCTTTTTGTTGTTGCTTGACTTTGTTGTTGCTTTTGTTTTTTTTTTTCAGAGGGAAATGACTTGAGCAATTTGGACACTGATAGGATGGATCCAGCAGAAGGAGAGGCTAGTGTGGATAATGGCTGTTTCTAAAGCCCTCAGGAGGCTGACGGTGGGGTCGAGGAGGAGGGCTGACTTCTATGGGGAGGCAGGTGCTTTTCTATCACGTCAAGTGGAAAGGTGCAGCCTGGCTGCAGTTAAAGACAACTTTGTGAATGCCAAGGAGGGGGCAGGTGCCGCCTGCTGGTTTCTATCTTCTCTGTGAAGAATGAGGCCAGTGTATTCTCCCAGAGTGAGGGAGGCAGAGGAGAGGTCAGAGTGGAGAAGGCACATTATCACTGAGAGGTGTCAGAGCTTTGCCTTTGGAACAGCAGGGTTTGGGGTTAATGAGGCTCCATAAACCACAGGTTCACCCTTTCATGCCCACTTTTCCCAGATTCCTCATCTCAATCCTTGTACCAAAGGCATAATTCTAAGGTCTACACTGCAGTTGGTCTACAGCCTGCACTCATGCCCCCCTGAACTCTAATTGCAACCAGTGGCCAAGGGCAGTTGGTTTACACCTCTGATACCACGCCCCACTCCTCGCCATCTGCCACTGCTACATCCTCTTCCTTCTGCATCAGAACATTAACAAAAAAAATCACAGGCAAGTACAGAGCTTATTATCACAAATCTTCGTGTACCTGCCACTCGTTTAATGAATACCAACATTTTGCCACTTTTGCTTAGTTTTTCTTTCAAAAATGCAACATGTTACTGGATTTCTTGCTCTCACGACCTATTTGTCTTTGATTTATATTTTTAATAGGTAAATAGTCATGTGATCCAAGGTTTTAAAAGTAGGAGAGTTGATCCTGCTCCTGTCTCCTGGTGGCACCATCTGATGTCAACGACTGGGCATCTCACAAAGGGGTCTGTGTGTCGACCTCTAGTCTGACAGGGTTGCAGTAAGGATTGGGGAGAGGTAGGGAGCATTGGCACAGCACAGACCCTATGGATCCACATCCTTCCAATCCACCGAGAACCCATCTTCTGTTGACAATTCCATCTGAGGGTGATCTGAACTCAGAGTCGGGGCTGAGTTGACTGTCTCACTCCCCAACCCATGCACTTTCCACCATCCTGCAGGTGCCAAAGAGAATAACATGGTGATGTATTGTGGTCTCTGCTGCCCTGGAGACCATGAAGGTCACTGGTGGGGTTGCAAAGGGACCTCGTGCTGTTTTTACAGAGGTTCAAAGCCATTGGAGCAGGACCTCGGGTCCCACTACCTTGACCAGCAGTGAGGCAAGGGCATCCCTGGGCATGTTGTGTAAAACAGCAGGAGGGCCGCTGTGGCCGCTGCGGCAGGGTTACACCCGGCAAGATGCCTGTGTTCCTGCCCTCCCTTGCCCCATGGCCTGCACATCCTGGGGCTCCAGGGAGCTCATTGTCGTCGGCACTGGGCCATATGGTGGAAAGCAGGATGCATTCCCCTACCCGGCGGAGCCAGCTCAGTATGTTTTCCATTCAAGCAGAGAACACAGCTGTCTCCTTCCAAATGCCATGGGAACAAGCTCATATTTTGCCCTCGTGAGTGGGCACAGGGTGCTCTAGCCCACGCACTATCTGTCATTCAGAAAAACATAAGCTAAAATCTCCCAACTTTCATTGGGCAGCTCATTTGTGTTAGACACCCCTGGGCCCAGAGATGGGAAGCCGACTGCTCCTGGTTTTACGGTGTTTAGGGCCCAGCCAGGGAGGCAGACATGTAATCAAATCACGTTTAACAGTCGAGTATTGAATTCCAGACACCCGAGCCAACAGAGCCCAAGGCAGGGCATTCCCCATTCTCTAGACACATCTCCAGCTACCTCTCTCCCGCCCCACCCCTGCCTTCAGATGTGTCTACTCTTGCCATCTGCATGTTCCACTCGCTACTCACTTTGCTGAGCCAGGCTTCCCATTCATAATGCTCTAGAAACTCTAAAAAGCTCCCCAAGGGTGACAATGACTCTGAAGGACTCTAGAGGCCAATGGGCCTGTTGGAAAAATTTCTTCCTCCCTCCCTGTCTTGTCTTTCCTCATCTGGAGTCAGCATTCAGCACAGTCCCTGTGCCCTCTGTCTTAGTCTGCTCAGGCTGCTGTAACAAAATGCCACAGGCCAGGGTCTCAAGGGACAAGACTTCTTTGTCACAGGGAAGGAGGCTGGGAGTCCGAGATGTACTTGCCACCAGATTGGCCTCTGGTGAGAACCTCTTCCTGGCTTCAGACAGCCAGCGCATGGTCTTCCTCCTCCTCATTCCCCTTCCCATGGGTCTTATCTTAGTCCCACCCAGTTTCCCAGGGAGATGTGGGAATCGCTCGTGAGGCCTGCTTCACTCTCCGTCCACACACCCAACCAGTCCTCCTTCCCATCGCCCTCACTGGCGTGACCCCCCACCTCTACCTTTTCTTATTTGCAGGCCAGTCTGTCCTCATTCTGTTCTTCAACATGTGGTTGAAATGATCTCCCAAAAACGCAATTCAGAGCACGTCATTCTCCTGCTGGAAACTTTGAAACAGTCCCAATCTCCACTGGGACTGAGCAAAATCTATTGATATGGGAGCATTTTAGGACCTCGCTGAAATCCACATGGTGTCCTTCCTTCATCCCAGAACTAATTTCAATCCTTCTACACTAAAGTGACAAGGAGTGAATTTTAAGATACAGAGGCAGGAGGCTAGAGAAAGGAGTTTGCTGCCACGCATCCATCCCATCCCCAAGGTAATGTCAGGCAATGTTCAGATGGTACCCATCCTGGTGTCAGCCTTTGGAGGGTGAAACCATGTTTGCTTGTAGCCAGAGCAGCATTTATATTTCATTATTGTTATTTTGAAGGGGATGATCACACCCCGAGGTAGACAGGATTGGTCCCCGATGATGGGATGTGATGATCCCTCCCATCTGTCACAGGTGGTGGGTTCAGCGCAGAGGGACCTGTGCCAGGCTGGGCGTTGGTGGCTGCATACAGAGGTTTCCTGCTGCACTTTTGCAAATACTATATGCTATTTGCTGCAACGTCTGAGATGCATCTATTTCTAAAAACGTAAACACACGTCTCACTCATGTTCAACAGCACAATTTGATAAAGTCTTTTGTTTTGTATGAGAGAAAACATGCTAGCAGTAGGGTGTTAGAGGGAGGACACAGGCCTTGGAGGGGCTGGCCACAGGTCTCTAGGGAAGAGTTTTAGGCCTTTCCATAAGAACTTGTATCCAGAATATGTAAAGAACTCTCACAGCTCAACAATAAAAGGACAAACAACCCAATTAAAGAATGGGCAACAGATTTCTCCAAAGATATATTTCAGATGGACAAGGAGCACAAGAAAAGGTGCTTAACATCATCAGACATTGAGGAAATGCGAACGCAAATCACAATGGGGTTGTGTTGCACACTCCCTAGGATGGCTACAGTAAGAAAGAGACGACAAAGAGTGTCAGTGAGGATGTGGAGAGACTGGAGTCCCCGAGCACTGTGGCTGGGAAAGTAAAACGGTGTGTCTGCATTGATAAACAATCTGACTGTTCCTCAAAATGTTGAGTGTAAACATCACACACGGTGAGAAATTCTACTCCTGAGAGAGTGGAAACACAGGTCCACGCAAAAACTCGAGCAGCATCATCAGCACTGGTCAGGGAAATAGGAACAACCCAAATATGGTTCAGCCACACAACAGAGCAGGATCCAGCCCCGAGGAGGAAAGCATTCCGCTGTGTGCGACGACACGTGTGAATGTGGGAAACACTGTGCCACACTTAAGAAGCATGAGCCCACTTACCAGGAAGGTCTGTAGAGACACAAGCAGATGAGTAGTTTCTAGAAGCTGGGGGAATGGGGAAGTGGGAGTGCCTGCGGATGGGGTGGGATTTCTCTCTTGGGTCATGAAAATACATTGAAATTAAAAGTCATGGTAGATGAATTCCATTCTGCTAGGGCTGCAGAGACACAAAGAAACCGTGAGCAGGTCGGAGTGGCCGGCACAGCGTGGGGTGGGCACGGGGGGGTCGGAGGACCACCAGGTCGGGTGTATGGGAGCACGTGGAGTGTCCCGAGTATGCAGGGGACATGGAGAGTCATGCCCCAGGCAGGCTGCTCTCAGCCAGGACTTGTAGAGGGGATTTGGAATTGCAGGGGAGGGGGTGAGACATCTTGTCAGTGACCAAGGGAGCTGGGCTGAGGTTCAAGCAGCATCTATGTGCAGGGAACAGAGTGACTTCTTGGTCTTGGCCTTGGCATCATGTGCCACATGCCCAGCGAGGAGGCTTCCGGGCACTGATCACTGACTCACCCTCTGAGTCCTCATGGTCCTGGAGATAAGCATCATCCCCGGCTCCCCTCTCTAGTCCATGCCATCTGGGTGCTGGCCTGGCTCATGGCCGTCCCCCTGAAGAACCATCCCAGTGCTCCGTGGATCCACAACCAGCCCCGACAACCAGTGGATCAGTGTGTGGTCACCACTGACCCCCAGCTGGAGCATCTGGGACTTTGCAACTCAGAGAGTCACAGGCAGGGTCTGTCCACGGCAGTGGCATTGAGGAGAGTCACTGGCTGCTGGTGCCAAGGCCTGTGACACTGCCGTGGCTTTGCTCCTCCTGAGGCCTGGGGGTTTGTCTGCCCCCCAGATGATGTGAGCTATTCCTGGCCCTGTCTCCCCGCCCCCCCCCCCCCGCCCTGTTATGCTCCATGGGCCAGAGAGGTTTCAGAGGTGCAGCTGCCAGGCTCCGTCTCCACGACTCAGTGGGTGCAGGCGAGCCCCCTGTGGCCTGTGGGACACGCTCCATCACCAGGGAGGTCAGTCTCAGTGACCAAGGCCCCGGGAGTGGGCTTTCCTAGGGCAGATATGTGTGACAAGAGCATATTTCTGGAAGATCTATCAAGTTCTGTTTCTTTCTAAGGCTCTCTCTTAGCCCTGGGAAGGGTCAGGGTGAGACGACCTCACCCTGGGGTGGGGTGGGGTGAGGGCATTGTGACAAGGCGCCTCCGTGTCTGTCACGGGCATGGAGGGAGGACTGTCCCCACTATGGAGATTCACCTCAGGACCCCACCCCCCAACCTGGGCAGGGCCTGCTGATCACTCAGGAGGCTGAGACTTGTCAGGTCTGCAGCCCAGGTCTTTTCCCGCTCAATATCACATGCCCTGCTCCGTCCAGCATCTGCTTCTGGGGACCCCATGTGCAGCACTTAGTGCACCCACCTGCCAAGTGTTCGGGTCTAACACAGGGTGTGGGAGGGGCAGCAGGAGTCAGCGGTGGGCATGGGACCTCCAAGGGTGCACAAGATGACTCGGACATTATCTCTAAGTGGAGGTTTGTATACAGATGCCTTGTGTTCATGTGTGTGTGTTTAAAGTGTTGTTTCATTAAATGCAAATATTTAACAAAATATTTAATACAATTTCCCTAAACCCATTCCGACATTTTTAAACTTTTTTAATATACTGGCTAAAAAAAAAAAAAGAAAGAAAGAAAAACAAATGCATTTGAATCCTTCTCAACAACGAGAAGCCTGAGAAAATTATATTAATGAGCCATCAAGTATTCAACTATTCATTTAACACCCCCAGGCACAAATACGAACAAGAAATATAGGTTATGTAAATTAGACATTTCAGCCATTTAAAAATAATCTCCTACCCATATGGGCACTGTTGTTTCAAGTTTCAAGCGAATGGTACATCCTGTCTCCGGCCCCTCCTGTGTTCCCTTTGCTGTGGGCTGGGCAGCGGTGGGCTGCAGACACAGCTGGGAAGGTGTGGCTTCCACACAGGTGGCAGCCCTGCCCATCCCGGAGGGAGCCCCAGGTCACCAAGGGAGCCCCGGGTCCACGCCCTCACCTTTGCCTACAACAGGGCCAGCAATCCGCCCTCCTGGCAGACAGAGAAGGGATTTGGTTAAAAGGGAAGACCTTATCTTCACTCGAGGGGTTTGCCGAGTGTCACCTGGCGCTGGGCTGGTGGGACCCCCAGGACACATGCTCTGGCCGCCGGACTCCTGCTCCTGCACAGACTGTTGTGTTCGCTAGAGTCCTTGTGAGCTGGTTCAGTAGGATGGGTGCGCTCCCTCCTGACTTCAGTCCTCCTGCCCCAGGACCCAAGTCCCCCATCATTTGCCAATGCTGAAGCCATGTGTTATCCTGAAGCCACACTTGCCTTCCCTGGGCAACAGCATCACCTTGAAACACCAGCCCCAGCAGCTCACCTGTGTGGTACAGATGTGCTCTGTTTTCCTCCTGCCCAACACACGGGGCCGGGGTGTCCTTGTCCTGGGACCGGCCCCTCCACCCCAGCCCTGGAGCCCATCCTTTCACCTCCGACTCTGGGTGGGTCTGAGAACCCCTCCATCACCCCAGTGCCTCCAGTGCCCCCCAGGCCACTGGCTCTTCCATCGACCAGCCCATGTGTGTCTGGTGCCTGTTGCATGCCAGGCTCCATTCCAGGGTCTGGAGATACAACAGTGAACAAAAACAGAGTCATCCTAACCCTACTTTCTTGGACTTTAGAGTTTATGGGGGGCTGGGGGCTAGTAACAGGCAACTCAGCCAGCAAAGGACACTCAAAAGTGCCAGTGATGCGAAGTGACCAGGACACAAGGAATGGAGAGTGTCTTTCATCAGCACCAGAGCTGGTTCGTTGCTGTTGCTTGTCATTGTTCGCCACCTGCCCTGGGAGTTTATTTTCCAGCAGAGGCAGAGAGGCAGTGCCGGGGGACGTGCCAGTTGCCCAGCTGTCGTGGCAGAGGCTCACCCCAAGGGGGTCGCAAGTCTGTGATCAAGATCCTGCTGTCATGAGGGCCTGGACACCAGGCTCCCCATCTCTGCCTCTTACTAGCTGCAGGATTAATTCGTTCATAACCTGCAGACACATTATTCTGACACCCAGAGCAGCCCTTGGCCAGTGAGGCCATGCTGGACCCCAGGGGGCGGGCTCCCGTGAGCCCAGAGACGACCGGCCCTCCTCATGCACTTGCTGGGACTCTCCACTTTTGCTTCCCTATTTTTTTCCCAATTATTCTTTGTTAGTTGCTAATATTTTTCATGCTGCTTTTTTCCTTATGTGTTTTAGAAACTATATATCTTGTTCTTACGATACTAGCTATTACCTTTCAGGAAAAAAACATAAATTTGAAGCTGTCTTTCTGCACTTAAATGAAAAATAACTCTCCTCTCCCTAAGTAAAGTAAGAAATTTAACACACCTTTAAATCTCTCACTCTGTCCCCATTTAACATTATATTTTCTTGGAATAATCTAGGCTTTTAGATCCACATTATTATTAATAGCCCTTCCTACAACTTCCTTGTGAAGTGTATATAATATTTGCTTTAAGTTAATGTCCGTGTTAACAGGAGTTTTTAAAATCTAATTACCCATTTAATAGGTCTAAATATCATGTGTTTAATTATTTTCTCTGCTATTCCTTGAGTCCTAATTTTAACTGGGTTGGTTTCTTTTGGGCAGGGGTGGAGTGAGGGGTGTAGGGCAGTGTGCCCCCCCGACCCAGTACCCACAGCTATGCCGCGGCTCATCTGGGATGGGGCACCCTTCTCTTGCCCTTGACTTTCCTGGTGGTTGTGTGACTTCTCTTGACCAGTGGTATGTTGGCTGACATGAAAAGATATGTGTTCTGAGTTTGACCTTCAAATGTCCTTGCCCATTTCTGCTTGTCCTCTTGTGCCTCCACATGTAGTTATGCAGAGACTTTTGTAAACGTCTTGCAGGACATCCCGTGGCCTGCAGACCTGAAGGGAGAAGCAGTGCCATCTGCCCACGTCCCTCCTGAATCAACCAAACTCAGCGGGGTCGTTTTTAGGAAATAATAGATGACCAATACATAGGAATTCTTCAATTCTTATCGAGAGGTGGGCCCGATTTCTTGACCTAGCCCTTAGGAGGCCTAACAGCATTGTCTGTCCTATCCTGGGGTCCAGCCTCCTGTGTGGACAGAGAAAGGCCCCGCCAGCCACCACCTGGTGCAGCTGCCCCAGCTAAGGCATCAGAGCAGCCACTACCTGGACAGAGCCCACTGATCACCTGCCAGCCCCACCACGCAGCACAACAGCCTGCCTGAGCCCAGCCAACCCACTGAGTCGGGAGGAATATTAGATTCGGGATGGTCTGCTGGGCAGCAGTAGTCCACCAGGAAAGAGAAAGTAAATACTGAGGGGTGACTAGCAGCCTCAGCCACAAAATCTCATGAGCTCTTTTGTTCTTAGTTGCAACCTGGAGTCAATGTTGTGGCTTCTATTCCAATGAGGGTCACACACCCCACACTAATAGTTTGCCACAACCCCAAGCCGGGCGAGGGCACGAAGCAGCCACCTCACAACTTGAAGAAGCCCTGGGTCCCTCACCAAATGTGACTTGAGGACCAAAACTTGGTCCCTGGATATCTGGCTCCAGAAGGTGCCTCTCCAGACTTGGCAGTGAGACAGGGACAGGGAACATGGGGAGGCTCACACGCTCAAACAGGCCAAAGGATGGCCATTTCTAACACCTGGGAGTATCCCCAGTGTTGGTAAACACAGTAGCAGGGGGAAACTGAACTTTAAAAAAAAATAAGTGCTTGAGGACATTTCTGCCTTCTAGGGAGGTGGGAAGGCCCTTTCCTGAGGTTGGGAGGGCTTCTCTTTGAGAAAAGATCTCAAGAATATACTAATACTCAGTTTAGATTGTTTGCTTTTATCAGAAGTAATCTTTAAAAAAAATGTTACTGTGATAAGAACACTTGGCAGGAGATCCACCCTCTCAACAGATTTTCAAGAGTAGAACACAGTATTGTCACCTGCAGGCATGATGCTGTACAGCATGTCTCTAGGGCTTGTTCCTCCTGCAGGACTAATTTTATGCCCATTGATTAGCATCTCTTTATTTCTGCCTACCCCCAGCCCTGGCAACCCCACTCTACTCCCACCACTTTTTTTTTTTTTTTTTTTTTAAGGAGAGGAGGTGGGGAGGTGCGGAGGGAGAGAGAATCTTAAGCAGACTCCATGCTCAGCACAGAGCCCAATCCAGGGCTCAATCTCACGATCCTGACATCATGCCCTGAGCTGAAATCCAGAGCCAGACACTTAACTAACTGGGCCACCCAGGTGCCCCACTACTTTCTGCCTCTAAAAGTTTGACTATTTTAAATACCTCATAGAAGGCGAATCACACAGAATTTGCTCTACTGCATTTGGCTTATTTTACTTAGCAGAATGTCCTCCAGGTACATCCGTGTTGTCACAAATGGTAGGATTTCTTTCTTTTTAAAGTCTGAATAGTATCATATTCCATTGTATGTATTTACCACATTTGTTAGGTTTGTACACCTGTTGGTTGATGTAGGGGCTGTTTCCACCTTCTGGCTTTTGGGAATGATGCTGGAATGCATGTGGGAGTGCTAAACCTCTTTGGCCTCCTGGTTTTAATTCTGTATCATAAACACCCAGAGGTGGGCTTGCTGGATCTTCCTTCCCGCACCCCACATCTTCAAGAAAAGTCTGCTGTATGCACTCTCCGTGTAGGCAGGCTACACTTTCGGGGCTGGTCCTTCACATAGATCAGAGCACTGAGGATAGAAATCACCGCAGGCTGGGAGTGGGGAGTGATGTGTGGAGCCCCCTGGGAATGGGGGTTGGAAGGAGGGGTAACCCCAAAGTTTTGATCCCCTGGGGCCTATAGACACTGAGCAGAGGGCCCGACTGGTTAACACAAACACGCAGACAGAGGAGTGGGGACTCTCAGGTTGGGTGGGACAGATGGGGTTAGACAAAGGAGACACCACCTGGGCATTCCTTTAGGAAACACAGAACCCTAAAAAGGCAGCATCCTGCTCCTTCTCCCTGTGTCTGGGCCATGTGAGCAGCCATTGCCTGACCAGCCAGAGAGCCAGACGGGCTTCTCTTTGCCCATGAGTGCTGACCAGAGGGCGGCCAAGGCCTGGCATGACTTGCCGTGTCCCCACATCCAGAGCCTCCCGAGCTCCGAAGGAGATGCAGAATGTGTGGCAGGCTGGACACCTGCCCTTGAAGCTGCACCTGCGGAAGGCTGAGTGGGCAGGGCCCAGGCTGCACGTCTGGTCTCCACCATCCTTCCCAGTGTGGCGAGCAGCTGGGACCATGGGCCGTGTGAGAGGCTTGCCCCTCAGAGCCATGAGCCAAAATGAAGGCCAGTGGTTACACATCACTACCCGTACAACCTCTTCTGGAAAGTTCTGGAAAGAAGTGTTATCATCAAGAAGGAGACTTATTTACAGATAATACATGCCCACCTAGAAAACTGACAGAAGAAATTGAACAACTGGAAAAATTAATGTAAAGTGGATACAAAATAAATGTTCAAAGGTCCTCAATTGTTATAATAATCACACAGGAAAGGTAAAGGAGTACATGAACAGAAGGCAATATAATTTATAAACTACTTAGGAGTAAACTTAATAAGAAACTGGCTAGGTCTTTATTTTTAACCATTTTTTTTAACTGAGCAACATAAAAGTCAACATGAATAATTGCAGAGAAAGGCCTATGCAATGAACAGTCATTGCCAAGATAGCAGTTCTCCAGAAACTAATTTATAAATTGAATGTGATTCTAATGAAAACATAAGGAGATCATTTTTGAACTTGTCAAGTAGGTCTCAGTTCATGGAAAGAATAAATGCTCACAAAGAGCCAAGAAATTCTTGAGGAAATAAAATTACTGCTGCCAGCATTTTCTCCGAGTATTGGCTGAAAGCTACTGTAGTGCAAGCAGTCTGGGTCAGGGGTAGCCAGATAAATAGAAAAGAAACCTATTATTTTAAAGGAATTGGGATATGATGAAAATGGCATTTCACAGCAGTGGGCAAAATAATATGAATTTTTTAAGTCTATTTATTTATTTATTTATTTATGTAATCTCTTCACCCAATGTGGGGCTCAAACTCATGGCCTTGCCTGAGATCAAGAGGTACATGCTCCTCTGATTGAGCCAGCCAGGCACCCTCTTTTTTTATATTAATTTTTAAAAATAAAAAATTCTCACTGTTGGTGGGAATGCAAACTGGTGCAGCCACTGTGGAAAACAGTGTGGAGGTTCCTCAAAAAATTAAAAATAGAAATGCCATATCATCCAGTAATTCCAATCCTAGGTATTTACCCAAAGAAAATGGAACACTAGCTTAAAAAGACATAAGCACCCCTATGTTCATTACAGCATTATTTACAATAGCCAAATTGTGGAAGCAGTCCCTGTGTCCAGGAACAGAGGAATGGATAAGGAAGATGTGACATGTATACATGATGGAATATTTCTCAGCCATGAAAAGAATGAAATCCTGCCATTTGTGACAACATGCATGGACCGACCGCAGGGCATTATGCTAAGTGACATAAAATCAGGGAAAGACAGATACGTATGATCTCACATAAATGTGACTCTCAACACAAAACAAAACCAAGCTCACAGATACAGAGAACAGACTGGTGGTTGGGGAAAAGGGGTTAAAAGGTAAAAAGATAAGAAGAAGCTGCAGAAAGGCTCTGGAACTATGGAAACAGCCAAAGTCACAGGTCACAAGCTGTGGGAATGTGGGGGCTTCAGATGGCCTCCTCCTGGTGTGGCCACCCTGGACAGGCCGCGGGCTCTGCCGCGTAAGATACCACCTGGCTCCTGGCAATTCTTCTGTACATGGCAGGTGCACCAGAAGTACCCAGCACAGAGCAGATGCTCAGCCAGTACATGCTAAATGAATGAAGGAATGAAAATAGATTCAGGCCTGAAATGCCGCTCAGTGAAATTCTGGTTTAACTTGGCTTGATTCCCTTACCAATCTGAGGACTCAGACTGAGAGTCCAATTGTCCCTCCCTTAAATAGAAAAAAATAAAACTATAAAAAAAAAGCCCACCACTCAAACATACATTTAAATTGGAAATATTAATAAGAGATATTTTGGAAAGGTCAAAAACAGATGTGCAGATTTAAAAAATAACCTGGAACCTCATAGACATATTCCAAAAAAAAAATGTTTTTAAAGATTTTATTTATTCATGAGACACACACAGAGAAGCAGAGACATAGGCAGAAGGAGAAGCAGGATCCCTGTAGGGAGCCCGATGCGAGACCCGATCCTAGGACCCCAGGATCATGCCCTGAGCTGAAGGCAGATGCTCAACCTCTGAGCCACCCAGGTGCCCCATAGTCCAAAATTAATTGCAGGTGGATAAAGTTCTGACACTTTAAATAAGAATGTTAGAAATGGGGCAGCCCCAGTGGCGCAGCGGTTTGGCGCCGCCTGCAGCCTGGGGTGTGATCCTGGAGACTCGGGATCGAGTCCCACATCGGGCTCCCTGCATGGAGCCTGCTTCTCCCTCTGCCTGTGTCTCTGCCCCTCTCTCTCTGTCTATGAATAAAAAAATAAAATAAAATCTTTAAAAAAAAAAAAAAAGAATGTTAGAAATGAAGCCCTGGAAGTGCCAGGAGGAAGTGGTGCTGTTTGTACGACTGAGGTGGTGTCTGGAATGCAGGTTCCTTGGCCCCCCAGCCACAAGCCCAGAGAGGCACCCAGCTCAGCGGCTCCAGCGCTGTGTGTCTGCAGGGGACTAGGTGGAGAAGCCTCAGGGCAGCTGAGCTCTAGCGGCCCCAGAGCTTCCGCTGCTTTTAAAACAACAACAAAGCATAAAAACTCAAGTGCCTACTGGAAAAGGTGTTTGCAGCAGAAGCAATAGAGAATAATATTTTTAGTTTAGGGAGAACATTTGGAAACTAACGGTCTTCCCCAGATAAAAATGAGCCTTTCTCAAATAAGTATTAAAAAGATCATTAACGGGAAAGGATGCTCACACTTCTTGGAAATACAAATTGAAACAAGAAGATACAAGTGATACCAAAGGTAACAACTGTTGGTGGAGTGAGAGACCCTGTTCTGCCCCCGCCACCGGGTGTTCTACACAATGTCCCTGGGATCTGTGTGTGCACAAATCGTTTCACTTCTCTTAGCAGTTTTATTGACTCATGGATGTGCCCAAAGAGTTCACTCTAAGAACAATATGGAAATGGGTCACTTAAATGCCAGCAATACAATAGGGACTATATATATATTATAGTAAACTCATGTCAGAAAAGAATACTTCATGTTCTAGAAAAATGGCCAAGACAATCCTTTTAGTATAAGCGGGAACTCAGAGTACAGGCTGAATCTTATCCCATTTTTGTAAAAATTACATCGTGTCTTAAAATAGACTGGGCGGACAGGCACTTTCCCTGTGGGTAATGGGATTATGAATGATTTTCATTTTCTTTTTGCTCTCCTGTAAATTTCTAAATTGTCTACGATTTGTGCAATAAAATATATGTGATTAGGAAAAATAATTATGTGATGAAAAGAAAGAAGTTGAGGGAGCTGGCCAGAGCTGCTCATCATCTAGTGGAGACGTAGACATTGTAGAAGCCTGGGAGCCAGGCTGGAAGAGGCCACCCGGGGAAGGAGGTGCCGGTGCCTGCCAGGAGGGCCGAGCTTCCCCGTCCGGGTCTCCCTGAGCTCGGGGTCCTGACCGCTGCCCTCCTTCACCTGCTTCCCCCGAGCCTACTTACAAGAGATCCCAGGGCTGGAGCTGGGACAGTTCTCGAGAAACTTCCTGCCCGACCCACGTATCATTCCTCCTACCTGAGGACTCCTGGCCCCTGAGACTAGTTTAACTTCATGCCAGGAGGAGTTATTCCTCGGCTCCTACTTTAAAATGAGAATAAACTTGTCAGTAGCAAGAGAATTAAGGAATGTACACGTCACAGATTTTCGTCTCATTGTACATTTGATTGGTTCTCCCTTTCTGCCTTTGACAGCATTGGTCTCCAATAAACTTCTTTAATTTCTTAATCTTTCTTCTTTCTTTCTTTCTTTCTTTCTTTCTTTCTTTCTTTCTTTCTTTCTTTCTTTCTTTCCTTCTTTCTTTCCTTTTACTTTCTTTTTCTTTCCTTCCTTCCTTCCTTCCTTCCTTCCTTCCTTCCTTCCTTCCTTCCTTCCTTCCTCCTTTCCTTCCTTCCCTCCTTCCTTATCAGTTTCAGAGGTAAAGTTCAGTGATGCATCAGTTGGTATAACACCCAGTGCTCATCCCATCAAGTGCCCTCCTCAATGTCCATCACCCAGTTATCCCATCCCCCCCACTCCCCTCCCCTCCAGGGACCCTCAGTTTGTTTCCTAGAGTTAAGAGTCTCTCCTGGTTTGTCTCCCTCTGTGTTTCCATCTTATTTTATTTTTCCCTTCCTTCCCCTATGTTCATCTGTTTTGTTTCTTAAGTTACACATATGAGTGATACTATATGATAATTATTTTTCTCTATTTCTCTTAGTATAATACACCCTAGTTCCATCCATGTCTTTGTAAATGATAAGATTTCATTCTTTTTGATGGCTGAGTAAATTTCATTATATATATCTATCTCACCTCTTCTTTATCCATTCATCTGTCGATGGGCATCTGGGCACTTTCCATAGTTAGGTTATTATGGGCATTGCTGCTATAAACACTGAGGTGCATCCTTTGTTAAAGAACAATGGGGGCTGAGCTTTATACTTCTTTTGTCACATGTATTCCTAAGGACCCTACTCTTTTTAATGTTACTATAAATGGAATTGGTTTTTAAACATTGTTTTCAGGGACACCTGGGTGGCTCAGTGGTTGAGCATCTGCCTTCAGCTCAGGACGTGATCCTGAGGTCCCAGGATCGAGTCCCTTGTTGGGCTCCCTGCGGGGAGCCTGCTTCTCCCTCTGCCTTTGTCTCTGCCTCTCTATGTGTGTCTTTCATGAATAAATAAATGAAATATTTAAAAATAATAAAAAACATCGTTTTCATCAATTTCATATTCTGAGTGCCAATGGACAGAAATACAATAGAATTTTGCATGCCGGTAAGTGCATCCTGCACTGTGCTTGTTGATAAATTCTAGGAATGCCTTTCTTACTCATGTACCCTAGTGTATGTCGTCTGCTAGGATGAGATCCTTTCTCACAATCTTCCTCTATGATCTCTCTCTAAAACACACACACACACACACATACACACACAGGTGTTACTTTCCAGGCAAATACAGCTCTACTATAAGAGAGAGGCAAGTCAGAAATTTATTGGCATAGTCAGATTACGGCTGTCTCTGGTGTGGTTTGAATATTGTACCCCCTGCCCCCCAAATTCATACATTTGAAGAAAGACCCTTTGAAGAAAATGCAGAAGTAAAAGCCACAGTGCTTTACATTCCAATGAAATGTTTATTTCCAGGGTAAATGAGCAGTTACAACAAAGTAAATAATGGACCCTTTCTGAAATCATTGCTCATATTCATCCAAAAGACCAATTTCCTCTACTTTCAATGCATGTCCTAATGGTGGATACTTTCCAAGATTCTAATAATAGATGTGCAGTCTCCAGACTCTTCCTGTCCAAAGGACCGTCTCCGTCCTTTAGCAGAGATCCAATGCTGTGTTTTCCTTCAGCCACACGTGTGCAAACTGAAGCACCTGAATTTACACGATCTGATCTCCCACTTTCGCTCGCCTACTTCTTTTCCTGGGAACATCTGAAGTGGGTGCCAGCTCGTGCAGATGTACAGATAAGATGCAATTAGCCTCAGCCAGCTGGAAGGGCTGGGTGACAACACCACCATGAATTATCAGTAACGGATGCTCACCCGTCACCCTGGTCTGAGGAGAATACTGATTCTACTGTGTCATCAGAATCAATTTCTGGTGTCAAGTGAGGTGGAGAGGGAACGTGAGTTTTCCTAAACTTTTTCCCTGTGCTTTCAACTTCTGTATGCAGCTCATCAGAATGGATTTCCAGGAGGTCACTGGGGACATTACCAAGTTCATGGCAGGAAGGTTGGGAAGACCTTGCACAGATGTGAAGATACTTCACGTCTCTTCTGAGGTTTCTTTTCTTTAAAATCCCCTCCCCCCCATCTCTTCACCCCCATGTCCACTGTCACTAATTACTGACATGTCTCTCCAAATATAAGTTCAAGTTCACATTCTCTCTCCTTTAAACAGAAGGCAGCATACTATTCATACTGTTTTGCACATTGTTGTTATTTTTATAACTCTCTGGTGTAGCAAGAAAAGCAATTCTATACCCCACCCCCCACCCTTCCCAGGGAGCCTCGTCCATCATGCGGGTATACTGCACTGTTCACAATTTCTCTTAACCAGTTTTCTTCCGATGGGAATTTGGGTCATTTTCAATGTTTTAAATTTAAGGCTACCATGAATAATTTGGTGCGTATGTGATTTTGTACATGTGCAAGGCCATCTGAGGGATAATTCTCAGAAGCAGAATCTGTGGGTGGAGGAGTGAATGCAGTTATGACCCGGGGAGACAGCGCCACATCCTCCTCCATCGGGGGTGTTATGTCAATCTCTGCTCCTTCCCAGGGGCACACCGAGCAGGGAGGTGGTGGCTTCTGCCCCCTATGAAGGCAACAAGGGATGCATTGTCTGTACAGAACTTAAAAGCTGATAATAAAACCAAATAAAAATTGGCGTGCATCTTTTTGACACCGTGACTTGGAAATTTTACAGTCGGTGATAAAATACTCCTCCCCACAAAAATCTTTGCTTGGTCTAAATTCTCAGTGATCACTGCAGCGACCGTTGGGTTTTAATCACCTGCATGTGATCTTTGCATCCTATCTAAGTGGAAGTGACCATGGAGAGCTCACAGTTGCACGGTCATGAGATCACGCGGTCAGCCTCCCAGGACTCAGCCACTGGTGCCGCGGGTTGAAAGCAGAAGGTTCCCGGAGGCAGTGGGAGCGCATCAGGGGTGGGGTCTCCCTCCCAAGGCAGCTGTGTCTGCAGCCCCCGGCCCCATACATGCCTGTCCTTCATTAGATTCACTGCAGGCTCGGGTAGTGCACTGAGTGTAGAGATGAAGAAACACAAAAAACCCAGACTCTTAAATATGAAGAACAAACTGAAGGTTGCCAGAGGGGAGTGGAGAGGGATGGGTGAATGGGGGAAGGGGATGAAGAGGTACCTGTGTCCAGTTATAAAGTAAGTCACAGGATGAAAAGTAGAGCACAAGGAATACAATCAGTAAAAACATTGTGTAGTAACTGCCCACCCGAACAAGGTGCAGAATTGAAACACTGTGTTGTGCACCTGACACCTGACACTAATGGATACTGTGTGTCAACTGTACTTTAATTAAAAAAAAAAAAAAGAAGATCAAGTAACAGGACTGGAGTTACTTAAATGCTTCTCTGTGATCATTTAAAGCTTCTATTTGCATTTAAACATTAAAAATTTGCAGAAGTTAGTCTTTAAAAACTGCAAAAGTAACTGCATATTATTATTTGTTGTGACAGACCAATGTGACAGACCAAAATAAGGTTTTTTTTTAAGTTGCTAATGAAATAAAAAATCATTAGGCCATTTTTGAACTGTAGTATTTATTTTATGTGCCCTTTAATCTTTTTTACTAGTATGATTTATTACTTATGTGAAGTTCAAGAAAAGAAAAAGATAACTACTTTTCTTTCTGGAGATACAATAATAACTCTATGTTCACTCCGATTTTACTGAAAATAATTCAGAGAGAGGACAAGGTGCTAGAATATGGTCTTCTCTGGGTATCCACACATGTCTGCTATTTACACCCCCAAGCAATGTGCAAGGGGGACCCTGATGACCTTGTGGATGGATTCCGTCATTTCACTGTAGGATGGCGGCCAAGCCAACGACTGGGTAATGGTGATCAATGGGTGAAGACCAAGAGTGTCTGCTCCCTGGTTCTGGACACTCAACTTCTATGAATACAGACTCAACATACTTTAAAAAAAAAGATTTTATTATTTATTTGAGAGAGAGAGAAAAAACATGAGCAGGAGGAGATGCAAAGGGAGATGAAGAAGCAGATTCCACACTGGGTGGGCAGCCTGACGTGGGACTCAACTCCAGGACCCTGAGATCATGACCCGAATCAAAGGTAGATGCTCAACCACTGAGCCACCCAGGTGCCCCTCAACATCCATTTTTAAGAGCTTCCTCAATTACTCACTGATATTAAGTTTAGAGTCAATATAACCTCTTAATTCCTTTGGGTAACCACCTCATTTGGCCAGAACACCCATATTTCTGTATGTGTGGACAGAATACATTGTTTCAAGCATACATTTCATTTTGTGAGATTCATGCCATTATTCCAGTATGTTAATATTGTTTTGGCTTTTGCCGTTGGCACCTGCAACAGCTCCCAAAGCTTCCAGTATTGCACTAATGGCAAATCTGAATAGTCGGAATCACCTGTCCTTATTCTGATCACACACACACACACACACACACACACACACACACACACACACACCCCACAAAATAGAGCAGCAAATGTCAAAGCAAGAATTTTGTGGCAGAGAAGGAGATATTATTGCATTACTGAGCACTCTCCTATAGGAGTGGCTGTGACATATTTCTTGCTATCTTATTATTTAGAAAGAGATATATGCTCATTATAGAACATTTAGAAGATACAGAAAAAACATGAAGGAGAAAATAAAATTCTCCCTTCAGAGAAGACACTTAACATTTTAGGGTCTTCTTTATAATATATATCCGTGCTAAAAGAGTGGTTCGTGGGTAGCTCAGTGGTTGAGCATATGCCTTTGGCTCAGGTCGTGATCCTGGGGTCCTGGGATCGAGTCTTGCATCAGGCTCCCCACAGGGAGCCTGTTTCTCCCTTTGCCTGTGTCTCTGCCTCTCTCTCTCTCTCTCTGTCTGTCTCTGATGAATAGATAAATAAAATCTTTTTTTTTTTTTTTAAGGAGTGGTTTCTTGCCACATGTGGCTATTGGGCACTTGAAAAATGTGCTTGTCCAAACGGAGATGTGCCCTAAGTATAAAATACATGCTGGAGTTTGAAGACTCAGCATGGAAAACAGAAAATGGAAAACCATTGTTACTATATTGAGGGTACCTGGGCAGCTCAGTCATTTCAGCGTCTGCCTTTGGCTCAGGTCATGATCCTTGGGTCCTGGGATCAAGCCCCACATCCAGCTCCCTGCTTGGCGGGGAGTCTGCTTCTCCCTCTCCTTCTGCCCCTCCCCCTGCTTGTGCTCTCTCTCTCTCTCTCTCTCTCTCTCTCAAATAGAAATAATCTTAGAAATATATAATAATCATCTATATTGATTACATTGAAATATTTTTTGACATATTGGGTTAAATTATATTATGAAATTAACTTGAATTGTTTCTTTTTACTTTTTTTATTTGGTCACTAGAAAACTTAAAATGTACATATGGTTCATACTATAGTTCTGTTGGGCACTGCTATATATTTTCTGTACATTAGACTCTCATCCTTTGACCCTATCTGAGTGGTCTTGAAGATGCATGACATGGTTGAGTCTTCCATGCTCTATCTGATCACACATTCTAGAGGAAGCCACTTAGGTGGACAATGTCTGGTGGCTTCTGAGGAAGTGCCTCACTGCCATCCCAGCCCTGTGATGCTGGTGGAGCTAAGTCCACACCAGGCCCAGGGATGCACATTTGCCATCATCCCACTGCCACTGGGCATGTAGCCAGAGCAGGGCAGTTCCATTGAGCTCCTGGATTTCTACAATGGCTGGAGAAGAGATGTGCCATTTTCACCACAGTGGCTCGTAGAAGAGAAGTCCACATCCGCTAGTGAGCATTCCTGACCACACACAGAGAACTGCTGCCTAAGAAGAAAGCCCATGAAGAGGGAGGTGGTGCACGAGATGAATGAGGACGGAACACCTTGTTTGGACACCTGGATACAGCTGTACCTGAGGTTGAAAACCTCTGGGCTTTTCAGTTACAAGAATCAATATTCTACTTAATCTGTGTCAGTTCGGATTCTGTGACTTCCGCCTTGGAGAGGCCTGACTGGTATATATGCTATGAGTTATTAGTGTGGGACCACATGTCCCAGCTGGTAAGAGTCTGACCACTGGCCCAGCATCTGTAGCTCGTTGTCATTGCCACTCTTGATCTTTCTGTCTACATCATGAATAGCTCTAAAGTAACAGAATCTTTATTTCTTGGGAATATTCTCCCCGCTGCAACACACCTACCATGCCCCAAGCCCGCTCTGTGCTGCAGATGTGAGGAAGAGGTGTTCTAATATCTTGTTGTATTTTATGCAGGTATTAATTGTTATCAGCAGAGCTAGGAGCTGTCAAAGGTATCAGGACATGTCTGTTGACTGAGCCAAGGCCCCATTTTATCTTTACTGGTCACTGTTCACTGTCATATCCCCATGCCTGGGTCTGTTGTATGTCACACTGTCTGTAAATAATGCTTACGATGGCTCCACTCACAGGTATATGGTGAACACCTTCCCACGCCAAAAACATTTGCAGATGTAATTTATAATGACTCATGATACTCAGTTATACCAACACAGGATCACCTCCACCTCCTCTATTCTGTAGAATTGGGAAGACTGTTTCTTAATATCCAGTTGAAGTTTTGGCTTTGTAATGTATGGCTTCAGTGCTTTCCGAGTATTAACAGTGGCTCCTGAGATTCCTACTTTCAGATTTCAAGTTTAAGATCAATTTTTCCAAATGATTAATTGTAACGTGAAAATGTGGTATGTTATCCTGTAGGGTACAGAGTTAGATGCATATATTAGTGTGTACACACACACACACACACACAATATACATACAATTCTATTGATTCAGTATCAAAACAAGTTTCCGTTTTACTCTGTTTTGCCTGCAATGCAATGATAGAGTTGTGTTAAAATCACTCAGTACTAGGGGCAGCGCAGGTGGATTTGGAGGAGGGTTTCTGTTTCTGCACATAGATAGAGATCAACCATCAACTTCCAGAATCATTCCAAAGAAACACACAATCTAAAAGTAAATCTGCCTTGCTGAGCACACACGGTCTCAAGATCAGTGTCCCAGGCCCTTCCTCCCATCCGAGAGCCACAGCTAAAACTGTGCTAACTGGATCATTGGAAGCCCAGTTATGATTCTGGAAAATTGTTTAGACGTCACACATGCAATATTTATTGAGCACCCACTCTATTTTAGGCAACGTGCAAGATTTCGGTTCTTTGTATACTACCCAAGTTTTGTGTATATGTTGTATATCACCACTTGATGTCTTGTTTCATGACCTTTACACCTTTGATTGTTGATTTAACCTCTCAATTTAGCCTCTCAATGGCTTCTCTCCTGACCCACAGAGCAGGCCAGTTATTGATGATCTTTGCAGTCTGAACACTGTGCCTCCAACCAGCACCTGCTTTGGGGCCACACAGTGTTGCCTAACTAGGTGTGATGCCCCAGCTACACATATAACCTTGGCAGTCACAGGGTCAGGTCTTCTATTTAATAAATAACCAACAGATATTTAAGGAGGCCCTTATATGTGTGCGGCATTATTCTGGGGGACCCTTGAGCAAGTGTTGCAATGTTGTTCATTCAGCAGTATTCACTGTCAGATTCCAGGCTGGGCACCGAGGGTACCAGGGGGCAGGGGAGTGGGCTGCATCACCCGAGGGGAGGGTGGAGGGGGAGACAAAAGGTTCTTGAGGGCCTCCAGTCGCCACAAGAACAGAGAAGTACAGGGACAGAAGGGAGGGAAAGGATGGCTTCCCTGGACTCTGGCCCTTGATGTCAGTGACGGTTCCTCATCTTTAGAGTTCTCGGGGGTCCCTCAGAGCCCAGAAAGAGCAGGTCCTCGGTATTGTCAATGAATCAATGCATGAGCAGCATACAAAATCAGGCCAGAACTACAAGTTATAGCAGTGTTTCACTGTGAGCCTCAACCTCATGCCCTTGCAGAGAGGGCCTTGCAAGGGGCCTCCTGACAGGGACAGGCACGGTTATGCCCAGATGGTGCAGCTCCCCCCTGTTCTTTGGACACTACTTCCATGGCCAATGGAAGACGGCCCCGCAGGCACAGAGTGACAGGTGATGGAGAGCCAGAGTTTGTAGGATACTTGGGGTTTTAACAGCCATAGTCACCTAGATAGGTGACTTCAGAATCAAAGAGTAATACTTGGGAAGTGGTTGAGCAGGAAAATGGGAAACATAGAAGCAATGATTTGTGTCCAAATAAGAGTGATTCATGGGCTGCTGTTTAGTTTTTAATTTCCAACGAGCTCACCTAATCTCATTCCTGTGCCATCCGCTGAAATATTGAGTGTGATTTCATCACATTTATTCCTGGCCGTATTAAATAAAACTGAGAGCTCAACAGCACATTAATATGCACTCGGCGCATGGTCTGCAGCTTAATAAACCTAATTTAAAAGAACTCAGACCTTGACATTTATCTTTTAATCAAGTAGAAGAAGAGCTTGGATGCATTATCTTGAGCAAATGCATCTCCTTCTTTAAATAAGCCAGTGTGTTTCACTCCAGCTGCGTGCTATAAAAATGCATACCTCCGCAAGCTTACACCTTAATTTCTAATTCTGAGATCAATAATCTGCAAACACAAGACTTGGAGA
The DNA here is from genome assembly GCF_053574225.1 of Canis aureus. NCBI lineage: Eukaryota > Metazoa > Chordata > Mammalia > Carnivora > Canidae > Canis > Canis aureus. The sequence goes on along the minus strand of NC_135612.1, from coordinate 58,043,854 downwards.
TCGCCGACGAGGAAAATCACAGGATCCCTAAATGTCAGGGACTGAGATGTCATTGAATCCCCCTCCCCCATTTGTTTCACAGATGAGAAATGGAGCCTGGTGGAGAGGCGACAGCCCTGCGCACCCGGGGCCAGCTCTCCAAGGACACAGGCAGCGGCCAGCTCTCTCCACGGCCGAGAAAACCAGAGAGAACTGGAACGCAACAGGACATTTTGTTCAAACAAAAGCAAGAACAAAATAGGACTTGTAATTCAAACTCTGCAACGGTTTGAAGATTCCATGTTAGAGCAATTCAAGAGGAAGTTTCCTTTAGAAGTCATTTGTCCCTTGGAGACCGTTTGTCTTCTGCTGATACTCTCAAGCATGAATTTAATATCTTTACTCTAAAACAAATAGCTCCTGTAAGGCTCAAAGGACAAGAAGGATATTGCAGTCTAGCAAGTGCAGTAAGAGCATGAATTATTTTGCTGCCGGTTAAACACTGGTGCTCTGAGTTGATTGAAAAATTGTGGGCTAAGCGAAATAATCTTCAGCTGGTTCCGTGTTATGAGAATCCATCATTCAGGCCCTGAGTGAGTCCCCAGTCCGAGGCCACCTCATGCCACCTCCAAGGCCATCTGCAGGGTCATCTGTCCTCATGCCCTCGGCCCTTGGGGTTGGTGCGGGTTGCCGGTCGGACGAATCTCTCCCTAGTCTTCAGCCGGGCTGCTGCCTCTGGGGCTGACCTCACTTGGGACTGCCTCCAATGAGTGCGCCACCCGGGCCCCAGAAGGCCTGTTCCTAGGAACTCTGGGAATGGCCCAGAAGGGGACAGTCTGTGTCCCCGTGCGCCCCACTGCTCTCCCGGTCCTGTGCTCAGACACCTGTTCTAGACGTCCAGAGCCTGCCAGCGAGAATCCACAGAGGCCTTGTCCCCTGCCCTGCGGGGCAGGCACAACCCACCGAGATGCCTCATTGCTTAGAACAGCCCAGAGGCCGTGGCTTTGATACTGGAAACTTGTCATATACAAGGGAAAGATAGGAAGTAACCAGAGGAGAGAGGATGTCTGGGTTTTTGTAGGGATTCTTTCAGGAAGAACTGAGCCCCAAGTAGGCTCTCCTTCCTTCTTCAAGCCAGAAGAGAGATTCCGCTTCCCACAGCAGCAGGTGCTGGAAAGGCCGAAAGGCCTTGAAATCGGGCCTCCTGAGAGTGACCACCACCTTTTCTGTATCATCCTTGTGTCTGGCGTATCACACACACTCACACACACTCAACTACGCTGCACTACGGGGGTGCTGTATTAAGTGCTCTTTTAAGTACTCATTTTGTTTGGCCTGCACCTCCTCTTCTTTATCTCTCTTCTGACTCCATGTCTGCCCCTGCCCCCAGCGTATGGTAAGAATATCATGGGTAAGAATATCATTTCTCTCTCCATTTCTATGTCCATCTATCTATCATCTGCCATCTCATCTATCATCTATCTTCTATCATCTATCAGTCTAACATCTATCACCTATCTACACTATCATCTATCATCCACCTATCATCTATCTACATCTTTCATCTATCTATCTATCCATCTGTCTTTTGTCCACCTGTCTAAATGCAAGCAGACTTGGACTGGGATCCTTGTTTTCTGTGAATGAGACTGCCTGATGCACTCCTGTGTGCCCCCCACTGCTCTCAGCCAGCATGGCACAGGCTTAATACAAAGTGGTTGCATGATTTTCCATGCAAGCCCCCCCCCCCCGCCCCGTTAGCTGTACAGATGCCAGGGCATCAGGGTGCTCCACTTTATTCGATGTCTCTTCCTGGCACACACACACCTCATTTTTGGGTTGGGCCACTACACGAATGTGGTAGTAAACACCCTTGTACATGACATCTAATGTTTTGATGCTTTTTTCCCCTTATGGATAGAATCCTAGGAGTGAATTGTAGAATCAAAGAGTATGTTTTTAATTTTAATTTAAGAACTTCCTGCCAGACTGTTTTTAATGGTCTTAAATAATTCCCATTTCCATCGGTGGATGTCAGCGACTTCTTTTCCCTGAAAGCTTACCAGAGGGAGAGTTTACAATTCATTTTAATTTTGTCAGTCTGATGGGCCTAACATGATAATGCATTATTTATTTGGCAATTTCCAGACTTCAGAGGTTTTGAGTGTCTGTTCATAGGCTTATTGGACAGTTGGCTATGCTTCTCTGTTAATTGCCTATTCTTATCCTTTTAAAATTAATTTGGACATTATAGATAACTGATTCTTTATCTACCAGAGGAGTTGAACTTTTTCCCAGTCTACCATTTGTCTGTTGAATTTATAATATACAGTTTCCTCTGTGAAATACAAGCAAGTTGTTTTGAATTCTATATTGTATGCCATATAAAATTAAAGCAGCATTATCTTTCAAACAAATGTGTTTATCCTTTCCCTTCTAACTTCTGATTTATTGTCTTGTTTACAAAAGTCTCTGAGTGACTGCACGTGTAGAAGTGGTGAGATGCGCCCAGAGCAATAGAAACTATATTCTATGGTTTAAAATAACATTAACTGTGTCTTCTGTGGGATGGAGTTCCGGGTGTGGCTTCACTGGGTGCCTGGCTTCTGGGTCTGTCCCAAGGCTGCAATCCAGCTATTGGCTGGGCTCCAGTCACCACCGGGTAGATGGGGGAGGGTCTACTCCAAGCTCACAGGGCTGCTGGCCACAGAGGTCCTGGCCCCACAGGCCTCTCCAGGGGGCCGCTCACCACCTGGCTGTTGGCTTCATCGGAGCAAGTGAGCAGGAAGGGTGAAAAAGAGTTCCAGCCAAGTGGGGGTCATGGTCATTTACACTTGAATCTGGAGGGTGCCTAAATCACTGTCTATTCTATTCTATTCTATTCTATTCTATTCTATTCTATTCTATTCTCCTACTCTATCCTATTCACTAGAAGCAAGTCACTAGGTGCAGCCCACACTCAGGGGAGGGGATCCCATCAGAGTGTGAACACCAGGAGTGGGGTCTCTAGGGACAATCTTGGAAATCTGTCTCGGTGATACAGATCATCAGCATATGTGATTCTGTTTTTTAAGGAAAATACTTTCACCCTAAAGTAGCTCTTTATGCCTGATTTTGTGTTTGTTTTGACCTCTTGACTTAAAATCGAATCAATTTATTTTTATGAAAAATTACTGCATTGTCTCTTTTCTCTCTCTTTAAATACTAATAACCGTATCTTTAAGGACAAACCTCAATGCAAAGACTGAATTGGGGAGCCATTGGACTAGAAGTTTCCTTCTGGGTTTCAAACTCCTTGGTGCTTTTCCAACCAGAAATTAACTTTCAAATGCAGCCGTGCTCAACAAAGCACATTTCACCCATTACAAATATGTCTTTATTGTCTAATTAAGCTGCTTAGGATTTAGTGAACAGAGAACCCATAACTGCGCTTTATCTCTCCATTCATCTTGCAGATGCTGCTTGATGTGCCTTTTGAAGCTGATACACTGACTTTTTACATTTTCATTTCAAAAAGAAAGGCTTTAGCCATGTGCAAACTACATTAAAATGAAAACCCAGTTTAGCAATAGACAGGGAGACTTGGGATTTAATTGAGCATCAATGAAATAGAATATTATGCTCCTACCAATATTTTCTTGGAAATTAGTTCATTCCCAGCACAAAACTAAAACAGAAGGGAATTTGGATGTATTTATAATTGTATTTACCTGTGCATATTTGTCTCTATTTGTTTATTTGCTGCACGTATAATAACCAGGATAAAATGCTATTGGGAAGCTGCCCACAGAACCAAACAGTAGGAAAAAAGAAATATTTTTCTATATGAGGAAAATATCCATATTTGGGATGGCTTATGCTATCTTTGGAGGCAAAATAAAAGATTTATAAAACACATGGTGAGAAATTTTTGTAATCAAAAGTAGCCTTTGTTCATTGAAATCAATTATGCTGTTTTAAATCATTTCAAGAGTCTATCCACTTGCATACTTAAGCTAGTGGTATAGACACCAGAGAAACACAGGGGTGGCAGATTCACTTCAGAAGGAAAATAATCAGAAGCTAAGAAGGCACGTTAGTGATTTTCACAAATGTGTGTTTTCTTGGGATTCAGAGAATATCTGACCAATTAATGTCATCAAATGCATTCTCACTATTTATTATGTAATTTAAATTGTCACAGCTTTATTAGACATATCATTGACTTACAATAAGCTCCATGTTTTAAAGTGTCTAGTGAGGTGAGTCTTGACATGCACACGTGCAGAAACCATCCACATCATCGCGATGATAATGAACCTTTACAACAACCACCGAAGGCTCTTTATGCCTCTGGATTCATCCTGCCTCAGGGCCCTGGGCCTCTCCCTCCCACCATCCAGGCAACCTCTGGCTGGCTTTCCTGACACTCTACATTAGTTCACATTTTCCAGATTTTTTATAAAGAGAGAATTGTCCAATATGTTCTGTTCATTGTCCACTTCTTTCACCAGCTCAGTTATTGTGAGACTCAGCCATGTGGTTGAGAGTACCAGGGGCTGGTTCCTTCTTATCGCTGAGGATGATCTGTAGTAAGAAAATGGCAAATTAGTTTATCCATTTACCTGTTGATGAGCATGAGGGTTGTTCCAGCTTTTGGCTATAAAGAGAGTTGCTATAAACATGTGTATGTAAGTGTCTCATAGACATATGCTTTTATTTATTTTGGGTCAATACTTAGTGGTATGATAGGTGGGCTTTACAGTGGGTACAGACTTAACATTTTTCTTAAGGGCCAAAGTGGTTGCATGATTTTCCATTCCGACCAGCGCTGTATGGGGGTCTCAGTTCCCCCACATCCTTGCCATGAAATGAGTTTCATGAATATTGATTCCTTGGAGCACATACAGTATCATACTAGCTAATGTCAGATCTGCATAGTCCCCACGATTTCTCATTCTGAGGCTCAAAAGGACCTTATTTTACTTTGAAAACTTTTCTTTTAACCAGCACTACATATTTAGTGTGTCTTTTTTTGTGGGGGTGGGATCGTGGATAGCTCTACAAATATGGGCTTGGAAATCAGATAGCCTCGTGTGGATTCCAAGGCTGCTCTGACCAACCATGTTACTCAGTTTCCTCAGCGATAAGTGTCGTTAATAAAGATCTCTATCCTATGCTGTTGTTGGGAAGATAAATACATCAATGCAGGGGAGCCACCATGTGCGGGCACAGGGCAGTTAATAACTATCACAGACTCATAGAGGTGGAGGCCGCGAGGCAGGCGGGGCGGTGGGGAGGGGGCTCCAGACACGGTGGAGCCAGGCAGGCCCCCTTCTCGCCAGTCCCCTGGGGTAGGAGGGACCCCATCAGGGGGCTGGCGGCTCACGGGCCAGGGTGCTCATGCCCCGGTGGGGGATGGAGGCCACATGACCAGCGCTTCCAGAGACACCATCTAGGCGGGACCCCAGGCATCCTGAGGATCCTCTGCCAAGCCCTGGGGCCCCTCATGGGACCCTACAAACCACCGCACAACCCTGGAAGGGACACCCTGACGCACAGGGAGGGTCATTTGTCACCAAACTGGAAAGCACAGTGTCTGAGGAAGACTTAGTTCATTTAAAGAAATACCCGAAATGATGGCTTTATAACGTGTGTTTGTGCACAGATTCACCTTTACATGTACACGGCATTCATTCGGCCAAGTAGGCGGCTTGAGGAGCTGGGGACCCAGGGGCCGGTGGGGTCCCCATCTTGCTGAGCTCCACCACCGCCCCCACCTGCCAGGAGGAAAGACCTGGGCCGATTCCCACTCCGCTTCCAGCTCCGGGACCTCCCCCTGCATGTCCTCCACCCGCCTCTTCCTCGGGCTCAGCAGCCTGGCACGGCCGGGCTCACACCTCCATCACACCATCAATCCCTCCTGACTGAAGCTGAGTTCCCGCTGTGAATCCTGGTCTCCTCACTGCCCCCAACAGGTATATGGCCCCCACTCCACCCCATCTTTTTTTTTTTTTTTTTTTTTTTTTTTTTTATGATAGTCACACAGAGAGAGAGAGGCAGAGACACAGGCAGAGGGAGAAGCAGGCTCCATGCACCAGGAGCCAGATGTGGGATTCGATCCCGGGTCTCCAGGATCGCGCCCTGGGCCAAAGGCAGGCACCAAACAGCTGTGCCACCCAGGGATCCCCACTCCACCCCATCTTCTCTGCCCTCCCCTGTTCTGCCTTCCAGGGGCCTATTCCTGTGTCCCACCTCATCCTGGCCCTTGGCCAGGCCTCCACCACCCCCTTCATCTCATCTCCATCCTGTTTCTCCCTGGGCCTCCCACTCCTCCCTGCCCCTCATAAGCACAGCTAACCCGCCTCCATGTCCTGTATACCCTGAGCTCCCCAAACCGCTTGCACACTCAGAAACACGGACACATCCTGAGGCTGACACGGCCAGGTCAGGCACATAGCCCTGGGTGAGGGTCTCCCACCTGTGCGGGGGCAGGTTAGGGACCACCACCTGTCAATTGCATCCCACAGGTGCGTTCCACCTGCACATGGAAGGGGTGTCTCTCACAAGGACGTGGTGAAGGAGTGTGTTCAGATACAGCCATTTCCAGGGTCTCAAGTGGCTGGGGAAGACAGGTACAAGGCAGACACAAGCCAGAGCCCCAACACAGTACACGGATCATTAAGACAAGCATGGTCCTTCCTCTCAGTGCCCTTCCTCAGAAGAGGGGGAGGAGGGGAGCAAGTCTCCTGATGGGGTACTAGTTCTCTCAATATAGTCAGAAAAGTGCTGAGAAGTCACAGATCCCCAGGAAGCCTCAGGGGAATTAACTACTCTCCTGTGCCAAAAGGACCACATTCATTCAGCATTAAACAAATATATGCTGAAAACAAACTAACTTGAAGAACCTCCCACTACAAACCCACATGAGATCCCAAGGTGGACCTCAGTGTCTCCCAAGAGTGACCACTGCCATTATCACCAGCGCCTGGGTGCTCAAGACCCAACACTTGGAGGCAAAGAAGGGCATGGGGGATGCAGACAAGGTTCCACGAAGCCGAGGGAGGCAGGGACCCCCAAGGTCCGAGCCTGGGCGCGGAGACCTGGACCCGGCCAAGGCTTTCACTCTGCCCTCCGAGGCCCCTCCCTGAGACCCGGGGGTGCACAAGCTGCACCAGCCCATCCAGAGGCCTGCGCTCGGACCTGGGAGCCCCCACGCCTCCGGGAGAGGCAGGTCTCCATGGTTCCCACTGTGCAGCCCTGCAGTCCCTCCAGCTCTGGGGCGCCCCCAGAAAGGCTGCGAGTGCAGTGCACCTACTGCTCCCATCCACTCCACGGTGAAGGACGCCTGGCCAACCAAAATGCGTCTTCTCCAGGGGACCTGAGGCCCCGCGCCTTCAAGACTCAACTGTCGCAGGACAGCACCACCGACTCTCCACCCAGCATGGCCTGCAGCAAATGCCTGTCCGTGTCCCAGAGCCCACTGGGCAGGAGCACAGAGGGGGCATCCACAGGGACTCTGAAGTGGCCATTCGTCTGCTGCCCTGTGCTCAAGTCCAGGCACCCCTGGCACACAGCAAGCCGGGAGTCCAGGGGCCTTCAGCAGCCACGTCTTCTACAGGGAGACGCAGGAGTGGCTGTCTGGTCCTGCAGTGCAGGAGCCACCGTGCCACCTGCTAGCCTAGTGGCACCTGCTGGCAGTGGAAGGGAGGCAGCTGTGGGCCAGGGAGGAAGCATCACGGGCTTCGGGGCAAGGTGTGTGTGCAGAGCCCTGAGCAGAGCCGGCTGGGGGCTGACCTGGTGCACCTGCAGGGGCAGGAGGCCTTTGAGGGCAGGCAGGGTTGTGGGTGAGCTGAGGCCTGTCCCAAGACCTCACACCAGGTTGGTCATCCAGCCCTAGAGAAGCCCCACGGTGCACCCATGCCTTCCAAGTGCAGGAGCCACGCCCGGGAGGGGTGGCTGAGTAGTCCTAGGACAGTGGACTCCAGAGGACACTAAGTCAGGTCAGGGGCCACCCAGCCCAGAGCCTGGAGGAGAGACTCATCAGGGTGGTGAGGACTAGGCTAGTCTGGAGGTCGGGAGATGCAACCAGGGAACCAGAATGGGGTCCAGTGGACTCTGGGGGGTGCAGAGTGGGGGTGGAGAGGGTAGAGGTGGCTGGGAGAGCTCTCCAAAAAACAGCTCTAAGAGAGGTGTGCTGTGAAGCTATGTACCTGGGCTCGCTGCAGCAGGAGGGCCCGAGCCCCCCAGGATGTGAGGGAGCTGGCCTGCAGTGGAGCAACAGGGCAGAGCCCTCTACCAGGGACCCCAGGTTCTCCTCCAGGCCACCTCCAGGGGGAGCTAGGGAGAAGGGGTGCCTGTGAAGTAAGAAGGGCTCACCCCTCGGGTCCTCTGGCCTCCCTGGGAGAAGGGGGGTGGAAGGATGCTCTGTTTTACCCTCTAACATTGATACATCTGTGACACTTCTTGTTCGCCCTTTGTGGTGTAACCTGAACTATCCTGAGATCAGAAAACTGGAATGAAAAACTTGGCTGGGAACAAAGCAGCCAAAGAGAGGGCAAGAGCTGTTCCCCCAGAAATTATAGGGTGGACCCAGGTGACCCAAGGTGAAGATGGGAAGCAGCAGGTTCACACCCAGAATCCATAATGGGCAGGAAAATCTTTTCCATGGCATCGGGTTTGAGGACCTGGGAAGCCACGGAGGGTGCTGGGAGTGCGTCCATGTCCCAGGGAGATGAGACCAGAGTGGCACAGGATGTCTGGCCGGGGCTTCTAGGCCTGGCACCTCCACCTGCAGGCTGCCCTGCTTGCACTTCCTAGAGCAACGGAGGCGGAGGGCTCTTTGGAGTGACAGTGCCTAAAGTGGTGGGAGCCAGGGCTTTGAGGCAGGATCAGGTGTGCACAGTCCTGATGATGGAAAAGGAAATCCTGTGATTCTCAGAGGTTGGCGGGGGCATCTGGCCTTCCAGCTGGCAGAGGCTGGTGAGGACCTTCCAACTGTAGGAAGGCCTGTCAGCTGAAGTCGTCTCTTTCCTAAAACTCGCATATTCCAAGTTCACTTCTTCAACGCAAAGTTTGAAAACAGGCCTAACACGGACCTCGTTGGGGGGATGGGGTCTGGTGGAGCCGTTTGGGGAGGTAGGTGGGAGCGGCTCACCAGACAGAGCATCTTGGGAGTGGCGAGGTCCTTGCTGGATAGCCCAGGGTGCCTGGCGCCCTCCTTGCTGGTGGACACCGACGGTCGGTAGATGCTGGGGAAATGACGCTATACCCACACGGTGCACTTCGATGGTTTCTAGGTCTAGAGACCAGATGAGATCATTGGCTCCAAATAGCGAGCAAGAGCCTCCCGCCGCCTTGCCTGCCCTCCAAGGGCCTCCTGCCCCTGCAGGTGCACCAGCTCCAGGCTCTGTGCTCACCGCCTGGCCCTGAAGCCCCCGACACTTCCTCCACTTCCTCTGGGGCTCCCAGCTGCCTCCCCTCTGCCGCATGGTCCAGGCATACACTGTGCTGCTGGGGACCACTGCCACTCCTGCATCTCCTGAAGCCCTCCAGAGCACATGGCAGCAGGTGACAGGCCATTCCAGGGTCCCCGCCCGGTCCCCTCTGTGCTTCTGGCCGGCGGGCTCCAGGGGCCGGCAGGCACTCCCTGTGGCCAGGCTGGGGGGACGCAGTCAGATTCCACTTTTCCCTGAGGCCTTTACAACAGGGGCCAGGGAACTGTGGAACTCTCTTGAGGAAGGGTTTGAGGACACGGAGGGGGAGCAGAGCAGCCTGACAGCGTGGGGACCTGGAAGCTGCTTCGTGGGGAGGGAGGGAATGAGGACGCTGGGTCCTGTGACCCCACAGGGCAGGGACGGGACAAGTCGTGGTGGAAGTCCAGTGAAGCAACGTGTCCCGTGGCCCCAGCCTGCCCCCGGGCCATATTCTCTCGGTGGCACCCTGGCCCGCATGAGCCCACACAGAGTCCGTGAGGGTTCCGGACGCCCTGGGCCACCTGCCGCGTCCTCCCCGCCCTGTCCTGTTTCCCACCTTGTTCCCATGGCTCCCCGGTTGTGTCTCTGCCAACCCTGCCCCAGTACCCCCGCCCCCGCCGCGTGCCCTGCTCTGCTCAGTGGTGGCTTGCTAAGGCGTCCTTGCACCGGGATCCCTCTGGTCGGTGGGAAGGTGAGCACCCCCTCCCCTCCGTGTCCTCATGCCTCCTGGATCACTCTGCCCTCCCTTTCTCCCAGAGCAGGACTGTCTCTGCCCCCTTGAGTCTGACTGAGCTCAGGGCCGCCCTTGTCACAGGGACAGTGGCCACGCCAGTGGACGCAGAGGCGTGAGGGGGCCCCACACGTGGCCTCGGCATCTCGGCCTTCTCCCCGCCCTGGTGCGTGGAGCCCAGGTCGGCCTCCTGTGCTGAGCCGCCTCCTGTTTTCTCTGGCTGCTGAGCTGGGTCTTGAGCTCATGGGCTCCTGCTGACCCCGCATGTGCAGACACAGAAGAGTGCAGCCGAGGGTGGCCGAGCCTGGGGACGAGGAGAACCCCGACTGCCAGCCCATAGAGCCCTGGGCTCAGCTAGTGGTGGTGCCTTAATCCATCCACTTTGCTGTGATTTGTTATGCAGCAAGATAACTGGTACACAGGCCCACAGACCGACCGTGGGAGACCTTTTAGTCTTTTCTAAATGAAAGCAGTGTTTATCTCCAAGATTATATTTATTCATGAGAAAGAAAGTGCACAAGCAGGGGGACGGATGGATGGAGAGGGAGAAGCAGTCTCCCCGCTGAGCAGGGAGCCTGATGAAAGGATTTGATTCCAGGACCCTGACATCATGACCTGAGCCGAAGGCAGATGCTGAACCCACCGAGCCACCCAGGTGCTCCCAAAGCAGCTTTTATAGTGTCTGACACGTGGTCATCATGTAGGACCTCTACTTGGCCGAATGGCCGAATGAATGCCGTGTACATGTAAAGGTGAATCTGTGCACAAACACACGTTATAAAGCCATCATTTCGGGTATTTCTTTAAATGAACTAAGTCTTTCTCAGACACTGTGCTTTCCAGTTTGGTGACAAATGACCCTCCCTGTGCGTCAGGGTGTCCCTCCCAGGGTTGTGCGGTGGTTTGTAGGGTCCCATGAGGAGCCCCAGGGCTTCGGAAAGGAGCCTCAGGACACCCAGGGTCCCACCTAGATAGTGTCTCTGGAAGTGCTGGCCATGTGGCCTTTGTCCCCCACCTGGGCATGAGCACCCTGGCCTGTGAGCCGCCAGCCCCCTGATGGGGTCCCTCCTACCCCAGGGGACTGGCGAGAAGGGGGCCTGCCCGGCTCCACCGTGTCTGGAGCCCCCTCCCCACCGCCCCGCCTGCCTCGCAGCCTCCAGCCCTGGGAGGGACATTTGCTGATCGGGGTAGAACAGACCCCGAAAGCCCCACACTTTGGGCAGCATCTGCCTTACTGAGCCCTAGTACCTTCTGGAAATGAGCTAAGAAGGAAGAAGATACAGGAAGGTGTCCCAGGCAATTATGATTTAATAAATTACCTCTCAGTGCATGTTCAAGGGGTCCCACAGAAGGTCCCTTCAGGCCACTTACAAGTTGTAAGATGATAGAAACAGAATTTTTAATTGTGTCATCATTTGTGGGGAAAGATGAAAAGAACAGTGGCGAGGCCAGAGCTGTAGAAGGCCCAAGCAGCTGGGTAGGGTCCCTCTCCCCATTGTCTCCCACTGCTCTTGGGGAGTAGTGCTCAGAGGCTCCCTCCCAGCCCCCCAGGAAGCCATCCCTCTGTGTTCCACTGTCCCTGCATCATGTCGCTAACTCAGAAGCATCAGAGCAATAGGTGAAAGTAGTTGAAGGAAACCAATGAAGTTGCATCTCACAGTTGTCTTCCAGACCCTTCTCTGTGGCTCTGGGGGTTCTAAGTGGGAGAGACCCTGCAATAATAGCATCCTTCTCCGCTACTCCCGGCAAGTGGTGTCATCCACCACTTCATGTAAGACGCAGACTGCTGAGGACAGCCTTTGTCAAGTCAGATTGTCACTGTGCCCTGGTGGCTGACGTGGAGCCTCGTACCCAGGACGTGCTGCAGAGCAGGTGCTGAGTGAGCACTGCTGGGCTTCTTACATTCACATGGCTGCCTTTATTTGTTTTTGTTTTATTTTGTTTTAAAGATGTCGTTTATTTATTCATGAGAGACACACAGAGAGAGGCAGAGACACAAGCAGAGGGGGAAGCGGGCTCCATGCAGGGAGCCTGATATGGGACCTGATCCCGGGACTCCAGGATCATGCCCTGGGCCGAAGGCAGGTGCTAAACCACTGAGCCACCCAGGAATCCCCAGCTGTCTTTATTTCTATCCATGAAAACAGGGCTAAGGAAATGAAACCTAGTACTCCTGTAATTCAATATTAAAAAAAATGAGTGCAAATAAATAAATAAATAAATAAAATGAGCACACTTATAAAATTGATAGAGGAAATTTTTATTAAAACATGAAACTATAACTATTTCTTTAGAGAAATATTCTTTATACTTACATATACTTATAAATACAAATTTATATTTTATATAATTTATATACATATTCAGTAACTGTATCTCATGATAATACAATATATACTTAGAGTAATTTATAGAATATAGTTCTTTTTTTTAAAGATTTTAAAATTTATTTATTAATGAGAGAGAGAGAGAGGGAGAGAGAGAGTGGCAGAGACACAGGCAGAGGGAGAAGCAGGCTCCATGCAGGGAGCCTGACGTGGGACTCAATCCCGGGTCTCCAGGATCACACCCTGGGCTCAAGGCAGCACTAAACCGCTGAGCCACCCAGGCTGCCCAGAATATAGTTCTATAAATATTTACAATTAAATGTAATAAGGTAAACAAGGTATGGTCTGTCTCCCCTCATAAAATGCATCCCTCACTTTGCTTTGAAGAGAGATCCTCTGCATCTTGCACAGACGTCGTGGAAAGTTCAAGCACTGGAGTCCCTGGGCCTGGCTGTGTGTATAAAAGCACAAAATCACTCATTCCGAAAAGAAATCCTGTTGTAGCTCAAGAATTATCCTACAGAAGATTTTTAAGGGAATACATGTAGAGCCTCTGAAAGCAGCATATTTTTTACCTTTTCTTATCTCCTATATTGGGAAAACAGAAAGGCTGGGAGGCCTTTTTAGTATTTTGAAAAAGTAGCAAAATCTGCACATTATTAGAGAGAGGGTATGAGATGAGATTCTCTCCCATCCTCAATTGAATGTCCGTGACCTTAAACCACAGTGTTGGACAAGTCCTGGGATTATCATTCCCTTCATAGTCTAAGCAAATAATACTTCCAGAGTTGTGCAGTGCACAGCCTTCACAACTGTATGTACTTGGCCTGCAAACAATGTGGCAGACAGAGTCCTATGTGTGCATATTTTCAAAGCCACTCTCAAAACATGGGAGGTGATCTATCCTGCTTTAAAGAACAGCCACTATGACAATGAGAGGTTAAATGAGTTGTTCAATACCACAGACCGCTCTTTGCCACCTCCTAAACTTTTATTTCAACCTGGAGGATTTCTTTCTCTTTCCTTCTTTTTTAACCTGGAGAATTTCTTTAGTAATTTCTTGTAAGTTCAGGTCTCCTTGAACTTACTCCGTTTGGGGGGTTTTTGTCTGTTGGTTGTTGGTTGGTCGCTGGAGGTGGCAAGATTGTCCTCATTCCTCTTTCCTTTGAAAGATGGCTTTGCTGGGTATAGAAATCTTGGTTGGCACTTGTGCTTTCAGCACTGCAAACACATTCCCGGCCTTCCTGGTTTCTGATGGAACATTTGCGATTACGGTTACTGAGGATAGCTTGTGGGTGGTGGGTTGCGTTGCTCTTGCTGTGTTTTTCTCTCTTTGTTCTTAGCTTCCTGCAATTTGACTGGAGTGTGTCTCTGTGCGGATCTCTTTAAACTCATCATGCTTAGAGTTTGTGGACTTTCTTGGATTCGTGTAGATTCGTGTCTACTCGTTCTATTTATTCTACTGTATTACTTTTTAGTGAAGACTTTGCCTTTAGAGCAATTTCAGGGTCACAGCAACATTGAGAAGGTACAGACTCCCTGTCTACTGCCTGCCCCTATGTGTGTACAGCCCCTTGCCCTGGACCAACCCACCAGTACCAGCAACCAGGGTGGGACATTTGTTAAAATTGAGTAATCTGTATTGATACATCATTATTATCCAAAGACCATAGTTATATTTTGGTTCCCTCTTGGTGCTGTGTGCGTTCTGTGGGCTTGTAAAAACAGATCATGGCATGTACCCATCATTATGGCATCACAGGGAGTCTTTTCACTGCCCTAAACAGCCTCTGTGCTCTGCCTGTTGCTCTGGTCCTCCCTCCTTGCCCGATCATCTTACTGTCTTCATGCATTGGCCATTTCCATTCCCAGAAGGTCTTCTAGTTGGGACCATACAGGTTGTGGCCTTTTCAGTATGTGTTCTTCCACTTACTAATAAGTTCTTGATAGCTCCTTTTTTTTTAAGTGCTGAATAATATTCTGTTGTCTGGAGGCACCACCATTTAATTGTTCATTCCCCCACTGAAGGGCATCTTGTGCACTTCCAAATTTTTGGTGGGTATGAACGCACCTGCTGGGCATATTTTTGTGTAGATATAGTTTTCAGTGCCTTTGAGTAAATAGCAAGGAGTGTGCTTGCAAGGAAGAGTATTTTAGATCTGCCAGAAACGCCAAACTCTCCTCCAAAGTGGCCACACCATTTTGCACTCCCAGCAGCAATGAATGAGCGTTTCTCTTGCTCCACATACTCAACAGCATTTGGTGTTGTCAGCGGTCTGGATTTTGGCCATTCTAATATGTGTGTAGTGGTATCTCAATGTTGTTGTTTTTTAATTTTTAATTTAAATGTAATTAACATATAGTATATTATTAATTCTAAGGGTAGATTTTATCATTCATCAGTTGCATATCACACCCAGTGTTCATCACATCATGTGCCCTCCTTCATGCCTGTCACCCAGTTATCCCATTTCCCCCACCCTCTCCTCTCCAGAAACCCTCAGTTTGTTTCCTAGAGTTAGGAGTCTCTTACGGTTTGCCTCCTTCTGCTTTTGTCTTATTTTATTTTTCCTTCCCTTCCTCTATGTTCATCTATTTTGTTTCTTGAATTCCATATGTGAGTAAAATCATGTATTTGTCTTTCTCTGACTGACTTCTCTTAGCATAATACAGTCTAGTTCCGTCCTCCATGTTCTTTTAATTTCATGAAGCATCTTTCCATATGGTTATTTTGGATCCTAATATCTTCTTTGATGAGGTGTCTGCTAAGGTCTTTGGGCTATTTTTAGTTGGGCCGTTTTCTTATCATTGAATTTTCAGGGCTCTTTGTATATTTTGGATAACAGTCATTCATCAGATGTGTCTTTTGCAAATATTTTCTCCAGTCTTTGGCTTTTTGTCTCATTCTCTTAACATTATCTTTCACAGAGCAGAAGTTTTTATTTTAATGAATTTTTATTTGAATGAAGCCCAGCATATCAATTATTTCTTTCATATGGTATGGTGTCTAAAAGTTATTTCCTAGTATGATGCCTAAAAGTTATGACCGCATCCAAGACTATCTGAATTTTTCCTCATATTACTATATTCTAAGACTTTCATAGTTTTGTGTTTACATTTGGGTGTGTAATCTATTTTGTAATTTCTGTGAAGGGTATGAGGTTTGTGTCAGGATTCATTCTTTTGCATGTGGATGTCTTGTCTTTCCAGCACCTCGTGTTGAGAGACTATTTTTTTTTATTAAAATTAAAATTAAAAAAAAAGAAAGACTACCTTTGCTTCAGTGTATTGCTCTATTATTTTGAGATAGAGTGAGACACTGAGAAATGCCTAGAATGCTGTTGGGAGTAGTTGGCGCCAAGGAGTGGGAAAAATCACATAGGGATGGGAACTTCTGTTTTCTTTAATGAGCTTTGCAGATGCAGCTGACTTTTCAAACTGAGTGCATATGTCACTTCGATAAAGCAAAAAGTAAGTCTAAATAAGTGCATAAAAGATGGAAACAATTTACAGAAAAGCAAGTGCAAATGGCTCAGCAGGTGCTCATCATCACCCATAGTAACAGCGATGCAGAGAGAGCATGGCTTTCCTGTAGAAAGGCAGGGAATGAGTGGAGTACAATGTCCGTAAAAAAGGAGTGAGGTTGTCTTAATGTTCTTATATGGAAATATCTCTGCATTATTCCGGTAAGTGAAGAAAGCTCAGTGTAGAGCCATGTGTATGGTATGATTCTAGTTGTGCAAAGAAAAGCAATAAGGAGGAATTTATGTATTTCCTTGGGTCGTAGGAACATGTCTACTTTATTTCCTCTGGGGAGTGGACTGGGAGCTGCAGTGGTTAATCTCATGTGTCAACTTGCCTGGGACAGGAGGTATCTGGATGTGTATCTGGGAGGACGTTTCCAGATGACATGAACCTCTGAATGGGTCCACCAGATAAAGCAGGTTGGCCTCCCCGCCCTGGGTGGCGGTCATTCAAAGTGCTGAAGGCCTGAAGCAAACAAAAAGCTGAGTAAGAGAAAGAGGATCCCCCCTTCTCTGCCCACCAGTCTTCAGCTTAGATGCTAGTCCTCTCCTGCTTCACATTCAGACTTACACTCTTGGCCCCCCTACTTCTCAGGCCCCCAGCCTTGGACGGGAGCCACCCCATTGCCATGCTGGGACTCCAATTGGCTGACTGCAGAGCTCACGACTTCTCAGCTCCATGATTGGGTGAGCCCCTCCTTCTCCTACATCTCTCCCCGTCTGTGTCCTATCTCTTCCGTTTCTCTAAAGGACCCAGACTAATATGGAAGCTAAGAGCAGAGTCAGGAGGGGGCCAGTCTACCCTCGGATTTACACTTTTTGAATCTGAATCATGTAAATATATTATGTATTCAAATAAATAGATTTAATTTAAATCATGGGAATAAGTGAGTAAACAAAAAAATTCAGTTTATGAATAGAAACACACATTTCTTTCTACAAGGTGAACACCTGGGAACTTTATTTATTTTTGGATTCCCAGTTTCACATTCATTACGTTTCTGTTTATAGCTATTCTTTCTCTTCTTGTCTTGCTGCTTCTTTTCAGTGTCCTGTCGGGTCCGAGGCTCTCCACGAGAGGCAAGAATGACCACGAGATGACACAGTAATAATACTCTTCTAGTGATACACCAAGGTGCAAAGTCTGACTCTAGTCCTCCTGGCTCAGACACAGACAGACAGACAGACATGAATGGAACTGGGGACCCCAGGGAGATACAGGGATCAGCCAGAGACTAATTCAGGAGCTAATATAATAGCAAACAGGTCTGGGTGGATGAGATGCTCACATTGTCCCAAACAACACATTTGGACCCAATAAATGAAACGTGTCCAGTGCCATTTCCAGCTATGGTCCTTGGGGAGGAAAATCCTTCTAAGGAATGCGCAGGTGTCAATCGTCCAAAGGTATTACTGTCTCTATTTCCTGTTCCCTTTTCTTACCCAAAACCCCTTCTGCCCAAGAGAGCTCCTGTGTTCCCAGGAACTCTTTCTCATTTTGAAAAAGACAGGTTTATCCATGACTTACCCTAGCTGTTACCTGGGTTTTTCTTCAGTGTTGCTAGATATCACCAGGTGGTCTTCAAGAGGTTTTACTAATTTATACTTTCACCTAAGAACTGGTATTGCCAATCTTTACAATGTTTTTAATGTGGTAGGTATAAAATAGTAACATAATATTTTAAAAATATATATGTCCCTGGTTATTAGAGATGTTCAGAATATTTTCATCTTTATGGGACTCATTTTTCTTCCATAAAATGCTTCTTATACTATTTACCCCATTTTTTTTTTACTGGATTGATGTCTTTAATCTGATTAATGAGTAAGAACGCTTTCATATATTCTTTTTTTTAAAATTTTTATTTATTTATGGTAGTCACACAGAGAGAGAGGCAGAGACATAGGCAGAGGAAGAAGCAGGCTCCATGCACCGGGAGCCCGATGTGGGATTCGATCCCAGGTCTCCAGGATCGCACCCTGGGCCAAAGGCAGGCGCTAAACCGCTGCGCCACCCAGGGATCCCGCTTTCATATATTCTTGATACTAATCCTTTATTATTACACAGATAGGAACATGTACTCACGGCGTTCAAGATCTCTTTCTTTGCTCATGAGGGACTGTGATGTGTTAAAGTTATAAAACAAATTTATCAGAATTTTCCTTTCTGGTTTACTTTTTTTGGTCTTCTCAAAAAACACTTTTGCCATTCCTAGGACACAAGTATATTCTTCTGTACTCATGTCTAAAATGTTTTTGGTTGCTTTTTATATTATTAGGTTTTCAATCCACTTGGATGTGATCTCTGAGTGTGGAGTGAGGTGTGAAGGATAACTGGACAGCCAGAAATCCCACCATCAATGGATCCATTCTTATCTGTCCCCCCAACTTGTAATGACAGCCGTGCCACATCTTAGATTTCCTATCCTACAAGTGTCAGCCTTCTCTTGTTTAACTTGTTTGTCTATTCTTGTGCCACTGTCATTTCTTAGTTATTACAGCTTCAAAAACTCTTGGCTTCTGGTTGGGCAAGTCAAAACATCTTGCTTTTTTTTTTTTTTTTTTTTTGGTCCTTTGTTTTTTTCCCACATATATTCAGGAGTCAGCTTTTTAGGTTCCCCAAAGACCTTGGCTAGAATTCAAATTGGCAATGCTTTGATTTTGTAGATTAATTTTGGAAAACTTATCATCTTTAAATGACTAAACTTTTTTACGTTGGAGAATATGATCTAATTCTCCATTCACTAAAGATGTCCTTATATTTTCCAAGAATGATTTAAGTACTTTTATAAAAGATCTGAAACATCTTAATTTATATCTGAAGTGAGTTTGCCATTGTGAACCACACTTTCTTAAAAGTTATATTTCTTGGGGCACCTGGGTGGCTCAGTGGGTTGAGCATCCTTCTCTTGATTTCAGCTCAGGTCATGAGTTCAAGCCCTGTATTGGGCTCTATACTGAATGTGGAACCTACTTTAAAAACAAGTTATATTTATTCTTTGTGGCAGTTTTTTAAGTGGCCACGAATTCTCCCACATGCCTCCTGCTATGAGAGAGTGGTTAGTTCCCCTTGACTCTGGAACAGCTTTAGTATTTGCTTGTAAGTGGGTGGTTAGAGCAGAAGTGACCCTGTGACTTCCACGGCCAGGTCAGGAAAGGCCATGCAGCTTCCACCCGGTTTTCATGAAAAGCTCATTTTCTGAAGCTGTTCTTCTGGTATATGCTGTCCCATAACCCAGGCCCCAGGAGGCCGTGAGGAACCCAAGCCTCCTGGGGACATCCCCCACAGGCATTGTGCCTGAGGGCTCCGTTGAGCCCCTCCCCTGGCCACCCCAGCCTAGACATGGGTGAGGGAAGCGAAGGGGTCCCCCCAACCAGCTCTGCTAGCCGTTAGCAGAAGGCAGAGAACAGCAAACCTTGCTGTGCCTTTTCCTAATTTCTGACCCACAGAGTCTGTAAGCACAAAAAAAGGGTTCTTTTTTCTTTTATGTGACTAAGTTTGCCTGATTTGTTATATAGCAACAGTGAACAGAACATTTTTTATTGCCATTAAATAGACATGCAATTGGGAATCAGCACAAGTTCAAAAGTAAAGTGAAAACACAAGCTGCAGAATGTGAAGCAGTTTATTTAAAGAACAAAATAAAAAGAAAACAAAACTCATCCATTCTTGTGAGGACATGTGTGTATGTGGTAAGACTTGCCCTGGTCAGAGGGCATGAGAATCTGCATACATTAGTAAAAATGAATTTGTTGATTGTATGCAATCTCTCTATAACCTTTATACTTTTTCTGCCACATAAGTATGATTCTGAAATACTGTTCTGAGATTCTCCAGAGGATGCTGTTGTCATTCTTCATAGATTTATCTGAATTGGACGTTAATTCATATTTAAATTAACATTTCCTTCTGTTAAAATTATACATATACACACAAACATATATATATTAAACTGTCTTATCATTTTGAAAGCTTTTAAACATATATAATCACACAATTCTTTATATTCTGCAATTTGATTTAAAAAACAAACTATAATTGCTATACATGTAGCAAATATAGGGAATAAATTGGTGAATATGATAGTCAAGAAAACATCCTATGCTAGCCCAGATTTTTTATAGGATTTCAAGCAAACAGGAGAGATTGTGATATGGTTAAGTGGACAAGATAAACATTAAAAAACACAGAAAATTCTATGAGGCAGAAATGATCCCTTATTAAAGGAAAATGGTCAGGGCATCTGGGTGGCTCAGTCAATGAAGTGTTTGCCTTTGGCTTATGTCATGATCTCAGGGTTCTGGGATCGAGCTCCATGCTGGGCTCCCTGCTCAGTGGGAAGTCTGCTTCCCCCCTCCCTCTTTCAAATAAGTAAATAAAATATGTTTTAAAAAAGGAAAACATAGGGGATCCCTGGGTGGCTCAGCAGTTTAGTGCCTGCCTTCAGCCCAGGGCGTGATCCTGGAGCCCCGGGATCGAGTCCCACGTTGGGCTCCCTGCATGGAGTCTGCTTTTCCCTCTGCCTCTCTCTCTCTCTCTCTCTGTGTCTCTCATGAATGGATGGATGGAATCTTTTTTTTTTTTTTTTTTGGAATCTTTTTTAAAAAAAGGAAAACATAGGCAGAAATATTAAAATATTAAACTGACATAGTTATGCAAATAATTCATAAAACTAAAATCCCCAGACAATGCACAGGATGCTCTTGGAAATCTGAATAGCAAAAAATGCATGAAAATCATCTTTATCTTTTAATGGGTATCGTTTTTACCTGGTCAGTGAGTGCTCCTGTCCACATACAACAGAACAGTAGTCTCACCAATAAGTAGTTTCAGTTTTTGTGAAACTGAATGAAATACTGATCAGAAGCAAAATTAAATTTAATTAAATATCTTTCATTAACTAAATAACGTAATTAAAGATATAAATAAATAAAGTAAATAATATAATTATCTCTCCTAATGATCAGAAGCAAATAGTGGAGGAAATCTGAGGCAACTGTCCCAAATGAAAACCATAGCAAGTTTTTTTTTAGACTTTATTTATTCATGAGAGACATAGAGAGAGAGGCAGAGACATAGGCAGAGGGAGAAGCAGACTCCCTGCAAGAAGCTCAATGTGGGACTCGATCCCAGAGCCCTGGCACCACGACCTGAGCTAAAGGCAGACACTCAACCACTGAGCCATCCAGGTGTCCCTGCAAGTTTTTAATCTCACATTAATATCAGGGAGAAACAGTTGGGCTGTATCTTCGTCTAATATAAAAATTACTTAATGCTGAGCAATTATAATGGAAATTTTTCATTTGGATCCTAATTTCTACTGATATTCCAGACTCTGAGAAGTCGTAAAGGAGAGGAGATCCTTGCTGTTGATCTTTGCTTCCGCTTAGGAGACTGGCCATCGCCCCTCATGCTCTGTCACAGCGCACTCACAGGCTCAGTACTTTAAGCTGTTTCTGAGCAAGGACGTGAGCAGTGTGGGAGTGTAGTGACCTGTGCACGGCGCACAGCTGCCTCGTTTCCATTCTGCCCCCAGCTTCTCCGGGGGAGGATCGCCCTCTGTAATAACTGGAACACTTATTTGCCTTAGAGGAATAAGCAGTGAGAAGATGTCACATCTGATAATAAAGAACACTGGGTGTAAACATTTCTCCGCAATCAAACAAGACACTTGGCCCACAGATCTCGAGAGGGGAAGAAAAGGGAGTGAGTGGCAGGTCACTGGACGCAGAGAAGACAGCGCTTTCACCTGCACAAGTGGAACCACGCACAGGTCCCTGCAGGTGGGGCTCTGAGTTGTATGAGCCGAGTGTCACAGAGAGAGGAAAACGATGTTGACAAGCACCCTGATCAGGTCAGCTTAGAGTTAAAAGAACCTTTGCTCATTTGCAGTTTAATAGTGAGCTGAAGATCCAAAGACAGGCCCTGTGATGAGAGTCTAGATGCTGCTTTCCACGAGGCCACCTGCCGCTGGCCTCACCTGTCTTCCCTGTCCCCTTGGCTGGGCCACCTGCTAGCTTCCTTGGTCTCCATCAAACAGGATCAAATCCGCGTCATTGACAAACGGCAGCACAGAGCCTTCCTGAGTCTGTGTGCACTGGGGTGTGGTTTTATTTTGGATTGGACCCCTGAAGACTCCTGTGCGGCTCTCCTCACATTGATGAGACCATGTCCCTTCCCCACTCCCTTGAGGGGATCAGTTGCATCTCAGGGAAGCCATGTACTCTCTCTGCCCCCTACATCTACTTCCCTTGGGAGTTGCAGATGCCAGCTTTGCTCCAGGCCTATTATGGACAGAATGTGTGTGCTCCCCAAATTCCCATATTGGAGCCCTCCCCTCCCCGTCATGGGGTGGTATTGAGACATGAGACCTTTGGGAGGTAATAAGAGAAGGTCCTGGGGGTGGGCCCCTCATTTAGGGGATTATTGCCCCTATGAGAGTCATGGGGGAGCTTACTGTCTGCCACGTGAGCACACAAAGAAAAGCCAGCTGTCTGCAACAGCAGGACCTGACGTGCTGGCACTGTGCTCTCAGGCTGCCAGCCTCCAGGACCCTCAGAAATACATTTCTGTTGTTCAAGCCCCCAACCTTGGGCACCCTTTGTTACAGCAGCCCAAGCAGAGGGAGGCTCTACAAAAAGTTCTCTCCCTTCTGCTCCAACCGCATGTCCAACCTCACAGCGAATCGCCAGCCTGGGTCTCGGCCCACTGGTGGCTCTCTCAGCAGAGGGGCAGTGAGATGGTGAGGGGAGGGGAGGGAAAATTAATTGTACTTTTTGCTCAGTGTTATATCTGTGACACACACCTGTATACATAGCCTATAGTTATGTCACATTTTAGTTATCCATCTGCCTGTTTACAAATACCAGATTTCTCTGGGGTTTAGGTATTATGATGTTGCTGGAGATGCTTATAAGCCCATCTCCTGGTATACTCGTGTCAAGATTTCTCCACTCAAATACCTATGAATGAAATTGCTTTGTTACCAACCATACACATTTCCAACTTCACTGGATATTGTTGAATTGTTATCAAAACGGTTTCCTTCTTGGTCTCAAGGTGGCTGCAGCGGTTTCAGACATCACGTCTAAGCAGGACACCAACCAGCAGAAGAAACATAGTCTCCTCTGGTTCTCTTCTTAGGAATGAGAGAACATTTCTCAGAGTTCTTGCCAAAGGCTTTGTCTCAGTTCTGTTGAGTGGAATTAAGTCATGGTTCCAATTGTAAACTACACTTTGGCAAATGGAGCCCATGAACCAGAGCTTCTTAACCTCGGCACTGTGGACATTTGGGGCCAAATAATTATTTGTCGTGAGAGCTGGTCCTGTGCATTGTCGGATGTTTAGCAGCACCTCTGTCCTCTGCCCACCAGATGCCAGCACCTCCTCAGATGTGACAACCGAAGCTATTTCCTGTATTTGCCAAAGGTCGCTGGAGAGGGGTGGGGACAGAATAGCCCGTGTAGACCTCACACTATGAGGAACGGCTTGAGGGAATGACCCCCCCGAGGCCCCGGTGAGGGTCAGTGCGGGGTGGGCTGGGCCTCTCGGCACCCCTGCTGGGATGTCTGCCCGTGGGACACGTGGCTTCTGCTCAGGGCTTCTCTCTGGGAGGCGTGGGAGCCGCCGTCCCTGCTTCCAGCCTGGCCGAGCACGGACTCCGTAGTCGGCCTTGGGAAGGTGACGGTGTCATCTGCGTGGAGAGGTCACTACCTCAGAGGCCCCCACTCTGTGTCCAGGCCAAAAGCTCCTTGAAAGCCAGGTCCTAATCTCTCTTTAGGGTCCCTTCCCAGGTTCTGCGGAGATCCTAGAAAAGGCTGTCGAATATCAAACAAAACATGCCGGGTCTGATCTCCCTCCCACCTTCCATCCAGCAGGGGCTAGTTTTCTGTCCTCGGCTTTGGGGACGGTGTCCAGGACAGTGTCGGGGACGGTGACCCATGCCCCCAGCGGGGGGCAGGGTCCCACAGCATCCCTGAGGGTGTGTGCCCACTGTGCAGCAGGAGGAGGCCAGGCCAGGGCCTCGCAAGCTCTGGGGCACCCACTGGCCCCGCTGGATACTGACCACTAGGGGGGGTCCTCCCACGGGCGTTCTAGCTCTCTGCGCTCCCCACACTCCGTCCCCTCCAGGCCAGACTGAAGATGCAGACAACTCAGTGAGCAGGGGCTGCAGGGAATGCTGCATAAAGCTTCGGAGGCCAAGGCCACCACCACCCCCCAACCCCTCACAGTGTCCCCTCTCCTCCCACGACTCACACCCAGGCTGTTGGGGTCCAGGCTGTTGGAGTCCAGCTGTCGGGGAGGCACAGTGCCCCCAGCCCTGTGTCAGGAAGCAGGACCTGGTCGCAGGGGCAGGGGACAGCCAGATGGCAGAGGGGTATGCAGCGAACCTTCCATCAAACACCAAACATGGGGAAGGCTGGGGCAGGCAGGCCTCCTGGGGCCGAAGCTGGCATTGGGTGGCCAGGAGGAACACTGGATCTGGGGCTGAAAGACGCATCTTCTGGCCCTCCCTCCACTTTACTGATGCAGGAGGGAGCTTGTGGGGGGACACTGGCCATCTTCCACCTAACCTTCCCTCACCTGCAAAGCAGGACACAAGGCTGGTTATGGGGGAGGGTACATGAAAGTCTCCCGTTACAGGGGACATTCCATGAGTTATGAGAGAGGGGGATCCGTGCTCCTGGGAAAACCCAGGAAGCGCCTCTGACTCGCACCCACAATGACAGCCAGTGCCCACTGCACATGCATGAGGCGCCAGCCACTCTCTTACCAGCTCCTTCATGCACTCCGCAAACGGTCACTGGGCACCTACTGTTTGTCAGGGATTTATTTAGGAGCTA
The DNA here is from genome assembly GCF_053574225.1 of Canis aureus. Classification (NCBI taxonomy): domain Eukaryota; kingdom Metazoa; phylum Chordata; class Mammalia; order Carnivora; family Canidae; genus Canis; species Canis aureus. The sequence continues at coordinate 58,018,995 of NC_135612.1, read as the reverse complement.
CAGGCAGAGCAGAGAACCAGACATTCCAAGGGCTGCCCTCACAGCCCCACCGGGCTGGGTCAGGAGTGACAGGAACCAGAAAGCAGGGCCAAGGGGCAGGGCGCCGGAGGAGCCACTGGGCAGATGGGGTCTGGGGTGTCAAAGACTAGCAGGGGCGTGCAGGTGTCAGGCTAGGAGCCTACAGCACAATGGAGCACAAGGGACCTTCTGTGGTGGGCCGAGGGCAAGGTGGGGACATTCAGGGCCAGGATGGTGGAGGCAGAGCAAGCAAGGCAGGAGGGGACAACAGGGCCTTCTGGTTGGGGGCCAGACAGGCAGGACTTTGGGCAGGCAGTATAAGGATGATGGATCCTGCTGTAAGTGTGCTGGGAGACCCCGGAAGGTGACAGCACGGTCCCATGAAGTCACTTTTCATTTGGAAGTGTCCCTCTGGTTGTCACGACAAGGTCGTGGATGAAGGCAGGGAGACACCAGGGGCTTCTGCACAGGGCAGCTGACACATGCTGGTGGCCTGGAGCAGGGCCTGGGGTCACGACAGGAGAGTGGGAAAAGACGGCCTTGTACCATGGGGCCGGATGCAGGGTGTGAGCGAGAGACAGGAGACAAGTGTCAGTGCCAGCTTTGGGGGAAACCGCACCACCAGCAGCCCACGGGAGGAATGGCTGGGGTGGAGTGGGTTTGGGAGGTGAGGGTCACAGATTCTGTCCCTGCCGTGATGATGCCGCTCAGACTTGAGTGTAGATGTCACAGTGCGCCTGGAGATCTCCAGTTAAGACTAACGTATTAATTACTTAATCCTGGTGACACACCACAGAGCTTATTCCCCCTGTGCCCATTTTACAGATGGGGAGACAGGCACAGAGAGGCTATATGAACAGGAGCCCCATGCCAGTCATCTCGCGGGGCAAGGGGACGTGACTCAGCATGAATCCGGCGGGAGGAGGAAAGTGGTCCACGGCAGCTCATTGGTGACGTTGGATGGATCTGAGAAGTGGCCCCGGTGCTTGAGTCACAGGGGGAGCTTGCATTCAGGTCCCCTGGCTCAGACTTTCTCCTGGTTGGATTAGCCACGTGGCCACCTTGCCCACCACAGGCTCTACCACTTTTGTCATTGTCTTCTTCTGCCGCGAGACAGGCAAGGTCAAGAGGAGAAGTGGAATCAGCGTGGGGTCTTCCCGGGGCCACCGACCTCCAGAAGGAGATGGGTTTCCTAAGGCCTGGGAGCCCAGCACAGCCTCCCCCGTCTTGAAGGCAAGGGGTCCCAGAAGCAGCAGTGTGCTGGCTCGTCGAGAATTCAGACTTCGCCAAGATCAGGGCTCTTCCTTGTTTGGAAAGAAGTCCACCTGTGCTCGAGACTCAGAAAGAAAACGCTCCCCGGAGCATCCTCCAGACTCCCAGGAGCAAATAGTAGAAGGAATACGGCGTCCATGCTGTCCAGCTCCCAAATGGCCTTTTGTGTGTCCTAGAAATGTATTCGCTCCACTCACCCAACAGCCATGGAGACCGACAGCAAAGGCATGTTTATTAAGTTCTCACTCAAAAAGCTTCATCACATTTTGGCAGCTTTTCTCCTTGACCCTGAAGCATAAGCCGCGTTGTCTCCGCCTGCCCCTGGGGTCTGGGCTCCTGCTCACCTTCCCCTAGTTCAGCAGGAGGAGCAGGGAAGCCCCCCCTTCCCGGCCCCCACATTGGACGCCTGCTCTTTGTGCTAAGTCCGAAGCCTCCTCCCATTGCAGACACTTATATGGATCGTGAATCAATATCCACCCTTTCAATTTGGAAACAATAAGGAGGAAGGTCTCTGAAATGGAACGTTGGCTGGGTTCTGGTTCCATTCATTTCTTGCCGGGCCACATCGCCCGGCTGGGCCGCAGCAGAGGGAAGCCCAGGGGGCAGTGTGTCTGCACAGGAAGAAGCAGGGAAGCTGGCGGGATGGCAGGAACCAGAGGAGCTGTGGCTTGACAAAGAAGAAGCCAGCAAACAGAAGCCAGGGGGGTCTGGCTCAGGCCACCACCACCAGGGGCTAAGACCCACATGATGCTCACTGAGGGAGGCTGCGGCAGAGCTGAAATGGGGGAGAGTCAAATCCAGGCCGTTGCAGTAAATCCACAAGAAAAGAACAAGGCACTTAAGGAAGAGAGGGCTACCGAGGAGAACAGGGCTGGTGGGGAGACCATGAACACCCTAGCAGGCTGGGGGGCTGAGCAGGTAAATGCCAGACTCTACCCCGACTGGCTCCCCTGAGCCCACTGTTAAATTTGCAGGACTTCCACGACTTTGCAGGACCCAAGATAACACAGCTGGTCAAAGGTTCCAGCTGGGATTCAAATGCAGGCTATTTCCAGCTGTGCCCTTCACACACGGAGGCCAGGGAACAGATGAGGATGTTACTTTGCATAAATTCCATGGAATGCTATTCCTTTTAGGATCTCCATGATCTAGACGGGGCCTCTTATGATCAACGGATGAGTCACAGAAACCTTTTTTTAAAAAATTTATTTATTTTTTAAAAAGACTTTTTATTTATTCATGAGAGACATAGAGAGAGAGAGAGAGAGAGAGAGAGAGAGAGGCAGAGACACAGGCAGAGGGAGAAACAGGCTCCATGCAGGGAGCCCGACGTGGGACACTATCCTGGGCTGAAGGCAGTGCTAAACCACTGAGCCACCGGGGCTGCCTCCCCCCCTTTTTAGATTTTTATTTTTAAGTTATCTCTATACCCAATGTGAGGCTTTGAACTCACAACCTGAAGGTCAAGAGTTGAATGTTCTTCCCACTGAGCCAGCCAGGTGCCCTGAGTCACATAAGCTCTCCACCAAGGCCAGGGTGGGTAGATGTCAGGCACCGCCCCCCCATCAGTCCTTCTATAGTGGGCAGTTGTGAGCTTCATGCTTCCACCAGCAGAGCCATCTGGTTGCATCCAGAGGGTTTTCTGTGGCTTATCCGTGTGTCACCGTGATACTCACAGATAAGACCACTCTGGACCAGCCTGGCACCCACACCCACGATGCTGCTTCGCCACAGAAGTTCCCATAAGACGAAATCTCTCATACCTTTGATTAAATATACAATTCTGCCATTCGAGAGTGCCACCATGTAGTGAAAAGTGTCCCTGAGTTCTGGAGATTGGGCTCACCAACTGAAAAATATAGGCAGGAGGCAGCCCATAGCATCACAGAGAAGCCAGGCCCGAGGAACGAGTGCCAGGAACAAATGAATGGAAGTGTGTCAGAGGAGGGAATTTATTACAATTTTTTTTTAATGTGGATTTAATTTGGAAAAGGAAGTCTCATCCTCTTTTAGTCTTTCTCAAAAAGTGGACCACTGCTTTCATAAGAAACACAGTGCTGTTCTTCTAAGAGATGTTCAAACAAAAAAGAAAGGCCCGGCATGGCCTTCTCGGCCATCTATTAATATTAATGCCACAAATCAGAGAGCACCAGGCAGAGGCCCTCGCTGTACAGAGAACAGGGAACTGCAATCAGCTCTGGAAAACCTGGACCCAAGGCTGGCCCTGCTCTTTAAAGGCTGTGTGTCTTTGGAAGGGTCCTTCTACCTCCCTGGGCTTTTATTTCCTTCTCTGGATGATAGAACCATAGCGTGCAGGGTTATCTGTAAGAAGTAGATGGTATGATTGGAAGGAAAGCTCGCCTGGCTAGGATGGGAGACGAGTGGCTCCCGCAGCCTTGTGAGCTCAGGTGGCCCCTGTTCACACGTGCTCTGCGTCATGACTCTATTTTGCCAGACTGTTTTCCTCTCAAGAGGAGGAGCTATTGATGATTAGGGCAGGTGACTGACTTTTGTTGTTGTTATGCCCAAGACGTTTGAGAATAATGGTGTCACCTCAAGAGGACTTTTCCATGAATGAGTGACTCAGTACATGTGTGGGTGGGTGGAGATCTCAAACCTTGGTATGCGCAGTGCCAGGTGGTGTAGAGCGCCGGGAGAGAATGGACTCAGATCCCTCAGCCCCCATCACAAAGCTGGCCCGTCCCTCACGGAATTCAAAGCTCTGCCCTGGGCCCAGCACTCTGCCATCCTCCAACATGGTGTCACCTCTCTCCATTTGTTGTCTCACGTCACAGATTGGACCCAACCCTTGCGACCCCTGCTTCACCTCGTGCTTCTCAAGGTCCAGTGAGCATTAGGATCACCTAGAGGGCTTTGTTAAAATGCACATTTCTGGGCCTCACCCTGAGAGTTTCTAATACAGAAGGTCTGGGCAAGAGCTAAAGGATTTGAAATTCTTTTTTTTTTTTTTTTAAGATTTATTTAAAGATTTTTAAAATTTGAGAGAGAGAGCGAGAGTGAGAGAAAGAGAGAGAGAGAATGAGCAAGGAGGAGGGGCAGAGGGACAGGGAGAAGCAGATGCCCCAATGAACAGGAAGCCCGATGTGGGGTTCCATCCTGGGACCCTGAGATTATGACCTGAGCCAATGGCAGATGCCTAACTGACAGAGCCACCTGGATCCCCGTATTTATTTATTTTAGAAAAAGAGTAAGCATGAATGCGAGGGGGCATGTGAGAGAGGCAGAGAGAGAGGGAGAGAGAGTTCCAACCTGACTCCATGCTTAGCATGGAGCCCAATGTGGGGGTTGATCCCATGACCCTGAGATCATGAGCCGAAATCAAAAGTTGGATGCTTAACTGATTGAGCCACCTACGTGCCCAGAAGGATGTGAAATGCTAGCAAGTTCCCAGGTGACACTGATGCTTCTGTTTTACAGGGAACCCTCACCTGGGAGCTATGGCTGCAGATGGTGTTTCCTCCAAAATGCAAAATATCAAGGGGCAGGAGGAGAGAGGCTGTTTAGCTGATGTCCTGAGTCGGACCTTCCAGGCCATTGGGATTTCAAGCCACTGGAGCCTAGGGGCTTGGCAGCCAGAAGTGTGCCGCTAAAGGTTTAGCAATGGGTGAATGAGGGTTTGGGGGAGATGCCCAGATCTGGGCCATTTACAAATACCTACGCTGTAAACACATTCTAGCCAAGTTCATGCTACCACTATATTACCTTGGGCAGTCTTCAATTTCCCCAAATGCAAAAGGACAATAATAAAATCCATCCTCTGGAATCGAGAGTGTAAGCAATAATTCACATCAAGTCTCAGGAGCAGAACGGATACCCAATAAATGGTCACGCTTGTTTTCAGAATGTCCCTCCAGAACTCCCCAGTAAGCATTTTAATTCCTCCCAGTGAATAATCTGCTAAGCTTCAGTCATAGTGGGTATATGTTTTCAAAGTTAGGCAGTGTTTTAGAACCTATTTTAAATTGTGCTGGGAAAGTTACATTTTCAGCTGCATTTGGCCTTAAAAAAAGCATAGGGTGCTTGTGCTGTGCCCCATTCAAGATAAATGGTAATACAGTCTTTTCTTATTCACAGGTATGGTCTCTCCTTCTGCAGCAGTGATATTAAGGATTTTTAAAGGATCAATAATCACTCATTGAAGATGACTATGCTGTTGCCGTTTGCCTGGCAGGCAGTGCTGGAGAATTCTCCAGGAACCTAGAATAATGGGAAAGCAGAACCCATCCCATCTTTCAGGGCTGTTTTCTAGAACAGCATTATCTTCCAAGGAGGGCCTGTGCCCTCCCAAGACAGTCTGGGCAGAATCAGCCCCATCCTTGCAAACCGCCAAGTGTGGAGATCCCCAAATTGGCATGTACGGATGGAAAAAGAAGTGGACTCTTCATTTGGGCCATAGCAAGGAATCGGCAGGACATTTCTCCGTGGGCTGCGGTCCACAGGCACGTAAACACTGAATCAGCAGCAGAGCAGGAGGGACGCCACAAAATATGAGCCTGTGCAAGGCAAGGAGAAAGAAGCCTTGCTGTGGTGCCACGGCACTTCCACAGCTCAAATCTGATTTCATGACAAAGGCATAGGTTTCATACCAGACAGTCAAAACTTCTGCCGAGTGTATACTTGCAATGAAAACTTTTGCCTGCAAGTAAGCGGGAGCAAGATGTGAGGAACAGAGGCAGAAGGAAGATTATTACATCTCCTTACTGCCTACAGCCCATTGACACGTCCATGAAACAGGCAAAGTGACTTTCCTCCAGGGCCTCAGCTGCCTCGATGTTGATACTCTGCTAAGGGCAACAGGCAATCTTAGTCTGACCTCCAGGACCCTGTGAATCTACTTTAACTTATATACTTTCCTTTAGACAATTCCTTTATCTCTAAATCCCCCCAAGATACATGTTGGTGATCATCCAACAAGCATACGACCCATTGATACACATCTGAAGGGTCTCATGATTGAGTTTTTTTTTAAGATTTTATTTATTTATTCATGAGAGACACAGAGAGAGAGGCAGAGACACAGGCAGAGGGAGAAGCAGGCTCCATGCAGAGAGCCTGATGTGGGACTTGATCCAGGGACTCCAGGATCATCCTGTGAGCTGAAGGCAGGCACTCAACCGCTGAGCCACCCAGGTGTCCCTCATGATTGAGTTTTTACTAAACAATAATAAACAACCTTTCCCAACAATAGCTAGCCCCCTCAAGATCCTGGAAATCTTGCTTCCAAAATTCCTTAGAGACTCATGCTTTCCCTTGCCCCCTTCCAACTTGAGGGTATGTAATGGGCTACCCCTCATGACCCCATGGCAGCTCTCTCTGCCCTAGGTCCTATTCCTGAGCTTTAATAAAACCACCTTTTTGCACTAAAGACATTTCAGGAATTATTTCTTGGCCGTTGGCTCCAAACCCTGACATCTTTCATACATCAGGTTGAGGCCTGAAGTGCAGGTGGCTCAGGCGGCTTGCAGAGTGTCCCTGGTGAGCACAGGCGCCCCAAGCCACTCGCCATCAGGTACCCGAACGGCTCCCTCCCACCTCTCTCCCTTGTCTGGCTCCCATCCACCTTCCCACCTATGGGCAGGAGACAGCTGCCCACAGCAGTTAAGCGTCTTTCCTAAATTCAAACAATGGCAACAACTAGTGGAGCTTCTAGAGCAGCCACCGTGCACTCAGACGGCAGGGGGCATCCTCAGGGAGAGGGAGTCGTCGGGTACCCACCAGGCTGGGACCAAAACGGGGGTGCAGCCTTCACCCCGAAGAAGCTCGCCACCCAGTAAAGACAGACCATCGCACCGGCAGCAGTGAGAGTGTCAGAATGTGGCCAGTATGGAGAAAGCAGGGTGCACAGATCACGGAGGTTGGCCTGGGAGATGGAGTGATGCCCATCAGGAAGGGACAGGAGACAGGGAAATACAGTAGGAATCGAAGGAACGCTTCAACCAGCCGGTGAACAGAAGGAAGCCTGAATCCAAAGGGTGGAGGGAAGGCTCAGGGGTGATCAAACAGCAACCATGGAGCCCCGAAACAAGATGGGACGGGGGACACCCAGGGATGAACAGAGACAAACAGCTCAGAGAAATTCTGGGAACCAATGCATCCTGAAGTTCTGCCTCTGCGATGGGCATGATCCTGCCTGCAGGGCTCCCCAGGGCACCCTCCCTGGGGACCACCTTCCCCGAGCCCAGGCATTTCAACCCCGTTCACTCATCCTGTTCTTGTTCTGGCTGTTCCGTCTTTGCCCACTTTATGCCCTTTGGATCCAGAGCCCCTGAAATCCACAGGGCTGCCCATTTTCATTTGCAAAACCTCTCACGGCAGCATTACAGCTTTGGCGATGTGTCGAAAGCAAAAGAGCATCTACGTTTAGCACAGAATGTCAAAAAGAAGCCTCTGAGTAGGAAAATATGTGTGCGTAAACCTGTGACTGCTTTAAATGTGAAGATAAATTTAAGCACTCTTTGGTGTCAACAGCTCCAACCTCATAAATTAGAAACAACTACAGTAAGTGCATCCGACACCATCTAAGCCAGCCTTTTTTTTTTTTTTTTTTTTTTGGTCTAATTATAAAGCATGGGGCTGAAATCATTTGCATTGATTTATCCAATTTCCTATTGTCAAGTGCTCTGTCTATCCTTGATGTGATTATGTTAATGTGCTAATTAAGTTTGATGTCCTTTGTTGTACATTCTGCTTTGAGCAAAATAAGAAAGTAGTACTGGAAGTATGTTTTCCACGAATGTGTTCTGGGATGAAGAGGGCAAATGCCTCATGAGAGCAGGGAATGTTATTCCGTGGGTTGAGAGGCTTAGATACAATTTAATTTGAGCAACTGAACATATTTGCGAGGCATGAGGAGCAGATAAAGGCGCACCTGCGTTGGGCAGTGTGCTGGGCCGTCACCCAGGGGCCAGCCACGGCGGCCGTGCCTGCTTGTGGCTCCCGTGTTTGGGGGGTCACGCTGTGGGAGGAAGAGCTTGTGTCCTCTGCTCATGTTTCTTCCAACCCCTCACTTAACTTGAAGTTATATCCTTTTCTATTTCTCCCTGGACTCACACACACAATTTCATCATCTTGCATATTAATCTTGCTTCTGCGTTCATTCAGAAACTCCAGAAGGGCTGAGGCCCAGACTTGGTCTGAGATAATTGGCATTTCTTCAAGGAGACAGGAAGAGTCCATTATTTAGATTTGCAAACGGCCCCGGGAGCAGAAAGGGCCTGGGAGTGCTGGTTCCCCAGTCCCCAGATCATGGTGATGGGGCTGAGGGCATTGAGCTGCCTCCCCGTGTCCTGCGCCAGCACTCTGCACTGGGGCGCTCCCACGGCAGACGGGCTTGCTACCATCACATCAAAAATGGAGCTTTGAAAAGCATGATGCACACTGGCTAAGAGCCGGCGTATGGAGCCAGACAGGCCTGAGTGAAGATCTTGGCTCCATCTCTTACTTGCTTTGAAGGCCCTTTAAGTGCCCTGAACCTTCAGTTCCTCGTCCAGGCAATGGGAATGAAACTGTATTTCATAGACACCATCGATTGTGAAGTACATCACTGACTTACACACCAAAACACAGCACTGATATACTTTCTGAATCTGTAAATTCTGATTTCAGATATCATTCTTTTAAAAAAATTCCGGTATAGTTAATACACAGTGTTGTATTAGTTTCAGGTGTCCAGTATAGTGACTCAACATTTCCATACATCCCCTGGTGCCCATCACAACAGGTGCCTCCTTCATCCCCATCACCTGTTTCCCCCATCCCCCACCCACCTGCCTTCTGGTGACCAGCAGTGTGTTCTCTAGAGTAAGAGTCTGTTTCTTGGTTTGTCCCTTTTTCTATTTATTCGTTTGCTTTGTTTCTTAAATTCCACATATGAATGAAATCATATAGTGTTTGACTTTCTCTGATTGACTTATTTCACTTAGCGTAATACACTCTAGCTCCATTCATGTCATTGCAAATGGTAAGATGTCAATCTTTTTTATGGCTGAGTAATATTCCATTGCATATACACCACATGTTCTTTATCCATTCGTCAGTCCATGGACACTTGGGCTGCTTCCATAATATGGCTATTATAGACAATGCTGCTATAAACATAGAGGGGGAGGGGACGCCTGGGTGGCTCAGCAGTTATGTGTCTGCCTTTCTCTCAGGGAGTGATCCCGGAGTCCTGGGACTGAGTTCCACATCCGGCTTCCTACAGGGAGCCTGCTTCTCCCTCTGCCTATGTCTCTGCCTCTTTCTGTGTCTGTCATGAGTAAATAAATAAAATCTTTAAAAAAAAATAAACATAGAGGGAGAGGTTGTATGTGTTATGTGGGCACTCATGGGGCATAGAGGGACTTTCTGCACTTGTGATTAATTTTTCTGTGGCCTTTAAACTGTTCTAAAAAATAAAGTCAACTAAAGAGAAAGGCAGAAACATTTTTAGGTTAAAGGAGGCCACAGAGACATGATGATATGTAATTCTGGACTGGGCCCTGGGAACCAGAATTCCTTTCTTCTCTAAAGAACATTTTGGGATAACTGGGAAAAATGAACAATATTTGTAGCTTAAGAAATTTTATTGCATATTGATCATTTCTTTTTTTGATAATTTCTTTACTGTAATAACAATAATGTGTTATGTAAGAGTGAGTCCTTGTTCTTAGGAAATGCACATTGAAAGGGCTGTCATGTCTCCGATTATTTTCAAACGTTCAGAAAAAGATAATATGAAGAGATATGGAAAGAAAGCAATAAAGCGTTGCAAAATGTTAACAATTGGGGTGAAATGTATATGATCATTCTTGCTACTATTTTTACAACTTTACTGTAAATTGCTGGTTTCCAATTTTTACTGTGAGTCTGAAATTACTTTGAAATAAAAGAGTACAAAAAATTGGGGAAATAAACCACTTCAAATGAACTAAAAAGGACATAAGGAGTATTGAACTCATTCTGAAGCAGTTGTACAGCCTAGCTCCCCTGTCACTGGGTCACTGTATCTGCAGCTCGTCCGCTGTGACCTGAAGGTCTCTCACCCTGTAGCCGATGGTACAAACACAAAGTCCAATCCCAAACCTCAGGAAACACATATTGGCACTTTAGAGAAGTTAGGTCACATCTCTTCTGATGTCACTAGAGCATCCAGCACAGTTGGGGTCCCATCTGCACAACTGAGACCACCAGCAGGACAAAGGACAATACAGTCATCATGTGGCCAGCTCCCAGGGGTCAGCCCACAGCTCCAGCTCCTGGAGTGAGCCACCTGGCCCGGGGTGTGGAGAGCCATCAGACCTTCCTACACTTGCTTACTCATTCTTTCCACAGCTTACAGCCTCCTAAATCTTATTTCAAAGTACTTCAAGAAGTTAGTCAGGGAACTTATATTTTAAGTTTGTATGTTAAGTTAGATAGCATCTATCAGTAGGACTGGGTCTTTTTTTGTGTTAAATAATACTTGGAGATTGAGTGAGTAAAAACTTTGGAGTCAGACCTGTCTGGGTTCATATATTTAGCTCTATAGCACATTAGGTTTGTGACCTTGGGCAAGTCACTCAACCTCTCTCAATATCAGTCACCAGATTTACAAAATGAGAATGAGAATAAGTGAATTAAAGAATTACAAAAGGTGGGACGCCTGGGTGGCTCAGTTGGTTTAGCAGCTGATTTTTGATTTCAGATCAGGTCCTGACCTCAGGGTTGTGGGATTAAACTCCAAGGTGGGCTCTGTGCTCAGCACAGAATCTGCTTGTCTTTCACCCTCTGCTCCTCCCCCCAGCTCATGCTCTCTGTCACAAATAAATAAATAAAATTACAAAGGGATAAATAAAATATATACAAAAATAGCTGAATCTTTTAGGTACTTTATATAGATACAGTATAGGTAAAGATACAAGCCTACATATTCACATAAATACAAATATGATATAGTTGTTATTCAGATTGTACTGATTAAAATTGGAAACCAGCAAGACCAAGATGCCCTCCAGGGCAGCCAGGAGATTCTCAACATCAGCTTGGGCATGACCATCATCCATGGTCCAGAACATTTGTTTTTGTTTTGAACTCAAGCGCACTTATCAGATTTTGAGGGACAGACTGGACTGACCAAATGCCAATTTATGTTTAATAGGGAACAAAAATAGAAAGTACCCCAGGGTGCTCCTGTGGGCTGAGTATCTCATTGCCTTCTTACAGCAAACCTGGCACCCTACGGAGGGCTTCCAAGTAAGATGTGGGGTGTGTGATTGTTGGGGGGTGCACGGGCCAGATGTGGAGTGATGGAGATGAGACAGGTGGCCTTGTGGCTGGTATCACTGAGTCACGACAGTCAAGTACATCCCTCTCCTCCTTCTCCTTCTTCTCTTCTTGCTCCTTTTCCTCCTCCTTCTTCTTCAAATATATATTTCTCTTCAGTAGGTCTCACATTCTCTATTCCTGTTCTTTTTGCTTGTGAAAAGAAGGAGTTTTTGAGTCAACACGTGCCTTAGACAATTTTATATTTCGTGTTGGCTTCCTACCTCTGAGTTTAGCCCTGAGCTCAGTCTCAACCCAGGATCTGGACTTGAATTTTCTGCTGCTCAGAAACAACCATGCCAATCCAGCAAAGGGCTCTTCTCCATGTCCACTGAGAGAGTAACAAGGGAATCTCCCAATGAGGAATATGCCTGTCCCCAGAAAAAAGAGGAAGTGAGGGTTTCAGGACACCTTATATCAATAGTGTCTGGGATGTGTCATTACCAGGCAGGATGCTCACATCCTGGGGCTCGCTCGCTGTCTGACCAAGTCCTCGTGAGGTTGAGGTGGTAAAACAAAGTGCCAGGGGTCTGTACAGGGCAAAGGCAGATGGTTCTCACAGCAAATATTGGGATGATTATTACTTTTAATATTATTACTTTTCCCTTCAAGGATAATAAAGCCAAAGATGATTTTGTAGACAAATATTCTTTTTAAATCACAATTTTAGAAGCTTGAGAGATGAAATAAAGTCCACGTGAAGATCTGCACTTTCTCCTATGCATGTTCTTGCTCATTTCCCCTCAACAATGCAGTTGTTATAGTTTTACCAGACAGTGGCAGGGGAATGAGGAGACCCAGCCCCACCCTGGCAACCACCCCACCATCCTCCATGAATTTTCTTCTGTAATAGGGAATTTGCTTTAAAATCCTATGCAAGATGGAGAAACTCACACGTAGGGAAACATCCTGTTACTAGTCTCACTGCTGTCTTGCTGAGGCCGCAAAGAGAGGAACCTACAGACTTGTAGGTCAGGAAGGGAATTCAGGTGTCACCTTCAGTCCTCGAGGGGAGCTGGTGACCTAAATCAGGGGCATAAGGAGGGATTTCTCCTCTTTCTGGGTGCTGGAAGAAATCATGGCTCTGGACTTTAGGAAGTAGAGGAGGCTGGAGCACTTGGGTGAGGGGTGTGTGCGTGGAGGCAGGCAGGCCAGTGGCACCAACATAACCCCGTTCTTTGGTTTGGCTTGGAGCTTAGTTGATAGCAAGTGGGTTTTCAGTGCAAGTGGCAGATGAGTTAGCAGCACATAGAATGGCCAGTCCTGGGGTAGTCAGCACCTGGGCCAGAGGCTGGAGATATTTCTGGGTTCCAGCCCTCCTCGCAGGGGTTAAGGTAAAACAGGAACTGCCCCTGGTAGTAGAGGAGGCAGAGACCTACCCCCATGGCAGCCTTGCTGTTGGCAACAGTGCCTAGCAGAGCAGAAGTACAACAGGGGCCCCAGAAGAGACAGGTGCCAACCAGGAGACAGTCCTGGAGCAGATGCTATGAGGAGGTGGCCAATTGGAGTGGTGAGGCCCCAAGATAGACCTGTGGGAAATTCAGATTTCTTAAGAACCCCCAGGAGATGCCTGGCTGGGGGGAGGGGGGGGGCTTGTGAAGGCTAGACCCCCTGCTAATGGGGAAAGTGGGTGTTCATGTCATCCTTTGGGACACAACAATAGAGCAACAGTGATTGACCTGCCTTCCCCGCAGCCAATACCTCCCCACCTCGCCCAGGATGCTAACATGGTCCAGAGCAGGTGCATCTCTAACCTTCAGTCTCCTGATGGATACAGCAAGCAGGGGCAATGGGAAAGTTTCTAAGGCTTACCTCTAATCTGTGTACGAGATGTTTTTTTAAAGTTCAATTCTAAAACTGTGTTTAAAATAGGCAGATCTTCAGAAGACCAAAATCTAAAGAGAAGAAGAAGAAGAAGAAGAAGAAGAAGAAGAAGAAGAAGAAGAAGAAGAAGAAGAAAGAAGACCAAAATCTAACCCTTCAATGAGTTAGACCCCGTGTGCTCAAAATAAATGCTCGTAAACAGAAACGTGCTTATTTCCTTCTATCACTGTGACCTACAGGGAGGGAGTCACTGTCACTTGTCCTCTATTTGTGGTAATACGCATGCTAATGAGTGAGCAGTCGCAGACCAGTTGGCTGGATAATGAACTTGGTCCGGGCGTGTTGTAGCAGAGTAACCAGTGTGGACGCCAACGGAATGTTGAATATTACTTGGAGAGAGAGAGATTAATCATTAACCAACCCCATTAATTCACTTGGCATTTTTAAGCAATAATGACCTCTTTATAAATAACATAAGCTCAAACGCGCCTCTTTAGAATTACCCGCTAAAACAGTCAGAGAATCTTATTATGCTGGGGGAAAAAATTGTCATTTGTGAGGGTGGTTTCCAAAATGGATTAATACCAACAGGAAAGTGGCTACCTATTAAAATCGGAATAAATTCACACATGTGGCATTTCATCACTAAGGAGGCCGAATCAAACACGCCCGAGCCTGTGGAATCATGGTGTTAAAGCGACTGGAAAGTTTGAAAGAGCTGATCGTGGGGCGGCGGGTTACAATTGTTGCTGGGAATGGAGCTGCTGAGCTCCTTCTCATGTACTTGGGAAGCACGAGGACTCACTGAGTAGAGCACCGAGCTCGGAGTATCCTTGTCATACTCATTTTCCTCTTGTTCTCCAAGAGTAACCAATGTAGCTTTGAATATAATATGATCAGAATTATAGCAGGAAAAAAATAATAAAAGCCCAGCCAAGAGGAGTTGTAAGAGAAGTCCTGGGAATGTGTTAGCTGCCACAGAGGGAAACACGCTCAGCAGCATTCACTGTACATCCTGCTGTGGAGGACAGAACAGGAGGCGTGCTGGGTTATATGAGCACTGTCGTCTGATAAGACAGTCAACCACTCACTCCATCATACTAGAATATCTCCTGTAGCTCAGGATACGAGCTAGGTGCCAGGGGAGAAACAAAGATATGAAGGCAGAAGCTCACAGCTAAATGAAAGAAGCATAGAGAGGATGGGAATCCCAGCACAGTGGGGTATGTGCCAGAAGAGGGGAGAGCTGGGACACGGAGCCCCTTCACCGAGAAAGCCACATAATCTCCACTGGAGGAGAGGGGAAAGGAGGTATCATGGTGTGCAATGGATGTCAGAAGCAACAAGGAGCTGGAGTCTATCAGAGCACGATTGTTGGTGGGGAGGGTAGGGACCAATAGGTGGATACATGGAGGTCCTTTCCAAAGACTCTACCCTTGGACTAATTCATAGATGTTTCTTTTTTCTTTATTATTATTTTTTTATTTGAAAAATTTATTTTTAGAGATGTCACCTTTGGAATTTAAAATAAGCAGGAAAAAAATAAAGCAGTGTATTAAAGAAATGTTTAATACAGGCAGTTTCTTAAAACTTAGTGGAATTTTTTTAATTAAAAAAACATTTTAATAATTTCAAAAATAATTTTGCCAGGAGTGGGCAAGGATAGAGGGAGCTGAATTATTTCAGTGTCTGATTAGCGCTCTCTGTCTAGTCCAGTCAGGTAAGTAAAGGTTTGTAAGGGAAATCACCTTTTAAGAAATCAAGGTGATGAAAATAACATTAGCCTGGGACCATACTATCTAAGAAAAAGAATAAGAACCAAGATATATACCCAAACTATACTCATGAGATCCTATCTCTAGTAATAGAAATACCCAGTATGTGCAATATAAAAAGAATTCTTTCCATTTAACACCTAACATGAGACAGGCACTGGGCTAAGTGCTTTACAAAGATGATTTCTAATTCTAAAAACCATTCTTAGGTAGATGGTTAAAGCTGTTTTTGGAAGCAGAAGAAAAAAATTAGCTTATCAAAGTTTAATGATGCCTCCAAAGTCATACAGCTGATAAGTGTCAGAACTGGGGTTTGAATCCAAGGTTTTCTTGTATACCGCACAGCATCTACTATATAGAAAATTAGCAGAAAAAAAATCAATATTATTTTATCTAAATTTCATTTGTAAAATCTCACATGTGACCTACCATTCTAATACGGCGATATCTAACTTTCATGGTATTTTTTTTTTAAGATTTTATTTATTTATTCATGATAGTCACACAGAGAGAGACAGAGAGGCAGAGACACAGGCAGAGAGAGAAGCAGGCTCCATGCACCGGGAGCCCGACGTGGGATTCGATCCCGGGTCTCCAGGATCGCGCCCTGGGCCAAAGGCAGGCGCCAAACCGCTGCGCCACCCAGGGATCCCTCATGGTATTAAAAAATAATGAAGAAAATCTATTGTGTCTTATCATGAGTTTGGAAAATAGTGTTATCACAGATAACAATAAGCTAGCTATTCTTGTCCTCAGTTCGAATGACTTAGAACCTGTTACTCAAAACAAGAAGCCCTCCGATTCAAACATAAAACACAGTATTCTTTTTAGTCACAAACACAAAGATCTGAAACACCATTTTTGAGCCATTTCCGCATAAGAATCCAATCTGCATTTGTCTGTAATAGTGAGAATATTAAACTAAGAAGTCCCTGAAGAAGTCACAGTGTTGACAAAATTCAACATGATGATGGAGCCTACACAGACACAGGAAACAAAGCCAGGCCCTTCCACACAGCCATAAGTCCTCTCAATGATTTCGTTTTAAGTCAATGTCTCTTCATTGGCACATATTCCCCAATGTCTGCTTGATGAAATGCCACAGTTGCCATGGGGTCTACTTTACTGCAGTCTTGTGTAGACTTTGCTGCCACCCCAAAACCCAAAGGGACGTCTGCCATGGAGTACACCACCACTCCCTGGTACTGACAAGTATTTTCAGTGATTCGACTCAGTCCAGATTTCAACACATGGTTCCCATACAGGAAAGACTGCTCTGCTCCAGGCTTTATCCACATTTTATACTTGGCATAGGGTGCAAGGTAATCCAGCGCTGTGACATGTAATCGGAATCTGTGACTCTTAGGGAATTTTCCAAAGCAGGTCCCCAGCAACACCAGCTTGTCCCAAGATGTTGGCGGCCAACTTTAGGATCTTCTCACTCACGTAGTACACCTGGTTGTTGTGCAGCCTGAAACAGTAGGTGCTGTCCGGCCAGCGGCTAAAGATTCTCCCCGATGTATTTTGCTATCTTCTCAAACATTACGTGAGTCTCTTCTTCAAAGGCCTCATTTTCCTGCTGGGTTACGGCACTGGATCCTTCTTTTTTCTTTCTTATAAACGTTTCTGACTTCTTACAAAATCAGTCTCTGCATTTATCTCAGATCATTTTCCCCCACATTGTAGTGGCCATCTGTGGAAAGGGCCTTGTGTCCTTTTCTGGGGATAGCATCCCTGTTCTTTCAAGCCACAGGGTTCCACCAGGATGGTCATGGTCACCTGCCCCCTAGATGTGGTTGATCCAGGGGTGGGCATCTAAGCCACGGTGGCCCCAGCCTTCAACTTCATAATGGAGGAAGAGTTGGAAACCCTCTCTGTTTGTGGGAACCAGAGATTGTGCTGACTCTACATGTCAGGAGCTAGGTCATCCCCACGTGGAGGACGTGGGAGTGGTAAGGAGAGAGAGAAGATATGCACAATGAGTCCTGGTGATGATCAGATGCACGGTTCCAGTTTTCCTGAAGTGTAACAACCGGTTACGTCTGGGTCATTCAACCTTTCTCTGGATTCTTCCATTGGCACCAGTTTGAGTTGGGGAGCTCTCATGTACAAAGCAGCAAGTCCTTACTGACAGACTCCACCGTTTTAACCTGAATGGAGTTCACTCATTTTCATTTATTCCTGTTTAATAATCAAATATTTGCAGCTGTGAATTTTTCTCTGGGGTTAGCTTTTGATGTACAGTCATCTTTACACTATTTTCCAAATTGTCACTTGCTATGGTTTTGAATTTCTCCTCCCCCTCCCCAAATTCACCCCATTTCATCCTTGGCTACTGAACCTAACTCTTGGATAATAATCATAATATCAACAAATACATTTTGCCAACCACATGTGAGATCATGTTCTATACTTTTTAAAAAATTTTTAAAAGATTTTATTTATTTATCTCTGACTCAGAGAGAGAGAGCGCACAAGCAGGGGAGCAGCAGCAAAGAGAGAAGGAAAAGCAGACTCCCCGGTGAGCAGGGAGCCGGCTGTAGGGCTCAATCCCAGGATCCCAGGATCATGACCTGAACCAAAGGCAGATGCTGAACCAGCTGAACCACCCAGGCACCCCTGTTCTAAGCGTTTTACAAATGTTAGCTCACTGAGTTCTCACAAAACCCATATGGTGTAAGTACTGTTTTATCCCATTTCATAGACGAGGAAACTGAGGCACAGAGAGTCTAAGCCACAGGGCAGGTAAGTGGAGTGTTGGCACATGGGATGTCTGGCTTCCGAGGCCTTTCCCTGAGAGTACTGTAGAGTTTATTCTGCTCCGTGCAGTAGGAAAGATCACCAGGATGCGCCACAACTGAGAAAGCCCAAGAACCTCACAAAGATGGTGGCAAGCACGTGCTGCCCCAGCGCCTGAAGAAGCCTGGGCTGTAAGACACTGGGCTCTTTTAGCCTGAGCACAGCTGCCCCAGGACGGACATCTCTGGGGAGGAAGATCATGCCTGTTGAATTATGGTCCAATATCGTCTCTAAACCCACCAGATCCCAGCTGTGTGCTTTCCCCCTGGGAGCAGGGAGGACATGTTCTAGGTCAAGTGGAACAGACCCCATGATGCTACAGTCTGGCTAAGAGAAACCAGAAGCCTCAAATTGGCACGTGTCACATCAATCATTAGTTGTTGTATATTCGATCTAGCAAATGCTGGAAGAGCTTAGCTAAAGACTTCACTGCCCTGTGGATTTTTGTCCATTTCTTCTTGAATTTCTAGCATTCTTTTCACACCTTGCTACTTGGTTTTGATCCCTGAGAGTTCACAGATGGGGCATTTTCACCATAGATGTGTGTGTCTGTTATGTTCTGACTTTGGACCGTTCCTTTGTACTAGTGGCAGGGGCAGGAGCCTACTCATCCCAGACTCCTTTGAACCAACTAAACTCTACTCTTGAGCACTGATGTCTTCTGGAGACGGTGGTCTCTGTCAGATGGAATGCACAGTCATCCTGAGGTCCTGATCCTGCTGCCTCCCCTCCCAGGGTGGTGACTGGGTGGTGGTGGAGGGCCTGGTGGGGAGCAGGGGCCCTAGGATTCTCGCTCACCTCTGTTCCGAGGGGCTCGGGTGCTCCCCTGGCTGGTGAACTTGAAGGCATCTTTAGGAGGCCTGGGTGACGGCTGTGATCTGCGGCCCTGGTGTGGAGCTTTGTTTGTTGAACCCTGCTCCCTGAGGCCTGCTCATCCCCCTCACCCAGGAACCAGGAGCCCAGACTCAGTTTTTTCAGGTCCCCTCACCTGTGGGAAGGTAAGGGTCCCCAGCACAGCAGGTGGAGGAGGCCCCGCGGGGCAAGAGCAGCACATCTGCATCCCCCAATCCCTGCAGGACGATCCCGTGTGGTATCCCTCCCTGGGCTTCCAGGTGGGGGAAAGCCCTCTGCTGTTGGCTTTTCCATCAGCTTGTCTGAGGGCCTGAAGATGGAAGTCAGAATACATGCGGCTGACATCCTGTTCCCTCCCCTTCTTCCTCTCCCTACTCTCCACAGGGCAGAATGAGGATGCTGCCCCTTCCCATCTCTTTCTCTCTCTCTCTCTCTCTACCTCCCTCTCTGCCCAGCCCTCCCCTCTCTCGGGTGGGGGTCCTGCCATACGTCCCTTCTTCTCTGCCGGGCTATCATAGCAGGCTTGTGAAACCTCTCAAGTCTGTAAAGCACACACATCACCACGTTTGAGCCCATTGTCATTAGCATTCAACCCAGAGGTTCTAAGTCACCTGCCATACAGGTGGGGAAACTGAGGCATGAGAGGCTTCACAAAGCTCCAGGGGCGTAGCAGGGTACATTTGGGACAGAGAACACCTGTGCCACACTCTCTGCTTCAAAGGCCACACTCTATCTCCGTAACCTGAGGGTCCCATTGGGCTCTGGGCTGAGTCCCTGCCTCTGAGAGTAAAGGGGAGACCTGCTGGTGGGGGGGGGGGCTGCTTACACACAGGGCTTCTGGGTAGTCAGGGCCTGTGTAGGACTAAACAACAGCCCCACAGGCCTTCCTGCCCAGTAAAGAGCTAGAAGCTGAGAAGAACAGAGGGGTGAGGGAGGGAGAAAGGGGCTGGGCAGAGTGGGGCAGGGAAGAAACACCCCATCTGCAGATCTGCAGCTCATCTACCTGCCCCTCCACAGTCTTTTTCTGTTGAAGGCCCTGCTTTCATTCCCGGCCTCTTGCCATCTTGAAAGTGAGGAGAAGAGAAAAATCCGGGGTTGTCACACATCCTACAATGGGAGTCTTGTCTCTGGTGGCCGAACTCCCAGGGATGTGACAAGAGGGGCCAGGTGACTGGCCACTTCCCCCGGGGAGTCACCAGCTCTGTGGCTGCTGGCCCAGGCCGTTTCTGGGAGCAGGACTCTCCATTCTGTGGGCCCAGCGCCTCTGCCTCCGTTCCTTTAAAAAAAAAAAAAAAATGCAAATCTCAGCTTTCCATTCAGCAGCCTCCTTTGGAATTTAAAAGAGTTCTAGGTTGTTTAAAGGTTGAGCGGGATTCCTGAGCCTGTTAAGTGGTCACAGTCTACTAGCTCTCATAATTAGCACGAGACCACTGCATTGTGTAAACGCCACTCAGTATCCAGCAATGACTAACCGCTCCATTTCAGACTGTTTACTTAAGAGTGGGGGCTCTCCAGCACAATCGATGTTTCTGGGTATTTACCTATTTAATGAGAGAGGAGAGAGAGAAAGAGAGAGACAGAGAGAGAGAGAGAGAGAGAGAGAACCTATTTCTCTACCTTTCACAACACCTCCCCCGAATCATGAAATCTCAGCACTGTGGGTGATCCTATTCCAAGTCCTGCCAGGCTGCAGAGCTGTGTGACCTTGGGATCCTCTACCCCGGGGCCTGGGGCCTCCTTGGTTCCCTAATCTGCAAACTCTAGGGGCTGGACTCGGATGGGAGGGGCAAAAACCAACCACCTCAGAGGTTCAGGGACTCAGGAAGAAGGTGAAATTAAATTCACACATGTTCTTACCCACTGAAAACCACAGCACCACAGACTCAAAGCCGATGATGGAAGCATCCCAGCCTCTAGCACCTGGCCACGTGCTACCCGTCTTTTATGGCAACGGACACACACAGAATGATTAAAGATATCAGCAGAGTATCATTTAGAAAATGGGCAGGAGCGCTCAGTACAGCAAGAAAGTTAATCTTGTTGAGAAGAAATATGTAGGTCCATGTTAGATGTGTGTGTACGTGATGACACATTATGTTCAGCTCAGTTTTCTTTTCTTTTTTTGGGGGGGTGAACATTACAAATACATTTGCTTGCAGACAGTATCCAAGGGAGCCACATGTCAGGGCTGATAGAGAAACCCCAAGGAGAAGGTGCTGACTTCCAAGGGGTGTAGTGATACCGGCTGTCCCGTATGGAGATTGTCCAGTGGGGAGCAGGGCCAAAAAGGGAACATCTAGGATGGATTTTTACCTTGTTTGATGTGGTGTGAACAAGGTGAACCTCCTCTTGCACTTTCCTTAAGAAATCTTCAGTCAAGTATATATGTGTATCAAGTGCCTGTGGGTATTTGAGTGTGTTGCCTCTTGTATGCAGAAAAGAGGCTGGGTTCTCATTTGGCCGTATTTTGGGAGAGTTGGGGACATTCTGCTTGATACAAGGATGCTGGGGGTGCCCAGCTGACACAGGGGTTGCTTGGTCTCATCATCTCCCAGAGCCTGGCCTATCGCGGCGCCGAGTGCCCAAAGGTGTGAGTCTTCACTTGAAAGCTCTTCTCCGTCCACCTCTCCACATCCTGCTCATTTCTTCAAAGCCTGCTTTTCATTTTCCCTGATCACTCCAGGGTCTCTCTGCCAGCTTTCATTCAGCAGCAACCCCTCCCCACCGGGCAGCTGTGTGCGTCCTGAGTGCAAATACCTTCTGGGACACCCTCCTCCCCACCCCCAGGCCAGAAGCCCCGGGGAGGACAGAGCCCTGGTGGCTGTGCAGCCCGCACCTGGCTGGCACACAGCACGCATTCAGTGTCTGCCCCGTCGATAACCAAATGGATATCATTAAGCGCCTATTAATCAGATCAATAGTGCAAATACTCCCCAAAGACAATGCCTATTTGGAAATACATCCTGAGCTGTTTTCCTACCCCCCCCCGCCCCCATGAACCCCCAATGCTTGTTTGAAAGGATTTCAGACAGGCTGGTGTTTTTGCAAATAGCGTCTACCTTTAGACAAGAGGGGCCGTGTCACCCGTCCTGGCTGTCACCCGGGGTATGTAGTGATTCCTGCACCGGAGCTTTGCACCTACCGCACCGCCTCGGTGGGTTTTCTTGCTAAGAGCTATGGGCTTTCTGGGGTCCGAGGCCCCTCCGGGCTCCGCGCGGCCTGCCCTCGGCGGGGGGTGCGGCAAACAGTCGGGGCCCGCTCGGCGCGCGGCTCGGCTGCGTCCTGGGGCCCCCGCGGCCCCCTCGGGGATGCCCGAGCCGATCCCCGCGCCCGGGGGAGCGCAGAGCTGGGGCTCACCCGGCCGCCCCGGAGCCAGGCGGCGCGGCCCCCGCAGGCCAAGTGGGCCGCACCCGGCGCCTTTGTCCGCGCGCCTCCAGGGCCGCTCCCTCCGCATCCCGACGGGCCGCCCCGCCCCCCCCCGGGGTCCCGCGGCCCGCAAGTCTCGCGGTGCTGCCGCCGGCGGGGAGCAGCGGCCCGCGCCCCCCGCCCCGCCCCCCGCCCCCCGCCCCCCGCCGCGCGACAAAGGCCGCCCGGGAGGGGGAGGAGGAGGAGGAGGAGGAGGAGGAGGGGGCGGGGCGGGGCGGCGGGAGCCGAGGCAGCGCCCGCCCGCGCCGGCCTTTGTGTGGCGGCGGCGGCGGCGGCGGCGCCTGGGCCCGCCCGCCCGCCCTCCGGGGCCCGGCTCCGCGCCGCCCTCCGCCCCGCCCGGCCTCCTCCCGGCCTCCTCCCGGCCTCCTCCCGGCCCCCGGCCCCCGGCTCCCGGCAAGATGGCAGCCCCGGCGGCCGTCAACCCTCCGGGTGAGTACCCGCCGCGCCCCGCCCCGCCCCGCGCCGCGCCGCAGCCCCGCGCCCGCGCCCGCGCCCCCCCGCCCCTCCCCCTCCCCCTCCCCCTCCCCCTCCCCCTCCCCCTCCCCCTCCCCCTCCCCCTCCCCCTCCCCCTCCCCCTCCCCGGGCGGCGGCAGAAGTTTGCAGCCGGGCGGCGGGGATGCAACAGGGTGGCCCGGGCGGGAGCTCGGCTTCCCCCGCCGCGGGGCCCGACCCCCGGGACGCCAGCTCCGCCCGGCCCGGCGCTGCCCCCTCGGCGACCCCCCGGCCCCGCGCGCGTCGCGAAGACGGGGGCGCGGCCCGGCCACGGCGCTCGAGCTTTGGGAGCAGCGGGACCCGCCAGCCTCGGGCCGGCCCGGGGAGCGCCAGGACGGAGGGCGGGGCGCCGGCGAAGGGGAAAGAGAGTCCCCGGACCCCGGACCTCGGAGCGGGGGAGCGGGGGAGCGGGGGAGCCGGGAGCCGGGAGCCGGGAGCCGGGAGCCCTTCCGTGCACAGCGGCCCGGGGCGGCCCTCCGAGAGCGGGCACTGCCCAGGGTCTCAGGGACGCGGGGCTGACTCTCCCTGGGCAGGCTTCAGGGGGTGCCCGACGGGGCACGGGGCCGTGGGGGGGAGCCGGGGCCTCACAGACTCGGCTGGATTTGAAGGGCATCTAAGGAGTCCGGGTCTGGACTCCCTCCCCCCTGCGTGGAGGAGCCCGCGGTGGTAGTGAACAGGAGGTCACATGATCACTGTTCCTCTGAAAGGTTGACTTGACAGCCTGGTCTAGATGGCACTGGAAGGAGCCAGCCCCGAGGCAGGGAGGCTGAAACGAGGCACGTGGTGGGGGAGGGTGGGAAGACTTCTTGGCCTTGGCTTGCAACCGAGGAAGGAGCCTCCGGGCAGGTGGGGCCTGGGCTTGGCACAGCTCAGACGTGGACACCCAGAGGTGGAGGGTCCGAGTAGTTCCAAGGAAGGAGTTTCCTTCAGAGAAACAAGGAACCTTGGAAGAGCATGGCATGAGTGTGTGGTCCAGGCCGCTGAAGGGGAATGTGGCGCACCTGAACACACCGGCTCCGGTTTGCCTGCCCCCTCGCATCTGCAGTTCCAGCCCGCTCCACTCCTCACAGGTCAACAGCAGATTGATGGGCGTAAATGCTTTAACGTTAAAAAAAAAAAAAAGGCAAAGGCAATCAAACGAGGATATTTTAGTCCAATATAGGTTTATGTTCGAAACAGGAATAAAATCGGAGAGAATCTTCACATAATATATACACACCCATATACCCTCATGTCACCGTTCAAAATGGTTTTTGTCCCTTACACTGTTCCACCAGCTGTCTGAGACAAATATGGGGCAGCTTCCTGTGCCTTCAAAGGTGGGAGACTCACATGATGCAGGTGAGGGGTTGTTTTACTCTCTGGAAACACCTGGCTTGCCTGGCAGACCAGGTGTCTTCTGGTCTTATCTGCATTGGCAGACATGCCAGACATCCCGAGCACAGAGAGGTCTTCTCAAATGAAAAGTCTTTCCTCTTCTCCAGTCCCCTGTGATGACACTCAGATCTGTGGGCCATGTGGTTCTTGTCCAGTATGAACATCTACCTTCTCCTTTGGGAGAAAAGATACAGTTTGAAGGGATACAGCAAAGCCCAAGAGAAGACTTCAGATTTTTTTTCTTTTAAGATTTTATTTATTTATTTGTTCACAAGAGACACACAGAGAGAGGCAGAGACACGGGCAGAGGGAGAAGCAGGCTCCCTGTGGGGAACCTGATGCAGGACTCAATACCAAGACCCCGGGATCAACAACCTGAGCCAAAGGCAGATGTTCAGCCACTGAGCCACCCAGGTGCCCAAGACTTCAGATTTGATTGGCAAAGAGAGGCCAGGCACCCAAGCCTGTTGCCCAGAGTCCATCGATCTAGGGCAGGAGTCCTCCGACGCATCTTTGAACACCTCCTCCTCCTCCTGCATCACACCTCTCCCCAGATGTTGTTGCTTTGCAAAGAGTAAGAGCTTGGTAAACATAGACAAATGCACCGGGAGGCACCGAGATTTATTTGTGCTGCTACTTCGTGCCCAGGGTACAAAGGCCACAGCCTGTCACCTCTGTACACCTGCCCACTTGTTCGTTTTCCTAGCTCACGGCTGCCTGCCAGCACACCCCTCAGCACACAGCACCCCTGCTCTGTGAGGCGTGGTGAGGGTAATCTGGGGTCCGTGACACTGGACAAAGCTGAAGTCTTCACATTGTCTGGTAGTTCAGGCCATAGGAGCTCCATTTAAACCTCTGATTTGCCTGTTCCAAATCTCCTGTTTGGCTTTTAGGTCCGGATTCTAGCAGCTTCTCCGAGGGAGGTATGCTCTCTGAGGAGAAAGCCTGGGCTCTCCACAATTCTCCTGGCTTCTGTCCCCGCAGTCTGGGTCTCCAGTGACACCTGACATTCCATACTTCCAGACGCTGATTTTCCCTATTCTCTCTGGCTGGGGATGACATATGTCCTCTACACTGGGGAATGGAGTCCTAGAAACTTCTGTTGCAAGTGTGCATTATTTGCTTCCCTTCCTTTTTGGGTGATATTTAGGCATTTCTGATTCATATGGAATAGGGAAGGTTTGGATTAGTTTCACGCGTAGAGGGTTATCGGTAACTGAAATGGCACAGGGCACAAGGGGACTTCTTTTCCAATGCCATCACTCCACCTTAATCTTTTGTAGCTGAAGCATGAGGGACTCAGGTACAGTCAGACCAGAGAACATCAGGAATTAGACATTATCAGGACATTTCCTGCAATGAGCATTTGCAAGGTAATTAATAAGGCATGCTTGCACATGTTAAAGGAATGTTTCAGAGACTTAGAATTAATTTCTTTCTTTCTTTTTCTTTTCCTTTTCTTTTTCTTTTTCTTTTTCTTTTTTCCTGAAATCAGCTACTAGACTTCTTTTCTCTCCGTGTTTCTGGTCTTTGACATTTTAGTTTGGAACTGATTGCATGGTCCAGGAAGGTCCTCTGGGTAAACAGCTGTAGACGTAGGGACGTTTGGGTCAGTCCAACAGACACATTGAACACTTTTGATGTACCAAGCACTCTGCAGGGTTCAGGAGATTGTAAGGTCAGGAAGGATGCTCTTTGACCTCAGGGGGTTCTGAGGCTAACAGGGGAGGCATAAGGAGAATAACTTCATAACAGAAGGTACAAGGGAATACATGTTGGACGGCTGTGCCTGCATCATGCCGGGAACCCAGAGAAAGCCTTGTGGGGAGCTAGCTTCTGAAACCTGGCCTTTAAAAGAGAGAGTATGTCCTACAGAGAATGTAGGGTCATTCTGGGCTGGTGTTATGTGGGCAGAGTTGTGAAGGCCTGGGGAGCCCTCCAGTGGCTGTCCTATCAATGCTTTTGGGGATCCAGAGGGACACCGACAGTGGGATAGACTCAGAATCTGGGAGGGAGGCATGGGGTGCTTGTGGCCAGTGGCCCTGCCCTACGTAGAGATAGATGTCCCACCGAGCTGACCACGTAAGTCCCGAGTTCTTTACATACTATGTTCCGTGGAACCCGCGAACCGGTCAATGCAAGACACGTCGCTGTTTTATCTCCTTCTGAGGCAGAAACTGCCAGTTCGACACTCTGACACACCATCAGTTACACGCTGTGTAGGCATTTCAGGGATGTTTTGAAAACGTGTGTTTAGAATCAGTCTAGTACCATGCATTAGGCAAAAAGTCCATTTTGCTGCCAGACCATCCACATGTAAAACATACGGTTGTCTTCTCTCTCTCTCTTTTTTTTTTTTCAAATTTATTGAAATTCAGTTAGTTAACATATAGTGTTGGTCTTCTTTTCAGTAAAAATCTTTATAAAGTTAAAAAAAAAATCTTTATAAAGTTTACCATGTGCTATGAGCGTAGTGATGAGCTGAGAGCCTTTTGGCTTCTGCCAAGTGAAAGGAATGATACCTAAAAAAGAGATTTATTTCTTCCTCAGCCAATATTTACTAAGGAACTATTATGTGTCAGGTACCAAGAGCTAGGTTCCAGGTGATCAGATAAAACTATGAGTAAAACCAGGACAGCCATTGCCACTGAGCTACTTACAGCCCACAGGCACACATAGCCATAAAGAATCACACAAATAAGTTAGTTATAAAATTGTTAATGGTAGGAAAAAATGAAGGCAATTTGAGGTTTGTCTCTTGGAGGATCTTTTTTTTTTTAAGTTTTTGTTAGCATTTGATTTTATTGCTTTCTCTTATAGATCACTCCATACAAAGCAAACGTGATATCGATCAGTTTAGAATCAAAGCTCTCTGATATGACAGTTCTTACAAAAAAAAAGTTAAAGGACATTATATCCTCGGATTTGTAGGCAGTCGTCGTTTAAAGAGTTTGGTTGATTCATCGAGACGTCCTGATATTTGCTTGTTATCTTGCACGAGCGATTGCAAGTATTCACTTAACACAAACATCATTACTGCTCCCTATTATGAGATGTTTTATAGGTGAGACAAGGTGGACACGGGGACCCATGGATCTTGGCTGAGGTGATGGATATCCTGGTCTAATGTTAAGGTAACAGGAGGTTCTGATAGGCAGTGTTTTATGATCAAGTTCCTACCACTCACTGTTTGCTGCAGAGATGGGATGCATTCTAACATGGATATGTATACATTTGTAAAATAAAATAGATATTAATTATGTAAAACAGATATGTAATATGTAATGAAATGCTTTATGAGATTATATTTCAGGTTTAGTTTAACTTTGTAAAATTTATCTGATTTTCTTTTTTTAAAAGATTTTTATTTATTTGAGAGAGAGAGAAAGCATGAGCCAGGGGGAGGGGCAGAGGGAGAAGCAGGCTCCCCACTGAGCAGGGAGCTGGATGTGGGGCTCTATCCCAGGACCCTGGGATCATGACCTGAGCCGAAGGCAGATAGATGCTTAACCTGCTCAGCCACCTATGTGCCCCTATATGACTTTATTTTTTGTTGCGGTTGAGTATAGTTGACATGCAGTGTTACATTAGTTTTAGGGGTACAACATAGTGATTCTGCAACACTATGCGTTATGCTGGGCTCATCACAAGTGCAGCTACCACCTGTCACCACACAGCACTATTATGATACCATTAGCTCTATGCCCTGTGCTCTACCTTTTATTCCTGTGACTTACTCATCCCATAACTGGAAGCCTGGACCTCCCATGCCCCTTTACCCATTTTGCCCATCTCCTGACTCCCCTCCTTCCTGGCAACCATCAGTTTGGGTTCTCTGTATTTATGAATTTTTGTTTATTTTTTTGTTTTTAGCTCTCATAAGTGAAATTATATAGTATTTGTCTTTCTCTGTCAGACTTATTTCACTGAGCATAATATCCTCTAGGTTCGTACATGTTACAGTGACAAGATCTCATTCTTTTTTATCACTAATATTCCGTTGTGTGTGTGTGTGTGTGTGTGTGTATATATATATGTATGTATCACATCTCTATTCATCTATTGATAGACACTTGGGTTCCTTTCTAGTCTTGGCTATTATAAATCATGCTGTAGTTAACACAGGGTTACATGTACCCTTTTGAATTAGTTTTTATTTTCTTTGGGTAAACACCCAGTAGAATTGCTGGATCATATGATAATTCTATTTTTCATTTTTTGAGGAACCTCCGTACTATTTTCCAGAATGCCTGCAACAGTTTGCATTCCTGCCAACAGTGCACGAGAGTTTCTTTTTCTCCACATCCTCAGCAACACTTGTTTCTTGTGTTGTTGATTTTAACCATTATGACTGGTGTGAGGTTTTGACTTGCATTTCCCTGATACTGAGTGATGTGGAGCATCTTTCATGTGTCTGTTGGCCGTCTGGATGTCTTCTTTGGAGAAGTGTCTATTTGCAAATATCTTCTCCCATTCAGTGGGCTGCCTTTTTGTTTTGTTAGCGTTCTCCTCTACTGTGCAGAAGCATTTTATCTTGTTCAAGTCCCAATAGTTCATTTTTATTTTTGTTTCCCTTGCCTGAGGAGATGCATCTAGAAAGATGTTGTGATGGCCAATGTCCAAAATGACTGCCTACATTTCCTTTTAGGAGTTTTGTGGTTTCAGGTCTCCCATTTAGATCTTCCATCCATTTGAATCTAGTTTTGTGTTACGGTTTCAGAGAGTGGTTCCCTTTCATTCTTCTGCATGTTTCTGCACCATTTGTTGAAGAGGCTGTCTTCTATATTCTTGCCTCGAGGAGGCAACCTGTAAGTTGAGATCTCAGGAATGAAGAGAGACAGGGGCAAGGAGGCACATTCTGGACACAGGGAAAAGCCTCTGCAAAGGCCCTGAGGTCAAAAGTGCCGGTCTGCTTTGAGGAACCAGAGCAGGCCAGAGTGGCTGGAGGACGGTGAGCAAGGGTGAAGTGGTGCAGGAAGCCAGCCTGTGGCTGGAAGCCGGCTCATGGGAGGTCATGGAGCTTGGGTTAGGGCCCCAGAGGAAGCCACCTCTGAGGCAGGGAGAGCCACGCCCTGACTGCCACTTCACCGTGCTGTCCCTGGCTGCTGTGTGGAGAGCAGACTGGAAGGAGGAGGAGAGGCAGGACTGCAGTTGGAGGCTGCTGACGGGGGCCTGGCTGGCAAGGGAGAGGGAGAGAAGAGGGAGGAGGTGAGATGTGCTTTGGGGCCAGGATGCTGAACGGCACTGGGAGCACCAGGCCCATTCTGGTCCATTAGCAGTGGGGCCAGGCACCTCCCCCGTGGGCACCCACACCAGTGACTTTCTTTTGGGGGCAGAACCGTCAGGACTATGTGGTGAGGGGCAAGCAAGACTGTGAGGAAAGAGGAGGAGTGGTGGCCCAGGCTGCTGTCCTGCTGCCTGGGTGGTAGGGGCACAGGGCCCAGCAGGCCTGCTTGAGGCCTCAGCTGGGACGATTGGGTTGGAGTGAACCAGTTGGCTTAGGGTGACCCAGGACATGGGGCTGAGCTGTGAACAGATGGTGGCCACAGGGCCCTGGGGACCCTGGCTGCAGACGGGAGCACTTTGGGAGGGACATCAGCCTTGCAGTAGCTCCTCTGAGTATTCTTCTCAGGGAGGATGAGATCCCAAAAGCTCCCCCAACCCCAGGCAGCACCCCTACTTAGAGCTCCACTTGCATGCTTGGGGACATCCTTTCTGCATCCTCCCCTCCACCCCGTCCTAAAGTCACGGTAGTGCTGGGCTGTCATGTGTCAAGTGTAGCCTGGTGTGGTCCGGCTGGTGGGAGCGGTTATGGCACAGGGCAGGCTGGTGGCCGCGGGCACCACATGGGATGCCCTGTGGGCTGAATGCGGTCTCCCGGCCAGCCTGTCCACCCCAGGGCTTTTGCTGACAACGTGTTCATCTATTTCTACCACCCCACTGCTCACTTACTGCCCACACTGAGGTGTTTCCCTTCTCCTGATCTCAGCTTGAATTCTGACCCAGCTGGAGGTGGGGTGGGGGCTCTCCTGACGCCTTGATCCGGATCCAGCCTGCCTGTCCTGCACTCTGTCGGGGCCTTCTGCATTTGGAGCACTTCTCATCGGGAGTGAAATGGTAAATTGTGTGCTCATTGGTCAATGCCTGGGTCTCCTGCTGGCCTGTAGGCCCCACGGGGGCAAGGAATGCCTTCTTTCCTGTGCAGCCCCTGCACCTGCCATACCACCTGCTGGGCAGTGGGCATCCAGTACAGTGGGTGCTCGGGTACATGGATGCACGGGTATATGGGTGCACGGGTACATGGGTGCACGGGTGCCTGGGAATTGTGTTACAGTCTTGGATGTGGCTGCCTGTACATGCCTGCCTTGGAGACAAGAAAGCAAAGCCATAGATCGTAAATTTGTGGGTCTCTGAAACGGTAGGCCAGAGCTGTCTAGTTTAGATTCTGGCCTTTATTTGTGGGAACTGATTTTGATCTGTAAATCCTCTCAGGGTAGTCCCTACCCCAACCAGTTCCTCCACACTTTATCTCATTATAAAGGAAGCTTGGAGATGCACAAATCTTATCATCCTCCCCAGAAGGAGGGAGGTCAGGCTGGTAAGAACCTGGCGACCAGCTGGTAGTATAGTGGAAGGCCCATCCTCACCTGGGTCTTTATTAAAGTCCCCCTAGGGTCCTCCCGGAAGGGGTGCTCCCCTTCCTGCCTTCTGTTTTGTGTGTGGAGGAGTGTGTAGTTACCAGCAGCTGCAAATAAGGTAGACTCTGGACTGGCCCTAGATTCAGTGCCCGGAGGCAGGTGGCTCAGACGCCACACAGGGAGCCGTGTCCTTTCTGTTCAAAGGATACATCCAGTGCCCTGTGATTGGATGCCGCAGGCTGGAGCAGCAGTTGGAGGCCGGGACTCTTTGCAGATAAGGAGCCTCTGTAGCTTTCAGAACTGCAACAGTTTGACCGTTTCCCAGGCAAATCCACAAAGAAGCAAAAATGTTCACAAGCAGGTGATTCCCAGTTTCGCACATCATGTGAGAAGCAGGGGGGTGTCTTTGACCACTTTGGCTATGCTGTGAGTGGCCAGAGCCTGGGGTCCCCTTGCGCCTGTGGAGGGGTCCCCCTCTCTTTACCTCATAATCTTCCCATCCCCCGACTGCAGCAATAAGGATAAGTATTCATTAGGGGAAAAAAAAGTTGGCAAATATACAAAAACGGGAAGGTAGTTCCCCCCACTCACTATTAACATTTTTGTATGTGTTATTACAGACTTTCCCCCTAGCTCTTAGATTCTGGATGTATTGTTCTGTTTTTGCTATATCCTCCCTTCATCAATGGTAGGGATGCTGGCAGATTCTGTTCTAGGGCCCTGCCCTAGTCTGTTCCCTTAGTCTCTTATGTTTATGACCATCTATGGTCATAGATGTCCCTGGAGAGAAAGATGTAACTACATGATTTCTTTCTGCCCTTAGGTTCACTCCTGGAAGCAGAATTGGACAGTTGAATGGGTTTATGTGTTCTTATTCCTATTGGTTTCCACAGAGGTTAGTGCAAAGGCTCAGCCTGGCTCAGAGACGTGCCTGGGGTCCCCACTATGTAAGTAGAAGAGCAGGACGTGGTCCCCCTTCACTTCCTCCACAAGGCCTTCTCCAGCAGTGGGGAATGTTCACCGTCCCAGAAACCTTGGATCATTGCTGACTATGCACACATGTCTCTAGGACGCATTTCCCAGCTGACCCCCTGGCTGATCAGTCCCCAGGGCTCTGGGTGTGTGTGGGTATACCCTTTGCCTGTGCTTTGTGGCTTAGACAGTTCATGGCAGTTATTTCTACTTCAGATGCACATTTGGGAGGTTTTAAGGGGTGAGGGTAGAGTGTGTGTGTGTGTGTGTGTGTGCGCGCGCGCGCGCGCACGTGTATTTGATCTGGTGACACCTGCATTGGGCACCTGTTTACCCAGGCCCAGGTGATGAAAGGAGAGACTTAATGTATGTAGGGCAGGGGGAAGGACCCCCAGGAGAGCATCTGGGGAGTTGGTGCTCAAACCAAGCTTTGTGGGTGGATCCCCGGCCTTCGAGAGCCAGATCAGTGAAGACCTTGCTGGCAGCAGAGTGGGGAACCAGAGGGGAGGAGGGTCCTCTTCCAGACACCAGATTCTCCCTGGGGCCCTGGGTGACCCTCTCTGGCCACCTGAGGCTCTTCACCTGTTGAGTGGGGGCATCTTCCTGCCCATTTTATGACCAGCCCACCAAACTGTCCTCATGGTGATGAAAGAAAAAGCCACTGAAATTGCTAAGTGACGGAAGGGAGGCCCGGACACCTACAATACTGCTCTTTATAACATCAATTAATGAGCTCACTTCCAGATGTTGAGGCACCAGGAGGCTTGACTTTAATTATTCCCCCAAGTTTTTAATTCATGGCTATACCCAAATGATATTCTCTCATTTTGGAGGGACCTCTGACTATGTGGCAAAGCATCTGGGAAACCTGGCAAGGGGTGGGCAGGGGCAGAGGAGTGTCCACACAGTGTTTACCTGTGGGGGGCACTGGTATGTCTAGACTGCTTGCTGGACAGAGGCCAGAGGCCAAGGACAGTGGAGGAGGTGGCATGGGGCTGGCATTAGGGGGTTCGGGGCCATGGATACTGCTGAACCTGCTGCCGTACCCGGGTGGGGAAGGCCAGTCTGCAGGGATGGGACTTTGTATGATGTCTGGCCGATGGAGCCCAGATGACTGTGGGGCGAGTGGCCAGCAGAATGTGAAGGGACCAGCTCTCATGACCACCACTTGAGGGTAGGAAACCATGGTGGCCGTGAGAGCAGGATGACGCTTCTCAGCTAATAATGATACCCGGGAAGGAAGTTAATTTAAATGTGAAATACCGGAACTGCAAAATTTTTTTATTATTATTTTTAGAACAGCATTGATGTTTTTATCCCATCAGCAGTTTGAAATGAGGCGTAGTCTGGGATCATTTGCCATAATTTGATATGCTTGATGGATTCCAAGTCCCCCAAAGAATAAAATGAATGAATGTGATCAAGGATCACAGCTGTGTTCTCTCCTTTTGAAAGCATTTCATACCAGAAAACTTCCAGTTCGGTTCAGGCAGCCTTCCCTGAGCACCCTGCCTCCCCACATGGAGGGTGCTGTGCTCTTGTCCTGGGGTGGGGGCAGGTAGGAGGATGCTGAGCAAAACAGGTTGACTGCACACATATTCAACAGTTCTCCAGAATGTTCTCTAGAACAGGCACAGTTGGGAGAGTTCATGCAAGGGATTGACAGCATGCCTGACAGCAGGGGGCAGGTGTACCCCAGCCTGCTCCTCTGATGGACAGAGAAAGGATGCTGAAGGGGTGAGCTCGGGCGTACAGCTCCAGTTAGGACAGGGGCCTGTGCCTTTCCCTGATGTCAGCCCTCAGCTGACAGCCCTCAGCATCTGTCCGTGTGTCCCCCAGATAGGCCAGGCCTGCACCTCCTACAGTTCCTACCCACCCCCCTCCAGGTCCCCAGTGGCAGTGAATCTCCATTCACTGGCCAAAACCAGACATTAATTATTTTAATTGCTTATCCACCTGATTAAACAAATATTAATTTGAATGCCAACTGCGTGCTCACAGTTGTGTGCAAAGCCGGGTGTGTGGTTGGAGAGTCAGCTGTTTATTAAGGAATTGCATGCATGAGGCTATCATTAAAATAAGTAAGAGGAAAGAAAGGAGTCTTTGTTTCCAGGTGCAACAGGAAGCCCCCGAAGTGTTGTGAGCAGGGTGTGATGTGATGGGAGGACGGTTCTGGAAAGATCTCCCCGGCTGTTGAGTCCACCAGCCGGCTGAGGGACACCTGCTGCAAGGCCGTGTGGACAGTCTGGGTGGGGGTGGGGGAGGCCACCTCAGGGGGCAGTGGACATGGGGGGAGGTGCAGGGAGCCTGAGGTACTTAAGCAGTGACACACCAGGTGAGCCGGATGACAGGCTGGATATGGCTGATGGGGGGACCGAGCAGCAGGGCTCCTGACTCAGTCACTGGGTGAGTGGGGCACCGCGTCCCAAGGCAGGGGACATGGGTGAGGTATGGGAATTGGGGGGTATTTTGGTGGAGGTGGTGGGGAGCACATGCATGGATTTGCCAGAAACCCTGGAGTCATTTCATTTCCCTGTGAGTTGGGACTTTATTTTTTATTATTTTTTAAAAGATTTTATTTATTTATTCTTGAGAGACAGAGAGAGAGAGAGAGAAAGAGAGAGAGAAAGAGAAGCAGGCTCCACTCAGGGAGCCTGATGTGGGATTCGATCCCAGGACTCCAGAATCACACCCTGAGCTGAAGGCAGGTGCTAAACCGCTGAGCCACCCAGGGATCCCCGGGACTTTATTTTTTAAACCACGCTGTCCCCAGTACCTTGAACGAGGCCTGGCACCTAATTGCTGTATACAAATATGCTTAACACATATTTGTTGAGTGAATGACTGAATCGGTCTCCATGTCTCCCAGATGGCAAACCAATGAAGAATCATGTCATCCCCTGAGATCCGCAGAGCATGGTGTTCCTCAGGGGACTCAAGGCTGCCTTCGAGTTTTTGGAGAGACTGGAAACAATCTTACCTTGCTCCCAGCCAGACCTCCGGGGTCCTGGACACCTGCTTTCAACATGCAGAAATTCCTGAGACACGTTATCTCCCCTGCCCCAAACCTGAGAGTATACAATCAGTCTGGCCTCGCAATCCCAGGGCAGTGCTCGCCCACAGGTCTGTCCCCACACTGCAATAAAAGCTGCTCCGAAGATGTCTCAGTTCTTTCTTGATTGTGGTGTTTAGCGACACCCCCATCACTGGGAAGGAGAACATTCTCTCATAGAACCACACTTTGTGACCC
Organism: Canis aureus; assembly: GCF_053574225.1. Classification (NCBI taxonomy): domain Eukaryota; kingdom Metazoa; phylum Chordata; class Mammalia; order Carnivora; family Canidae; genus Canis; species Canis aureus. The sequence goes on along the minus strand of NC_135612.1, from coordinate 57,983,998 downwards.
AACTCAGGAAATTAGCATTAATTAGACAGTACTAACTAACCCAGAGACCTTATTAATACTTAAACCATGTGTTCTTCAGAGCCCGAAACATTGATTTCCTGGACCTAGGTGTGGTCCAGGATTACAAATTGTATTGAGCAATGATGTCTCTCCTTTTTTGTAGGATCTTTTTTTAACTGGAGTATAATTAACACACGATGTTACATTAGTGTCAGGTGTGCGAGTCACATCAGTGTCAGGTGGGCGAGTTACATCAGTGTTGGTGCGCAAGTTACATCAGTGTCAGGTGCGCGAGTCACATCAGTGTCAGGTGGGCGAGTCACATCCGTGTCAGTGCACAACATAGTGATTGAACAAGTCTCTACGTGACTTCATGCTCATCCCTGTAAGTGAGGTTGCCACACACTGTTGACTATATTCTCCATGCTGTACTTCTCATCTCTGGGACTTACTTATTTTATGACTGGATGTTTATACATAACTCTTTATCTCCTTTGTATCATATCACCTCCCCCTTCCCCCAGCACCACCAGTTGGTTCTCTGTATTTAAGAATCTGTTTTTTTTTTTATTTGTTCATTTGTTTTGTTTCTTATACTCCATATCTAAGTGTAATCGTATGGTATTTGTCTGCCTCTGTCTGATTGATTTCACTTAACATCATACCTTCTGGATCCAACCTTGTGATGTCCCTTTACAATTCTGGAGTAATTGCTCAGAGGCTTGTTTTTGTTTGTTTTTCTTTTCTGGCCTTAACATTGTGGCCAAGTATAGGCCAATCATTTTGTAAACTATCCCTCAATTTGGTTTTGTTTGGTGTTGTCTCATGGTTGCATTGGGGTTGCAGTTTTAATTCTTTTTTTTTTTTTTAAGATTTTATTTATTTATTCATGAGAGACACAGAGAGAGGCAGAGACACAGGCAGAGGAAGGAGAAGCAGGCTACCTGCAGGAGCCTGATGCAGAATCTGATCCTGGAACACCAGGATCACGCCCTGAGCCAAAAGGCAGACGCTCAACTGCTGAGCCACCCAGGCTCCTGCACTTTTTAAATTCTTTATCAGAGACATTACCAAAGTGACTTTGTATCACAAGACTGCTTTTAGCAATTGTCACTCAGAAAGGGGGGCAGTCTCTGAGTGGACGAAGTCAGGGTCCTGAGAAGACAAGGCCGAGGAAGGGCATCAGTGGTTGTAGATGCCATTCCTTGCACGCCTGGTGAGCCTTCTCAGGATTCTGCAGCCATTTATGGGCAGCTCCAGACACTCCTTGTCGAGTACAGGTCCCAGGAGAGTTTTAAAAAAGGCTGTGAGGCTAATACTTTCCTAAACTAAATATCAACTTCATTTGACAAATAAAATAATTATAATCTAACTGTGTAGGGATTATCATATCTCTAATAAAGTCAATAGGGATTTGAAGTGTTTAATTACCAACTTTCCCGACATACAAATTGAAAAGCTTTTCAGGTGAGTTGCTCATGTGGAAATGCCTGAAACACGCTGCAATTAACAACTAGATCTTCATTCAGACAGTAATTAGCATGTGATTTGTCCTGCTCCTTGTTGCTGGTGCACATCCTGGCTTAGATGTGTATTTTCATTTATGTTAAGGAAGTTAATTTGCTCCTTCTAGGTTTCACTTAAAAGCAAGTTGGTGTTTTGCTGTGATTTTATAAAGAAAGATCTAATGACTTAAAAAAAATTATTTTTTCGTGTGATTTGCCTGCAGAGACTTGCTGTGTTTTCCAAAGTTTGAGAATCCCTCCCTCCTCCTTCTTGCCACCTCACCTCTTTCTTTCTCCTTCATCTTCCTCCTCCTTCTCTACCTCCTCCCCCTTCCACATGCCCCCCCCACCCCTTCTCTCTGATCAGAGACCCAGGAGCCAGTGAGGGTGGAGATGTTGGGACCATCCCCGACCCGAGGTTATGGTGGCTCACCTTGCTGGGCAGATGTGTCAGAACTCTGAGGCCTCTGCTCTGTGCTTGGGGCTGATGTGAGTGCCGTCTGCTAGGAGGCACTACAGAAGATGAGGGCCTCTGTTTACCCATCTGTGAAACGACACGGCTCCCTTATGGGTGCAGGGGGGCCTGTTCTGTGTGCTCCAGGTTGGGAGTGAGCAAGGTGCCACCTTGTGCTGGATGGAGGCAGGCTGGGTGGACCTGGCCCACTGGTGGCTGTCCCATTGCTGCCACTCCTTGACATGTAAAACGGGGTGCCTCATTGGTTTGTGGTAAGGACGAGAGGGTTATATTTCTTGGTGTTCAGGGTGATGCCTGGCACAGGGTAAACACTGGGCACATGGTGCCGCCTCTCACAGTCCTGCTTCTCTTGGAGCCATGGTGCTGTGGAGCACGACAAGGGTCTGGAAGGGAGGAGCATCTTTCCAGCCATACAGGAAGGACTAGGGGAGGACACAACTAGGTGTGCTTATGGAAGAAGGGGGCTCTTAGGAAACAGGAAGCCCCCATAAGCCCCCATCTCCCCTGGGCATGCTGGGGTTGTTGGGGGCTCTTGTATGCATGCAGCCCCTCCTCCCTGTCTCATTGCTGGGGGTGCTGCCCCTGCCCCTGGTGTCCCCACTCCTCACAGCCAGCACCCCACACACACACTGCTGGGGGCCTGGCTGTGTCCTCCTCCTCACCCTGCCCCTCCTGCTACTTTCCCTCCTGGTCTTGCCCCAGAATTCAGACCTGTGATGCCCTGCCTCCCACCCCTTCCAGGCTCCAGGCAGACTACCCAAAAGGGTGCCCAGACTGCGCCTGGAACCTGCCTGTGCAGGTGGTGGCTTGGTGCCCCCATCTCCTTCCACCTGTTTAACTGGCCCAAACTGGGGCCAGTTTGTATATCTTGTGGACAAGTTAGAAGTTAGGACTTGTGCCTTTTTGTCTTTATCCATTCAACAAGTTTGTCACCTGTCTGCCCATTTTCAGTCATGGTGCTTAGGTGCTGGGGACACAGTGTTAGAAAAGACAACACTGACTGTCCTTTGTGTCTGGACAGTCTGTTGGAGGCGGCCGGCAGGAGGGTTGGAGGGCCAGAGGGCCTTGGGCGGGAGGAGTGGGCGCTGGGGACGCTCCCTGCAGGTGCAGGTCTGTTAGGCCTGTCTCCCACTAGGTGGCGCAGCCGCACAAGTAGTGACTTGGCTCCTGCTTGCCCTGTCTCAACATCATGGTCACCGCAGGGCAGGCTTCTTGACCAGCGAGCTGCCCCTCTGCCCCCCCCCCCCGCCCCCCCCCGCTCTGAGGCTCTGTCAGGAGGCCAGGATTGAGGGAGGTGACATTTGCATTTCAGAGCCGTCCCCAGCTGCTGCTGCCGCCCTTGGTTCCTAGACACCCTGAGGTCCACAGAGGTGGCTGAGCCAGGACCATGCCCACTGCTAACTAACTCACCTGGCTCTGGATCCATGAACCATTGGGTCTTCCCAGTAGTTGGGGTTAGTAGCCCCATTTCACAGCTGGGGAGTGGTGAGGCTGTTCTGATGCCTCACCCTGGCGCTTCTGGGTGGCTTTAGGAGGAAGGTGGTGGGTGGATGAGCAGGCTGTCCTAGGACGGGGCACTGGGCAGCATGAGGGTGTAGGAGGAGAACCGTGTCCCCGTCCTGGAGCTGGCTCCCCTGTGCTCTTGGGCACTCTGCTTTTTTTCTCTTTGGGTTTTTCTCATCTATAAAATGAAGGTTTGGTCCTTGGTGTGGGGATTTGTTTCATTTATTCAGTGGGCCCTTTCTGGCTTTCAGGGCTGAATACTTTTTTAATTTTTAAAAAGATTTTATTTATTTATTCATGAGACACAGAGAGAAGCAGAGGGAGAAATAGGCTCCCTGTAGGGAGCCTGATGCAGGACTCAATCCCAGAATTCCGGGATCACAACCTGAGCCGAAGGCAGATGCTCAACCACTGAGCCACCCAGGTGCCCCTGAATACTTTTTTCTTTTTAAATAAATCCTTTATTCTCTCTTTCTAGAAATTGTTTATTAGCTGTAGACTTCTCACAATGGTCCTCCATCTCTTCTCCCACTCCCCAACTCCTTGATTGCTTTGGAGAGATTTAAATTTCTTTAGAAACTAAACCTCTCGTTTCTTTCCCCAGAGAAACTGCCAGCTTGTTGGCATCCAGGACTGGAATATCCTCACTATCATTGACAGGGTGTCAGGATAAGGAGAGAGATGGGGCAGGAGTTCAGTGTGTCATCTTTGCCTGGGAAATGGTGGCTTTTCAGAGAAGCATTAAGATTCTCTTAATTAAGTAGAACAATAGATTTCCAAACTATACCATCATATACTACTATTTACAACCTGAAAAAAGTGATTCATAGGTTTGAAAATAAAAGGATTGGCTATGCTCTTTCGGGCTCATGCAGAGACAAAGAAAGCCATGGTCAAAATTTAAAATCAGTAAAAAGGAAATTAATGTCAAAACATCTAAGAAGGCCATTTTAAGCCTTAATTTACTGATTTTGAACCTTAATGCATGAAACGATGTTTATATAACTGATAGAAATTTCTTGTTATACCCCATCTTACTGCATTATTTTTTCTCATCAAATTCAATCTGCTTCCTCACTTGCAGCTTGGTTGTTAGAACATTTCATCTCATTTTTCCTGGGGAAGATGCACCTTTTCACTCAGGTATCTAGGCCTTCTAGAGCTCAGGAGAACTGGAAAGGAGGCCTCAGATCTTGAATTGGTTGTAGATCCTCATGAGATGCTCCTTCTCCAGGTCCTCAGGAGCCACTTGAAGGCAGCCAACTGGCCAGCTGCTGTTAAATCCAAGTGGGCTGTCAGGAAATGATAGCATTGAAAAATAAAATCAGGAGATCCATGGGCAGATTTAATAGCTACTAAACACAGATGAATGGGGAATTAATGAATTAGAAAATGGAAAAAATTATAGAGCATTTAGCACAGAGAGGATGCAAGAGCACGTGGGAGGGGGGCGAGACGGTGGGGAGACCTCCCATTCTGTGCCCATGGTAGAGCTCTGGTCAGAGGTGGCAGGGATAAACCAGAAGAAATGCACACCTAAACCAAGTGTAGTGCAAACAGACCATAGCAAAGACAGAGAAGACCAACGGAGTGCGGGGCCTCTATAGGACTCTGAGTAGCTCCCGTCTTTGACTTGCTGAGGTGTGGCAGGCTTTCACTCCTGGGACCCCAGAGTGGCCGTGTGCACGTGGAGTCCTGATGGGCATGTTTTTTCCCACCCTCTCAGTAAAGTTGGCTATTTCATTGGCATTTCTATGGGATGACCTGGAGCGGGGGAGGTTGTGGTCCCTATTTCAGGTCCCCAAGTCTATCCACAAGGCTCAAGTGAATTAAGTACTTCTAGAAGAGTACATTTAGGATAGAGGAGAGCACTGTATATCAGTCCGTGGATACAGAAGAGGTGGTCATGTGAACATGTGATGCTGGCTGTGCTCCTTCTGTGGCCAGGGTAAAAGATCGTTGAGGTTGATGCAGATTCTGAATGTAGGTGTGGGGTACTAGTGGCCCCTCAGCCATACCTGGGCCCTGCCAGTCCCCGTACTATCTACTTTGAGCATAGCTAGAGGAGCAGAGTTGGCTTTAGGGTGCCGTCTTTGTAGGATAGAAGGCAGCCCCAGCTGCCCACAGAATTCGGTCTTTCTTGACCTTCTGTCCATCCCAGCAAAGTCGAACTTCTCAAAGGCCTCCAAGGCTTCCTGGAGTGGTCAGGGCTAGCAGAAGGGAGGGCGTGGTTGATGCTAGGTCATGGTCACCAGTCTCATGGCTCTTCTCCCTTGGGGTCTGTGAAAAGGAAAGAATGTCTGATTGCTCTTGACCAGGTTAAGTTATCTTGTGTAGAGGAACATGTTTCCCAAATCGAAAACATTCTTTATGACTGGGCACCATTGACCAGTGGTGTTAATCAACCCCAGGCCACTATGACAAAGTGTGGGAGACCAGATGGCTTAAATGACAAAAGTTCTTTTTTTCAGTTTAGAGTCTGGGATGTGCAGGATCGAGATGTGGGCTGATCTGGTTCCTGATGAGATCCCCTCTTCTGGCATGTGACGGCCACCTCGCTGTGTCTGCACGGGTGGGAGGGGGAAGCAGGTTCTCTGCTGTTGCCTCTTCTCCTAGAGACACTAATCCCAGCACAAGGCCTCACCCTCAAGACCTCCTCTAAACCTAGCCACGTCCTGGGGGCTCTGCCTCCACATGCCATCATGCTAGGAGTTAGGGCCTTGACATATGAATCTGGGGGGAGGGGATCACCATTCAATTTATAGGGCCAGCATAAAGTTATCTTGTTGGATGTTATTGTAGCAACCCATGTTTGGGGCCATAAGATCATAAACCCAAACAGAAAAGGCAAGAAGAGACCACCATCAAGGAGGGGAGTCTTGGGGGATGTGGCTGACCTGTGAGGTCAAGCTCAGCACTTAGGAATCCTTCTGCTAAACGTGGGCACCTATGCTTTGTGTCCCTTGGCTACATGTCTTCTTCTTTTTCTTTAATTGCTTTTTTAAGATTTTATTTATTCATGAGAGACACACAGAGAGAGGCAGAGGCATAGGCAGAGGGAGAAGAGGGTTCCTTGCAGGGAGCCTGATGCAGGGATCTTGGGATTGTGACCTGAGCCAAAGGCAGAGGCTCAACCACTGAGCCATCCAGGTGCCTCGACTACGTGTCTTCTAAGACACATTTTAAAATTATTATTTTTTGGTTCACAGCACACATTGATTCTGTATTGGACCGTCCCACTCAATTTTGAGCTTGAGTACAGTGCCTGGTATGGTACCTGATACAAAACAGGTGCCCAGAAATCCTTCGTGGAAGGCAGGCAGGGAGTTTCGAGCCTCAGGATTTAAGAGAAGCGACTTCTGCTGATGGAGCAAATGGGAGTCAGCTCACCGCATGGTTTGAGGAGGAGAAGCTGAGTTCGGCGTCAATGGAGAGACCGAGGCTAACTCTGAAAGCTGTAGAACGTTATGCCAAGTAGGTGAAGGTCATATACCTTAGGATGGTATGGGTTGTTTGTCTTAACCCTGTAGCCACAATAGGAGTCCCCATGATAAAGCCATGGCCTGATAGTCATCCAGGGCTTGCTTGGTGCATGCTTGGACACACACGAAACTGAGAAGACACTTTTTTCCCATTTAGACAGTCTCAGCTCTTGGAAAGTTCTCTGCGACTCTTCAGAATCTGCTTCCCTGACGATTCTCTCTTCTTGAATCTGACCTCTGAGGGGTCGCAGTCTGTGTGCAGCTCTTCTCTTTCCTGCCTGTTTGCCCCTAGCCCCTCCTGACAATGGGGGGCAGTCTCTGTCTGCTCCATGTACCTGTGCGCTTAGGGTAACACCTGTACAGTAATACTTGTACTTGTTGGTGACTGGGTGGAGCATTATTGTGGGCCAGGGGGTGAAGATCCGGGCGCCTTTCTGCAACACCGCAGGAGGCAGTGCTGTGCATTTATTTACCCTGAGCACGTCTGCACGTAGACCTGAGGTGTTCGAGGGAAGTTGCCGAGCGGTGTAGCAGTTGGTACTCAGTGTCCATTGCCATTTGACCCACTAACAGTTTCTGGGACATGATCTCATGCAGCAGGAGTATGTGGGACGCATAAGTTACAGATGGACAGAGTCAGATTGTGACTCACCCAGCTTCACAGGTGAGCAAGGCAGGAGCTGGGATGCTCCTCCGTGTCCCAGCTCCCCACCACGGGTGTGTACACAGCAGACGTTTTCAACTGAATAGGCATGAGCTCTGTTCTCTCCTGGAAAGAAAGATAGAGGATTCAGGAGGAAGCAGAGAACTGTTGATCACAAGCAGACATCCCTTTACAGACAAGGGTGACTTTCACTCTGTGTCACCTGCTTGCAGCCATGTCCAGTCTTTGGATCCAGATGACAATCATGTCTCCACATGTGATGACCTGCATCCTCAGGATTTATTGGTCACATACTTCACACCAGGAAGTAGATTGGAAAAGATGTAAGATTTACTTTTATTGGTTTACGTCACTGGGAGATTACTTCTCGGAGTGCCTATTCTACATTCTGGGCATTCTTTTTGGATAGAAAGTAGAGGAAATTAACTTGACTGGTGCAGCTTTTCAGACCAAAGGGGTGCTGTGGGCCTGCCTCTGCTCAGGTGAGATTCGTGACAGGGCCGCTGTCCAATCAGGGCTTGCCAGATGTTTCTCCTCATCTCTGGAGTCATGACCACCCTTCAGTGCTGGAAGCCACAGAGACTCCCTGGCACCGCTGACAGCATCTCCTTATTCTCCATGTCCCTCCCCCTTGGGGTCACACCCACAGGATATCACAGCCACATTGAGAAAGTAGCCTCAGGGCCACTGGGGAGGGATGTGCCTGCTCTTGCCCCCTAGGCCCCTGCAACCATCTTCAGGGCCTTGCCTTCTCTTGGCACTTCCAGGCTCCTCCCCGAAGTGATGAAAGCCACTGTTCCAGGGACACCCCCCCCCCCCCCAGGGCTTCCCTGGCACCTGCTAACAGCAGTGGGATGAGCCTTGTGGCTGTGTGTTCTCTGTCCAGGCTCAGAGATCTCTCTGATTCCCCCCTCCCTGGGCCCAGCCAGCCTCTCCTGGTCCCTGCCCCCTGGGTATGGCTGGCTGCTCTTTTCAGGACTCCCAATCTCAGATAGCCCTGTGGGAAACTGCACAGATAGTCATGTGTCGTGTGTGTGATCAACTGGGCCGTGTAGTCCATAGCAGAGCCGCCAAGTGAGAGCCCTTCCTATCCTGGAAGCTCACTGGATGTGTTCCTTCTCAGGATATCACAGAGCCAGTCCACAAGGACGACAGCCCCCAAGGAGGCAGAGCCCAGAGGGTGCAGGCCGCGTAGCCCCACTTTGGCATGTCAGTAGCTTCAGGCTCTGTCCTGGTTTTCAAGGCTGGGATCGCCTGGTCCTTCAAGGGTATTCGTTGTGACCTTGGGGTTTTTCTCTGCCCTTTTGCTTTAGTGACACAGAGAAATAACCGGAATTGGGACTGTGGGCATGGAGGGCCATGAGCCCCTGTCCCCACAGCCACCGAACCAAGAAGGTGATCAGGCAGCCTGCCCAGGCCCATGGCCAGTATGGGCCAGGGGAAGACTGTTCCTCTTCCTCGGCTCACCCATGATCTGTCTGCACCTGCCTGCCTCTGCTGAGCCCTGTCTGGGTGGTGCATGTACAGTGACGGATCACACATCCTCCCTCCCCAGACCATGTCCTGGGGGGTTTGCCCACCATCTTCATATCTTTCCCCAATAGGTGGTGTCCTCATTCTCCCACAGGGCACAGGGCATCAGTCCAGGAAATCAACACGGGTTTTTCTGTAGAAAAGCAAACCAGTCACCTGCCACCAACAGCCCTCCCCATTGAAACCAGAACCCCATGCCCTGAATTGTCCCTGCAAGCTGAGCAGCCTTGGGTGTGATGATGAGCAGGTCCTTCACCTTCTCCACACGGTCTTCTCCTGGAGGCTTGGGCTCTTTGTGCAAGTGGCTGGCCAGGAGCACTGGGACCGTGGCTGGCTGGACGCAGTATGCATGGCCTTGCTCTTACCCAGGTCCCGTGATGCAGGGCCAGCACTGGCCCTCTCCCGGCCCACCGCCAGGGCAAGCTGCCCTCTTCCCACTGGAATCCCTTTGCTCCTTCTGCAGCAGTGGTGAGCTGCCTTTCAGGACCCTGACCCCAAGCCTGTGCTGGTCTCTGACACCAGCTGGCCTGAACCTCCTCCCTGAGCCTGGCCTTGGGACAGTGCATAGTGGGGGTGTGGTGGGAACACACAGGGCAGCTTGGACGTGCTTCCTAAGGCCAGTCTCCCCCCAATGTTTGCTCCTCCATGTCCTCCCTCTGTGCTTCTTTTTCTGTGGGGCCTCCTGGCGAGCAGACTCCTGCTTCTTGCAGCAGGGCCTGTCTCTGCGTCCTGTCCAGCCTCCTAGCTGTGCTTCTGCTCTTCCAGCTGCTTCTGTGGGTCCGTGCAGCCTTCTTGCATTTGCCTTTGCTCTCATCAGCACGGTTGACGGTGGCTCCTGCTGGCCACGTGGTCTCTGCCTATGTCCCTGGGGGCAGGCTTTGCATCTGTAGGGCTTCTTCAGAGATCACCCAGCAGCGGAGCCATCTCTCACCCTGTGCTGGACCTGCTTGGGTGGCCTCTGGGGGAGTGTAGCCTGGCAGGAGGCCCAGCAGTAGAAGGAACTGGCTGCTGCACCTCTGTGCCTGGGGCTTCTGCCTCCCGGACAAGTCTGGCATGGCAGCCTCTGTGGCTCGATGGGACTGACCATAAACCTGAGAAGGCTCTGGCTTGGTGCAGAACCAGGCTGTTCTCTCTTGGGAGCTCAGCCTACAAGAATTTTTTTTTTTTTTTCTCAAAGGTAGAAATGCGGTATGGGTTTCCCACACAGCTATGCTTCTGCAGGGCATGGGCTGGGATGAAAATTCGTACGTCCACCTGATGCTCACTGCAGCTCAGGCACCGTGGGAGGGCAGTGCCTTGTCTGCCAGTCAGCTGCGCTAAACTCATTCCCCCAGGGTTCTTCTTGGGCCAGACACCTGGGCTTATTTGCTCAGGCCAGAGGTGGGCAATTATGTCTAATCAGCCGCATCTGGCCTGCCTCCTATTTTTCTGTGTCCCACTAGCTAAGAAGTATTTTTACGTTTCTAAATGACTGGGGGCGCATAAAGGAATAATATCTCGTGATGTGAAAATTATATGAAATTCTAATTTCAGCGTTCATAAACTGCCACACAGCCAGACCCACTCACACAGCATCTGTGGCCACTTGCGGGTAAGAGCCGCACAGGTGAGTAGTTGCCATAGAGATCCTGTGGCCTCTGAAGCCTAGGATATCCACTCCCTGATCCTCATAGGACATGTTCTGACCTCTGGCACCAACGGTCCAGACTGAGGGGACTTTCTGCTGGGGCTGGAGCCTCTGAGACACACAAGGATGTTCCTGTGAGCTCTGGGAGCCCTGGTCTTTCATAGCAGAAGGGTCTGTCCATGATCCCTGAGGGCTTCTGCAGCCCAGGCTTTCCAGGGGAGTGGGGAGCCCAGCAGTCTCCTCCAGGAGCCTGCCCACTGTTCTCTTCAAGTATTGGGTCCCAGGCAGAGATCGGGCCATTGAGGACAAATCCTGTTTGGTCTGTAGCACCAGAGAGCACAGAACAGAAGACAGATTCCAGTGCTTGCATGCAAACATTTTTACTATTTTGTATATTTTATGGTTAGAGAGTAATTCACTGTTTAAAATTGAACACAAAATGTATTTGTCAAATGATGGATGAATACGTTCATCAAGGAATATATTCAACGAGAAAGCTACTTTGTTTCATAGAACGTTTAGAAGGGGATGTTGTATCTATGCAAGGATATGTGATTTCCTTAATTGGTGTGTTGTGTAAACAAGGGATGTATTCACAGTTATTTTCTTTCCTTTGCAAGGGAGGCATTTTTATGGAAGGAATTGTATTTCAAGAATGGGAAGGGCCTATTGGGTTTTATTAGGGTTTTATGGATCTCTACGGGGGGCGGGGAGGGGGGGCGTGTACCTGGGTGTCCGTGTGCTGGAGAGGAGCAAGGTTACCTTTCCTGCGCGCCCAAGCTCCCTGGTACGTCCAGGTAGAGGCCAGCGGCGTGTGAGTCTAGAGGGTTAGCCGAGTCCAGAGAGTCAAACCCAGGACTGTGGGGCCTCAGAGAGAGAGAGCCAGGCTGAGGGTGTGTGTCACAAAGTTCCGTGTCGGGAGAGGTGGTGCACTGCTGGGGCACAGATGTGTCACAGGGGCTGCTCCGTGGACGAGGAGGTGAGGGTGGAGTGAGGGACCTGGGGAGAACTGCCCGGTTGTGGGTGGAGCAGGGGCAGAGACACGTGGGGATTGGGAGGAGTGGGGAAGGAGAAGAGGACGTGGCAGGAGTGGGATGGGATTTAGGGGATGAAACCACAAGCGAGGGTGAAGAAATGTAAAATGTATGGCCTTCACCAGGATGTTTCATGAATTTTCTGTGAGTATTGAGTGCAAGGGGAGTATATGGAGGGGATGGTCAGGTGGAAGTGGGGCAGTCCAAGGGCACCTTCTCCTTTGTTCTTTCCAAGGCATGCCCCCGTGAGGCAGCAGCTGGACTCTTGACTCTGTGGTGAGGCCCCTGGACTACTGGTCTGTGCAGCTGTCTGTGCTCACCTGCAGCTGGATGCCTCACACTTGCTGAGGCCCAGTTTCCAGGGTCCCTGAGTGTCCACACACACCAGTATGCCCTCCTGCCACCCAGCCACAAACCCCCTGGCCCTCTGCCAGGCTCCATCCTGCATTTTACCAGGAAGCTACTTGTCTAGGATGCCCCATCTGCCTTCCCAGCCTCCAGCTCTCCCTGGGGGTTCTCACCTTCTCTGGAGCACTTGCTCCTTTAGGTTTGGTTGTCATTGTTAAGAATCCTTAGGCTCCAAGATTCAAGGCATAGGAACCTGGTCTGAGAGGAGATGCTCTCGGGTCAGGACCCAGTGTAGCTGAGCTGAGGCCTGGCGGTCCTGTGCACTGGCTGCCTTTCACCCTGGGATGCACCTGCTGTGCACATCTGTGATCGTATAACCCCTCCCGCAACCCTGTCTTAGGGGCCTGGGCCTCTCCTCTCTCCCTCCATACGGACGTCCTCTACCCCAGGCCATTCCTGGGTCAGAGATGGGTGGTGTTTGGGCTCTAGAGATCGTGTTGAAACTGCCACTGGTCATTTGGTACTGAATTTTATCTGAATAATTAAGAACCTGGCATGTGCCTGGCATGTACACCCAGACATGGAGTAAAATTCATTCATTCACTTATTCATTCATTCATGTAAAAAGCATGCATTGGATGCCCACACATCCAGCTCTGGTGCTCCGCATATGTGCAACAGCGAACACACGATCTCCATCCAACTGCAGCAACCTCCCCTGGCTGCACTGTGTCTTTTCCCTTCGTCTGGCCTCCCCTGTCCCTGCTCTGCACCTCCCTACCTCCCCACCCCAGTTTAGAGCTTCCCTCCCATTAACCTGAGGACGCCATGTCCAGCCAAGGCTGAGCCAGCTGCATGAAGTTGCACTGTCTTACCAGCAGGCACTCTGTTTCTTGAGGACTCAGGGCGCTGGTGGCATCTTGGTCTGCTCAGGCCCCTGTAAGAATGCCACAGACGGGGGGTAGCTTCACCAGCAAACACTTATTTCTGACAGTGCTGGAGGCTGGAAATCTGAGGTCAAGGTGCCAGCTGTTGTGTCTGTTGAGGGTTTGCAGGTAGATGGTTTCTTGCTGTGTCCTTGCCTGGCAGGGGGCAAGGAGGAAGTGAGCACTCCTGTCTCTACTTAGCATTGCACTAATGCCAGTGAGGGCTCCTCTCTGGTGACCTAATAACCTCCTAATCCCCTTCCATTGGTGTTGACTGTGGACATAGGAATTTGGGGGCTGCAAGCATGTGGTCTGTAGCAGGTGGGTGGAGCTCACTGGTGTAGAACCGGCGATCTGAGCACTGTTCTGGGGACCCTGTTGATCCCCCACATGGTGACAGGGGAAACGTGGCCATTCCTAAAGGGTGTGGTGGCGCCACGAGACCTGTGAACAGATGGTGCCCTGCCCTCGGGGAGCTTCTCTCCTCTGGGAACAGTGATGTGCCAAGCGGCAGATTGTAAGCACGGGATCTAGCTTTGCTCATGTCCACACCTATGTCCACATCACAGTGCCGCCTCCCTCAGGGTTGGGTGGGCCGTGCAGGAGATCTCGGTCACTGGGCATGTTGGGGAACCTAGATCAGCCATGGTTTTCCCAGGTCATCCCAATGCACCCAGATTATTAGCCATGTGGTGTCCCGGCTGGGGCTGCATTGGCTCCCGCATTAGGTGGGTCTTGGCACCAGAGACCTGGCCCCCTTGTCATGGCTGGCCACAGTCCTTCATGGAGACTGCTGTCTGGTTTAATATTTGTGCCACCCTCCTCCAGATGCGTCCCTGTCTGGGCGACGGTAGACGAGACCTCAATACTTAAGAGATGGACGTGTGGCTGCCTTTGCTGGCTTGGCTCACTGTGGCCCCCGGAGCCTGTGGCCCGTCCACATCTGCTCCTGCCCCCACCCCTGGATGGGATGGGCCAGGCCGCAGGTGCCACTTCCCACTAAGCTCTGGTCCTTGACCCACCCTGGGCTCCATCTGTCCTCCTGTATGTCGGGGCCTGGCCTGCACCTGGTTCTCAGTGAGGGCTGCTTCTGGTGAACATGGACTGGGTGACACAAGAGGGGCCCCACGAGGCTTTCACCTCCAGCTGGAGTCTACATGACACTGGGTAGAGCATCTGGCCCCTCTGTAGAGGGGACGGAGCCTCCGGTCCCTGTCCCCCACCCCCCCCCTCCCCAGGCCAAGGAGCCGAGATGGTGCAGAGAGGCACAGAGTTGCTCCCTAAAGGGACATGTGTGTTCTTGTGGCCACTGTGACCCTGTGTCCCTGCCTGGGAGCAGGCAGTGTGGCTCCCGCACCTCGAGGAACTAATTCCCTGTATTTCCTTGCTGGGGTGTCACCTCATCGCTGCATCTGTGCACTTTCCCAAGTAATTCAGATGGTTCACTGGGTACATTTCCGGCACTCTATCAGGGAATAATAAGTGTTATCACATTATCCTGGGAAGCCTTGCTGTGAGCACTGAGCCTGCCGGCACCTGGCAGCCTCTTGGGGTTCAGGAGACGCCCGCTCTTGGGATGGCCCCCTGCCCTCTCCTCCCCTGCCCTCCTCTCCCTGCCCTCTCGCATCCTTTTCCTCCCCTGCCCTCCTCTCCTTCCCTACCCTTTCTCATCCCTCTTCCCCTCCCCTGCCCTTCTCTTCCCTGCTGTCCCCACCCCTCCCCTCCCCCTGCTCTGCCATCCCCTCCCCTCCCTCACCCCTCCTCTTCCCTGCCCTCCTTCCCATTGCTCTCCTTCCCTGCCCTGACCTACCCCTTCCCTCTCCTCCCCTCCCTCCACACCCTATCCCCTCCCCTGCCCTCATTCCCACCCCTCTTCTTCCCTGCTCTCCCACCCCTCCTCTTCCCTGCCCTCCCCTCCCACCCTCACCCCATCTCCTTTCCCTGGGATGGGCTGCAGGAGGCCCAAATTTCACACATTTAACCGGGGGGGGGGGGTCTTTTCTGCTCCCCAGCTCTGCATTCAGAGCCCCTGGACTGCTGCCTAGGGAGCCCAGCGTCCTGGGTCTGCTCACTTACTTTCTGCGAAATCCCCTGCACTGTGCCCTGATCCTGTGGGTATTATACTTTGAGTTTTCACAACTTCAAGGTTATAAAGAGTGCTGAGTGGGAGAGGAGAGTCCTATGTAGGTGTGAGCTGTGCCCCCTCTTTGGTGGGCTTGCTTGAAGACCCACAAACATGAGGGACTGTGTGCACACACGCCAGAGGTGCATGGAGGCCAATCGGGTGCACTTAGGGGTGACAAGGCTGCAGCTGAGGATCGTCATGATGGAATAGCCACAATGAAGATCTGGCCTTTCCACAAAAACGTGTCATGACTGTGTCATTACCATTTCAGGGCCATCATGTTACCGGCCTGCCATCTGGCTCAGTCCCCCCCCCGCCCCCCCACTCCCGTACAGCTCTATCCACGGCCAGGCTGTCCCGCACTCCCCACACCACGGCTTGTCCGTCAGGTGAAACCCACACCCATTTGTGGTGGTGTCTGATGGAGGGATGCTGTGTTGTTCTCCATATGTCCTTTACCTTTGTTTCCTCCCTTTATCTTCCATTGTGTCTGGGCTGACCATGAGTACCCGTAGATTGCCTTGATGGGTCTGATTCTGAAGGCCCCTGTGTGCATTTTGGAGGTAGCATAGTTGACGAAGTTGGTGATCACATCATCCTTACAAAGGTATGAGGATTCCAAATGGGACTTTTTCTTGAAAGATATACAACCTAAACAGTAATAAATTTTAAAATATTTTTAAATGGTAATAGTTGTTTATTAAACATCATAAATGCCCCAACACCAGACAATTCCACAAAGATGTGTGTTACAATATGATAATTGCTTTATTCTCCTTTGTATTTTTATTTCTGGGTCTGTCTGTACACATGTTGGTTCGAGGAGGATAGAACAGTCTATTAACAGGTGGCAAGCGCATGGGTTCCCTCCGTATTTGTAATTTCCACATTTCCTTTCATATATTTAAGTATTTGAAAGTTCTTAATAATTGATTTTGCACGTGAAATTTATAGCTTTCATCATATGGCCATGCAGCATCACACATTTTACTCCTGCAATGATACACTTATATTTATACACCGTCCAATTGGGAGAATCAGAACAAATCGTGCATACAGGATGTTCGGGTCCCTTCATCTAAAATGCACATTTTCAGTTGGAAGTGAATCCCTGGGCTTGAGTGATAAGCGCAGCACGTAGCACACCTTGTTTGTAGCATTGATGGTGGTGTGCCGTGGGCGCCGATGCCAGGGTGCCCCGTGTGATTGGGTGATCCTGGGTCACACACAAGGGCAGGGGTGCTAGGGACGATCCTGCAGGGGGATTCCAGACCCTGTCCTTTCAAAGGCCCAGGTATTTGCACAGAAGCCAGGGCCAAATAATAAGTTTGAGGCAAGTAGCGTGGCTGATGCAGAACTCTGGCAGACCCCGGCAGAGCCCTGTTCCACATTTTCCTGGAACGTTATTCCTTGGGGTTGTGACATTTAATGGGCTGAGTGATTTTTATCATTGTGGCTATTCCATCACGTACCAGCTGCTCACTTTATGTCAGATACCGACCCTCTTCCCTTTCACCCGGGAAGGTCTGTCACATATTCAGGATGTTGTCATCCTTCCTGCCTCAAGGACTCCTTCAGAAGACAAGTCTGGGCTGGTCGGCAGACTCTCCTCCACACAGATCTGAACTCTTCACCATCTCGTTCCCATCTGCACGTCAGAGCCCTCTGCATATTCCACCAGCAGCCCCAGGCCTGCCTTTTCTCTGGCGGGGTTGGCCCTGCTGTGCCTCGCTCTGGTGCTTAAGACCCAGGCCCCGGTGGGCCACCCCGGGATCTCAGCCAGGACCCCCAGGAATCCCTTCTTCTGTCCACTGACAGACCCTGACCCTTCTGGGCAGGTGCTCTGGCCTGTCTTCTGCATGGCTGTCAAGACCCACTCTCCTGGGATGGCCTCTGGCCATCGGACTAAAGCCTGAGACAGATGGTGGGTAGGTGTCCCACCATGGTTCACCCCACGGAGGTGGTTTGTCGTCTCTTCCTCAAGGGGCAGCCTGGGTCCACTCCATGGAGTGTGCTCTCATGGCCTTGTTCCAGAGTCATAATCTTGATGGTAACCTCCCTACCCTTCTGCTTGAATTACTGCTTGCCTGTATCCTTGCTGAGTCTGGGTTTTCCACCTTCCTAAAGTGCAGGGCAGGGACTCTGGGACTTCAGGCAGCAGGATGGGCGTGTGGTCTAGTGGCAAACACGGGTGTGGACCTCCCAGTGGGCTCTGGTGCAGTGCGCACGTTCCAGAGGGCACAATGCATGCCTAAGTCAGCCTGGGGAGCAGGGCTGTGCCTTGCCGGTCTCATTAGCGGAAGTGGGGGAACATCTCAGGGGGCTGCCTAGGACTAATTTGGTTCTCTAACACTGCCGGCTGGGAGTGGCTCAGGTTCACAGCCAGATGCCCGGGGGCTGGGCTGGGGGCACCAGCTGGGGGAGGCAGGGCCCGGCCCTTTCCCGTGTCTGCACCTCCCGCCCTGCTGCAGAGGCCCAGCCTGCCTGTTGGATGAGGCTGCCTAGCAGGGGACACAGGGCTCGTTGCAAGGACCTGAAATGTAGCAAGGACCCGGCTCTCAGTCTGATAATTTTTCTGTACATTGTGCTATAATAATCGCACCCCACGGAGGGCCTTTGGGAGCCGTGCGCCCTGCCTTCCTTCCCGAAGTGGAAGGAACCCTCCCTTGCTCTCGTGTCAGGAGGAATCCTTTCTGATCTCCCCCTGAGACGTGTTAATAATAATCCAGACATTTCACACATATACTGTGGTTGCACCAGAAATTCAAGTCCTTAGTTTTTCAGAACCTAAGCAGTTAATGTTAGAAATTTTGCTGCAAATAAATTGATCAGTATGCAAGACAGTTGTCACGGCTGAATCATGGTCCACAGTAAGGTAAACAGATCTGTGATGACATTTTCTGAGCAGAATACAAATGCAGCTCATTTCCTCACAGAGGTTCCTGACATTTCTTCTACACGGATAACAGATTCTCCCAAGAAGGTGTTGGTCACAAGGAAGAAAGATCTTTGTTTAATCCCTCTGAAAAGGTAGGGCTGTGATATTTGGTGTGCTTTCTGTGAAAAGAATTGTTCTGAGAGAGATGGCTGTTGGGGAAAGCGTTTTGCTTTGCTTTGCTGCCTCCCACCCCCACCCTCAGAGAGACCCTTCTGGTGTTTCGTCTATTGGAATTATCATTAAACCATCATGTGGTTGTATTGTGAAAGTTTGCATGTAATTAATTTTTTTTCCCCAATGTGAAGATCAAGGGATAATTTTCTTATTGAGAGTGCCATGAAATAGTGGTGGGGGGCGGGGGACGAAATGTCTCTCACTTGCTCATGTTCCTTGCATCTGGAATGCCCTCCCGCTCCCATCTCCCCACGCTTTCCGCCGCCTGTGCTCTATCGGAGGCATCCTACACAATATGTCTGCATTTGAAATGTGAGATGGTCTTGAGCTAGATGCTACATCAGAAGCCAGCTATGTTTTCTGCGTTATGGCGAAGCTTTCAAAACCCTCAGCTCGTACTGATGTTAGAATGAACCGAAAACCTCTCTGCAACTTTGCGTAAGGCAGGTGGTCATTTTGCCCGAGTGTGTAACGGGAAATGGTGCTTCCCGAGGGGGTGGGGGGGCATCTGCGTTTGGAGTCAGACTGCTGAAGAGAGGGGTCTTTCTGCCTGTTTGTGCATTTGCTGTTGGTTGTGACCTGGGACCCAGGGCGGAGGTCTATGTATAAGGGCTGCGTTTGAGGAGGCGGAATAATTCTAGGTCTCGTAAGAGTTGAAGGAAGCCCCAGTGACTGGACATGAACCAGGTGGGGGCCATACCCCTCGAGGGTGAGACTGGGTGGGTCTGCTCAGAAACTCAGCAGTGATCAAAGGAATACGTTTAGGATAAGGGCACCTTTTACATCCTGCTTCATTCCTCCCCATGCATTTGCACTGCCAGCATGACACAGATGTGGCCTCCTCCGGGAAGCCTTCTCAGATCCTCCTGGTCATTCCCACAACATGGTGTCTATCTCTTAGCATAGCATGCGGCTCTCACTAGGGAATTGCCCAGCTTTGTGTCTCCATCAGAGGCGGGAGAGGGGTCTTTTCATTTTTGATTACCTGACTTCTACCATAGCTCCTGGCTCGAAACCAGAGCTTTGCAAATGCTGTTTGTAATTGAAACAGGATCCCATTTGCTTACAGCTGCCTCTGCAAAAGGAGGATTAATCCCATTTCTTCATCAGAGAATAGGTAGAGAAACAGAGTCACACACGGGGACACCAGAGCGAGGACCAGAACCCAAGTTGGCGCATGACCCCGTGCATAAATGGATGGAGGGAGGTGAGAACGTGTGTGCCTGCACTTGACCGCAGAGCCCCACATATCAGGTGTGTGGCATGGCAGATGTAAATATGCAACCCACCCAGCCATATTTTTCTTCCTCCTCCAGAAATTTTTTGCCCCATCCAGTCTCAGTGTAGGAGGATCAGGTGATCAAGGCTTTT
Organism: Canis aureus; assembly: GCF_053574225.1. Taxonomy (NCBI): domain Eukaryota; kingdom Metazoa; phylum Chordata; class Mammalia; order Carnivora; family Canidae; genus Canis; species Canis aureus. The sequence goes on along the minus strand of NC_135612.1, from coordinate 57,964,293 downwards.
TAGAATCTTCCCTTTCTGGGTGCTGACGATGACACATGGAGTATTTTGAGGCATTGACATCATCTCTTTCCTCCTGAATGCCCTCTTTGCGATTCCATCACTCAGGCCCTGCCATCTTTCACCTGGACTGTTGTCACCTTCCTTGCTTCACAGGAGCAGTGCAGGTACGGTAAGAATGAATCCCAGGGTACCAGACCTAGCCTGGGTGTGGAAGGGACCAGCCAGGGACAGGCTTCCCTGGGAAAGTAATGTTTGAGCTGAACTGAACGACTGTTAGGAGTTAGATTGGTGGAGAGGAAAGACAGCTCTCTTCCCCCATGATGTGGCATGTGCAAAGGCCCCGAGGTGGGAGGGAACATGGTGTGTTCAAGAAGCTGATAGAACAGTGTGGCCGGATCTCAGGAGCTGTGCTGGAGGGGTGGACAGCAGCCTGACCACATGGGAATGGGCTAATCATGGCAGGGAACTGCACATTTGTGCCAAGAGCAAAGAGAAGCCACTGGAGGATAGAAGCAAGAGCTGGCCTTAGTGGATGTGACCTCTGTGAGAATGGATGGGGGGGCAGGAGATGTGGGGAGGCCAAGGGAGGAGGTCCTGAGGCAGGCCAGCAGCAGAACCCAGAGATGGAGAGACCATTAGGGAGTAACAGCAGGACCTGATAGCTGCATCTGGGATTGTGGCCAAGCTCCTGAATGAGACACCCTGGGGAGAGGAGAGTTGAGGAGGCATGGAGGGAGGCCAAAGGTGGGAGACCAAGAAGGTGGGGCCTGTGAGTGGGAGGGGCCAACATGGACCCTGGAAGCCCAGGAGAGAGGTGGGTCGGTGGGTGGGTGACACCCCCAGAGAGGGGGCAGGGAAGTGACCCTGTGACGACAGCTCTCTAGTGGGTTGACAGGGCCATAGGTCTGACCATGGAGGGCTGCACAGGGGGCCAGGAGGCCTCAGGATGAGAGGGGGAGCAAGTGACTTCGCCGTGTGACAGACTTTCACTGGTACAATCCCAAATCCCTCATCTGTTTTTAACATTGATTTAAATTATGCTACACGATGTCCTGTCATTAGAATGCACTCGTGATTCTGTGCTGCAGCAGGCGCCTCTCCTTTCTCTGCATGGTTAGCCCTCAATGGCATGGGAAAATCAGGGTGAGGACTGTGACTTCCCCTTCCAGGGTCCTCTGGGGTGGCCACAGGGAACTGGGGTCCAGATGTTCCTCTTGCAGGAGTGTGGAGGCCATGCCTGTGCACCTGCTCCGGGAGGCTCTCAGCAGGCTGTGTCCACGTCGGGCTTGGGGTGAGGTTTATGCGTGTGCCCCTGTGTGAGGTCCCGGGGTAGCATGGGCAGGGTGGGTGTGGGGACGCAGGTGGGGCCTGTCTGCAGACCCCTCCCTCCCTTTGGTGGTGCTTGGGCTGCCACTGGGATAATGGCCCTGTGTTGTGTAGGGTGGAAGCACAAGGTCTGCCCGGGAGCAGAGCCATGTCTGTGCTCCCCTCCTTCACATCCCTTTGCAACAACATCACTTGGTGAACGTGCTGTGAGTGGGAGCTCCCCAGCAATTAGAAAGACCTTTTATGGGATGCCTGGGTGGCTCAGCGGTTGAGCACTTGCCCTTGGCTCAGGGCATGATCCTTGGTCCCAGGATCGAGTCCCACATCAGACTCCCTGCCTGGAGCCTGCTTCTCCCTCTGCCTACGTCTCTGCCTTTCTCTCTCTGTGTCTTTCATGAATAAATAAAATCTTAAAAAGAAAAAAAAAAAAGGAAGACCTTTTATATGTCTGTACCCCCTTTTGTGGCCCAGCACTAAGAGCTAAAATCACGGAAGACACATAGTTTCTTACAGTGAGAAAATGATTGCAAGTTTTGTTAGCGTCTGTGTGTGTGTGTTGAATTCGGCCACATTCAGCTGAGCTCACCATGCTGAGCAGCATCCTGGGGGCTTTAGGAAAATGAGCTTCGTTTATCTTCCAAACAGCTTCATAAGATACTTATCATTATGATGCCCATTTTGTAGCTGGTAGATTGAGGCACACACAGGTTTTTGCTCCACGGTTACACACACACACATATGCAATGTCTGCTTTAAAAAACATTCTTCTCGGGCAGCCTGGGTGGCTCAGCGGTTTAGCGCTGCCTTCAGCCCGGGGTGTGGTCCTGGAGACCGGGGATCGAGTCCCACGTTGGGCTCCCTGCATGGAGCCTGCTTCTCCCTCTGCCTGTGTCTCTGCCTCTCTCTCTCTCTCTCTCTCTCATTCTCTCTCTCTGTGCCTCATGAATAAATAAATAAAATCTTAAAAAAAAAATTCTCTTGGAGGAAAATAAAAGAGCAGAGTGGAAATTATTTCTGCCAAATAAGAAAGTAAGTGACTTTCCGTAATCCCCCCAAATAACTGTGCAAGATGCAGGAGAACTCCTTACTTCATAGATGGAGACTCTGCAGCTTAGGAAGGATAATAGGTCGCTTGCCCATGACCCCGTGTCTTGGTGGAGTGACCGCAAAATATGAAGGTCTCCTGCATGGGACAGAACTCTGTGTGGGCCTGTGCTTTAGAATCTGGGCCTTAGGACGTCTTTTGCTGCCCGAGTGGAAGGCCTGCTGGTTGCCCAGCCTCTGTCTGAGCACCCTGAGGGGCGAGAGCCTCAGAGTCGCTGGCCAAACATGAGAGCATGTGTGGCCCGTCACTGGCCGTGTGCCCAGGACATGACACCTACCTCTCTCTGCCCACTTCCCTCATCTGTAAAGTGGGCTGACTTTGTACCTGTCCTGTAGGGGGGATGCAGAGCACGTGTGAAGATCTCAGAACATAGCTGGCACCCCACATACACTCTACCATTTCTATACAGAAATATTTTAATTATATGCATATAAGTTTTATCATTATTCTTATGCCCATCCATCCTATTGGTGGACGGTCCTGTGATGAAAAAGGGTTTCTCTTTCTTTGTCTTTTGGATTCATTGCTTCTGATTCTCCAGCTATATATGCTTTTTACTGTGTTTTCCACCCCAAACCCTTTAAAGATGTTTATCATTCTAGTTGTGGTCATTAAATTAACACACCATTACCCTCACATCAAAGTAACTTACAGTCATTGGAAAAAAAAAAAACCTGTATTCAAAAACAAAAAGAGTTTTTAGGAGAACATAAAACCCACCTATGATTCCTGCCACAGAAATAGCCAGATTTAACATGTTGGTGTCCTTGTGTTTGTCTTCTGGTCTTTTCCTGTGCATGTGACCCGTACACACGCACCCCCAGGACCCTCTCAGGTCTCAGGATCTGTGCTGCTAACTCCAGCTTCAGGAAGGCAGAGCTCATGTGCACCCCGCAGGGGCAGGGAAGGGCTGTGGACACCCACAGATGATTTGCCTTCTGTCCAGTGCACTGTGCGGGTTCCACTTCTCTTCATTTTGCAGTGAAACTCAGAAGCCCTGAAGCAGGAATGCCTGGGTGGCTCAGCGGTTAAGTGCCTGCCTTCTGGGTGTGAAGGCACCCAGGGCGTGATCCTTGATCCAGGATCAAGTCCCGCATTGGGCTCCCTGCATGGAGCCTGCTTCTCTCTCTGCCTGTGTCTTTGCCTCTCTCTGTGTCTCTCATGAATAAATAAATAAAATCTTAAAAAAAAAAAAAAAAGGAAGAAGCCCTGAAGCAAATCTCAGTGTGCTTACAGGGCTACTTCAAGGCCTGCCCCTTGGGGACCCTCACCTCGGACCTGGCGAGAGACCTTCCTCCACCCACCTTCCCTGAGTGGACATCCCAGGAGTTATGCTCAGCTATATTCGAGTCCTATAGAAAAGTTGCCAGAGGGGTGCCTACGGGGCTCAGTCGGTGCGGTGTCTGCCTTTGGCTCAGGTCATGATTCTGGGGTCCTGGGATTGAGCCCCACATCGGGCTCCCTGCTCAGGGGGGAGTCTGCTTCTCTCTCTCCCTCTGCCCTTCCCCCTGCTTGTGCTCTTACTCCCTCTCTCAGATAAATAAAATCTTAAAAAAAAAAAAAAGTTGCCAGATTTGGGGAGCAAGTATTCACTTTTCCAAGGAAGGCTGATAGCTGATCCCATGGGTGGATGCAGGCATAGGTTACAGAGAAGAGACACATGTTTTTGTAATTTTTTTTATTTGAATGCACTAAGGGTGGCTTGTAAAAGACTGAAATTTAACCTTTAGAGTGAATTTTAGTCTCACTGATTGAAACTTCCATTTAGCTTATTTGGTATCTAAAACACTATTTCAGTTACCAAAATCACATTTGATAAAATGAGATGTCTATTCCTGAAATATACCTTAAAAAATAGGAATAGGAGCTGATTTTTTATCTTAAACAAGCATCATCATAAAATTATGATCATTTTAATCATTCTTTCTTGACCAGTATTTTTTTCCCCACAGGTACTGTGTTAGGCTCTTCATATGCATTATTCTTAATTTTTAAAAGGACTCTTCAAAGTAAATTATCATGACTCTTTGACTAGGGGTGGCCTGGTCACTCTTAGTTAGAACTGGGAAGTGTTGCATTGTGATTTGACACCAGGCATGTTTGATGGTAAAGCCCCATGGTCTTGTGTGACTCAGCTCTAGACCATTATTACTAAATATTGTCCTAGAAGGTCTGGCTAATGAAAAAAGGCATGAAAAAGAGATTAAACGTTTTACTGTGGAAATGAGAGCACAGGATCCTTATTTGGAGTCCACAGGCTTTGTGAACTCAGAAAGTTCACAAGAATTCATGAGAAGTGATTAGAACAAATATAAGAATTTGGTGGAATGGCAGGACACAGGGTGACAACACTATTAACTCTTCAACCAGGCATGTGCATTTTGACAGGGTGACACACAGAACAGCGAGGGTGGGGAGGACAGAGGCTCCTTTGCTGCTGTGGTGGGGGGAGAATCTCAAGCAGACTCTGAGCTGAGCCCTGAGTGCAGAGACAGATGCAGGGCTGGGGGTCGAGCTCCTGACCTTGAGAACATGACCTGAGCCAAAACCGAGAGTCAGAAGCTTGACCCACTGAGCCACCCAGGTGCCCCAGTATTATGGAATTTAAATGGAAGTATAGGCCCGAAAGACGGATAAAGGTAATTATGGATGGTAAGAGTGATGGGTGAAGGTCTGTCACTAGGTATTGTATGACGTTGCCACAAAAGCAAGCACAGACAACTAGGTAATTGGCAAAGAAATTGATGCTCTGGGAGTGTTCTGTGGTCAGATCCAGTGTAGGACAGAGGGCGCATCACGGCGCTTACAGGGAGAAGGATTCCTGAATGAACGAAGGTTAGGACGATTTCCCTTCTGTTCCACTGGGGACTGGATTGTGTCTCCCCAAATTCCTATGTTGCTGCCCTCACCCCCACTGTAATTGAATTTGGAGATAGAGCTTTCAGGCAATAATTAAGGTGAGGTGAGGTCATAAGAGTAGGGCCCTAGGGCCTGGTGGCCTTTCGAGGGGAAGACACACAAAGCTGCACAGAAGAGGTGGCTGTCTGTAAACCAGGGAGAGGGTTGCCACCAGGAGCGGAATTGGCTGGCTTCTTGATCTTGGACTTCCCAGCCCCAAACTGTGACCAGTCAGATGCCTTTTGTCTCAAAGGAACACCTGCCTGTGGTGTTTTGTTACCCGGCCTGAGCTGACCAGTGCATTTTCTTCAAACTCTACCTCTTAATGCTTTCTGGTATTTAAAAAAAAAAAAAAAAAAAAAATCTCTCAATCTAAAAGGCAAGTGACAAATTGGAAAAAAATATGTTGTAAAATATTTTCAGTCCATACAACAAAGCTCTACTATCTTTATTACAAAAGGAGGTTGTACACACAGATAAGGAAGAAACGCTGAATTCTGGGAGGACAGAACCTTCCTGAAGGCTGGGCTGCTGCCTCCTTCGTGTTACTGCTTCAGCGCACCCTTTGCAGGCCGGGTGGGAGCCTCTCATCTTCACACTGTGATGTGATACACCTATGCGTGGGGCTCATTTGCCCCCCCTGCCCCACCCATGCCGAAACGCATTGACTGTATGACAGGTGCATGTTGCCTGTGAAGATTTGGGCTGTCTTAGCACACCTGCCACGTCACCTTCATGAAGTGCACCGTGTCCCCACAGTAGAGACTGCTGGTGTCCACTGGTCTCCTGCCCAAGCTTGGAGGGCTCTGGGGTGTGTTCCTTGGGATCTATGGAGTCAGGCTGGTTGTGGGCCTGCCCTCGCACAGCTGGCCCTTCTGCTGGGCAGAGGAGGCCGAGCCCTCGAGTGGCATTCCAGGGAGCAGATTGGATGCTGACATGCCAGGGAGATCGGGCCTGCCTTGCCCTGACCAAGCATGGCACTTGTGCAAACCACCTGGTCTCTTTCTCTTGCTTCCCTCATCCGTGCGAGGGGAGGAGTGGACAGTGGGTGCTCTTGAGCCCTTGTCCCGTATCTGGGTTTCATGGAGCTTTACTGTCTGTAACTTGTGTTAACCAAACAGTATTTTTGTTTTCCCAAAATAAAATTGGATGACTATCATTTAGTCTAAACTATACTTTGTCCCCCTGCCTTCCCACCGCCACTTTTATGACATGCTGGTCTAAACAGTTAAACAAACATTCTGATATTCTGATATAGGACTTCTCAGTACCTTTCTAAAGGACATTGGAATCTCTAAGGAGGGGATGAGTGTGTGGCTTTTCCTAACTTGGTTGACTGTGGAACACTTTTCCTCGGAGGATTTTAAGGGACTGATGTTCTCCATGGTTTATTTCGGGAAGTGGGGACTTTCGTTTTCTCCTGTGTTTGTGCTGGCAGCAATCCTGCCCTCAGTTTTGGGGCTTTCATGGACTTAATCTGTTTCAGTCCCCATTTCAGAAGAAACACAGATTTCTTATCAGTGGCAGCAGATGGTGAGGTCACAGGGTTGCCCTGCTAATCCTGTCTAGCTGTCACACATCCAGTACAGTAATTGTTGAAAGGGGAGAGGATTACTTTAAGAAAGGGATTTTTTTTTTCACCTTGAGCACTTTCCAGTGTATACATTGGTTTAAAAAAAAAAAACAGTAACTATAATAGCTCTCTAGTTTTTGTGAACAGAGTAGGGCAGCTAAATTAAGGTGGCATTTGTTAGTAGTAGAAAATTCTCCTTCAGAAGCTGTTAGTGGATGAGTTTGAGTTGATCGTAGAGTGTGTTTTTTAAACACAATGTCTCTCGATGCTACGTGGGGCAGCTGTCTGGCGCCTCCCTGATTTCTGGAAGGGGGCAGAGGGCAGAGACCTCATGTCAGCACCACTGTACCCCTGACGAGGGCCCAGGTCCCCATACTGGTCCCAACCCGTCTTCTCGAAATAGGTTTTTGTCATCTGCTGCTTCCCTTCTGAGATGAGCGAGGGCAGGCCTGGGACAGTTTCTCTCCAGGACAAGAAGCAGATTCAGACAGGATGCCTGAATACTTATTTTTGCCATTTAATATTCTTAGGAAAGGGTTTCTGAGTTCAGGAACCTTCCCCAAAGTAGGAAGGAGAAACCCTTGAACTATGTGGTTTCTTTGAAATCGGGAATGCTTGACCTTGTCCTAACTAGCTTACAGAAAGAAGCGTCCAGCTCAGAAGAAATGATGCATTAGTATAGCTGAGCATAGGGAAGGACTGCTCTCCTAATGCCAGACTGCTTATTCTGTAAATTATTATGTGCCTTGGGGAGGCCCGGCTGGGGGGGAGGCCAGAGAGGCCTGGGGAGGCCTGGCCTTGGGGAAGCCAGGGAGGCCCATCATGCAGCCTGTAGCAATGCTCCCTGTTGTCCTCATGAAAGGTGGGACCACGTGGGGCCCTATATTCAGGGTTCTGAGTCCAAATTCAGAATGGGGAACAGCCTTTCACCTGAAGACGAGTGCCCAGGGTGAAGGCTGAGCATTGGGGCCCCAGCCACAGGGGGCGAATTCCTGACTCCCGGTGGGTTTGCTCCATCTGGATTACCACTTGTTGCTCTTGCGGTGGCTCCTTCCGCTCAGGCTCAGGCCACGCTGCCTGGATCTGTGGAAGGCTTACCTGCCTCCAGGTGGCCAGGAGTCCCTTATGAAAGCTACACATCTGTGCTCTTTTTAACCACCTAAACTAAGCATGGGGGTGCTGCCTGGGGTAGGGGTCTTTTTCCAAAGGAGAAAGGCAGAGCCCAGCTGGAGAAAGGGCTCACCTGAGTCACATAACTGGTGTGGGCAGAGCAGCCCCAGGGCTTTGGGCTCTCCTTCCACGTGCTGCATCTGGTACGCTGGATACCTCTCTTGTTCCTGGGCTTGCTTGGCATTGATAAAACCTCTCTTCTTTGCTGAATTCCAGAAATGGCTTCAGACATCCCAGGATCGGTGACGTTGCCCGTTGCCCCCATGGCGGCCACTGGCCAGGTGAGGATGGCTGGGGCCATGCCCGCCCGTGGAGGAAAGCGCCGTTCTGGGTAAGCAAACAGCGTTTCCAGGAAATGGGCTTACTACATGTTGAGCAACACTTTTGACCTGTTAGGGAAATACTGTCTCTCCCCCTCCTGGAGAATAAAAGCTCAGCAGTTTGCATGCTGTTTAGATTTTGCAAGATCCCTAAGTATGCATGTGATTTGTCTCTGAGTGTCCGCCCCAGCCCCCAGCTGGGGCCTTCTGTTTGCTTGTCCTTGTGGCGAGGAGGTGCTTTGTGGTTCTGCTGGGCCTTGCTCAGGCCATCTCCGGGAGTGGGGGGAGCTCACAAGTACCCCTGCCTGAGCATACCAGCCATCAGCGGAGGGCAGTGCTCCAGGCCTGAGTTCTAGCCCCTGTGGGCAGTGAGGGTCCCCCACCTCCCACCCCTCAGTGCTCTTGGATCCTGCAGCCAGTCTCTGCTGACTCTGGTATGGTTCAATGCTGGGGGGATCACAAACATATCGCCCTTGGGCTAATGGATCCAAAAACCACATCTACTCAGGAGTGTGTCTCCTGTAGCTTCAGACGTAGATCTCAAACACCAGCCAGGGGTGCTTGAGGGTTGAGTCGGTGAAGCATCTGCCTTCGGCTCAGGGGTCCTGGAATTGAACCCCACATTGGGCTCCCTGCTCAGCGAGGAGCCTGCTTCTCCCTCTCCCTATGCTGCTGCCTTGGCTCTGCTCTCTCTCTCTCTCTGTCTCTCTGTCAAATAAATAAATAAAATCTTAACAAAACAAAACACCCGCCAGCTAACAAAAATCCTTGCAGGGACAAGAAGACTGACATTTTCAGACCCTGTCCATTGCCCAGCCCTACTCTGCACCAAATCAGTGTGATTCTCACTGAAATCTCTGATAAGGTTTCTCATGAAGTAGAATCAGCCTGTCCCCCTAGTGCCATTTCTGACAGCACAGGGCTCCCCGGGAGTGCGGGACACACTGCCCCCAGCCCCAGGCCTGCCTGCCGTCCTCCTTCCAGACCAGCTGCTCCTCTACCTGGCATGACTCTGGAAGAGGCAGCAGGAGACAGGCATGCAGGATGGTCTGGAGTGCAGTGCAGCCAGGATGGACAGTGTGTTCAGCACTGTGTTTCTAGATCATTCTAGATGGTGGGAGTGCTGTGTGCACTACACGGTCTTTAAAGGAGGGGCTCAGATTTGGATACATACTGAGAGGGTGGGAGAGGCTGAGAAGCAGCTTCATGGCTGCACCAGCTCTCCCCTGGTTCAGGGCTCACTCCCCGGGCCCTGCTTCAGTGGGTTCGGTGACCCCCAAGGGCTGGTCCCCAGGGTAGACCCACAGTGACAGAGTCGGGGTCCCCAGAGCAGGCCCACAGTGACCGAGTTGGGCCCTGGGGTGCAACTCCACAGACCCATTCCAGGGCTCATTGCAAATCACCTACAGTCCCTTCCAAATTAGCTCTTTGGGCAAACGGGGCACCAAGCTCGGTGCTCTCTCTGCTGTTGCAGGGAGGCAGGTGCTGTTAACACGTCAACTTGCTAACTTTTTTTTACAGATGCCAAGAGTTTTAAAATTATTTTAAATGTGCATGTTCCCTCACTTCCATTCCCTGGAGACAGAGCTCTGTGATTGGCCAGTACTTTTTTAAAAGAAGCTGGTACAGGGGTGGAGAGGGCAGTGGGGTCAGGGCCAGGCAAACATGCTCAGGTGCAGCCTCATCTTTACAGGGAGAACAGCCTCTCCGTGCTGGGGGCCGGTTCTGAACCTCCACCAGGTGTTCCTGCCCCCCGCCCCACTACACGGTGTTAGTGGGGGGGTCTGTGCTCAGGGCTGGGCTGCAGGGGGCTGAAGCTGACCCCAGCCCGCTTAACACCCTGACTTCTGTTTGCCACCCTGGCTGGTGATTGGACCATGGATCAGGCTTCCCTGAGGAAGTTGTCCCCAGCTGTCCCTTCCCTAGCAGATCTCACACACACATACACACACATACACACACTCAGCATCCATTGGAGGTAGAGGGGACTCGGGCTGGGTGGGGACAGAGCCTGAGGCCATACCACCTCCAGCTAAGGAAGTCAGACATCACAGAGACTGGAGAGATTCATGAGGAGGGACAAGGACTACTGACACGCTGGCCAATAGTGTAGACAAGGTGTCAGCCCTTAAGGACAGACCAGAGACCTGTCCCCCCAAGTCCTCATTCCTGGGGAATGTGCCTTCTTCCTTTCCCCTGTCCCAGGGAGGGAGCAAGCAAACTGTGGTTCCTTTTGCTCAACTCCAGTGACTTAGAGGCCTATCCTCCATGTCTATGCAAGGAAGTGTGCATTTGCACAGGCTGTTTCCAGAGGAATCCTTGCAGCTGGCATTTTACGCTGTGGATCTGCTCCCGATAACACCTGATCACCTCCTAAACACTTAGCTAAAGGCGCTGCCTCCTCCCTGGGAATGTGGGGCTCTGAAGAGACACGGAGAGAGGGAGGGAATGAGAGAGGGCATCGGTGGCAGGAAGGCCACAAAGGCCAGGGTCTTCTTGCTGCCCCAGTCCCTAACTCAGTTTCCAGGGAAAGCCACGCATCCCTCCCAGAGCTTCAAAGCCCTGGGGAGCTGGTCCTGGGCAGGGTTTGGATCCGCCTAGCCTATCCCTGCAGCTGCCTGAGGTGCGAATGTCCTTCCCCAGGAGCCTGCAGCATGCTGAGCACCCTGCTAGCAGCCAGGACACAAGGAGATAAGGGCTCAGGAGTTTCAGATTCTCTGAAAAGTGATTCCACATGTGTGGGAGAGATGAGATGAAGCAAGTCACCTTGTTCCCTTCTGTCGAGACCTCCCTGATTCCAGCGCCAGGGTGGGAGGGACACACTTCTGGTGAAGGGGACACTGGCCCCCAGAACCAGCCTTGGTTTGGTGGTGGTGGTGGGCAGAGCCAAGCCAGTCCCTTCAACCCCGTCTTGGAGCCCAGTGTTGGGCTGTCTTAACACCAGTGTCTCCATCCACAGCAGGGGGAATGTGGTCATAGAAACATCGTATCCTTGTAAATGTGTGTCTCACTTGGTGAGCGTTTGTGCGCTTAGATCTGGCAGGGCTGCAGCCCTGCTGGCTGGTCCAGGCTCTGGAGAACGGGTGTTTCTGCACCTGTGACCTCCCTTGTTGTGAGCAGGAGCCTAGGGCTGGCCCGGGGTCCTCCTGCAGTACCACTCTGGGACCTGCCTATCAGCACGGCATCTCCCTTCTCCTAAGAGCCTGAGTATATCTCATCTGATGACTCACCTCAGATAATTCATTACTGTTACCCAAGCTCTGTCCTGGGAATTCACATCACTCACTCTTAACTAATTACAAGCTCAGAAATGCCTTTTCTGGTGTTTTATTGAGGTAAGGATTCTTGCCCATTGACAGGAAAGGGAGGCGGTGCATTTTCAGCCCATTTTTTGAAGTCTCTTAGATCATCCACGTGTTGTACCGAATTCTGTAAAGTGAATACAGTAGGATTTCAAAGTCATATCTTGACTTCTCTCTTTTATTATCCAGATGCTTCAGTATAATAGAGGCACATAAAGAACATAAAACAAAGGATGATTTACTTAGAATTTTTCCAGCAGAAGAAATAAGCCTAGCTATTGGAGTCGTGTTTAAAGTAGGGGATTAGCAGCGGTGACAGACACCTGAAGGTAGTGCCCTGGGAAGTGCTGAAGAGCCCATGTCCCCAGGAATTGGGTTTTCCTCTGTAGCTGATGAGCAGTGAGACTCGTGGGGTCAGGTAAGTTATCCTGAGGGTCTGACCAGTCGTTCGTGGATTGGTTTATCTTCTGGGCTCACCCCACAGCGTACTCCTCCAAATTACAGAATTTGGTCGCTGCACATGTGCGATTACATATGCACAAATGGGGAGGCATGGTTTCATGGTCTCTAATTTTTTGTAGACTGATCCTGGTCCCTGAGCTCCCCCCTGATTTCCTTATACCCTTGGCTTGCTCCACGGAGCCGGCTGACCTGGCCTCAACTGGGACTGCATGCTCCACCCAGATGGCTCATGTCCCCGCCTGTCTGCACTACCAGGGTCCGGGGAAAAAATGGAGCTATCTTTACGAAAACTGGGGTGACCCATCATCCTGATTTGGCCTGGGGCTTTCCCAGTTTTAGCACTGAAGTCCCGCATCCTGAGAATCCCGAGTCCGGGAAAACTGGGATGCTTTTTCACCCTAAATACCCCAAAAATCATGCAGGATGAGTCCGGGGGGCTGACTAACACATGGCATCTTGCAGGACCCCAATTATCACACTCCCATCAACTTGCTGACGGGTATTTTAGAGATAACCATACATCTCACTCTCACTCGAGGCTTTGCTGAATGCTTACATACATCCTTAGGAATTTCGAAAATGCGCTTTGTTTTCCTTAGCTCTGAAATGTGTGACAGGCCCGGAGGTTAAGTCATCTCTGTGTGGACAGCACCATCCCTGTTTCCCCCGGTGAGCACTGGGTGGCAGTGTGGCTCTGCAGCTCTGTAGGCCGGGGGTGGGGTGGGGGGGAACCTCGGGAGCAGCATTTTTGGTGGGCTTGCCCAGCTGTCACTTCTGGTAAAAGGTGAGGTGGTGGCTTCATGATTCTGCAGGATATTGATGGCTTTGCTCCATTTGGAAAGTCATGCATGTGGCTCCCACTTGCCCATGACTCAGACGACTGTGCAGCAGCGGCCTGGTGCCTGGCTGCCCAGACCACAAGGGGGGCTGTGCGTCTGTCTCGGCAACAGTGTGCACATGGTCTTTAACTCTCCCTTCCCTTCCTGACCACTTTTCCACCCCACTTCCCCTGTCCTGGGTATTTAGTTAAAATTGTTGTTGCCCCTACTCTCATCTAATATCTTTTGTTCTGTTCCTAGCAGCTAGTGTGGCCCACCTGCCTGGAAATGAGGGATTCCAAACTGGCCTTGGGTCCCTTCGGGTCATCCCAAAATGAACAGGTGCCTGGATTAGGACTCTGGCCACCCTCCACATAAAGCAAAACAAAACCAAGCGGATGATAGCATTTTAAAGAAGAAAATACTCCTTTGCCCTGATTCTAGTCCCTAAGTTCCCCGCAGCCCAGAGAAGGAATACTGTTTGTCTCATGGGGACCTCTCCTATGTGAAGAGGAGAGATGCAGAGTAACGTTTGCTTGACATCGAAGATCAGTGTAGGCGATGAAATCATAGTGCAGGATACAAAGAGCTCTCTCTGCCTTTGCACCCTGGCCATTCCCAGTGGCCGGGGCATCCCATACCTTGCTCAGGTCACCATTACCCACCCAGAGCCGGGGATGGGGTCAGTTCCCTTGAGGCCAGCACACTGTCCATGCTGTGCTGAGCTGCTCTGAGTGCTGGATGACAGGCGGGCTGGCGTTCCCTCTGCGTGGAGTCCACAGGACTGCACCTCACTTGGCCCCTTGGTCCCACCGAGGATGGGACAGATGATGCAGTGGCTCTGGGACAGTTTTCTCTGAGGAGCCACCTCACCCTGAATGTCCAGGGGAGCCAGGACATCTGTAATGTTTTTTGTTTTGTTCTTGGAAGATTCTGGGTACAGCTAATGCTAACTCATTACCCCGGCGTCTTCCAGGGTAACATTAATTGACCTCAGAGATGGTTGGCATTTGGAGAAAAGAAGTTTGGGGTATTAGTTAAACAAACACCTATCAAGACCTTCTGTGTTATGTTTGTACTGAGAGGCCCAGGAAGGTGGGTTCTGAGTATTGGGTGAGTTTCAAAGAACAGGCAGGTACTTTGAGCAGCTCAGGCCTCAGGTCACTGTTTCTCCCTCCACATGCGTTTATTCAGGTTTAGACATTAGGGGATAGTGGCCCTAAATGCCCTTTTCTCTTTCACTCATGTGGAGCCACACGCCCAAGCAGCACAGCCCGTGCTAATCCCTTTATCGCCCTTAAAGCGTCCTGCCTTAGAGCTATGTGAGCGTGCTGATGATATAGCACAAAATACAGTGCAACATGTGGCGTCGGTGTGGAATAAAAGATGTAAAGAGGAACAGGAGCTCCCAGCATTGCTAGGGTACAGGGAATGTTGAGCCCAGCAAGTGGCTGGCAGCCTGTGCGTGGCCCTGAGGTCACAGGTTGATGCCGCCACACGGTTGCATGAGTTCCCAACCGAGTAAGGAATGGCGCTCACACTGAGGCCTTTTCTTGGCCCCTCCTCATCCCAAACCTATGTGCTGACCACGTACAGGTGGTGATTTTTTGCACTGCCAACTGTTGGAACTGTGCAGCGTCTGTCCAACCGAATGAGGTTGGGTTGCCAGCAGCTCGTGTCACCTGTGAAATGTTCTGTCTGTAATGCATCTCCTCATGCTCTTGGCTTTTCAGGATGGACTTTGACGATGAAGATGGTGAAGGGCCCAGCAAATTTTCAAGGTGAGTTTACTTTACGTTCCTTGGATTTCAAGAAGCCAACACCAGCCATCCCCATAGGGGAACATGCAGGGACTTCAGTGTCTTCTGTCACTGAAAAAGCCATTGCCTGTAGTCTGACACCCTTGCTTATCCCTTGTCCTGTGCCCATGTTTGATCCAGACACAGGAGCACCCCAGCTGAGACCATGGTGTCAGGTCACCAAGGGCAGATGGTGGGCCTCCAAAGTTAACTGATGAGGTATTAGCTCTGCTGGCTCTTTAAACTAAAGAGTGACTTCTAAGTTCTACAGACTCGTTTTTAAAAGATAGACTAGGGATCCCTGGGTGGCGCAGCAGTTTAGCGCCTGCCTTTGGCCCAGGGCGTGATCCTGGAGACCCGGGATTGAATCCCACATCGGGCTCCCGGTGCATGGAGCCTGCTTCTCCCTCTGCCTGTGTCTCTGCCTCTCTCTCTCTCTCTCTGTGACTATCATAAATAAATAAATAAATAAATAAATAAATAAATAAATAAATAAATAAAATAAAATAAAAGATAGACTAGAGCTCAAGTTTAGAAAAAACGCTCAAGATACAGCCCCTTTTCCTACCATGGATAATAAGGGGACACCTGGGGCAACAGGGTGGCCACATCCTGGATGCAGGCTGCAGAACTGCACTGGGAGGTCCTAAGAGCCATGTCATCACCAGCCACAGGAGAGCGTGGTGACCGGGCTGGGGGGACTGCCCTGAGGGCACACCGTGTCCCAGAAAGGACAGTGGGGTGCAAGTGCTGGTGTCAGTCAGTACATCATGTATGGGACAGACGAGGTAGGCACAGACCCTTGGTTCGTTCCTCTTCCTTTCTCTTCCTCTCTCTCTCTCTTTCTTTTTTATTTTTATTTTTGTTTTTGTTTTGTTTAAGTTCAGTGTGAGGTTTGGCAGTGTTGAGAGAGAACATGGATCATTTCGTGGATTTTAGAAAGTGCCCGTGTGTACTGGGTCTGCTTACGAGGGGCCTGCTGGATATCCCACCCCACCTCCAGGCATTCCCAATTCCTGGTCCTGGGTGACACTTCCTCTAGTGTCTACACCTCACAATTCAGATTGACGGCCTTTGTTCTTTTTCCAAAGTTCTAGACAAATGATGTCCGTGGGGAGCCCCAGGCCCCCTGACCTCTCCAGTGTGCTTGGCTCACAGCGGTGGCTGTGAACTGAGTGCGCTTCGCCCCAAACCAAAGGGACACCTGTGTCCCATTGCTGTGCCTGGGCCTCCGAGGGTCTGTACGTCCCTAGTGAACATACTGCCCTTGTGCACCGTCCTCCCCAAAAGCTGTTCCCTCCATCCTCCACGTCAGCTCTGGGGAGAGAGCAGACAGGAGACGGAGAATACTCTACTCTCTAATGACCCCGGAGCTTCTAATCAAAACAAGACATCAGTTTCGATAACAGAAGCGTGTGTTTTCCCTTGGTGCGAATGGGGCTGCAGCTTAGATGTCCACCCGTTTCCTGGGAAAAGCTTTCCTTACAGGGAGTGCTTTGTTCCCAAAACAGAACCAGCCGTGGAGATGGGACACGTGCCTGCCTGTCCGCGTCCATGCTTGCTGTACACCACCCCCTTCTTGAGGAGATACTCCTCATGTCTCTGGGTCAGATTCCCCTTCAAGATAACATTCCAGACGGTGTAGAGCTCAGGAAATGGTGATTTCTGAGGTCTTGGGACAGAGAAGAGGAGAGACGCAGAGTGACGTTTGCTTGACATCGAAGATCGGTGTCGGTGATGAAATCACAGTGCAGGATACAAAGAGCTTACTGTAGGAAGGCCCATCATTAAGAAACAAACCTTAGACTTCAGGCAGCGGTCTCATAAGGCTGTCAGCAAGTCCGTTTTTACATGGTTCAGACCCAGGCTTCTGTGAGCCACAGCCTTCCCTCCACACATTAAAAACAAGAGGAGAGGGTGGGACGTGTTTGTGACATATGCAGGTACTTACGGGTTGAGTGTGGAAGAGCGCGGGGCCGCACCACTGCCTCCTGGTGAGGTAGTCAGCCAGGGGGTACAGCTAAGCCACTCGGGGTTGGGGTTGCCACAGAGAATACCTCCCCCCGACTCGGCCAGTGGCTGCTGCCAGAGGTCCTGTCCAGTGGGTCTCCTGCCAGCATGGTGCACGGCACGCCTGGAGCCACTTCCACCCCCTACCTCTCCACCCCCTGCCTACAGGCAGCCCCCAGAAGCCTGTGCAGGGCGGCCCAGGAAGAGAGGGTGGCAGAGGTGCAGGCCAGCACCCGGTGCAGTTTTGTGACTCAGAAGCTGACCAGGGTGCTGAGCCATGACTTCCGTCCACTCATGTTTGTTCAGCTAGCTTTCCCAGCTTTTCTCGAGGGTGGTCCAAAATTCCATCATCCTACCCACCATCATCAGACCTCATGTCTCGGTTTTTATCTGGGAAGTATGGCCACAGTCACACAGGAGGTAAGTTGGTCAGTTTTCTCAGACCCACAGCCAACTGCTTGGTACAGGGAGGGATGCTGATTTCACAGGACTGATGCTGATCATCACAGGGATGCTGATTTCAGGGCGGGGGGACCAGGCAGGTACAGCAGAAGAACGGCCGGCCAGGTGGTTCATGTTGAGGACAGAACAGCTGCAGAGGTTGAGCTACAGCCCCAGCTCCAGTGTGGCCGGGGTGAGGCCAGGAGCTGGAAGGGCACGAGGGTTGATCACACAGGAGAGTGAAGGCTAACCGTATGCTCACCAGATGGAGCCACCTCGGCCTGCAGTCTGTGGCGGCAACCTGGGTCTGCAGCTCTTCCGTCTCTTTCTCTGTTGACATCCTTGGAATCCTGGGTCACCCACACTCCTGGCTCAGGCACAGCCTGTGGCCTCTGCACCCCCAGATAAGGATTCAGCTGAGCTCTGCCACAGGAGGGAAGGCTCCTGGGCAGAAGGGAGGGGACAGTAGGGGGGATTTGTCCCTACTGAGGCTGCTGGGCATGCTGGTGCAGGGTGCCCATACATCCTGGTGTCCGCAGGTGCAGCCCATGGGGGACCGTGACAAAGGTCTCGAGGGTAGAAGAGACGAGGTGGGCCCAGGTGGCGCAGGAGGAGCAGGGGTGTAGAGTGACCTTTCTTCCCAAGGCTGTGTCTGGGGAGGGCAGCCTGACCTCATGGCCACCTCTGGGAATTCCTGGGGTCCAGTCACAGACCCTAACAGTGGAAGGTGATGGGCTCTCTGTCTCTGGGAAAACCCATCACACACCAGAAAGCGTTTCTCCAAAGACAAGTCTCCCTGGCAGGTGGTCATGGGGCAGAGCCTCCTTTGGGGAGGCCAGCATGAGCCCCCCAGCCCCAGCCCTGAGTGGGTGGCTCTGGCTGACCTGGGCGGGGCGGAGATGAGGACCCATCCTGCCCAGCAGGGCCTGCAGCCCCAGCAGAGGAGAGGCCAGACCCCTTCCTCCTGGTCCATGGCTCAGGACCTGAGCTTCCTCCCTGCACGGCTCCCACTCCAGGTGGCACATTTTCTGGTGAGTCCTGGGATTTCTTCCCAAGCCTGCAGCTGGGATCAGCCGCCTTTGGTGGGAAGTGGTGTGAATATTATTGCATAGGTGGGATGGCTGACATCCCGGAGATGTCACATCCCGCGTTCTTCATGTGATTTACATAGGTGTGTACACATGCGTGCGTATGGGTGCAGCAGTTCATTAAACAAAAGGAATAAAAACATGAAAAATAATTATATTTCATATTAGATTTACAACTTTGGAGCAACCGAGCACTCACTCCCAAAGCTGTCATTCTGGTCACGGCATGGTATCAACCTTGCTGTATTTAGACTCATTCTATACCCTTTCTCCAAACACTCCAGTGACCCTGCAGGTGCTCTCAGGTCTGTGGCTGTGAACACAGCCATGGGCTTGCAGTGGCTGGTAAGCTTGAAACCCAAAACCCTGTAGATTTAATGGGGTCTCTCATCCTTCAGTGAATGGGTCTACGTGACCTTCCTGAGGTCCCGTCTGTGTGACTTTTCTGTTTCCTGCAGCGCTTGCAGCACCCGACTGTGCCCATCAAGAGTTACGGCTTATATTTTGTAGAGTTCAGCCAGTGAGCCTCTAACGTTACCCAAAAGTAAGGATATTCACAATAGGCAAGTTTCCACATGGTTGGCTTTTTATTTTTCATCCCACTTATTTTGATACTTTCAGCTTGATTCTGTGTGGTATTTATGCTCTTATTTTTTTTTTTTTTTGGTTTTACAGATTGTGGTGATATTTTACTTTTAATCTTTCTGTCTGAACTTACTTTATTTTATTTGTTTGAGCGTGAGTGCATGAGCAGGGGGAGGGGCAGAGGAGAGGGAGAAGCAGTTTCCCTACTGAGCAGGGAGCCTGATATGGGCCTCGATCCCAGGACCCGGAGATCATGACCTGAGCTGAAGGCAGATGCTCAACCAATCGAGCCACCCAGGTGCCCCATCTTTGCATCTAAATTAACCCACCTTGTTTCGTTCATGGGTATGATGATGAAAACCTCATTGATAAGGGGAAAATCTGCTTGGCGGGCAGAAGAAGTGGAGGATTGTTGTTCCCCAGAATTCTTAGTCTGTCCATCTTAGCTTAGAAAGCTGGGTCTTTTGTTTCTAGGTGGGAAGATGCTGGAAGTAGTTTCGATGCGAGGAGGATGGCCAGGAAGGAGCAAGGGTTGTCTTCTGTCGTGTGGGTCACATGCATTGGCCATGTGAGCTCTCTTGACAGCACGAAGAGGTTCAGCTGACCCAAGATGAACATTTCCGGACTTCCTAGACTATGCCTCAGCATCCTCAGCTCTCATGAACCAGAAAGGTGTTGCAGATGAGCTGGGTAGAACTTGGCAGAGAGTGGCCCACGAGCACCCAGATGAGTGGGGAGTTTGGTTGGGATTCCTGTTTCTGTGGCTTAGGGTTAGGATCATGGGGAAAAGGCTTGGGAATCTGTTTCCAGTGGAGCCTACTCTCTCACCGCAGGCCGGTGTGGGCCAGCCTTCTCTTCGGGGGAGATGTTGGGCACTCGTATGATTGATGTGGTTTTGATGCCTTCTTTACTTTGTCCAGCTGCCCACCCCTATTTCTGTCTGCAGAGGTGAGCCTTGCCTTGGCAGGACTTTGCTGGAGAAGGAAGGCATTCCTGGGGTCCTAGGGCATCCTGGGCTGTGTCTCTCTGGAAGCTGCCAGGCATTTCCCTCCCGTGATGCCTTAGCTATCTTAGCCTCTCAGGGAGTTGGGTTGGGGGGTGCCTTTTGGCTCCAGATCCAGGACCAGTGAGCACACCATTGAGGAGCCTGGCTCGGGTCCTGCTAAGTCAGCACCTCCCTGAGCCTCAGGCCCCTCTTCCACAGAGGGTGGCAGGGCGGTAGCAGGGCGGGGGGTGGGGGAGCAGATGCAGTGATCACTGAGGCCCTGGTGAGCTGGAAGCTGCTGTATAAACATGGAGGGGGTGTGTCCTGCTGGGGACAGGGTGATAAGAGGCTGGGTTTTGGCCCATCTTTGGAGGATTGGGGCTTTTTCCTCCCCCACCTCTCTGGGTCACACGGGAACCTTATCTTCAGCTTAGATGTATGGGTACCTTCCAGCTGCCTTGCAGAAAAGTGCCTTTCATGGCTCCCAAGGGCAGAGCGCCTGCCTCCTTCCCATGGAGGGAACATCCTTTGCCCCTTCTAGAGAAGCCTAGTAAGGGACGCCTCCCAACTGGATCTGCCTCTGTGGGTCTTCCCACAGGGCCCTCAGCTAGCCTTGTTGTGAGGCTGCACAAAATGGCTTTCACAGGCCTTCACGGCTCTCCTGGTGTTCCGCCCTGCTGCCTGTGCTCCTGCCCAGGGCTAGATGGCCAGGACAGGAAGGGTGTTCCCTGCAAGCCCAGCAAGATACAGGCTCCCTTCCTGCCATCAGGGAGGAGGCTGCATATTAGCCTTCCCAGTGCCTCTGGGCAAGAGATGAGAGGGAAGCTCCTCCGGGGTTCCCAGCAGGAATGCATCCTGCATCCTGACCACCCTCCCAAAAGGCCAGACTTCCTGCAGCCCTGGACAGCATTCTCTCACACTGTCTACAAACTGAGGCCTTGGAGGGAGACCACCCTAGAGCAAGCTCACCCAGCCCTTCCTGGGTCCCCAGGCCAGCACCCCCTGCACCTCCTGTGAGAGGTGCACGGTGCAGGGCATAGGTACAGGGATGGTGAGGAAGGCCAGTTCAGGGTGGGCTCCCATGACTTCTGTACCCACTTAGGAATGGTGGAGAGAAGGAAGAGGAAGTCTTGAATCTTCCAGGGCAGGATCTGTGTTGGTTGGAGCACGTGGGATCCCCCCCGACCAAGTGCCCCCTTCCCTGGAATTGCCTCCATCCCCTTTCTGTGGTTACCTCTTACCCGAGAGCCATTTCTCGCTGCCCCTGTGTCTGCCCCGAAGAGCAGGAGCCCTGGTGCTGCCTCCAGGCATTTGCACTGCTCCTGTTGCTCAGCTGTTGGCTTGCGGGTTCTCCCAGCTTTCCTGCTGGGGTTGGGAAGCACCCCCACTTCTCATGCTCCCTGTTCTTCACTGCCTTCCCAGCCGAGGCCTGCCCTCCATCCCGCCCTCCTGCGCCTTTCTGATCCTGCTGGTCTCCTCCCAGAATACACCTCCTGGTCCCGTTGCCAGGTCACCGCCCACCCCTCCAGCCCCTATGCCCTCTGGGCCACCACTTCTGTCCTTTCTGGTTCTGCCCTGTGGTTTTTGTGTCCCACGTGCCTTCCACAGTGTTTCATCCTGCCTCATTTCTACTATGCAAGATGCCGCCTCACCATCCTCATGAGCTGTACCCCTGCAGCTGGAGGACGGGAGGGGCAATCCTCATTTCCCCTCTGGGTGCCTGGCTCAGTGCTCCTCAGATCAAGTGGGTGGAAGGTGCCCACTGGGCTGCCTGGGTCAGCTCGCACCAGCACCTCAGCTCAGCTTCAGGCACGCTTCCTGTGCTGGTGTGTGCAAAGCCCTCAGCCTGGGTACGCGGCTGCCATGCAGCTGGCATGTGACTGTGCTGACAGCCCGTCTGCTGCCCGGTGGGGAGGGTGGGTTCTTGGCCTACTCAGTACAGGCGGCGCGTGCAGGTGGCCTTGCCCAATGTGGTTCTTTATTTGCTGTATGTGTCTCACACCCAGAGCACCCGTGAAACCCTAAATCCTATAACAGACGTCTCGTGTCTTTCCAGAATATTTTTTAAACCCAAGTAACACCCCCACCAAGCTCTCAGTAGTTTTTAAAAAGGCCTTTGGAGTTTGCCCCATCAAAAAAAATAAAAATAAAAAAATAAAATAAAAATAAACCCAAGTAACAGCTTCGTGCCAGTGTTGTAGAGCAGAGCTCTTTCATCCTAAAGGTAGAAATACCAAGATGAAAACATTCGACCGTCCTATCTGCAAGTTTTCCATCTTAACACACCACAGAGATTGAAGTCAGGAATCCCTCACAGTGCTGTTGTAATTGGCCTCGTGCTGTTTAATGAGCCAGGGATGCACCTGCTCTACCCCAGAGCTGTAGAGGATGTGCGGGGCCCAGAGCAGAGGTGTGTTCACAGCCCTCCGTGGAGTCGGTCTGCAGCCTCGCTGTCTACTTAGTGACAGGAGGACGGCAAGGCCGCGTGATGCTTCTCACTCTGGGGCCAAAGGAAGGCTCATATCCGTGCAGAACATCACTCCATCCAGCGTGTGGGCATGTGCCCCCCACGTGGAGACTCAGGTGTACACGTGGAGAGCACGCTGGGTTCACCTCCCAGGCCAAAGGGTAATGCTTCAGTCTTCTGTGCCTAGAGAAGAGCCCTGGCGTGCGTGGGAGCAATGGGAAGGTTTGGGACACATTTCGAGGTGAGCCAGAGGCTCCTGCAGAAGCCTGGGTGCAGAGACAAAAGTCTCACCGAGGTGTCTGAGCAGCCGGGCTCGCGTGTGTTCAGAGCACTGGCTGGCCCGAGGCAGCGTGTCTGCTGGTCACTTGGCGCTAACGGATGTGCCATTTATCCTGTGAGGTAGTCGCCCCTGGTCTGACGTGTCTCCTTCCCCCCCTCCCTCTTCTTGTGCTTTCGGGAAGAGAGAACCACAGCGAGATCGAGAGGCGGCGGCGGAACAAGATGACGCAGTACATCACGGAGCTGTCGGACATGGTGCCCACGTGCAGCGCGCTGGCCCGCAAGCCGGACAAGCTCACCATCCTGCGCATGGCCGTCTCCCACATGAAGTCCATGAGGGGCACAGGGAACAAATCCACCGACGGCGCCTACAAGCCTTCCTTCCTGACGGAGCAGGTACCGCATCGCCCGCCCCTGGTTATGTCACTGGGGGAGGGGACAGAGTAATTGTCACCGGGATGAGATAAGCTATGCAGGGACAGGGCTAAAGGTTGAGGAACAGGTGCAATCAGGAGATTTTACTTCCTTTCTTCACAGCAGTGTTTGGCTAACCTTGGCGTTTTTTGCTTTTATGTTTTCTGTCTATCCTAATGAGGCATCCCTGAAAAGTCTGCTGAGCATCTGGACGGCATGCTTACTGTGCTGCCATGGGAGAAAGGGCGTAGGAAGCCTGCTGTGCTGTGCTGGGGTGGCGGTGCCATCCTGGCGGCAGTCTGGGGGCAATCATGGGGGTCGTGGTGACAGGATCACCATGGCTAGCACCAAGCCACTTTGCACCAAGTGGGGTCCTTTCTCTCTGGGCATTTTTGCACTTACTCCTTGTCCTAGCCAAGGGAGAAGCCACTAG
This sequence comes from Canis aureus, assembly GCF_053574225.1. Classification (NCBI taxonomy): domain Eukaryota; kingdom Metazoa; phylum Chordata; class Mammalia; order Carnivora; family Canidae; genus Canis; species Canis aureus. The sequence goes on along the minus strand of NC_135612.1, from coordinate 57,940,818 downwards.
TATTTGTCCCTGCTGTGTAGATAAGGAAACTGTGGCATAGAGAGGGTCAGCAGGTGGCCCGGACTCTGTCCACTCACTGCTCAGCAGCACAGCCCACAGTCGGCATGGGTTGGTTCGGCCCCAGAGCCATGCTTTGAACAGCTGTGCTGGTTCTTTTTTTTTTTTTTTTTAAGATTTTATTTATTTATTCATGAGACACACATACACACACACACACACACACACACACACACACACAGAAAGGCAGAGACACAGGCAGAGGGAGAAGCAGGCTCCATGCAGGGAGTCTAACATGGGACTCGATCCTGGGTCTCCAGGATCATGCACTGGGCTGAAGGCGGCATTAAACCGCTGAGCCACCGGTGCTGCCCTGTGCTGGTTCCTGAACTGTCGGGAGGAGTGAAGGCACAGAGTGGCTGATGGGATGGTATTTGACAGATGTTGCAAACCACTACGTGAGCCGAAGGCCTGTGTCCTCTCAGCCATGTCCTGTGCACCACTTGAGGACAAATCCACAAATGCTGAGCCTCAGCTTGCTCGTCTTTGAAACCAGTAGGAGCTTCCTGCCTCCCCGACCCTGAGGGCTTTTGCAGGATAAATGGGATGATGGATCAGAAAGTTCTCGGTGCATGGTGGTGGGTACAGGGTGGGCAGCGGAGGGATGTGCTCAGGAGGGGTACAGGAGGGTGTAGAGCCCCCCAGCAAGGGGGAATCTCACAAGCCCTGGAGCGCGTGGCTTGTCACTGGGGCTCTGCAGTGGGGCTGGGTTATGAGGGGACCCCAGAATATGGGCAGAGAGATGGGAAGCATGGGCTTGACACGAGGGGAACATGGGCACAGGAGCAAGAGACGAGTCTGGAGACAGAACCGTCTGCTCTGCTGGGCTGGGACCTGATCCTGTCAGGGGGTGAAGTTCCAAAACAGGACAAGGAGAAGGAGTGGATGCAGGTGACTGCCTGCCCGGCAGCACAGAGCACCCAAGGACTTGCCAACTCTGTGTCCTCCCCCCCCCCCAATCCAGGAGGCCACAGGGTGCCTGGCCTCACAGGTGTGAGGAGGTGTGACTGTGCTGGGACCTTGGCCAGGGGGACGGAGAGCCTGGCAGTTGGGGCCTGGTGCCCAGCCCCGTCTCCCCTCCAGAGGGGACAAGGGGAAGCCCCCACCTCCTGTGGCTGTAGGATCCCATGCCCATGGTAAAAGGGGAATTGTAGGCAGGGAATGGGACAGAACCGCCTTCCGCACCCTCTAGCCACTGCGATAAGAACAGTGCTTTTTATCTGCATTTCTTTAATTCAGAAAGGTCCTGCCAGGTCCATATTTGAAATGAACCCCCTCATCCTTATGACCGGGGATTAGGAAGTGAGGAGAGAAGGCAGTTATGTGAGTTTGACAAGTCCACCCATATTTCTCCCTCCCTTCCTTGGCATGTGGTTGATGTTAGCTACATCTATTAAGCACCAACTGTGTGCCAAGCCCTTACTAAGCCTCTACACACAAGACCTCACTTTTTTTGTTTTTTTTTGTTTTAAATTTAATTTTATTTAAATTCAATTAACATACAGTGTATTATTAGTTTCAGAGGTAGCGGTCAGTGATTCATCCATTGCTTGTAGCACCCAGTGCTCATCCCATTGTGCCCTCCTGAATGCCCATCCCCCAGTGATCCCATTCCCCCACCCCATCCCCTCCAGTGACCCTCAGTTTGTTTCCTATAATTAAGAGTCTCTTATGTTTGTCTCCCTCTCTGATTTTGTCTTGTTTTGTTTTTCCCTCCCTTGCCCTTATGATCCTCTGTTTTGTTTCTTAAATTCCACATATGAGTGAAATCATATGATTGTTGACAAAACCTCGTTTAACCTCACAAAATCCCACTGAAAAACCATGTGAAGAGACAGAAGCTGAGGACGGTAACGGCTGAGTGAAGAGCTGTGGATGACAGCCTTCTTTTCCTCCAGCACCCACACTCTCAGCCTTCCTGGTGGTCTAACCAGAGGGGCAGGGGCACAGGACCTTGGTCACGAGTGACAGGCCCCATGAAGACAAAACTGGGGGTTGGGGTAGGGGAGTGTAGGCAGAGGGGCCGTGATGAAAGTGAAGCTCCATCCTATAAACCTTCTCACAGTCCTCAGCCCGTGTCCTCCAGCACACAGAATTCACCGCTTTCCCAGACATCCTGCTCCATTTTATACAGTCCTTCCTGTTGGAAGTTCTTCTAATACTGAAAATAAAACTGCTGACCCATTCTCTGAACTAAGTGTGCGGCCGGGAGACACAAAGTGGAAATACAAAACAAGAGAAATGGACAAAATAAACTTTTCCTTAGAAAAGGCTGTATCGTCTCCTTCTGCCCTAGGTTCCCAGGCGGAGGAGGTACGGATTCTGACCTTGCCAGGAGCTCAGAGCTCCCCACATTCTGCTCCCCAGCACACCCCCATTTTCTCATTTTTGGGTCCCTGGAGCACCCTGGGGCAGAGAGCCAGTTGCGTCAGATTCCCACCTTTTGCATCTGTGCAGCTAGCACAGGATTGGTGTTTCAGGGGGGCTTCCGTGTCAGGTGACATCTGAACAAAGGATTCCCAGCAAGAAGCGTTTGACAGCTGCTGACCCAGGAGGATCCCTTTGTTCTTTGGAACATCATCAGTGTGTGGGGTGTTTGGCGGCACACTGTGGGTGCAGGGGCACGTGGGAGAGTTAGCTCCTCCTGAGAGGAACAGAGCCCGTTGCCTTGAGCTTAATGTGAGAATGACACGGTAGGCTGCCACACTTGAGCTGCCTTCAGGTAAAGAAAGGACATCTTTTAACAAAGTTGACTCATGCCCCTCCTGGGATGATGGCAGGGCATCCTGCTGCCCCTCCATTGATTCCAAGCAGCTTCCTTCCCGCCTTTACTGGCGATCCAGAGCCCATTGAGTCAATGTGACCCCAGGACTGTTGCCCCTAACCTCTCTTCTCATTGTAAAGTGAAATGGGCAGTGCTGTGTGCCCTGCCTCCTCCCAGCATCCCTCTGAGAGACCATTAGGGAATTCTGGAAGTTTGACAGATGCACAAACATAAGGAGATACTCACGCATCCCCTGCCAGCATTTAGCTCGGAGTGAGGGAAGAGTAGGAGCAGGAGTGCACCACTGGTGTGGGAGCAGAAGCTGGGAGACTGTCCTTTCTCTTCCCCTGCCCTCCTTCCAGCAGCACCTTTTGTACCGAGCACTGTGTGCTGGGCCCTTCTTGTGCCCTACTGATGTGGCTGCAGTTTGAATCTGTAGGTTCAGGCTGCTCACACCTCTGGTAGCCCAACACATTCTGACGATCACTCCTTGTTTTCCATCCCCCAGGCTGTAAGTTTCCTCTCTACCTAAGAGACAGCTGGTTAAGTCAGGGCCAACATTGTTTGCAGTAGCTGTCTCTTAGAGCTAGGACAAGCTTTGTGCATTTTTAAGCTTATTTTTCAATTAAAAAAAGCTATCAAAGTTTTTAAAACTATTTTATGTCACAGTGAGTGAACCAAAGTTACAGTTTGCTAATAAGAAAATTTAATTGGACTGGGTTTGTCAGTGCTCTGTCCTAATCTCGGAGGTTTTCTTCCCAGGAACTGAAGCACCTCATCCTTGAAGCAGCCGATGGATTTCTGTTTGTTGTGGCGGCAGAGACAGGACGCGTGATTTACGTGTCTGACTCCGTCACCCCTGTTCTGAACCAGCCCCAGTCAGAGTGGTTTGGGAGCACCCTGTATGAACAAGTGCATCCTGACGACGTGGAGAAGCTGAGAGAGCAGCTGTGCACCTCAGAGAATTCGATGACAGGTCAGTGTGCCTCCTTCCAGGAGGCTCTTTGACCCTGGAGACAAATGCTTTTCAGTAAACAGATCAGAAAGCTGGAGATCAGGTAAAGCTGGACATATATTTGACTTGAGGGCATATGTGTGTCCTGGCTTGTGCAATGGCTTCATTTATCCTGTAACATTTTTAAAAATTTGTTTTTAATACAGGATTCTTTTTTCCTGTACTTCACTTGCAATTAGGGGCTGTTGTCACTAGGAGGCGATATTGCCACATTAGCCAGAACCACATATTCAGTAATGAGGTTTATGCCTCAAGTATTTAATTATGTGTGTGATCTTGATTATAGGCATTTAATACCTACGCTTTAGTTCCCTGCAATGGAGTTCATTACTGCAACATTTAAATAAAGTCCGTTCTGCTGTAGTGCAGCATGCATGTTCCTAGAAATCACTGCAGGATACAGAAGCTTGAAATAAAAACTGCAGGGCTTATGGGGAAGAAATGGGTTAGGAAGGACCACACAGTCAAAAATGAATCACTGACAGTTAAAAACAAGAAGAGGAACCTAGTAGAGATGGGAGCATGATTTTACACATTAAACAGTTAAGAAATTCATAAATCTAAGTGTACATGTGACCCTGGATCTTGAGACTGGCATGAAATATACTTATGGAGGTGAGTCTTGGAAGGGTTTCCTCTTGTGAGTTTTTGTGCAGTGGTACAAGCATAGTCTTAAGTTAGAAGTCAAAAGAAAGTTGTGACTGCAGATACGATGAGATTGCTTGTAACATGACAACCTGGGGGAGCTGGTGGGAGTCTAAGGTGCATACGTTTGTGTGTCTGTGTGGCTCGGTTCAGCTGGGTGCACTTTTCTTTCCGTCTAGTGCTTCTTGCAGACAAAATCATGCGTAAGCAAACATAAAATTCACATTATACTCACATTGTTCTGCAAGAGATCAATCACATGGGAACAAACTTGCATTTTCAAAACAAGTGTGATAGTAGGGCTGACTGTACCGTAATATTTGCATTCCACCATACGGTAGATATATTTGTGCTGTCAGTTCCCTGAGGTATCGAGAGAAGCTGGATCTTCATTTACTTCTGTGTCTGCCTGCAGAGCCTCACTCTGTGCTTTGCACACTGTCGGCATTCAGCCGAAGCCTGGTCAGTGAGGGAGTCAGTGCTTCACCGATCATACTAGTCTGCTAAGGCTGCTATAAAAAATACCAGAGAAGGTGGCTTCAACAGCAGAAACTCTAGAAGTCCAAGATCCAGATGTTGGCAGGTTTGGTTCCTCCTGGGCCTCTCTCCTTGGTTTGTCGATGGCACCTGCTCCCTGTGTCCTCACATGGTCTGCTTTATGCTCGGACAGCCCTAGTATCTCTCCTCCTGTGAGGACACCAGTCATAGGAGATTAGGGCCCCACTCTCATGACTCTTTTTGACATGAATTATCCCCTTAAGGGCTCCATCTCCAAATACAGTCGCATTCTGAGGTTCTGGGGTTTAGGGCTTCAATATACTAATTTTAGGGGACACAGGCCAGCCTCTAACACTTGTGATAAGACAAAGTTGAATGTTTTCAGAAGCGACAGAAGTATAACCGTTTCTGGATGATCCTAGGAATGTTCTGGGTGTAGGTGTCAGTGTGTCATAAGAGGAGAGAGAGGGTAGGGAGTGGAGGTGGGAGGACGGGGTCTGTGCTGTGTTCCCCTTGGCATCTCGTAATGGTGGCACCTGGCCTGGACGGACTCCATGCATGGGTCAAACGACTCGGAGAGATGCACTCTGCTGGCCCATCCCTGAGCTGAATTACGGAGTCCCATGTAGAAACTCTAAGGAAGACACTTTACAAAATTAAACATTCCAGAGGGATATGAAAAGGAAAATAAATCAAGCAGGAACTGTTGACAGCTGAAATCACCTTCTCCGGAAAGAGCTGTCTTTCCCTACTTTCCCTAGACTTCTGTGTTTGACCACAGGATGTGGCTTTTTGAAACCCTGTCAGGAGCTCCGGCTGGGGCAGGTGGTGGGGGGAGCAGTGGTCAGGGGGAGGTCAGGCTCTGGCCATGGGTTTAGCTAACTGACTCACCAGAGTGGGGTGGACCCTTGTCTGGCTGAGTTTAAAGGGTCAATACGAACCCCATTTGGACAGAGTGTCCTTGGGGTGGGCCCTGGGTGGTGGCCCTGGCAGCCGAGCTGGCATAGGGGAGGCATTCCTCCAAGAAGGCAGAAAACCTGGTGGATGGTGACCAGCCAGGCCTCTTAGCTTCCCAGTGCTTGAGCTCCTCTTATGAAGACCAAGGCAGGCTTGAAGGTGGGTCCTGTGCTCAGGGAGGAAGACAGGATGGGTCTCCCAGAGCTGGAGAGAAATGACGTGACTCCCAGCATGTGCAACATCAGAGCTTGTTAAACCAGTGGGCTCACTGTTGGCCCACTGTTGGAAGAGCCCAGCAGCAAAGGGCTGCAGTGTGGACAGGCCTCAGGTCTTGTGGGCTCTCGGGGCAGGGCACAAGCTGGGCTCTGTGACCAGCTGACACACAGCTGTACTAAAACAGAATAATGGACCTCAGGGATGACTTGATGCCTGTGGTCATCTGACTGGAATCTCAAGCCTTCCCGTCCCTTCACTGCAGGCCCAGCAAGCAGGGGCGTAGCCCACCCAGTAGAGATTGTGGGAGGGGGTGGGGCAGGGGGCCAGTGGCGTGGGGGACTCAGCCTGGCTTCTCTGAGCCTGTCGGTGGCAGGGAGTCCAGGCCTTGTCTGAGGAACCTGCAGGTGGCCCGTGGTGGCTTGTGGGGTATTCAGTGTGTGTGGTGAGGGGAGACAAGTGGCCCTGTGTCGGCAGGCCCGTGGCCTCCCATGCTGGCGGCCCATGGGCAGGGTGCTGGCGCAGAGTGGTGACGGCGGTGGAGGTGCTGGTGGCATCCCTGCTGCAGAGGCAGTGATCAAATGTCATGGGGCGTCCTTCAGGGCATGGGCCGGGGTCCATCTGGCTGGGTCATCCAGGGGAGAGGGTGGAGTCCTCACACAGCAGCAACAACATTGGTAGAGAAGGAGCCCTCCCCCCCCCCCCCCCCCCCCCGGTCTGGGTTGCCCTTCGTGAGCCTGGCAGCTTCCTTTCTTCTGTGATCTTAATTGCCCACCTGCCGGAGGCCCAGGAAATGCCAGCTCCCATTCTCCACTCTTGCCCAAGGCCCCCGGGGTAGAGTCAAATGCACCTATACAAGGAATGGAGAAGCAGGAGGAGGAGCTGCAGGGTGAAGGGCTGCACCCGTGACTACGGGCCCTGTGCCACCCCACCCTGTGGGCCTGCTCATGGGCAGCATGTGCCCTGGACCTCAGTAGCCTGAGGAGAGCCTGTCCCTTCTCATGAGTTAGATGAGCAGTGGGCCGAGGTGCTTTCACTATAGCTCATGAGAGCCCCACTCTTCTCAGGGACTTATCTTGGGGGGAGGACGAAAGGGACCTGTCACCTCAAGCTGAGTAACTCTGCACGGAAACTTGGAGGCTCTGTTCACAACTGTGCCTGGGGACCACTGACCCTCCCTTCGCAGAGGATGTGGGATGCTAAAGGGTCTGGTCATGAGGGGCTGGTGCTTCTTCCCAAAGACATCTACACTTGTTTTTTTTTTAAGATTTTGTTTATATATTTGAGAAAGAGCACATGAAAGAGCACTAGCAGTGTAAAGGGAGAAGCAGGCTGCCCATCGAGCAGGGAGCCCGACACGGGGCTCGATCCCAGGACGCTGGGATCACGCCCTGAGCCGAAGACAGACACTCAACTGACTGGGCCACCCAGGTGCCTCCAGAGACCTCGCTTACAGAAAAGTGGCTGTGCAGTCAGCCTGGGTTCAAGTGACAGCAAACCAACCCCACTGGCTCGAGTGAGAAAGGAGCTATTTGGGCTCATGTGCCTCTAAGGGGCTTTCCTGCTTCAGGCTCGGGTGGTGATCAGACTTGGTAACAGTCATTGCTCGTGATCCGGGACTTGGTGCCTGCAAATTGGCCCCTTAGCAAAATTTGTTTGTAGCCCTGAAATCAACCTTCAGGGAGTATTCCCAGGCACGGGCACACATGGGCAGAGGGCTGAGATCTGGGGTCACGGGTGCATGCATGTCTAGCTAAAGGTCAAGCGAGACAACGCTCTGCCTCCTTGTTCCAGCCCGTTTTCACTGGAAATAAGCACTTGTCTTCCAGTGTATTTTGTGCCTTGTTGTTTGCATTTTTGTGCTTTTTGTTGGTGATCTTGCGATTGAAAATGAGCCTTGAGAGCAAGCTGAAGTGCTGATCGTGTCCTTGAGCTCAGGCTGTGATGTGCCTGGTGGCGGGGGAGGCTCCGAGCAGCTTCTCAGGGAGGCAAGGCTCAGGGCTGATAGAGCAATGGGAGTAGGTAATGTGTCTTTAAGCAGAAACATGCGTGAGACACGGTTCTGTATCCACTGGTGGACAAACACGTTGTGTCTGGAGCTTTTGCAGGAGCATTTGCTAAGTTGGCGTTTGCCGTGACGCTAAAGTGGATAACAAGAATTGGCTGGACCACCTTCCCTTCACCTTCTAGCTTTGTCATGTTGGGATGCTGATGTACAAACGCTTGCACATATGTAACATGTCTACTTCAATGAACGTGGACAGAGGCGTACACCCACAGTACCATCACCACTGTCAACGTACTGAGCCTAGGCCTCACCTCCAGAAATTTCCCTGTGGTTTTTTGTGGCTTTATTTTGTTTGTTTTCTTCTTTCTTTCTTTTTGTGGTAAGAACACCGGACAGGAACTCTGCCCTCTTACTGCGTTTTCCAGCATACATTGCAGCATCTCTAACAACAGACAGTGTTGCCCAGCAGACTCTAGAACTTACTCACCTGCTGTGACTGAAGCTTTCTACCCAGGAAGCACCAACTCCGTATTTCGCCTTCCCCTAGCCTCTGGAAACCACTGCTCTGTTCCCTGCTTCTGAGTTGATGATCTCAGATTTCTCAGGAAGGGGAATCATGCAGTGGTTGTCGTTCTGCGACAGGCTCATGTCACTTGGCATAATGGCCTCTAAGCTCCTCCTTCATACTGTCACAAATGATGAGGTTTCCTTGTTTCCTTTTTTTTTTTTTTTTTTTAAGGCTGAACGATATTCCATTGTATGTCTGTCCCACCATTATGTCTCCATTTATCTGTCGATGGACATCAGGGTTGTTTCTGTATCTTGGCTATTGTGAATGATGCTTCGGTGAGCATGGGGTGCAGACATCTCTTTGAGTTCCTGATTTCAGTTCTTCTGGGGTATGCACTGTACCCAGAAGGGGATTGCCCCTGGGCAGGGTGGATTCTCAGGCAGGCCTCATATAACAAAGGTATTTATTAGCAGCTCTAAGCTTCCCATTGGTAGCTCAGCAACACGGACTGCCTTCTCCAGGAGTTCCAGAAGTATCCCAGGACTGGCCCTCTGGGCTCTGCATGGGCTACCTGCGCTGCCCTGCCTGATTCCGGGGCCAGGGAGTCTCAGCTAGGGTGAGAGGCCGGCTTCTCTACCCTACGTGTGTGGGGCTACAAGTTAGGGGAGTTGATTGCCCATCGGAAATCAGTGATGGGAGGAAGGTTGGCCCTGGCTGGGAGAGCTGGCCTCTGTGGTTTGAGAAGAGATCCTTACAGGGAAAGTTGGGGCATCGACCACATGGTGGGAGCACATTCTCACCTTATAGGGAATTAAGGCTTCTGAGTTGGGGGTGGAGCCAATGTCAGGTGTGGCTCAGATAGAAGTTGGAGGGGTGGTTGGCTGCAGAAACATTTCTTGTGAAAGTCTGTCTGGGTGACCTGGGCCCCAGCTTGTGCTCTGTGGGGAATGAGGAGACTCCAGGAGAGGCCCAGGGCTTTCCTGGTGATACCAGAGCCTCTGACTGTAACCGAGTCTGCCCCTAGGGGTGGGGTTCAGAGGGCAAGCAGGGGCAAGCTGCCCATGGCCACTGAAGTCTGGCAGACCTTGATCCTGAGGAGTAGGCACTGGGGACCTCCTGTCCGGTCCTCGAGTGTTGCACAATGCAGAAGCGCCAGCTTCCCCGGCTGGGCCACGGGTATGCAGAAGGGTCACCCGCAGACTGCAGAGCAAGGTTGTTTGACCCATTCCCTGCCCCATCCTTGCACCCTACCTCTGTGCCCCTGTGTCTGCTCCATTCTTCCTCTGTTCAGAGAAATGGGTCAGCGATTTGGTTCAATACAGGGAAAGACTCTGCAACAGTTAGCACTGTGGGGTAGTGGAGGAGGGTGTGAGGCAACAAAGCACAATTATTTCTTCCCTCCTTCCCTACTCCTCCCCTCCCTCCCTTTCTTTACCCAGTTGCTAATTCATTTAACTGTTTATTTATTCTTTCAACAAATACCTGTTTGCACAGCCATGGAAAGCTCTTACGGGATGCAGCCTGACCGCCCCATCCAGGACAGGAGTTCCTAGCTGCTGTTGGTTGAATGGACCCCTACTTCCTAGCCGGTCCAGCCCAGATTCTATGTGATTATCTGACCAGAGCCTGGACCGTGTGGGTCCCCCAGGGCTTGGGCCGGAAAGCCCCCATGCATGAGTCACAAGTCCCAATCAGCTGTGATTAAGCTTCCCCATCTCCCGAGAGCCTCGCCAAAGTCCAGAGATGCTTTCAGCCTTGGGTCACAGCACTTGGCCAGGCCCTGGTCTGGGCCCAGATAGCAGCTCATGAGTGCAGGCCACTGGGGACCCCCATCCAGGCTGCTCTGCTCATTGACCTGTCATCATTGTTTCTGTGGAGCATTCAAATGGGTCATTCGCTCCAGGCTCCCTGCTTGTCTGGGAGAGGAGACTCCAGGACTCTGGGTGCATTTTGCTTTTATTTTTCATTCATCTAACGGTGAAATATTAATAACCGTAATGAACTCTCTTACATTTTTATACCACTTTTTTTAATTTACCACTTCAGTGCAATCAACCCTCCCTGTGCATTAGAACCAATCACATGGGGAGATGTGCCCCTGGGTACCCGCCCAGGCTCTGGGGATGATGCCAGGCATGATTACTCTGGAAAAGCTTCCTGGGTGGCTCTGATGCAGAGTAGGGCTGAGAACCATTGCTCCTGTGGCCTCTTCACAGTCTCATGCAGGGTGAGCTGTTGACCCCAGATCACAGAAGAGGGGCATGAAGTGTGGGCTCCCTGATAGGTTCCAAGGGCCACACAGCCAAGGCCAAACAGGTGCTACAGAGTAGAGACAAAGCCTTTGTGTCTTTAGGGGCATCTGGAAACAATGAAGCCTCCAAAGCCCTGACATGTCCCAGCCCAGTCCCAATGGCTCAGCCCAGGGCTTTGGGGTCCCTGACACTGGGACAAGTGGGCAGCTGTCTGTGGGGTTCTGGGTGTACGGGGGTGAACAGTGTCACAGCCCACACTAGGGTCCCTTGCCCCAGGGGCCTCCTGGGTCCTGTGTGATCTCATGCGGTGGTTCTTGGCATGTGAGCTCTTGCCGCTGCATGAGCACCACTTGTGAACCTGTCAGGGATGCACATTCCTGGCTGGAGCCCGATCCTACGGAGTCGGGAGCTTGGAGACCCTATAATCTGTATTTTGGCTCACCCTGCACGTCACATGGATGCATGCTTGAAGCTTGAAACCCCCGATTTGATGCCCCCATCCTGGGACTCAACACCACGTCCCCTGGACTGAGTCTACCCTTGTTTGGCTCTGTTGGGTTTTTCATCTCCAACTCATCACTTTTCTCCTCAAAAAGATGGGAATGTGAGGCTTTGGAATGTATTAGGTGTGACCCTCGAGGCAAATGTCTATTAAACCAGGGTAAGATCTAATAGGTATGTTCTGATCTAGTAGGAGCTTCCTAGAAATGCAGAATCACAGACCCCAACCCAGGGGTCCTGACCCAACACCTACAGTTTAATCTCCCAGGGGATGTATTTGTACATGAAAGCCTTGCACTTAAAAATACAGTAGGGTGCATCTGTGGGTTTGTAGCAGCTTGGGCTGGAGACATCCTTGAGCAGCTGGCCCTGGCAGGGGGCCTTGGACAGGGCCAGGTGTCTGGGGAGAGCCATTGGAGGAGGAGCCATCTCTGGAGTCTGCTGCCCTCTCCATGCCCCCTTGGGCCCGAGGGCAGCCTGCACCAACCCTGGGACCTCGCTCTTTGAATCCACACATCTCAGGCTTGCCGCCAGGATCAGGACAAGGCTCACAGGGTTGGCAGCTGGCATCATCCACTACAGAGCAGGATGAGAGCAAGAGGCTGACGGCGTGCCCACGCTGCGGCCCTGGAGGACCCAGGCTGGAGCAGAAATGAACCTGGTTGTACATGATGCCACAGAGCACAGAATGTGCGTGCCTGGGAAAGGAGCCGGCGGGCGTCCCCATTCAGTCTCAGCCCATTCTCAGCCCAATCTGGGCTACCTTCAGGACACTTTGCAGATGAGGGTGGCGACAAAACCATGTGGACCTTGGCCGCCCTGTCCACTCCTTCAGGGGAAGAATGGCAGGCAGGTCATTTGTCCCTCAGGGGCTCTCTGAACTTGTGAAGCCCACCCCTGTGGTATCAGTTCTGGAAAAAGTCTCTTTCCAGCTGTCAATCAGGAAGGTAACTTCATGAAAACCATACTTGCAAATATATAGCTTATTTTCTTTGCAGCACCCAGGCTTCGTCCTTGGATGGATGCCAGAGTCTGAAATCCAAAACACGTTCAACAGTCCACTTCTTGCCTTATTAGGTAACACTCCTAAGTGGAAAAAAAAAAAATCCTGATTTTTATCTGAGTCAGCTATTAAAGCTATTAACAGTGTTATTGAGTTTCTGTTGTTTGAAATAGAAACAGAGTGTTTTAGTAGCAAGAAAAGCATGTTTATTTTATTTCGACCCTTGGAAGTTGCCCAGGGGTGCAGTAGACACTTGGGCCACCGGAAAACGTGTGTGTGGCATCGTGCTGCCAGAGGTGCTTGGTAAACGCACGTGAGAGTGGACACTGAGAATCACGGGCTAGTGGCTTTTCATATCGCAGTGACTTTCCTGCTGGAAACCGCAGCCTGCTTGGATGTCAAATCCCAAATGTTGTTTTGGCGCCAGTTCACTTCTTTCTCGTGGTTAAATATTTACATAACCTGCCTTGTTTTGCTTCGCTTCATACACAGCAAGCTGAAGCTGCTGGACTTTGTGTTTTGCTCTCATATGTTATGTTGAAAGATATTTCATGAATCTGGACAGATTTCCCACTCAGGTTGCTGGGTTCATTATCACTGTGGTGTCCCCACGGATAAAGAGTGGGAGCAGGGTTTGTGTGCCCCTGTCAGACCTGGCCGGAGGGCTGGCTTCCCCGCCTGTGTGCATGCTCTCCAGGGGGACTTGGGGTGAGGCTGGGGTGGGCTTGGGGACGCCAGGGAGCCAGCCAGGGTAGCAGAAGGGTCCCCGCACTTGGAGGCAGATGGACCTGGTGCCGGTTACAGTCCATGGTCCTTTACTTTGTGTGAATGACTTGACCTCCCTGGGACTCAGTTTCCTCATCTGTAATTGCAGGCGATGATACCTCCTCTATAGGGCTGCACTGAATTATGTGCAGGAATGACCTAATGGATGGTGTTAATGAGAGTATTTGGGGATGATAAAGCATTCTTTCGCTTATTAATAATAGAAAATTATATTTAAACACTGGTAGTCTTCCACAGTGTCTGTCTGGCTCTGCTTTCTCTTCTTACCCCTCTGAGATGTGTCTGAGGATCTTGGCACTATTGCCAAGGGAAAGTGGGGAGACTCTGAGCTTTCTTAGCTTTGCCCAGTGATCGTGGGATGGCATTCCCCTTTCCAGCCTGTGCTGGAGAGCATCACACATTCAGGAGGAGGGGAGGGGAGGGCAGATGTGCTTACTGTCTTTTGCTTTTTGTTCTATTCATTCGTGCATGTGTGCATTCACACACCCATCCATCCAGCTTGTGTGCATCGAGTCCTAACTCACTTTGTGAATGTTGAGCTGAGCGTTGAGGATATAGTACTCTGGCTGATGCAGTCTGGTTTTCTCGTAGTTTATGGTTTAGCATTGAAGAGAGGCACCAAAGAAATAATTGCACAGAACATACATCACACATCGTGATGAGTGTCAGACAGGAAAAGTCCACAGGGCATTGAGGACGAGTAATATGGGACTGGGCTTGTGTGGCAGGTGGGAGTGTGTGAGGAGCCAGAGGTGGCTGGTGGGACTTGGTAGAGTGTGGGGAGAGCAGATCCTTATTCCCACAGCAGTAAACAGCAGACCGCTGCAGGGGTTTGGCCAGAGAGGTCCCATGACCGGGCTGCGGGTGGAGAATGTGTGGTGGGCCAGGCTGGCTGGGGGGTCAGGGTGGTGAGGGTCAAGCTGACGGTATGCAGGGGAGACAGTGCGGGCGTGGGCTTTCTGCCATCAGCGCACACTGGGCAGCCGAAAACCACAGGAATTGAACTTCTCGAGGTTCCAGGGGTCAGAAGTCCGACATCAGGATGTCAGCAGGGTTGGTTCATTTTGGAGGCTCTGTGGGGAGTCTGTTCCATGCCTCTCTCCGGGTGTCAGGTCGTGGCCAGCGGTCCTGCTGTTCCCTGGCTGTACACGCATCCCTCCCATCTGTGCTTTGGCCACACACAGTGTCCTCCCTGTGTCCAGAGTGTCTTCTTGTCTTAAGGACCCATCCCTAATCCAGGCCGACCTCATTCTAACCTGTTTTATAGCTACAAAGACCCTCTTTCCAAGTGAGGCCACATTCACAGGTTCCAGGGAGACATGCATGTTAGGAGGTGCCGTCCAAGCCAGCACAGTGATGTGGGGACAGAGAGAGTGGGGATGCAGGGCTCTCAGCCACCACGACCAGCAGGGCAGGTTGGTCCACTTGCCGTAGCTCTTTTTCAAATAATGGTAAGAAAGCTGATAACCATGGGTCCTTGGTGACCTCTCTTGCTGCATCATATGGTCACTGACATGTCTCTTTTGCCAGAAATGATTTAACTGTGGAGAGAGCAGGAGGCTCCTCCTCATGGCCCCAAGTGGCCCTGCTGATTTGGGCCATGTAACCCACCCCATCTGTAGATGTGTTTGCATTCACTGGTGGTGCCTGTGGGTGCATCGTCCCAGTTCACGGACCAACGTGTTTGTTGTGCGGGATGCACTCTGGGTGCTCTGCTGGGAAGCATGGATGCCCAGTGCTGTCTGTTCCGTGTGACTGTGGGCCACCAGTGTCACAGCCCCAGAAGCGGATCCCCTGGGCCCTCTGCGCCCTTACATGGTGCCCATTCAGGTCTGAGTGCCTGGAACAGCACACTGGGCTGTGTTTGTGCCTCTGCCTCGGTCTCCTGCCCCACCAGCCGCACCTGATGGGCTTATCCTCCATGGACAGTGGGGTTGGCCACCACAACCCCCCCCCCCCGCTGAGGGGATGTGAGAATGTGAGCACACATTCTCCCCCACTTCTCTGCACCTCCTGGATTCTGGGGACATGGAGATGGGTCATGGGCAGCCCCCCTGCTGAAGGGGATAGCGAGCACACATTCTCCCCCACTTCTCTGCACCTCCCGGATCTGGGGGGCCTGGAGATGGGTCACCCACCCAGCTCCGGAGCAGGGGGACATTTAATTTCTCAGAAGTGCTCCTCTGCTGGGTTCTCCCTGCTTCTTGTGCTCACTGTAGCCCCTCACCTGCTTCCATCTGACATGATTCACTGCTTGATGCCTGGGTCCTGCCTTGAGCCAGACCTGCCCCTTGGCACTGTCTTTGTGGGTGAAGCAGAGCCAGACACAGTCGAGAGCCAGGGCCAAGGCCATTTTGTGCAGAAAACAGGGGGAGATGGTCATCATCAGCTGAGGGCAGGTCCAGAGGTAGGTCAGGGGCAAGCTGGGAGGGAAATGGTAATGCTGGACTGCCTGAGGCGGGGAGCTGGGGGCAGGCAGCGGACATCTGATTGGGCGAGGGAGAGTGTGGCCCCCAGCTCAGGACCTATTCTGCTGTGATGGGGACCTGGCCCACTCAGGTCCAGCTTGGCCAGTCCTTGGGGTACGGACTCAGTTTTTGGATAGAGGACTTAAGTAGCAGATGTCAGCTGGCTGAGGCCGGGGACTATGCCTCATTTCCTGAGGCTTCCTTTGCAGCTACACCTGACACCAGGGCATGGCACCCTGTCCCATCACAGGGCCCAAACTCCTTTCTCTTTCTACCCTTGCCTCCCCCATCTGAGGACCTACCATGTGTGGACAGAGCTTGTCAGGGTAAGGAGTCAAGCTGAAATGTGCTGGGCTTTTCGAGGCTCCAAGTAGTGGTGGCACCACATGACTGGATTTTCCAGAAGCATACCTCTGTGAGAGCAGTAACAGGTGCATGCAGCCTCCTTTACTATGAGGCTCGAGGGGAGTCAGGGAGGCAGCCGGTGATGCAAGGGAAGCAGCCGCTTCTGGAAGTCCTGTGTTCATTGTCGGTAAGTCAAGGCGCCCTCCGGCCTCCATCTGAGCTGTGCTGCTGCTTGGTCAGGAAGCCAGCTGGAGCAGGGGCACAGGGCTCTGCAGCAGCCAGGCAGAGAGGTGCCTTCCAGCAGCTTCCAAGAGCAGTGGGGATTCCCGAGTAAGGGAGGGATGACATTCCGTTCTCTCAAATGGGCCAGTGTTGGTACCTCCATCCCCTTGTAAATGCATGTGCACTGGACTCGGGAACTCTCAGTCGAGCTTTAAATTCACACACAGATTTCACCACATCCACGAACCTCAGTGTGTTCCTTTGTAATGCTAAGAATCACCTCCTCAAGATCTGTGCTCTGTGTTCTCTTTATTGTCTCATGGCTCTTCTTGAAATGAGGAACATCCAAGTAGTGCTTGAAAGACAGCTTTAGGACACCTGGGTGGCCCAGTGGTTGAGCGTCTGCCTTCAGCTCAGGTCCTGATCCCTGGGCCCTGGGATCAAGTCCCACATCGGGCTCCCTGCATGGAGCCTGCTTCTCCCTCTGCCTGTGTCTCTGCCTCTCTCTCTCTGTGTCTCTCATAAATAAATAAATAAATAAATAAATAAATAAATAAATAAATAAATAAATAAATAAATAAAGATATTTAAGAAGAAAAGCAGCTTTGTAATAAGTGTTTAAAATCCCCAGCCCCTAAAATGGTGGTTCTGAATCTCGGCACACATCAGAATGTCATTGACTCTTTAAAAACTTCAGATGCCAGGGCTCCAGCCCATGTTTCTGAATTTCTACCCTGTGGTGGGGAAGGACAGGCGTTTATATTTTTAAAAGCAGCCTTGATGATTTCAGTGTCAGCCAAAGATTAAGAACTGCTGTACCCCAGTGTGTCCCCCACCAAAAACAAACAAACAACAACAACAAACACAATAAAAGAGGACAGCGCGGTCTGTTTTATAGCAGGACAGAACTTTCAGCAAGGTCAAATAAAAAAGAAACAAAATTTTAACAGTGTCATCAGTCAGCACATAGTTGAAAAATGAGCAGCATGAGCGTTTAAACCCTCCTGGCAAGCCTTGAATTCCTAATGAAATATCTTTTGTCCCAACTCTGATGCTCCAGAACTAAACAGACAAAAGACTTTTTTTTCTTCATCTATAAAAGGAAACGATAACAAAAATAACCTACCAGGATTATTGTTTTTAGGCAGATAAAATTATTTTGAGTTACTTTAGGACAAATGAGAAGACAAATGGAATCATTGCTTCTTCCTGATATGATGCAGGCTTTAGTAATATTCTCACGTGATGGCTGCATTTTGTAATGCTTTGGCTAAAAATAACTCGATTACAGAAACTCCAGAAGGATCAAGAAAATTAAAATAGTTTCCTTTAGCTTCACTAAAAAAAGAGACATATTTCTCTCAGAAATGTCATGACTCACACCAAACGGTTAAATAAAAATGCATGTATAGCAGTGATCTTTCCTGTTTATTGCTTCCTCAGTAGAAGCTAATTGAAGAAAACATCTGCATTCAGTTTTCCCTTTATTTTTATAGATTCTTTTCTTATACACCAACGCAAAGCCTCGCCTGCCAGCCGTTTACTCAGGCAGTAATCTGATGGATGGGTTTCAGTTTTCCCCTTGGTGGTGCTAACGTAAATTATTCTCCGATGAGCTATTTGCAATGTCATTCTTTACCCCGAGCTTAAGTGCACATTTTCTGGGGACCTAGACTCATAAGGTCTCCACACTGCAGGGCCTCAGAGTTCATTCAGGCCAGCTCTTTCCCCGCTTGTCTGTCTCCCTGAAGGATGCACCTGGAAAGTGCATCTACCTGGCTCCTTTTGGGTGCACACAGCAACAGAGCTGGCCGTGTCAGGAGACAGCCCTGTCTCCTTCGGAATGATATGCTTGTGCTCAGTGTTAGGTCACCCTTGGTCACCCTGTCTCTGTGCTAAACAGCCCAGTTGATGCTGTGGGCTGGGTCTGGTAATCTGCACATACCACCCTGCATGCAGGTGTGAACTCAGCCATGGCTGGGGTGGGCAGTTAAGGGCATGGGCTTTGAAGCCAGAGCCTGCCACAGCAGCCTGTTTTTTCCCCAGACTGGCCAATCTTTGGGCCCCGTGTCCTCCTCAGAGTTGGCATGAGGATGGTGCCAAAGATAGTGTGCCAAGAGCTCAGTGGGTACCTGTTGCCTTCCTTTCCTTATGACAGGCAGCCTTGGTCTTGGAGCGAGTCCCCAGACACCAAGCCTGCATGGGGATTTGTGCACATGCTTTGGGAGAGAGTGCTCTTGGGGGATGGTCCAGGAGGAGTGAGGTTGGGATGCAGTTCAGGAAAGGTCTGGCCTCAGCCTGAGGCTGCAGGGAGCTTTGGAAGGCCTCATACTAGAGGCTGTCCCACCAGAGGCAAAGGAGTAGGCTGTCATTGGTCACAGACCTCCGGGGAGGGGAGACTCCCAGGCACCCTCAGGTCAGGTGGCTTCCAAATGGCTCCAAGGACAGGCCTCTGAAAAGATGTGGAGTGAGCCGTTGGCTGCAGCCTCCATCAGCAACCGGGGGCAGGGGTTGTGGGAGATCTGCCAGATCAGTATGAGGAGCTCCAGGGATGCGCCTGGGGGGTTCACAGTGTCCACGGCAGCCCTAGAAGGCTGGATGCCAGCCCCCGGCAGGGATGGTGTCCTCCAGGCTTGCCCCCCAGAGCAAGGACTGGGGCTGGGGTGGGGCCCCTTGGGCCCTCTCGTCCTGGAATTTGACCACTGAATCTTCATCGATGAAGGGGAAACCACCTTACAGGAGGCCGAGCACAGGTGTGTTGGTTTGATCCAACCGTTATTTATGCAACACGTATGGTCACTGTCCGGGACCGAGCTGTCCATGTGGCTAGAGGAGAACAGACAGACAGTCATACAGTGAGTGCAGACTTCAAATGGTGATGTGTTCCGAGGGGGGACGTCGGGAGGCTGTGCACACAGTAGCAGGGACCCCTTGATCCCGGGTCGGAAGTGGTCGGGGAGCAGGGCAAAGCCTCTCAGAGAAAATGATGCTCAAACTGGGATGGGAAGATGTGGACGGAGATCCGTGATGGGTAGGGCCTGAGAGTGTAAAGAACAGTCCCAGCTGTGGGGACAGCACGGGGAAAGGCCCGGTAGTGGGCAGGTGTCATCGAGTCTGGGGAGGTGACAAGGACTGTGGCATGTGCTGCAAGGGGAGGCTGGGCCAGTAACAGCCACAGGGGGCCACAGTACACCTAGAACTTACTAGGAGCCCAAGGAGTAGTCCTCCCTGAAAGAATGCTAACAGGTTCTGATTGGCATATTTATGCATCAAGACTTTTTGGGTGCAGGGGAGGAAATTTGTTTTGTTTTGTTTTTGGAGTCCAAGAAGAAAGGGAATGAGTGTTTGTTTACATACCATATGAAGTGCTGTGTGAAGTAATTTCACACGTATTTCTTATTTAATCCTTCATGACAAGCCTTTATTTATTGATTTATTTCTTTGGCTTATGGATGTTGGATTGTTGAAAAGTCTGTCCTTACTTCAGTGGAGCATCCTCGCTCCTCTGGCAAGCATCAGTGCTCTGTGGTTGTGTGTAGGGGTCTGTTTCTAGACTCTGTGCTGGCCTGCTGACATCGTGGTCTGTTCATATGCCATTTAGTGTAGCTTTGTCATGAAAGCAGGTTGTGTTCATCTCCCTCCTTTGTCCTTTTCCACAGTTACTTTGGCTCCTCCCGGAGCATTTCCACATGAGTCACAGAATCAGCTTGCCTGATCCTACAGAGAAGCCCTATGGGAGCTTGATTGGGGTGCATCAAATCTACAGATCAGTTTGGCAAGAACAGATATCATTTTGCATCTTGTGCCCCCATGCAACTTCTCATCCCTCCATTTACCTGGTTTTCCTTGGATTTCTCTGAGCATTATCTTGTTATTGTCAGTATATGGCCCTTGCACATCTGTCAGATTTATCTCTTAAGTACTTTGTACTTTTTATGCCAATGTACGTGGGTTTTTTAAAATTTCAATTTCTGATTGTTCAGTGATAGCATATGGAAATAGAATTCTTTTTCTTGCCTGATTGTACTCTCAGACCTTTATCATTCGTGGAATATAATGTAGAACAGAAGTGATGAAAGTGGACATCTTTGTCTTTTTCTGCTCACACAAAGAATTTAGTCTTTCATCATTAAATCCTAAGCCAGCTTGAGTTTTTCATGGTTGTCTTCTATCAGCTTGAGTAAGTCCTCTTCTGTTCCAGTTTTGCTGAGTATTTTATTAGGAATGGATGTCAGATTTTGTCCGATACTTTGGGGGCACCTATCGTGATGACAGTGTGGTTTTTCCTTTGTAGTGTGTTCATGGAGGTGAATTACATTGTTTGATTTTTGAGAGTGAAGCCAACCTTTCATGCCTGAGATAAACCACTTGGATGATGATGTACTACACTCTGTGTACGTTACTGGATTTGACTCGCTGACATGTCGTGTAAGGAATCTTGTAGCTGGTTCACAAGAGATGTGTCTGTGGTTTCTTCTCTGCTGTCATGATTTCACTGTCTTCTCACTGGCGTTGACTTGTGTGAGAAACCCAGTGTCATCCTCATCTCTGTCCTTCTGCACAAAATACCTCTATTCTGGTGTTAAGGTTTTTCTTTCTTTTTTTCTTTTCTGTAACTGGTGTTGAACAATTCCATTACGGGTTGCCTTAGTGTGGTTTTCTGATGTTTATTGTACTTGGTGTTCATTTAGCTTCTGTAATCTTTGGGCTTAGGTTTTCATTGTATTTATAAGAAATATCAGCTTTTCATTCTTCAGATGTTTCTCCTGTTCCCATTTTTCCTTACTGTTTCTGGGGCTCCAATTACAAGTATATTAGACTGAACAAGTTCCCCCACAGCTCACCGATGCTCATTTTATTTCTTTAAATCTCTTTTATCAAAAAAAAAATCTATTTTATCTCTGTGTATTTCATTTTAAAAAATAGGTTTTTTTGGTTCTCTGTGCTCAAGTTCACTAATCTTTTCTTCTGAAATAGCTCATCCGCCCTTTTTTCCATCTTGTGTGTTTCCACCCTGAGACCTTGCAGTTTTCACATCCAGAATTCCCATGTTGTGCTCTTCTTCTAATCTCCCCATTGGTGTTTGACCCTCAGGGGGTTCCCTCATAGGCACAGGCTGATTGGCAGCCTGACCCTGGGCACCTCCCACTCTGGCTATCCTTCCTGGGAATCCCAGCTGCTGCTGCCCCACTGGTCCCCTGGGGGGCATGCCCTCCACTCCCCTGGCTTAGGGTGGGCCTGTCTGGTCTGCCAGGCTACAGCCCAGAAGTGCTCTCCAGCTCTCTAACAGCATCACCGTTGACTGCCCTCATTTGGGTTTCGATTCTGAAATCATGTTTTTCACCTACAAGCAATCTTTCCTGGTCTCGAGTCATTTTCTTTTTACTTATGGAAGCTCTTCTCCACATCACTGAGATTGGATATTTCAGTATCACCTGCTCACTGGAATGTGTTTCGTGGGGGGTGATTTGTTGTAATTTCTCAGATGACTTCTTTGTTATATGCTGTATCTTTTCATGCCTTCATTTAATCTTCCCCCTTCCTCACCTTTTTATTCATCCTCTGTTCCTAATGCGTGTGAAGAGTTGAAATGGGTTTGGTTGGTGTGTATTTCTTTGAAACTTACCTTTTCTAGAATGGGGCCCGGTTGTCGGGGTGGGGGGCACTGTGAGGCTACGTCAGGCAGAGGTGGCTGTGGCAGCCCAAGATGGGCAGGGGTCTTGCCCTCCTCTTCACAGGGCAGGTTGGCTGCTGGGAGTCAAGGTGACGTGAAAGCTCTGCCCCTGTCCTCTCTTGTCCAGACCCTGGGACACTTTTCTGCTTCCTGACTCCCTGGTCTCTTTCCTGCTTGCAGTTTTGGAGGCTTCTGGGGGGAGGATCCTTATATCTATTCCCAGGCAGTCCCTCCCCTTGTATTTGTTGAACCACAGGGCTGCTCAGAGTCACCCCATCCCACACTGCCTGTGCTGCTCCTTGCAAAAATCCCTCCATGTTTCAGATCTAGTCAAGGCCCTTTACACTGTTTTTCTGTGTAGATGCAGATTTTTGTTGCTATTTTTGTATATATTTTTTTTATCATTTCATTAGCTATTTGCAGGGGAGGGCAGGCTTGACCTGAAACTGCCTTCTGGAAGGACATGTCAGCCTGGGCTCCTTCCACACACCAGGCGGCCTTTCTGCAGCCAGGGTGGGAGAGGAGGGTTAATCATTTACCGGTAAAATGAAAGCCCTCTGGCTTGAGTTTCTGACATTTTTGTAGCATGATACCCAGAGAGGAATGTATTTCTTTAAAGCACATCCCAGCATATTCTAAACGGGAGGAAGCATTTGTACTTTTGTCTGCTGATTAAATAGCAGGATAGGCCTGGGCTGGGGGAGGCTGGAGGAAGGGGTGATAGGGGGGTTGCAGGGAGATGGGGGGGGCTTGGGGGGACGGGATGGGGTGGTGTCCAGTTTGTAACGCAGAGCAGAGATGCTGGCAGCCCTCCCGCAGGCATTCTGCCCGGAATGTGCACCCCAGAGAAAGTTAGCAATCTGTGGCCTTTCAGAGGGTCGTTTGAGCAGGGTTGTCAGTGGCAGAGGTGGTACAGCCTGTCACCCACCATGGAGCTCTGCTTCTCGGCACGGATTTGCTCCAGGATTAATCCTGGCCTTGTGACTGCAGTAGATGGTTGTGTCCATTATGCTGTGTGCAGACTTGCTGCCCGCCTCTTGCCTCCAGAGTGTCTCCTTAGCACCGTCCCCAGATGGTGGGGTGGAAACAGGGAAGGATTGACACACAAATCAGACTGCTTGGCTGAAAGGTGCCTCTGATTGTCAGTGGGGCCTGTTAGTCGCAGTGCTCAATCCCTGCTGCCAGCCCTAAGCATGGGTCCGTTTGTGTTTGCTGTCCCACAGCCATAGGCTGGAGCCCTAACCCAAAGGAGGGATGGTTCCCTGCAAGCCCATCCCTCCTCCCCGGAAACGTTTCCATCTCCGGGATGGCCAGGAGCACTGATTACCTCCTAGAACGTGATTGCTGTTGCTGGTGCTCATGGCTTCCAGTATCCTTTGCAGCAGACTGGCCAGGACTTGATCCCCAAGGCTGGGCATCTCTCTCCCCCTGTCTCAGAGATGGGCAGCGTTAAATATTAATGCTAGTCTTACAAATGTTTGCTTCTAAAGTCTAAATTATTGATAGTCTTACATTTAAAATATAAATCATGTGAATTTCCCCAGATGGTTGTGAGGCAGTTAGCAGTTGTGCTTTGACAGTATGCTGTGCACGGACGGATGGGTCTTTCAGAAGCATGCTTCCTACACAGTGCAGTGCCTGGCTCTCCTGCTTCTGGCCCAGTGACCACAGGCTTGGTTCCTCTGTGTGCTTCCACCAGTCTGGCCTGTGTCACCAGCTCCTCTCCCACCAGGCTCCAGCTAGATGGGACCTTGCCTCATCCCCAGACCCCCCTGCCCACCAAGAGCTTCCGTGTCCCCCCTCGTGACAATATTGTTTTGAAGAAAAGAATCTATTTCTCTATGTGGTTTATTCCCATCCCAGAGATGTGGGGCTGTGTTTTGTAATCCATTTTGCCCAAATTCACCCCACTGGCCCCATTCACATACCACCCTGTGATCCCCTCCCAGCTTGATCGTAAGCATCCTATGTGGTGCAGGAGAAGCCTGCCAGCATATGATCCGAGAGGGTAGAGAGTAACGTAGCCTACAAGTCAGGTAAGGGAGCTTCCCTCGGTCCCTGCTATAACCATGTGTCCTGTCTCACAAAACCCTTCTGAGACTCCAGCACTAGTCTCCCTAGTGAATAAATGGCTGTGATCTGGCCAGTGGGACACACACACAGCCTGACTTTTGTTGGATGTGAGCAGCTCTTCCCTGCCTAGGAACCTGAACCTCTGCCACTAGGCAAGTACCCTGTCTTCTTACAAGATGATGGACTCCGTGAGCATCTTCATGTGTCCCAGGTACTGTTGGGGGTCATGGTGGGCAGTATATTCACAGGCTCCTTGGGGGTCCCTATCCTGGTTATTCAGTCAAAATATATGTGAGTTCTGCTGGGAAGGGATTTTACAGAAGTAATTAAAGTCCCAAATTAGTTGACTTTAAAAAATGGAGATCATCCAAGTAGGTCTGACCCAACTGGGTAAGCCGTTATAAAAGGCAAAGAATTTTTTCTGGTTGGTGACAGAAGGAAAGTCAGAGATTCTGAGCACAAGAAGGGTTCCATGTACCATCGCTGGCTTTGGGGACAGAGGGGGCTGTGAGCAGAGGTTTAGGGGTGGCCTCCCAGGAAGGACCCCATCCGGGAGACCCACAAGGAATGGGGTACCTCAGGCCACTAAGGGTGAGGAACCGAATCTGCCAGGAACTCAAATGAGGCTAGAGACAGGTTGCACCTGCCCCCCAGAAACCCCAGATGAGAGCCCAGCCCAGCCTCATAGGGCCCTGAGCAGTGAGCCAGTCAAGCCCACTCGGGATGTGGACCCAAACAACTGTGAACTGATGAGTGGGTGTTGTTTTTAGTATCTGGGTTTGTAGGAATCTGATACATGGCAGTGGAGACAAGCATGGGTACCATTCTGTTCAGGGCAGTGGTGTTCCCTGGGCCATAGTGGGTCCCCAGAAGAATAGATGGGGCACCTGCTTGAGCTGCTTACAGCCTGTCCCCACCACTAAAGGGTTAGACGTGGGTTTGGAAGAGCCCAGCACTGTTGCCAGGACGACGACGGGTATATTCTTGATGGGGAAGTGCAAAGCAGAAAAGCTTTTTTCCCCAGAGGAAAAATTTTAATTTGGATTTGGATTTTGTTTGATTTTGTGGTCTCACCTTCACATTCATCTCCAAGTATACGTAGTGTGCGTGACAGGTTGCACTCTTCAGTGTGACTCCCATGGCGCTCCTGGCCATGGTCAGTGGCCATGCTCCTGGCATGGTCAGCCTGGCATGGTTCAGGCTGGAGCAGCCAGGGGGACAGCCACCCCTCCACTGGGGGCTCCGGGGGCTCCTCAGAATGGGGCTTTCTGAGTCTGCCTGGGTGTTAACTCCCCGCTTCCCGAAACACTGCAGGCCTGTGCTCTTTGGGAACCTGTCTGCCGAACCAGGGACTGCAATGCCGGCACGCCGCTTCTGCGGGGCCTTTAGAGAACTGGCCACGCCCCTACAGACAGGGGCGCACCTGGCTGGGAGCAGGGGAGCCTGAGTGACAGGCGGGAGGCGCTAGGTGGCCTGGAGCCCAGCCGAGTTTTTCCACCTTCTCGGGGCGGGATCTGTGTCTCACGCCGATTCTCTCTGCTGTCATCTTGTTAAAGAGGGACCATATGTATATAATCTGTCATCCAGACCCGAGCACTCTGGGAATGGTAACCGTGCTGGGCTAGCAGGCAAAGCCAGGACTGCCCCAGGCCGGCCCTGCGAGTGCTCAGTTGCCACACCTGCCCTTTGGGGTGCTGCCACCCTGATAACTCCACCCATGTGCACACGCAGACCCCCTCCCTCCCGTGGGTCACCTGAGACTGGCTCGCCTCATCTAAAGGTGTCTACAAAAGCCAAAGAAAAAACTGAAAAAGCAATAAATACCCACACAAGAATTACCAAAGGAGAAAACCGCTTGGGATTTTCATAGCCCAGGTGTGTGAGGCTGAAGCAGGTGTGTGAGACTGACCCCCCGCCCCTCCCCGCCCTGCTGCTGGGGTCTGCTGGGGGCTCTCCCCCTCTCTGCCGAAGGGGAACAGTTGCCCGAGCAACCGCTGCCGTCAGGAGCATGGACTCTTCCTCAGATCCCCATGGTAAGGCCAGTCTTGGCTGAGTTGTTTGGGGTCTCTGGCTTCAGTTTGCTTTGAGAACTCCACACCGTATCCTGAGTCTAGCAGAGGGTGGAGGTGGGGCAAAATGAGAGGCCGCGTTGTTCACAGAGAATCTAAAACAATACTAAAGCCTACTCTAAGTTAACCTGCTTGTTATCATCACCACAGACCAGCAGTTCTTGGAAAATGATAGAATATTTGTCCCTTCTGGGGCTGGCCACTCACAGGGCCCTTCTCTCTGCTGCATCCTGGTGCATCACTGTAACCTACTTCCAGGGTTGGGATGCAAATCACATACACTTTTTTTTTTTTTTTTGATTGTTGTACTAAAGACTTTTAAAACATTTAAATTCAATTAACTGACACATAGTGTATTATTGGTTTCAGAGGTAGAGTTCAGTGACTCATCAGTCTTAGATCACAGTGCTCATTCCATCCCATGCCCTCCTTCATGCCCATCCCCCATTTACCCCATCCCCCACTCCCATCACATGAAATTATACACAGAAAATGTCTCCTGATATATGACTCTTAATAAAATCCAAAATAAAAGTTAGTCCTTTATCCTTCCTCTTTTGTCAAAGGCCAGAGATGGTTGCATTCATCTGTGCTGTCTGGTTGTAAGTGACAGAAACTAACATTGAATTAGTTTAGGTTTTAAAGAGCGGATCTATTGGCACCAGAGATTTGAATACCCTGGTGGTATTCTTTCACCAATTAATGCCTTCATTGCTTTCTTAGAGTCAGTTTCATTGTCCTAGATCTAGTTCTTCATGAAACTAGTCATTGCTGCTGAAAGAGCTACGCTCACATTCCTAAGGGAAAAGGAAGAGGAGAGGTGGGAATGGTCATATCTTGCCTGTGGAGGACTCTGATTGGCCTGACTGGAGCATGTCCTAGCTTGGGGCCCAATCACTATGGACAGAGGGGGGATGAGGTAGTAGGACTGATCCAGCCTGTGATAGGTATCCAGCTATCAACCAATCACTGTGCGCAGGAGGTGGGTGAGGTGCTGTGATTGGTCCAACCTGTGTCAAGAGCACCACCATCAACCATTCATTATGGCCAGGGAGGTGGGATGGTGTAAGAAGATGGCAAATCCTTTCCTGATATTCAGAATAAAGGAACAGCACAAGAGCATTGTAATGGGGGCAGTCTGGGAGCATAGAGTAACAGGTGTCCCTGGGCAACTCTGCTGCCCACCCAGAGCCCCAGAGTAGTGGGAGGCTCAGTGGATGCTGCTTTTGCTCTACTTTGTTCTGGAGTGGGCCCCACGTGCACTGCCTGGATCCCTGTGCTGGGGGTGTGTTCGTTTCTGTGTGCACAGCTGCTTACGTGGCCCGGGTCAGCCTTTGAGAACAAGAACACGTTGTCACTGGAACAGCAACCAAAGTCCCTTCCAGCCTCTGGGCCCCCATTCAGGGGGCCACACGTCTTTGGAACAACATCAAATAGTGTCCATCATGAGACCTTTGCTTTGCTTTGGTTGCTAATAATTTTTTCTTGTTTTCCTCCTTTCCCGTCTTGCTTTTTCTTCTTCTTAAACCAAGATAAGATGTCTCCAGTTTTCTTAAGGATTCTTTTGA
The DNA here is from genome assembly GCF_053574225.1 of Canis aureus. NCBI lineage: Eukaryota > Metazoa > Chordata > Mammalia > Carnivora > Canidae > Canis > Canis aureus. The sequence continues at coordinate 57,913,189 of NC_135612.1, read as the reverse complement.
TGAAATACTTCTAATTTATATTTGTACTTCTGCTGTAGCCTGGGGAGCTGTTTTATGAAGCACAAAGCCTTCTTTTGTGATCTTATCCAAGACAAACTTCTGATTCTTCTTTTTTTTTAAGTACTGCTGATCTAAATAATACTTAAAAATCAGCTTCCTGAAAACAATGACAGAAGGCCCAGCGGAATCTGTGAGCATTCTTCTAAAGTAGGAGTCAGCAAATGTTTTTTGTCAAGGGCCAGGTAGTTGAGATGTTTGGCTTTTGTGAGTCATATAGATCCTTTCGTGACCACTCAGCCCTACCATTGTAGCACGAAAGCCGGAGATAATAAATCAGTGAAAGTCTGTGGCTGGGTCCCAATAAATATTTAAGTAACAGGGAGTGAGCCAGGTGGGGGGGGGGGGGGGTCAGATGTCACAGTCTCCCAACTCCTGTTCTAAAGCATTTCATGCTTTCGACTTAGAAAAATGATTGTTGAGAACCTTGAGATGTGTCATAATTCTTGTGGGGTCATGGAGTGGAAACACAGACTTCGGCCCAGGGTTCCCTGTGAGTTCATGCAGGGCTTGGAGGGACCAGGTGTTGCTGTTGACAGCCTATCCTCATGTGATGCAGTAATTCCATGTTTAGGATTCTATCCTAAGATGGTTGGCATATCATTTTTTCCAGCCAGTTACTTACCACAGCATTGTTTGCCATGTAGAAAACTGGGACTACCTTCATATTCAACAGTAAATCGTTTATGCAAAATGCTATTACAGAGACTTTCAAGTAATGTTTATAGTTAAATTTTTGTGATGTTGTGACGTAAGATGAAAAAATACATACTGTAGCACCTCAATTAATTAAAAGAAAGAGCAAGCATGCATAGAAAAAGATTTTCCGGAAACATGCCCAAATGTTAATAGTGTTTTTTCCCAGACAGGAAGATTATCTGGGATTTTTTCTGTGTGTGTGTGTGTGTATTTTATTTTTCCAAAAGACCACTTTAGTTTTAGACTAAAAGCACTCTGAGGGGAAAATAAGTAGTTCTTCACCCTTTTAGCCCAAGATAGTGTTCTGTGCAGTATTCTAGAACCTTCTAAAATGCCCTCTTCCTTGATAAGTCTGGAGACCAGGGCTGGGCTGACTTTAGGGCAGCCTTCCTGACCTGTGACATTCCAGTCCAGGACACTGTCATCTGGGGGCTCACAGAGTTGCTGCCTAGACTTCTATTGCTGCTTGTATCTCATTCTTAAAGGGGGTTGATTGAGCTTCTACACATAAGTCATCAGAGCTCCATATAACCTTCTGAGCAGACATGTTGGTCACATCTCCCAGTTGAGGGAACATGGAGTGACTTGCTCATCCCCCCACAACCTGGTCAGGCAGGGGCTGTGCCTCTGATTCTTGCTGCCTCTTCATTCTGGAATAGGATACTTCAGGATTGGGCTATGCCCTTCTCTGGATTTGTGCATCAAATCCAGAAAAATATCTTCCCACAGCTGCTGGTTATATGGGAAGATTCCTGGGGCCTCTTGGCCAGAGCTGGCCATGGTGTCCAAGGGCCCTGCTTGCTCTGAGGTTGGATCTACACCTGGAGGGAAACTGATAGGTGTTGAGGGTTTGGACGCTGGCCTCTTGCTGAAGCAGAGGACCAGAGTGGGAGGACTGCACACATGTTTGAATGTAAAACTTCGGATGGAACCATTGTAGATGCCTCAAGTTCCAGAACATCATGGTGGGAGAGGTGGCTGCCATGGGGAGGAGGGCAGGTGCTGAGTGGGGGTGTTGAGGGGTCTTCTACGTGGGTGCTGGGACCAAGTCAATGATGGCAGGTCTGGAGGTGAAGAGAGAGAGAGGAGTGACAAGCCAGAGTCACAGAGCAGGAGATGGGAGGTAGGGAGACAGAGACATAGCAGGTGCGCCAGGTGGACTCGTGAGTTTTGAAGGAGCTGTGGGTTAATGACAGAGTGTGGATGGGCTCTGGGGACTGAGGAAGAGGCACAGCCGCCTCTGACCACTTGGCATGTGGGCTGTGGGAGGGTCCACCCCTTCTCTTGAAGAGGTGCTGCAGGGCAAGCAGTTGGTCAGGTTGGCTGGCCAGCTTGGGGTTCAGGGAACTTCCCAAGCCGAGGGTGTAGGAGTGAGTTTGGTGCAGGATGGGCATTGCAGAGCGTGCCCATCCCTGAGGAGGGAGGGCAGGAGGGGAGCAGGGGGCATGGGGCATGGTTGGAGGGAGGGCAGGAGGGGAGCAGGGGGCATGGGGCATGGTTGAGGAGTGCACAGGTGAGAGCTGGCTGCATGGCTGGGAGTTCAGCCCCCGCCAAGGGGAGCAGGCTGGGGTGTGGGGCACCCGGGACAGCGCTGCAGCAAGTCCTCTGGGTGAGGTTGAGCTCTGGAAGGAGGCTGCCTTGTGCTTCGAGGGACCCACTGGGACCCAAGCTGGGCATTCAGACCCATGGGTTGAAGCTGACCTGAGGTTTCTGTGGCCAGGAGAGAAGACGGGGGGGGGGGGGGGGGTGAGGGGCGAGGGGCGAGGTGGTATGCATAGCAGCCCCATCTCCATGTTCCCTGCCTATGGGGGAGCCCCGTTTGCAAGTAAGCCTGACACCCAGTTGCCAGTGGGACACACAGTGACCCCTAATCCCCTTCCCTGGGACTCACTGCCCAGTGGTGGGGGTAGCCGCTTGCCTCCATACATCTCCACTGCTTTGAGGGGGCTTTCTGTGCCCGAGAAAGCCAGAGAGGCTCACAGACAAGTAAACGTGGGAGCGGCTGTCTCTGGGGTCCTGACAGCAGATCATGGAAATGTGTTTTCTCATTTCCTCGTATTCCACGGCTCATGTGTTACGCAGCTGTGATTTATTTTCAGAGCACACTTTGGAATTTGACAGACTCTCCTGCTGGCCTGCTTCACAGCTGAAACCATTTGCCATTTGGTAGATGATAAAGCAAGTGACAATTTGCAATGAAACAGCCACAAGAAGAAGCCGTCTGTGTGTGAGACAGACAGGTGTCCACCCTGGAGGTATAGCCAGCATAGACCCGCCAGCCACCCGGGGCCTCCCTCTTAGTGGTGGGGGCCTGGGTAGATGGATCATGCCTGAGGATGTCGGGACAGCAGTGGGCACCTCCGTGACCGCTGGCCTCCTGAGTGCAGCCTCCCTGCCGCTGCTGTGGGTGCCAGGGGAGGACAGCCTATGAGGCTCCAGCTCCAACACATGGAGACAGAGCCCCCCTGGTGCCGGAGTGGGTAGGACGGGAGGTGACCGCCCTGCCCAGAGCACACTCACCTCCCTCCTCCCTGCTGGAGTACCTAGACCACACCTTCAGGGAGGCCTTCTTCAAGGCCCTTTAGATTTCAAGTGATAGAAACCCATTCAACTATTCATCGCATGTTTACTTTTCTGCTGCTTTATTTCTGTTTATAGCATTTATCCCCACCTGACCAAGTCCCCCCTCCCTCCCCACCTTCCCATTCTGTTCTTTGGTTCTTGTTGTCTGTCCACCTGCTGGAGTATCATGGCCTCTGCCCGTTTCACTCCATGGTTTCAGTGGTGGCCAACATATTGGAGGATTTAATAAATACAAGGCTAACTTGTGACAATAAGGATGAAATAGGCAGGCAAAGGGAAGGAGGCCCAGAGCCTCAGGAAACAGAGTGATACACAGGGACGGGGATGGGACAGCGACTTGCTCTGAGCTCGTGGGATTGGAGCAGGGCTGGGGGATGAGGAGCAAGCAGGGGTGGGGGACAGGTGCAGCCCAAGAGGTGAGCAGAGGCCAGATCTGGGGGGCTCTTCACAGTGGGCTGCAGGAGTTGGAGTTTATTGTGAATTAGTAGTGGGGAGCATGAAAGGTTTTCAAGGAGTGTGACACGATCGTTTGTTTGGAGTCTGCCAAGAACCTCACCCTCACTGCGTTCCTCACGTGTACAAACTGCAGGGCATCATGGTAATCCCAAATGGGAGATCTGACCCCTCCGTTTTGCAGAAAAAGAAAAAACAAAGCAAAACACGGACGAGCAAAGCTGAGTGTCCAGATCACATGAGTGACAGGGCCGTGGCCACACTGTGTTTTCAGTGGAGACTTTGTGGGATGCAGAGGGTGGGCGGCGGGGGCGAGGCCCAGGCAGGACAGCTGCCTGCGCAGGGGTGCAGGGAGCAGCACCAGGCTCAGGTACTGGCGATGCCGCTGCAGGAAGGGCACAGGCCAGAGGCATGCGGGAAGCAGAAGCGATAGAAGGTTTGTGACTCATCAGAGGCGGAGCGGGTTTTTCATATTCTTTATTTAAGAAGTGTTTATAGAGCACTTTCTACGAGCCACACGGTGTTCGCTGTTCTATCACATTAGCCCGTTTACTCCTCCCGACAACCATCTGAGGGAGGTGCTAGCATTCCCCTCATTTTATGGATGAAGAAGCAGAGGCACAGACACGTCAGGTCAGTTGCCCAGGGTCACACAGTAAGTGAAGCAGCAGGGTTGGAAGTGAGGTCGGTCCTTGCTCCTGGCTCTAGATTTCTGGCTCGAGCCGTGGAGGAGCGCAGAGCTGGTGACCCGGACAGGGACGGGGGAGGAAGGGTGGCTCTAGGTGCTATGGACAGGACAGCGGGTTTGGTTCTGGACCCACAAACGTGAGGTATCTGAGATGCCCAAACAGGTAGATAACACAGGAGCTTCTGAGAGAGATCCTGCTGGAGGTGCTGTCTTGGTGTTGTCAGCAGCTCCGAAGGTGGTGGAACTGAGAACCCCTGAGGGTCTGGGGGAGTGTGGGACAGAAGGGCACCGGCCCCTGAGTGCCACCACCAGGGGAGGACCGGGAGGAGGAGCTGCCACAGGGCTGAGAACCAGCAAAGGGGAGGCAGGAGAGAGTGGTATCCAGGGTGAGAAGGGTCTGAGAAGGAGGGACAGGTGAGGGCAGGGACCAAGTCGAGAGGGACTGGTTAGTATCTGTTGAGTTTGGCCACAAATGGGGCCCTGGTGGCCTTGACTGGAGCACCCTGTGGGGCGGGGAGCTGAGGCTTCAGGACAGGTGTGGAGATGAGCAGGGACAGAGCCCAGGGAGCAAGAGGATGGGGTCTCAGCATCGTAAAGGGTTTTTCTCTGCTCCCCAACCAACCAGTGACCATGATCTGATGGCGTTTGAACACTGGGCAGAGTAGCCGTGGGAAGGGGCCGGGTGGGAAGCGTCTGGTGCACCCACGGTAGGGAGGGGATGCAGCATTCTTGTGCAGTGGGAACAAGGTGCGTGATGGATGGGCATCAGTCTGTAAACGTTTTGTCATAGGAACAGGAATAGAAGTAAACAATTCATACTAGCACATCACTTAATGCCATTGTTGCTGCAAAGTCCTTCCACGGATGGGTGCAAACAGTCCAGTTTAGCCAGCGTGTGCACTGCACCAGGCACCGTTGGCTGTTTCCACTTGGTGCCTTGCTGTAAGGAACGGAGCTCAAGGTCAAGGTCAAGGGCATGCGAGTATAGTGTGGCAGGTGTTACAGATGTATCTCCTCCACTAGCCATGAGGATACCTTGTTCATGTTTGCATCTGCAGAGCTTCACAAGAGGCCAGCTCTGCAAAAACACTAGATAAATATTGAGTGAGGCCATGGATGAGTGGGATAGAAAGGGGGAGAGAGCTCCACGTGAGATGGCCCGAGAAGGCTTCCCGGGGTTGTGATGTCAGGATGGTAGTGCACATGGAGCAGAGTGTGGACTTGTGGCGGAAGGCGCATGTCTGCAAATGTGTCGCCCTTGGAGACACGGACGTGGTGGGCTGTGTGCAGAGCTGCGTCACCCTGCCTGGAGGCCACTGCTTGCCCAGCTCACTGAGCACCCAGCACCGGTCTCATTGGAACGGAGGTTCACCCTGTGTGCCAAAGACACACGAGTGTCAAAGAGGCGCAGGAGAGAAAGAATGCAAAACATGCTGCTGACGTTTTACATGTTGGAATGGTGACGTTTCAGATACATTATTGAAAGCAATTCACCTTTTTTGTTATAACTTTTTGAAAAACGTGTCTCCTAGACCATGTAAGGTTACATAGGTGGCTCTCATGACCCTTTTCTTGGGCAGGGTAACGGGATGTGTGGCAGAACCAGGGTGGAGGGGTGGGCAGGGCCATGTTCTAGAGTACTCTCTGAGGACCCTCCGGAAGTGCTGCCTTTCCAGCCCAGGTGGGCCCCCAGACATGTGCTATCTACACAGCCGGCGGCCATAAGGGAGGTACAGGGACAGAGGGAACACTGGGAGCCAGTGAGTCTCAGTGGAAGGATGGCAGGTGAGCAGAGGAGGTGGAGACACAGGTGGGGATACAGGGATGACAGAGGGGAGGGACTCCCATGTGGCATCTGGAATTCTGACCTTCATTTCCACATTGATGGCACATTTGCTGATGTCGGGGAGGAGTGGTAGTACTTGTACTGGTGGTCTTGGACAGGGATGGAGAGGATGGAGGGTCCAGTGCTAGAGGGGATGGAGGGGGTCATTGCTGGAGGGGATGGAGGGACAGGTGCTGGAAGGGATAGAGGGCCTAGTGCTGGAGGGGATGGAGGCACAGGTGCTGGAGGGGGTGGAGGGGCCAGTGCTGAAAGGGGTGGAGGGACAGGTGCTGGGGGGGGATATTGGGGGCTAGTGCTGGAGGGGATAGAGGGGTTAGTGCTGGAGAGGGTGGAGGGGCTGGTGCTCGAGGGGGTGGAGGGGCCTGTGCTGGAGCCATAGGCACAGGATGATTAATGTCCAGAGGTGGTCATCACCAGGGTGGGCAAAGTTGGTTAGGGGCGCATGGTGGCAGGACAGCCGATGGCCCAGCTGGGGTCTCTGGAGGATGAAAGGAGGAAGGAGGAGTGGAGACCAGGGGAGTGGGGGTTGGGATTTGTAGCAAGGAAGTTGCTGGTGACTTTGGAGAATGCTGTCTCCGTGAAATGATGGGGAGAAAGAATCCAAGTTAGAATGACTCCAGGTGGTGGCATCCGACAGAGCAGGGACAGCAGGTAGAGATGGGCCTCTGAAGAAGACGAGGCATTTAGGATTGTGTGGGTTTTGTGACTGTACATGTTTCTGGACAGAGAATGCTGGGGATCTGGGAAACAATCTGAGCAGCCCTGTTTGTCCTCATTTGCAGAGCGTTTGAAGAAGGCTCTCCCCTCGCACTCCCATGCCCCCACCGAAGGCAGAGGCTTACACATGTGTCCCTCTCTCTCCTAGGCCGGATCCTGGACCTGAAGACGGGGACGGTGAAGAAGGAGGGTCAGCAGTCTTCCATGAGGATGTGCATGGGCTCGAGGAGGTCCTTCATCTGCAGGATGAGGTTTGTGGCTGACGGGGGGCTGTGGCTCGGGGTGGTCCACTCCTTCTGTTCCGCCAGCAGGTGCCTTCCTGGGAGCCTTCCCAGACCCTGCCAATGCCACCCATCAGATCCTGGCCACAGCTTGGGAGCTGGTGCTCTCTGTGGTCTGCCTGGGAGGGCCCTCATCCTGCTCGCTCCCCTCCTACCCTGTCTGATGTCCTGCCGGTCTCTGCTCACTCCTGGGGAGGCTCCCCTACCCTCTAGGTCCCAACTTTCTACCAATTCTTCAATCCTGTCCAGGCTCCGTATTTCTCAGTATGTTTCACATAAGATCTGTGGATTTCAATACCTTCTCTTGTGTCTCCTGCACCAAATCGTACATCAGAATTGGTGTTTAATTCCAGTATTGTTGATTGTTGTTCCGGGTGTGTAATGGCTCTGTGAGCAGGTGCTGGCTGCCCAAGGATAGGGGCTTTGGGTTTTTCTTCCTGGGCCTCCCGTGACCTGCAGTGGAGTGTGGTTAGCACGTGGCTGCTGAGGACATGCCAAATGACTGTGCTCAGGGGTAGAGAAGGTTCTATCCCTGAAGAAGAAGGAACAAGGATTTTGAGACTTCAGTCGAGACCTCCCTGTTTCCCGAGGTCCTGTAGGGAGGGGGGCGGTGGGAGGTGCCTGACAGGCCCGTCTGCCTGGTGTGTGCAGTTTCAGAGGCTGTAAAATGAGGCGATGGTTCTCATTCATTCAGTTACTCAACACATTTATACTGAGGGCCTGCTGGTGCCTGTGGTTTTCAAAGTGCCAGGCTCAGCACTGAATAAAGCAAATCCCTGAGTGTGTAGAGCATCACTTGAGAACAGGAGACACACCATAGACAAAAGTACCAAGTAGATACAGGGAACGCCAGATGGTAGCTGTTGAGGAAAATAAAACTTAGGGGCTCACCTGGTTGGCTCAGTGGTTGAGCATCTGCCTTCAGCTCAGGGCGTGATCCCGGGGTCCTGGGATCGAGTCTCACATCGGGCTCCTGGCAGGGAGCCTGCTTCTCCCTCTGCCTATGTCTCTGCCTTTCTCTGTGTGTCACTCATGAATAAATAAATTTTTTTTAAATCTTTAAAAAAATTTAAGAAAAAGGAAGTAGTAGGAGTTGTTGATTTATGTGTTAGTTTATAGGTTGGTTAGGGGAGGATTCATTGATAAAGTGACGTTTTGAGTGGGGACATCTGGGAATATCTGCGGAAAGAAAACACCAAGTAGACAGAACAGCAAGCGCAAAGGCCCTGAGGTAGGGATGTCTTGTCATGCTCAAGGAACAATAAGGCTCTCTCCCAGGAGCAGAGTGAATGGGTGGGGGAGGAGGGAATGGTCCTCAGGAAGGTCAGGATGTCAGGTTACTTACTAGCCTTTGACTTTTACTCTGAATGAGATGGGAGGCTGTTGGAGTTTTATCATAAGAGTGACATGTCCTGAATTACATTTAAAAATTTCACTCTGGGGATCCCTGGGTGGCGCAGCGGTTTGGCGCCTGCCTTTGCCCCAGGGCGCGATCCTGGAGACCCGGGATCGAATCCCACATCGGGCTCTCGGTGCATGGAGCCTGCTTCTCCCTCTGCCTATGTCTCTGCCTCTATCTCTCTGTGACTATCATAAATAAATAAAAATGTTTAAAAAAAAAAATAAATAAATAAATAAATAAAAATAAAAATAAAAATTTCACTCTGCATGCGTGTGGAGAATAAACCTCCCGAGAAAGAACAGGGTGGAAGTGAGGAGGCCATCCGTAGTAATAAGCCAGGCGAGAAATAGGCTAATAGTGACTGCGGTTAAAAAAAAAAAAAAAAAAAGTGCTTAGATTTCATTAGAAAGGTAGGGCTAGCCTCCTGTAGATGCCTCTGGGGGGAGGCCAGGCGTCTGAGCCCCAGGCCAGGCCTGCGGCAGGGAGGCGAGGAGGGGCTGCAGGCATGTGGCAGAGAACGAGGGGGTGCAGGACATTTCTGGGAGGAAGACGTGATCACCGCAGAGGCTCCTGATGAGTCCCAGATGAGAGGGCTGGGCCGTGCCGGCCGCAGAGGCAGGACCAGCCAGAGCTAGAGCCCCCGGCAGGGGAGCCAGGTGGGCCTCCCCTTCTCCCCCAGCACCTCAGCCTCTCCCCGCTGCCCCGCACAGCGTCTGCCAAGCCCTCCTTGAGCACCTCTCCTGAAAAGTCCTTGGGACCCACGCCGAGCTTGATGGTGTCCCTGAGCTCCTCCCCCTTCCTGCCGAGCTGCTTGAGGGTCTCGGGCTGGCTCAGGGGAGCCTCCCACAAGGCCACTCTCCCCATTTGCTGCTGCCCCTGTGACTTACAAGGGCTGCCCGTGTTGAGAGGAGACCTACTCTGTACCCTCACACTGGGCCCTGGGGCCAGTGGGCAGTTTGAGTCAGGGGTGGGTGTCCTCTCCTCAGAGCCAGAGCTGGCCCTTCTTCCAGGAGACAGGGACAGGACTCCCTCTTCCACCTGCCTCAGGTCACAAGATGGCCTTCAGGTGACAAAATACATGAGGCTACATCCAACTTTGCACTAGCGTATGCGGACAGATTGGCACGCGGGGCAGCAGGATTCCCTTGTGCTGGTGTCCACCTAGAGACAAAACCCCATTGGTTAACGTGGTGTGGCCCATGGGTGCCTGGTGCCCGGGTCAGGAGCACACACCCGCCCGGCATGGTTCCCCGGACATTGCCAGCCACGGCAACTCTGAGTTACAGCCCCAGGCAGGCCCTGTGAACACCCTCCCTGGGAGCATCCTGGTGCCCACTTCCACAGCAGTCTCCACGCTGTGAGCACTGCCCTGTCACACAGCTCAGGCCGCCCCCTCCCTGCCCTGGCACGCCCTGGGGGGCATGCTCCCACTGGGTTTTTGCACAACCAAGTCCACACTACCTGGATTCACCTGTGAGGTGGCAGTGCTGCCATCTACTGAGCACAGGACTTTGTCCTCCCAATAAAGTGGGTTAGTGTGAGGAAGACACCGAGGGCCACTCCAGCTCGCCCAGGCAGTGGGGTCCTGTGTCAACCCTCCCGGGGGACAGGCATGCGCTGGCAGCTGCACCAGGTCTCAGAGGACAGGTGGACTCTTTTCTTGGCCACGTTGAGTATGAAGACATGCAGAGTAGCACCTGTCATGGAGTTGGGAACTGGTTGCCCACGTACGACTGGGTGGACCCAGCAGCAATCGACTCCTGGCCACTGTGCACCTGTTCAGAGCCTGAGACGCCACAGAGAAGAGAGGCTGGAAAGGTCCCCCCAGAGCAGGCAATGGGATGCCTCGCATCCCCTGGTTCCCTGGGAAGGACCCTCGGAAAGGCTGTCCCTCTCTGTCCCCACTCTGCCCTTGGCTATCAGGGCCCATAGGGGTCATGTTATCCCCTCCGGGAGGGAGGGTTCCCAAGCCTGAGGCCGGAGCCAAGAGGATGTTCCTTTTTACCAGCGGGCACCATGTGTTTGGAGTTGCTGTCTCTGCTGAGGCCCGAAGAGACACTACTGCTGTCATCACGCACCTCGCTGCTTTCCCGAAAGCCACCCCGTGACACAGACATGTATCTGTAGCATGGTGCATGCCCACAATCCCCTAGAGTCTTCCTGTGTCTCTAGCCTCCAGGCTGGGCCCCGTGCTCTGCCAAGTGGGTCACACTGGCCTGGTCTTCAGTGACAACCCAGCTCAAGGAGTGCAAGGCCGAGCCTGCCCTTTGGAAGGGACCTGGCTGTTGGGTCACCTGGGTTGGTGTGTGAGGGTCAGATAAGACCCACCTATCTGGCTGTAGCAAACATGCTAGAGTCTCTACTCACTCTAATTATTTATCAAATCGTAGGTGTGGAAATGCTCCTTTGGATCACCTCCCTCTCAACCGAATCACCACCATGAGGAAAAGGTTCAGGTCAGTAGGCTTTTCTGACATGTGTTTGGGGCCATACTGGTAGAAAGCCCAAATGCGCTGAGCTCTATGGGGTGGCAGGCTCTGAAGAGGGGCTGAGCACAGGGAGGGGTGTGCAGTGTGCACATCTGGGTCACATCAGGGCTGCGTTGGGACTAGGGCTGCGTGGACTGGGAGGGAAGGGAGATGAATGCTGCTTAGCAGGACGGAAAGCAGGGTGGTGGAAGGCAGTGTTCAAAACCACAAGGTAAGTGTGACCCCAGTAGCTCAGATCCCAGGGGAGCCATCGGCGGCCTTACCTCCCTGTCAGGTGCTAGAAGCCATCTCACACATGCTCTTTGTTTAGGAATGGTCTTGGTCCCGTGAAAGAAGGGGAGGCCCAGTATGCTGTGGTGCACTGCACGGGGTACATCAAGGCCTGGCCCCCAGCAGGTAAGCAGAAGCCACATACTCATCCCAAGGGAGTCAAATGCTCTTCATCACTTACCCTGCTTTCCTGCTAGGGATCTATTCCCATGGAAAGAGGCAGAAAGATACTGTTATTTTTCTTCGTGGTTAGAATGTAACCATCTTCATAATTGGAAAAAATCCTACTTCTTGAAGTGGAAGTTTTTGAAAAGAGCAATCCTGCAGGGATGGTGGGAGCCTCAGCCGTTTCTGTGGTCTGTTCCCTGGAGCCCAATGTGAAGCCCAGGTGGTAGTTCACATGGTACTTCTGACCCTGATGAGGGATCCAGATGGATGGTCCTCACCATGATAGATATAGAGCTGCCATATGATGGAGGACTCCCACTCCTGGGTGCACTCAGTGGGGCCCAGAGCAAAGAAACGTGCATGTAAATGTTCATAACCGAGTTTGTGGCCATAAAGTGGAAGCAACTTGAATGTGTGCATCAGCTGATGAACAGATAGATAAAAAGTAGAGTATCCATACAATAAAATGTTATATAGCCAATCAAGGAAGCAAAGGATTGATCCATGTTGCCATATTGGGGAGCCTGGAAAACATCATGCTAAGTGGAAGAAGCCACGCAGGCAGCATGTGGCCTGATTTCATTTCTGTGCAATATCCAGACAAGGCAAATCCTTCTAGACAGAAAGTAGACTTGTGGTGTCCGGGTGCTGGGGAATGACGGTCATGGGTACGGTGTTTCTTTTCAAGGTGACACAGGTATTCTGAAATCAGATAGGGGCGATGGTTGCACCACTCTACCATCAAAAAACCACAGAATTGTACACTTGATGGTGGCATGTGAGTTCCTTGTAGACAACACGTCGTTGGTCTAGTGCTTTTACCCACTCTGACAATTTGCCTTTTAATTGGTATATTTAGACCATTAACATTTAATGTGATTATTGACACAGTTTGAATAATGCCTAGCATGTTTTTCTATTCATTGTATTTGTTCCTTCTTTTCTTCTCCTCCTCTCTGCCTTCTCTAGTTTTCATTGAACATTTTATGGGATTTCATATTCTCTCTTGACTTAGCATATCAATTATATTTCTTTAGATATATCTTTACTGGAAAACCTGGGTGACTCAATCAGTTGAGTGTCTGACTTTGATTTTGACTTAGATCATGATCTCAGTGTTGTGGGATCGAGCCCTTTTTGGATTCTGCACTCAATGAGGAGTCTGCTTGAGATTCTCTCTCCCTCTGCCTTTCCCCCTGCTCTCTCCCAAAATAAATAAATAAAATCTTTTTAAAAATCTATCCTTATTATTTGCCTTAAGTTCGAAATACACATTTACAACTAATGTAAATCTACTTTCAAGTAATATTGTACCACTTCATGGGTAATGCAAGGACTCTGTCACTCGGCTTTTCTTCCTCCTCCTTCTACCTCCCGGAGTTCTGATCCCCTACAGTTCATTTATCTAATCAACCTGCACATTGTTGTTATTATTATTACTTGGAACAAACAGAAACACATTAGCTTAATTAAGAGTAATAAAAATTAAAAAGTTCATCATACCTTAATTTATTCTTTCTCTGACACTCTTTCCTTCATGCAGATCCGTGGGTTTTTTTTTTTAATCTGTTTATTCATGAGAGACAGAGAGACAGAGAGAGAGAGAGAGAGATAAAGAGAGGCAGAGACACAGGCAGAGGGAGAAGCAGGCTCCAGCAGGGAGCCCGACGTGGGACTCGATCCTGGGTCTCCAGGATCAGACTCTGGGCTGAAGGCAGCGCCAAACCGCTGAACCACCCAGGCTGCCCCAGATACGTGTTTCTAACCCACATCGTTTCCTTCTTCCTGAAGAACCTCTTTTAACATTTCTTACAGGACAGCTCTGCTGGTGATGAATTCTTTCTATTTTTATTTTTCACAGAAGGTCATTATTTCTCCTTCGGTCTTGAAGGATAATTTTACTGAATATAGGATTTTAGGTTAGTGCTTATTTTCCTCCAACACTTTAAATATTCTCTCATCTTGGGACTCCTGGCTGTCTCAATCTGTTAAGGGTCTGACTCTTGATCTTGACTCAGGTCTGGATCTCATGGTCATGAGATTGAGCCCCACATTGGGCTCCATGCTGGGTGTAGAGCCTACTGAATGAATGACTGAGTGAGTGAATGAATTTATAAATAAATAAACAAATATTCTCTCTTCTTGTTTTCATGGTTTCTGATGAGAAGTCCACATAACTCTCTTATCCTTGTGTTTTTACAGATGGTGTGGGGCTTTTTTTTGTTGTTGTTTTTTTTGTTTTTTTGTTTTCTGGCTTCTGGCTTCTTTCAAGATTTTTTCCTTTCTCTTTGGGTTTCTGCAGAAAACCTCAGTACTTCATTTTGTTTTGCTTTTTGGTTATTTATACTGCTTGGTCATGTCTGAGCTTCCTGTGTCTGTGGTTTGATGTCATTCATTTTGAAAAATTCTTGGACATTGTTTTTCACATATCCCGTTGGTTCTCTTTTCTTTTTTCTCCTTTTGGTGTTGGTATTACACATGTGCTATATCATTTGAAATTGTACTATGAGTTGGGGGTATTGTGTTCTGGATTTTTGCAATCTTTTTTTCTCTTTGTATTTTGGTTTTGGGGGTTTCAATCGACATGTCTTCAGGCTCACTGCTTCTTTCCTTGGCACTATCCAGTCTACTGATGAATGTATCAAAGGCAGTCCTCATTTCTACAGTGTTTGTTATTTCTAGCATTTCCTTCTGCTTTCCTCCTGTTGTTTCTGTCCCTCTACTTGCATTACCCATCTGTTTTTGCTATTGTCTGTTCTCCCATTAGAATTCTTAACGTATTCATTATAGTTATTTTAAATTCCCTGTCTAGTAATTTCAAGGTCTGTGTCATATCTAAGTCTGGATATGAGGCTTACTTTGTCTCCCCAGGCTGTGTGTTTTCTTGCCTTTTAGCATTCCTTGTAAATCTGTGTTGAAATCCAGATGTGACATGTCAGGTAATAGTAGCCGAGGTAAATAAGTCATATTGTGAAGTTTAATTTAATGTTTATGGGAGCTGGCTGGGTTTACGTTGGCTGTATATATGCGTATATTCAGCTTGACATATATACATATGTGTATGTATATTTTTTAATTTATGTATTTTTTCATTTATATATATTTTTTTCTACTTAAACCATAATGCACAAAATTGTGGTGTTGCTTGTCTGAAGGCCCCCAGCTACACTCAAGACAGGAACTCATAAAGCACCACTGCTTCACAGTGGTCAGAGAGTGAACTTCAGCAATGTAGATGTAGAAACAGCCCTGCTCTGGAATTGGTCAGCCCCAGTGAATGTGGATGAGTCCTCAGAAGCTGAAGTCTCCACCAGGTGCAATCCAGTAATACCATGGGGTTACCTTGTCTCTGACGTGGATGCTCATGTCTGTTGTCCAGGGAACCTGTGAGATTCTGAGGTCCTTGTGAGAACAGGTTCGTATTGGAAGGTTGTTCGATGAAAGGCAAATGAGAAAAGGTGTGGACAGCCTGGAGAGACTTCCTGCAGCAGCTCAGCTCACGGAGCACTTATGATGGTGTGATGTGTGCCCATTGCTGAGCTAGATTCTCCAGTGCCAGACATAGGCCTGTCTCTCAGGGAGTATAGAGACGTGTGGCTGGGGGCCTAGCACGTACACAGATGACCACAAGAGAATGTGGTAAGGCAGCCGGCCCTGGGGACCAAGGGTGGGCGCCCGGGTTAGGAGAGCTTCCTGAAGGACACTCATCTCAGGGTGGGTCAGTACCACCAAATCCAGCTCTTGGGACCCCCATTCCAAGGGCCCATCTCATTCTTAATGTGTTCCTTTTCTGAATTCATTAATCATTCTTCTTATACCAGGCAAATTCCTCACCCTATTTATGGCCTCAAGTACTCTCCTTCTGACCGCTTTATTTGGGCTCCAGGCCTACAATATCATGAGAAATGCATGATCATCATGAGTCTAACTCAGAGGATCCTTGAGGACGAGCAGAAGAGAGGAGTCTGAGGCCCAAGATGCAGGGCGGTGATCACACCCACCTGCCCAGGTGACCCCAGCAGGCTTTCCTGGAGTCACATGAGGTCTGGCCTCATGAGCGTTTGTGTGGACAGGGTATTGGGGCAGTAGCACTGCGGCATGAAGTCTTCAGTGACTGCCCTTGTAACTGTGCCATGTGAGAAAGGATTGAAGGAGCTGGGGGTGTTTATATTGGAGAAAGCAAGACATGATTTCTGTCTTGAAGTATTTGAGGGGGTGTTATATGAAGGAGGAATTAATCTTACTTAGGATAGGTCCAGAAGGCACAATTTGGACCAAAAGAGGAAAGTTACCAAAAGGCAGATTTTAGCTCAGTAGGGAGAAATGAGCAAAGGATATGAACAGGGGATTAAAAACATGTATAAATATAAATACATATACACACTTAGCAGATGGGAGAAGTTTAGTTCCCTGTTAGAACTGCAAATTAAAATAATTTGATACTGTCTCCTCTTACCTATCAAGTGGCAGAAAGTAACCAAGACAAAATACACAGTGTTGGTAAGGTTCAGAAAAGTGGACACTTTGATGCACTGCTAGTGGGAATATTACAAGGCAGTACAGACCTTCTATGGATTAGTTTGGCAATATTACCAAATGCTTTAAAATGTGCGTTCCCCAACATGCAGGAGTTGCACTTCTAGGAATTTATTTTAGGGAATTGATCAAAGATGTGTATGTGTTACACATTTAAACATTATTTATAGGGATGCCTGAGTGGCTCAGTGGTTGAGTGTCTGCCTTTGGCTCAGGTCTTGATCCCAGGGTCCTGGGATTGAGTCCTGCATCAAGCTCCCTGAAGGGAGCCTGCTTCTCCCTCCGCCTGTGTCTCTGCCTCTCTCTGTGTGTCTCTCTTGAATAAATAAATAAAATATTTTAAAAAATAAACATTCCTAATAATTGTGAGATCACTAAATTAGTCTAAATTTCAGTGACAGAATTGGTTAAAAATAGCATGGAGTATCTATTTGATGCGATAGTGGATGACCACAAACTCGGCGTGCTTTCAAAGGACACTTAAGCATGAAGCAAAGTGAGATTCAATAAATGTCTCATAAAATACAGATGGACAGTAAGTAGAAGAAAAAGTGCTCAACCCTCTAGCAGTAAGAGTAATGCAAATGATAACAGAAATGAGATGCCATTTTCACCCCCTGGAGATGCAAAAATTGTAAAAGAGTGATAAATTATAAAAGACCGATTCTGATGGAGATTGGAAGAGCATGGGCTGATGGGAACAGGAATTGCTACAATCTTTTGGAAAAAACTATATAGCTCCCTGTGCTAACAATTAGTATGTGCACACCTGTTGACTATTCAACATCACTACTTTGAATTTATCCTATAGAAATAAAAGCATCAGCATATTAAAAAAAAGAATGAAGCAAAGTGCTAAGAGGTGAAAGAGAATAGCAGGCTATACAACGTAAACATCATGACCCCAAGTTTATTTTTCTTATAAGTGAGGAATGTATCTGTACATTTTTAAACTGTACATACAGTGTTAGCCATTGTTATTCCTGAGGAGCAGAGTATTGCTACTTTTCTCTTCTCTCTTCACTCCTGCCTTTGCCCAGTTTTTACGTGAGTTTTGTAATCAGAGAAAATGATGTTTTAAAGAAATCAGTCTGAGGGTGCCTGGATGGCTCAAATCAGTTAAGCATCTGACCCAGGATACTTAGCTTATGCCGCCTTGTTCTGTGGCTGATAATATGCTGTTCCTTGGTCGATAACTACATTCTTAGCACATATGATGCTGTGTGTGCGTCCCATGGAGATCTCTCAAGACCACGTGATGGCTGCATTCATTTGCCCACCCCACTGCTTAGCTCAGATCTGGTGCATAGTATGTTTCCTGAAGACTGGACAGATGGACAGATGGATTGATGGATGAAAGGAAGAAAGGAGAGAAGGAAAGGAGGGAAGAGACAGAATAGTTGACCTAGAGGGTAGATGTGGGAAATAATTTCTTGCCAGAATTTCCAAAGGCGTTGATACAATCTACTTTCCCAGAAATCTTTTAAGATGGAAGAGAGAGTCATCTGGCCTCAATGAGGTGGCCAGAGTGAGATCATTGGCACGCTCACCCTAGGATAAGGTCATGGAACTAGAGCACTGGAGCAGTGACTCTCCCTCCGCTTGCATGGAGCCTTGTGAATGTTCTCGAGGAGTGCTGTCCCTGCACGCCCCAAGCTCCTTAATTATAAACGATGACATGGTTGGAAAGGAGGAAGTCCTAAGCACCAATGTTGCTAAGAATATCCACTGGCGACCTTGGAAATCTCTACAGGTGAGCAGAGGGGGTGCCAGAAAGGGGTCTTAGATGACCCGTGTGCGGCATATGCTGGCCGGCCGTGCCCCAAGAGCTCTGCCTGGGACCCGCTGACCACGCTGGGAACATGAGCACTGCGGCGCCATCCCATGTTCCGAGCCCGTCTGTAACGCGGTGGCCTTCCCGGTTTGCCTTGCTGCACCGTGCACTATGTGGGTTTCGTTTGAAGTGTTGGGGTGTGGCAGGAAGAAAGAGCGAGGTTCCAGGGACAGCCCCCTCATCAGATCCTGCGCTGCTTCAGTCTGATGGGGCAGATACACTGTGGTCAGCAGAATCCAGGGGTGAGGAAGAAGTTGCACGTAATGGGGTGCACTTTATATCTCATGAGATATATTCAGAGTCAAAAGGAAATTCTGAAACTGAGAAGATGTCATTTCTTGCCCACCCCTGGTTGTTGTTGCCTTGCTACCTTGCATGTCAGACAGACATCCAGCTTTGAACCAGCAGCCACTTCGCGCAGGCCTCTCCTTCAGGAACTGTCCTCTGGCTACCTTCATCACCTAATGATCTGTGGGGGAGATGTCTGGAGAACTGGCAGTGTGTCTGTGTAGGAGAGCCAAGGTTCCACCCAGGGGATGGGGAGCCTGACCGGATCTGACCACTCCGTCTGGGCCCATGTGCTCAGGAGGGGGCCCTGGTGCTGGCACCCCTGTGTGCTTTCTCAGCCGTGAGGTTGGTGCTTTTCTTCACTTTGCTGCTGGACCATCAGAAAGCCTGGGCCACAGCATGCCAGAGGCTGGAGGTGACTTGGGGTTTTGGGCCAGGATGTGTAGGGGCCACGCCAGTGCTGTTATTTCACCAAACTGCTCAGCCCTCCAACAAGCTCACCCACAAAAGCCCCATACTTCTTGCACTTTGCTTGTTGAACACAGTGTCTTTGTTTGCCTTCATTTGAAAATCTCCCAAAGCCACTTTGTCTGAACTGAGGCTGCCGACTCACAAGGTGGTGGCAGGATCCCTGCTTCCTTTTACCCTGGGCCACCCTGACCTGTCCATGGTACATGAGCACATCAGAGATTGGGCTCCTGTTCAGGCCCTGGATCTGATGCTGGGTCAGACAGCAAAGCTGGGACCTGAGCTCCGAGATGCAGAGCAACAGTTGGCAAAGCCTCCTGGATGCTCCTTCGTGGCGAGGGCAAAGCCCCTGTTTTGGTGCCCCAGTGGAGGTTTTCCAGCTCCTGCTGTGGGCTGGGCACCTTGCTAAGTCTGGAGACCTTATGGCAGCTAGTCTGCCACAGGTCCTACCCTGGGAACTCACTTTCCAGTGGGGGAGACAGGTAGGCACGCAGGTCACGGCAAAGTACAGAGAGGGAAGCAGGCTGAGGGGAGAGCCCTTCTGCTGCGAGTGTGGAGCTTGGCTCCTCTGTCGTCCTTGCTGGGGCCAGCCCCACTGAAAGCCCCACAGGCAAGGAGAGAGTAACACCTGCGCAGAAGTGTAGACATGAAGAAAATGTAGGAATTTCCTAATTGAAAAAATACTCGGCAAGCACAGGGCTGCATGGATGAGGGCACAGGGTTTGAGTAATGACCATGGCTCCATTGGCGAGTGCCTGCCATGCACTAGGCTCCAGGAACAGCCCTCTGTGTGCTGCATTACATTATTTCATTTTTGCAAGAAACCCAAAGAAGTATTGGCCTGTTACCACCCTGTCCTACAGAGGAGCTGCCAGAGGATGCACACAGTGTCATTAAGTAGCTCAGCTCCTGGCCTGGCTGCGAGACTAGGCCTTCCTGATGCTCTCACCACAGTGCTCTGCTCTCTGCTGGTGGGAGGGGTGCTGTGCTGGCAGCTGTGTGCACTTTGCTGTGGCCACAGAGGATGATAGCTGAGTGGGCAGGAGGCCAATCCTGGGATCGGGGCCTCATGGGCCAGGCTGGGAGTTTGGATGCTGCTCTCCATCCCATGGAGCATCAGTGAAGGCCACTGAAGGTTTTTAGAGATCAATCTGCATGTTGGAGGAAAGTGGGAGGAACAGGGATGGGCCCAAAGGCTGGTGGACCGGAGGAGACTCACCCAGGAAGAAATTGTGATGTCGAATCGGGGCAGTGCTTGCAGAAGGAGAGGGGATATGGGATGCCAGAAAGGCAAGGTGCAGGCTGCATGCATGGCTGATGGGACTTGGACCCAAGACAATTCCAGGGTCCCCACACTTATGGATCCCACAAGACTGCCTCCCCTCACCTGTGCTAAGAGTGGAGATGACCTGGGGCTTTAGATCCATAACAGAGAGTTCAGGTATGTGGTCACTGTCTGACATCATCTATCTTGCAAGAAGGTGGTCACCCATCCCTGGTTGGCCCCATGGGCTGCATTGCTCACCTCATTTACTCTACACAGTGTCCCCTCCGTGATGTTATATCTTCCCTCAGTGGCAGGAGGAGCCTGTAGTCTCTTGCAAGAAGAGTGAGTGGGTGCGCCATCCACAATTCCTTGACTGTCTGAGCGATCCTCCCTGTGGCTCCCCCGTGGCTGCCCTGGAGGCTCCTGGGTCATGGGGCTCCCTCTCCAAAGAGGCCTGAGACAGGCTTTTGTTTTTCTTCCCTGGGCAGCCTGCTTCTCCTTTCTCCCACCGTGAGAGCTATAGGTTGTTTTGAGTTTATCCCTGGAATTCAAGACTTTCGCTCAGATGGCGTCCAGGGCAAGTCTGTTTTCATTCATCTCACTTGGTGTTGGGTGGGCCCTTGCAGCTTGCACACTCAAGTCTTTCTTCTCCATGGGGAAGCTCATTTGGATTTTTCCAGCTTGCCGCTGCTCAGCCTGCTTCGCTCACACCTGCAGCCATATCAATTTCCCGCGTCCACTCTCCCTGCCCCTTACATAGGTTTCTTTATCCTTTTCTCCCAAATTCTTTGGGCTGTTTCTCAGTCTGGATCCTCACCGTATGATTTCCATTTAATTTTTTTTTAACTCCACAATGGTATGTTTCATGTGAACTCAACACTTGCTAAATTAAAACTGTGCCTGTGTCTTTTTTGTAAATATTATGTCCTCTTGTGTCATGCCGGGTTGTTGAGTTTAGGGGTTTTTCCTCTCCTTTTTTTTTTTTTTTTTTTTTAATAAAAAAACTCTTTTTCTTTAGTGGGAGCACCTGCTATGATGCCTCCAGTCAGCCTCCTCTTTCTCTCATGCTTGTGATTCCACGGGGCTTGCCCTAGAGAGGCCACCATGTGCTTGTGCATTGTTGAGGCTTTGGATGGTCCCATTGCTGGCCATGTGGGTTCTGGTGCTATCTGTCACGCCCTGCCGAGATCAGGAGAAGAATGCTTCCCTTTGTTTTTACCTGACCAAGAGTTGTTTGTCTGTACCCAAGGATAGAGGTGGGGGCAGGAGATGAAGTCACAAATGGCCTTGATAGGATGCAGTGGCATTTGGCCACTATGCTACTTCTGGGAGTCGTAGGCCTTCTGGCCTGGCTCGCCCTCATGATTTGCCCCCATTCCTCACTAATCTCAAGCAACTGCAGCTAGAAGCTCATAGATTGGCCTTACTGGAGGTTCTTCCCCATGTAGCATCAGGTACAGGAGCTCATGTCTTGGTCAGCTCTTTCCTCCATCCCATCTTGTCCAAACCAGATACCCCCAAATCTCACCTTGCTCATCTGCTTACGGCTGACTCCTGGTTTCTGGTACTGATGCAGACTTGCTGTTGTCTCAGTCTCTGGTTGTTTCTGCAGTAATTCTGGACATTCAGGTTGTTTCTCAGATGGTCTTGGTTTCCTCTTCTGAGCTTCAGAGTTCTGCTTTGCAAAGTGGGGGATTCATTTCTTCAGAGTCACCAACAGGAATGCTGAAATGCAACATACCTACAGGTCAGCATTTCCCAAAATATCTTCAGAGCTCACACCTCCCCAGAGACACATCCATGAAACACAAATTCTGTGGTCAATAATGTGGGAAACTTCGTGTCCTGTTTTCCTCTCCTAGAGAAGCATTCTGAATTCTCCGAGAAGGTCTAAGTGATGAAACTTCTTTATCTTTGTTTAAACTATGCTTCCCAAATGTATTTGGCCAGAGAAATTTATTTTTTTTATTTTTTTATTTTTTTGCCTAAAACTTATGAGTATTCCTCAGAGAGTATCCTGGAAGCATGCTGTGAACAAGTGGCCCAAAGTGGTTGCAGCAGAAGGAGGTTGTTTTCTTCCCTGCCTTTGGCAGAATGCAAAAATATGTCTTAATTCACATGTGAAGATACAAGTCCCTGGACAAACTCCACCCAGCATTGCTAAAAAACAGGCCAACTTTCCATGAGTGTCTCTACACACGGTTAGCGCAACCCCGGGTGAGAAATGAACACACATTTCTGGCCAATGTGACGTTTCATCCCAAATAATGGTTTCCAGTTACATTTCATTTGTGTATTGACTCAGAATCTATTTCGACCTGGCGCTAGCAAAGCATGTTTCCAAAGGAAAAGTAACTGAACGGGGGGCAAAGTAAGTTTATGAAACAAATCAGGGAATGACTCAAATCTGTTAAAATGGCTAGAATTATCCTGGTCCACTTTGATAAATGTTGTGGCTCCTGCCAGAAAGAGTTCCCTCCTGACACTGTTCCTCCTAGCCCTGGCGTCCCTCCTGGGCTGCATGGCCCCCTCTCAGCCCTGTGCTCATCTCCCTATCCTAATACAAACCACATGGAATCATGGTGACCTGGCTCTCCATGCCCCTGCCAGTCAGTGAGCTCCTTGAGGAAGGAGCTGGGTCTCTTACACTGCTGAATACCCAGGGTGGCCCTAGATACTCAGTGGCACTGAGGAGGAGCACACAGAGCATGTCAAATTTGACAGACCATGTGGCTGAGCTCCATGCTGGCATTTGGATCCACAGAATGTCAGAGCCAAGGAGAGCATCACCTCAGGCCAGCCCCTCCTCTGTGGCAGAGAGAGCACCGAAAGCCCCACAAGGCTGTGTATCTCTGCTGACCCCATCATCTGTCCCCTGCCCTTAACCACAGCCCAGACCCCACAGAGGAAACCTACTGCCAATCGGAGCTAGGCCACTGCAACAGGCCCTGTCTTTGGGTGAGTGCTAAGGCCACGTCTTTGGATCAGGGTCGCAGGGAAAGCAAGGACTGGTTGTATTGAGTTCTGCATGCCGGGTACTGTGCTCACCCAGTGCTCACTGCTATTCCCATTTCACAGATCATGGCTCTTATGAGTCCCTTTTCCTGAACTACAGAGAGGCTGGAGGTTCTGCTGTCAGTACGTGGTAAGAGTCAGGATTCCTGAATCCAGACTCTGGTCACTCCAGCACTGGGACCCTTAATCACCATCAAGACACTCTGTTTCTAAGAACTTGCCTCCTGATCTCAGGGTCATGAGTTCAAGCCCCATGATGGGCATGGAGCTTCCTTTAAAAATAAACAATCAAACCAACCAAAGACTTGTCTTCTGCTCCTGTTGGTGTCAGCCACCATGACCACTTTCCCTTTACAGTGTTCTTTCCTGGAACCAGTATGGCCACTTCGAGCATGCACTGGGAGGCCTCCAGAGCTATAGCCTGGGTTCCTGACATCCAGAGAAAACCTCATCACCACCATTTCAAATGTGAAGACAGTTTGTGTCTCCCTGTATTGGAGGGGGTACCCACAGAGCTCAGCTGCTGTGCTCTGAGATACATGCTCTGAAGGACACACAGGCCTCCTTTTGCTCCACTTTCTGAAAAGTCCCCAGAATGGGGTAAGGAGATACTGGCAGGTGAGCTCAGCCAATCTGTAGCAGAAAATTATCATATTCTTCTATCAAAAGTATTTACCCTTATATCATTCACCAGGATTCTTCCTTGGATGAGCTGCTCCCCAAAATAGATTTTGGGATGTGCTTTCACAGATGGAATAAGTGGCTCTGAAACTGGTGACCAACGGGGAGCCTTCTGAGGTTCTTTAGAGAGGGGACTTGAAATTGGGTGACGGCTGCACTATGGCAGGGTGGATGGAAGTGGCAACAGGGTGGACCACAGCGTGGGGAAGTGGGATGGGACTGGAGAGAGAGAGATGCTAGTCCAATGCTGCAGAGCACAGCGACAGGACAGGTGTGTGGAGGCAGCCCTGGGCCAGGGACCAGGGTCCACAACCAGTGCCACTGGAGGAAGGAGTAGCCTCTGCTGGGGTGGTGGTCCCCCTGAGGAAGGCACGAACACAGCCAGGTCACAGCCTGCAAGACGTAGATGGCCATGAGCTTGGGTTGCCAAGAATACAGTTTCCAAGGGGCCTGATGTTCACAGAGAGGAACACGGAGGCAAAAGTGGCGAGGCACCAGGTGGTGAGGGGTCATGGCATGGTCGGCACGGGGCGGCTGTGGGGCAGGCTGTGGCGAGTGGTGTGCTAGCAGAGCCCTGCAGCGCAGAGGGACTGTGGGTGCCAGCCAGCACCCAGCATGCTCAGGGCTGGCAGGGAGGGAGCAGCAGTACAGCCCTCAGTAGCCACGGGCACGGGCAGGAGGGCCAGCAGGGGGACAGCAGGACGTGGCCCCGCCCTCTCCACTGGGAGAAGGGTGGTGGTTGCAGAGTCTAGAAGCCCCCAGCGGAGTGTGTCATTGTATCCGTGAACTCTGTATGACTGAAGCTGAAAATCACCCTGAAGCCGTGCTGCTTTCCAGTGAAACCCCCATCCCCGCCAGGGAAGGTGACAGGGCCTCAGTCTCACAGTGGGTGAGGCCCACAGCCCCCTCCTCCCTTTAGGGATGGCAGAGTGAAGGGAGGCCGAGGGAGGGGCTGTCCTCACTCCCGATGTCCCCGCTGCACCTCCATGCGGCCCTGGTGTCACTCTGGCTAGCCCCTCACTGGCTCCTTGCTGGCCAGCGCTCTGTTTACAGACTATGACTTATTGGAAACAAAGCTCTATCTTCTTAAGTCCAGGTAAAAGCAGAAGATACCCATTTACAACTTTCCTTTTAAGCAAAAGAAGATGCATGTTAATGTTCATGATTCAAAACCAGTTAATTTGGAAAGCAGTGTTGCAGTTCTGTCAGATGGTTTAGAATTAAACTTCTAGCATCATCAGGTACACTCTCCCTCAGTTTGAGGGCCAAGAGGTAGAGTTCTGATGTCTGGATTTACATACGCCATACTCGGGTTCCAGGAGTTGCTGGAGAATGAGGAACCACCTCAGAAAACTTCCCAAGTGTGTGAAGCCCACCCTTTTAAGTACCAAACATCATGTGCTGGGCTCTTTTATCCTGGTATCTCTATTTTTTTTAATGGCTATGACAAAACCAGCCCATCTTCATTAAAGAAATTTGAAAGGTCTATAACAATCTCTAAAATTATAGTAAAATTCACCCACAAACATTTAAAAAAATTTTTTAAGTTACGAACTAAAAATAAGTCTCCCTTCCTACCCAGGACTCACCTCCAAGAACCAACTGATAACACACCAGTGCCTTTTATTCTAGGTATTTTTCTATATAGAGAAACAGTTGGAGCTCATGTTGTATATTTAATTACATAGGCTGTTTTTTAATGTATCATGGATATCAGAAATATGTTTCCAAGTCAGTACATATAGTGCTACTTCATTCTTTAAAGTGGCTGCACAATATTTCATCAGCCAGTCCTCAAACGGGAGCACTGATGTTGTTTTCAGGTTGGGGCTCCTGCCCAGAATGCCCTTGTATGTGATTCTCTACCCACAAGTGCTGGTGTTTCTGCAGGGTCATCTCAGCATTGGTAGAGCAATGACATAGGTCCCTTCTCGTAGATATCACCAAATTTACCCTGCAAGGCAGGACGGGAGTGTGTCTGTTTTCCCACTTTCCTACCAAGAATGATTCCATTCTTTTGTAATTTTTGCCAGTTGGATAGTATAGGGGGGAAAGGACATATTTCCAATTGGGTTTTCTTCGTTAACAAAGTTGAATGACTTTCCTGAGTATATTTGACTCTTTGTATTTCCCTGCACGTTGCTTGTTCATGCTGTGTGCCCATTTTCCTGTTGGGTGATGTGTTTTCCTCATTTACTTAGAGGACATCTTTATAACATTATGAAGATTAATCCTCTGTTTCCTATATGTTGCAAATATTTTCTTCTAGCCTGACATTTAGCTTCTCATTTTGTTTGCATTGTTTTTGTTGCATAGAATGAATGAGGGATACAGAATGAGCTCTCATCTTTCTCTGCTGATTGAGAGTTCTTGTGACAGAGTTCCAGAGCTGGACAGAAATTAAAAGGACAATTTAAAGATATCTTCAGGGCTTTTCAGCCCAGTGCTATCTCCCCTATGACTTGTTTTATTGGTGGTTTGTTTTGGTGCATTTCTTTTTATGCTCCATAGGATCCACTGCCCTCAAATCCACCTGCTGGTGGCTGGCACTTGTGCCTGTTTTTATCCTGTCCACAACCAATCACAGACTGTTGTTTCCCATCCTTCTGCTCTAGACAACCAAGCACCCCAACTTGCCAGTATCCTGCATTAAAGGAAATAAAATAGGCTGTGAGTTGGGCACTGGCAGCCTTTTTTGAGAGCGGAGTGCATGGGCTGTAGTGAGTGGCCTTTGGGACATCTATGAGGAAAACATAGAAACCTTGTTCTGGTTGCTGAAATGACAATGGGTACTTTCCAGATGGATGAGGTACTTTCATAAGCTTTTGCCTTACATGAGAGACATCCTGATGGCATGGGTGCTCAGAGCCTGGATGTCACATGTAACTGTGCCAGACTCACCGAGGCACCATGCTGCACCTCCTTCCCCGAGTGCCATCCCAGAGCCATCTGTTTCCAGGGCCTCCCAGTCCCACCAAACACACACCCAGTTCTCATGAATCCTTGTCCATAGAGCCTTCACCAGGATTCTGCTGACTTCCTAGCCACTTCGTTCATGTCATGTTGTACCTATTATAGCTTTCTTGTATCTGTTTTCTCTGCATTTTTGTAATATTTAAACTATTTAATATTTAAACAGAGCTCAGAGCATCGTAGGGAGCTAGGGAGTGTTTGGTACCTACATCTCTCTTTGCATCTCCCACTCAGACACCCTGCAGTACCAGGAAGTACCCAGATTTACCAGTATCAGTAAAGTTTTTATGTAATCATTATTATTGAAAGAATTTATGAAACTTTGTCATAAAACACTAAGAAAACAGAAATGGCAAATAGGTTTTATTTTATGGCCCACTCTGACTAGCTGTTTTGGATCTGCTTCTGTAATTAGTGGGAAAGAAGCCCATGCTCAATTAGTGATGCTTGTCATGGATACAGGACAGTGTTCTCTTGGTTCATGTGCTGTGTCCGTGTCATGGCTAACCTACTAGGAAGGGGAGGAGTAGACATACAATATTCATAGAAGGCATTATAGGTTGAATTGTGTCCTCCCCAAATTCATGTGTTGAAGTCCTAAGCCCGAGTATTTCAGAATTTGACCTATTTGGATATAGAGTCCTTGCAGATGTAACTAGTTAAGTTGAAATGAGGTCACACTGAATATGATGGGTTCCTAATCCAGTACAACTGGTGTCCTTATAAAAGGGCAAATCAACTACTGGTATAAAGGAACTCATCCTGAGCAACTTTTGGTGAAGGATGAAAATCAAATGAAACCCTAATTACAAACAAACTATTTTGTATGTAGCAACTGTGACCCCACTCCATCTAGAGACTTAGGGCACATGGCCAGTGTTTGAAAGAAAGCTGTGGCTTGAAAAACTTTCATTATTAAATGCAGAAAAACTAGGAATTTAACTTACAAATTGGGAATTTAATTTATGAAAGTAGAACTTATTTGAACTATAAACCAGAAAAATAGTGACAAAATACTATAAGCAAACTAAGAAAATGGAATTAGTGAAAATAAAAATGAAAAAAATTTAATTTTTTTAAAGATTTTATTTTTTATTTATTCAGAGAGAGAGAGGCAGTCACAGGCAGAGGGAGAAGCAGGCTCCATGCAGGGAGCCTGACGTGGGACTCGATCCCAGGTCTCCAGGATCACACCCTGGGCTGCAGGCAGCGCTAAACCGCTGCGCCACAGGGGCTGCCCCTAAAAATGAAAAAAATTAAATTTGAAAACAAAAGTATTGCCCTAGTGGTGAGTAGTTCTTCATGAAGACTTGTGAGAGAAAACATCAGACAGGTCTAATTCAATTTTTAAAAAAGAAATACCCATTTATGAAGATAACAGCATTGCAGCGTATATGCTAAAAGCATTAACATGAGATATATAGAAGTACTTAAACTACAAAATAATATGGAGGGACACAAATGATCCAGCTACCTAGAGCATCACACATAGTCTTGATGCAAAGGCTTAGCATTATAAAGATTTTGGTTTGTTCCAAACCAGTGTATAGATCTGATACAATTTCAATAATTGTCCCAATGAGATTTTTTTTAAGTGAAAATTAATTCTGAAATTCATATGGGCCAATAAATACAAAAATAGCCAACAAAATCTTGATAAAGTACTAAGAAGTAATTGCCATACCAGACATGGAAATATGTATGTTAAAGCCTGAATAATTAAAATGTGATATATTGAACTTAAAAATCAAACTATTGAACAAAAAGACCTAAAAGAGACCCAAGTCTCTTTAGAAATGTGCTGTGTGGGGCGCCTGGGTGGCTCAGCGGTTGAGCGCCTGCCTTTGGCTCAGGGCATGATCCCGGGATCCCGAGATCGAATCGCACATCGGGCTCCCCACAAGGAGCCTGCTTCTCCCTCTGCCTGTGTCTCTGCCTCTGTCTCTCTCTCTCTCTCTCACTCTCTCTCATGAATAAATAAAATCTTAAAAAAAAAAATAGAAATGTGCTTTGTGATGAAGGAAGCGTTTTCAGTTAGTGGGGAAAGGAAAAAATTAGTCAGTACATAGTTTGAGGACAACTGACTAATCCTTTGGAAAACATGAAGTCAAACATATCAAAAATAAATTTCAGATTTATTAAAGATAAATATGAGGCTTTCAAAGTACTCTATGAAAACATGGGTGAATGTTTTCCATAACCGTAGGGTAGAGATCATTTCATAGAATGAGCCCCAGTGGCAAAAACCACAGAGTAAAAACTGACAGGTTTAATTGTACTTTAATAATATTCTATATAAAAACAAATAGACAAAATACAGAAAACACACTTAAAAAGGAACTTGTATGGGATATGTATATTCTTTTTTTTTTTTTAAGATTTTGTTTATTTATTAATGAGAGACACAGAGAGGCAGAGACAGGCAGAGGGAGAAGCAGCCTCCAGGCAGGGAGGCCGATGTGGGACTAGAACCCAGGAATCCGAGATCACGCCCTGAGCCAAAGGCAGGCGCTCAACCGCTGAGCCACTCAGGTGTCCCTGGACCTGTATATTCTTAATATGTAAAGACAGTTTCAGAATCTGTGAGGGAAAAAAACCCAAACAGATCTTCGTACAGCAAAAGCCTGTGCAGGCTGTCCACAAAAGACGGAAAATAAATATATATTCTAACAAAATAAAAGCAAAGCAAATATAACCAACAGTAAAGTACCATTTATGTTCTTTGAGCCACCAATTTCACTTCTAGGGATTTTTATCCTCAAGATGTCCTCGTTGCACTAAAAGGCTTTGTCTGGAAGGGTGTGCATGGCTGCTTTACTTGGGTGAGCAGGAAGCTGCGATCCCACACCATGAAGAACCGTAGAGATGGGGTCGGACAAACCACGGTCCGTCCATACAAAGGAAAAATGAAAAACAGATGTTTTAACACATTGAAAGGCTTTCCCAATAAGTTCTAAAGTTTCCAAAGCAGGACAAAACAATGTAAGAAAGGAAAGACATCTTATTATACACATATACACACAATAAAGGGCATAAAGAGAATTAGCATCATTAAGGTTAATTTTAATATTTATCTTTTATTTAGTTCCTAAACTTGCTCCACTAAGACTGGACAAAAGTATACCAAAATGTCACCTTTGATTTTTTTTTCCATGGGGCTTTTGGATGGCTCCTTACTTCCCTCAGTCCCACCTCTTTATTTTTTTCAGAATCCTTTTTTTTTTAGACCGGCTTTGTTGAGATATAATGCACATATCCTAAAATCTTCAGTAAACCCAAACTTCCTTAAAGGACCAGGGTTCTTTACATGCCTGCATCACCCATTTCAAGCGTGTAGTTATCTGGATTTTGGTACATTCATGTGTTGCATGTGTTTTGCATGTGTTGCATGACAGTTTTCAACTGTCACAATTAAAATTAGGGTATTTTTTTTTTTATCACCGGCAACAAGAAATTACATACGTGGTAACAGCTAGCCCCCTTCCCCCCCCACACACACACTCTAGGCATCCACTCTCTGTATCCATGGACATGCCTGGTCTGGACATTTCCCATGGACTCATGTACTGTGTGATCTCCTGTGTCTGGCTTCTTTCATTCAGCCCCATGTTGTTGAGATTCATCTGGGCTGTAGTGCACATCAGCACTTCTTGTTTGTGGCTGAGTAATAGTCCATTGTATAGATTTGCCCCATTTTGTGTATCCGCTCATCAGTGAATAGATATTAGGGTTGTTTCCACTTTGGGGGGCTGTTGTGAATAGCGCTACTATGAACGTTCATGCTCATGTTTTTGTGTGGGCAGATTTTTTTTATTTCTCTTGGACATCCACCTAGGAGTGGAACGGCTGGGTCATATGGTGGCCCAGTGGTTAACCTCATGACACAACTACCAGACTGTTTTCCAAAGTGCTGGCACCATTTTACATTCCTGCCAGTGGTATACGAGGCTCCAGTTTCTCCATGTCTTTACCAACACTTGTTATTGCATTTTTTTTTTATTAGTCATCTTAATAGGTGTGAAGTGGTATCTCAGTGTGGTTTTGATTTGCATTTCCCAATGATTCATGATGTTGAGTATCTTTCCATGTGCTTATTAGTCATTTGTATGTCTTCTTTGGGGTAACATTCGGATCCTTTGCTCATTTTTACTTGGGAATATTTGTCTTTTTGTTGTTGGGTACTAAGTCAAAGCCATTTTTAAAGATCACATGTTACTTGAGAGTATTGTGCAAGTAACCCTTGGAAAATATAGAGAAAATACACGTATCAGGACGGTAACCTGAAGATGGCTCAGTATCACCTTGCCAGAGATGCTGCATCAGAATAGAGCATGATAATGAGTCTTTCCTCCTGCTGATGCCAGCATTTGCCCCTGCCTCCCTGCACTCCTCTACACCCTCCTCCCGCAGGTTCACCTGCAGTTAGATCCTGGTGGTGGCTTGTCAGGGATCAACCTCGGCCACTCAAGAAGCTTGTACCATGGGCAACCCTATGTCAGGCTCCTGCACAGAGCAGAAGATTCTTCCTTGACCAAAGAACCCTGAGGACTATTTTAACCAAATCCTGCCTACCCAGAGCATTGGTTTTCTTTTCTTTTTCTTTTTAGGATTTTATTTTTAAGTAATTTTCCAACGTGGGCCTGGAACTCACAACTCCAAGATAAAGAATCACATGCGGGCAGCCCGGGTGGCTCAGTGGTTTAGTGCCGCCTTCAGCCCAGGGCCTGATCCTGGAGACCTGGGATTGAGTCCCACGTCGGGCTCCCTGCATGGAGCCTGCTTCTCCCTCTGCCTGTGTCTCTGCCTCTCTCTCTGTGTGTGTCTCTCATAAATAAATAAATAAAATTAAAAAAAAAATAAGAGTCACATGCTCCACCAACTGAGCCAGCCAGGCACCCCAAAGGGCACTGGTTTTCAATGCTCAATAACCTTCACTTGTATCTCTTTTATCACCCTTGTAAATGAAATATTTATGGAACCAGAAACACCCACTTACACTTCTTACTGAGATTTCCTTTCTAGCTAAATGTTTTGGCCACATTTTGCAAGTAAATAAATGAATAATTTGCATTTCATCATTTCATCTCCCTTAACCTCCTCTGCGTCGTGCACAGATGCAGATGACCCCGCCCCCTGAAGTTACCAAAGATGTCAGGCAGCTCAAGAGGAGCTGGGTGGGAGCGGGTGCTGGTTAATGCATTGGCTCCCTTCCCAGACCCTGAGCGGTCCACATGGACCTGTATTTTGGGTTGCATAAAATCTTGGGTACTTGTGCCCCTCTGCCACCTGTCTTGGGTTCATTGTTGATGACATTGACTTTTCTCTTTTCAGGAATGACCATCCCTGAGGAGGATGCGGATGTGGGGCAAGGCAGTAAGTACTGCCTTGTGGCGATCGGAAGACTCCAGGTGAGGGGAAGGGCATGGCCCTTTGCACATTCTGATGGGGGCTTGCTGTGCCAGAGAGCGCAAGCACACGGGTTTGCCTCTTCTGACCCCTGTGTGCCCAGCGTTCTCGGGGCTTTGGGTCCCTCTCTGGACAGCTTCAGCTGGATCTGGGAGAGCACAGGGAGGCACACTGAGCAGCAGGGTGCCCCCACTCGGTCCACCCCCCACTCGAGTGCCAGCCACAGCAGCATCGGCTTCTGCTTCCATGGCAGCTGCCAGACTGGCTGAAATGCTTCCCCTGGGTCCTCAGGGTGAAGCACCAACTCTTCCTCCAGCCTCCTCCCTCCTGTCCCCTGATGCTTGATTCCCAAAGCCCTCCTCACTGTTTCCACAGACCCTGCAAGTGCTTTCCCACCTCTCTGGGCCCCACAGGCTGTTTCTGAGGCCTGGTGTTTCCTGCTCCTCTTTCTTCCTCCTGAAATTTCTCCTTTTACCTCTATCTATTTTGGCCTCCTCCAACATCCAGCTGAAGGGACTCCTCTATCCGCATAGTCAGGATCATTCTCTCTTCCCTACACTCCTGGTGTCGGGCTCACAAGTCTATTGTCCTTCCTTAGAGTCTGTTCTCTTGGTTGAGCGCATGCCCCTCCCCGCAAAGCCCTAAGAAGCCACATGGGGAATGTGTCTTTAATCTTGTGACAGTTGCATGTACTACATAGTGTCTGTAGAGCCCGTGGGCTCAGCATCCAGCGCATGCAGTAGACATTCAGGCAGCTGGACCCCTCATTCCCCCTGGGGCACCACCAGCCTTCCCCTGCTGTTGACAGGGGATGCAGTAAATGCATCTCAGAGGATGCTAGCCTATCACACTCCTGGTTCCTAGGTTCTACCACCTTCAGACAAATGAGTGAGTAGTTTCATTCACCTGTGATGAACACTGCTTGTTCCTTACAGGTGGGTGAAGAAAGAACAATAGGGTACATTCGCTCCACAAGTGTGTACTTCCCAAATATTCTGACCATCCTTAGTAAGGGGAAGGTGGGTACTGATGTCTCTGAGCACCCAACTACGTGCCAGGCATCGTGCCGGGGTCGGCATGCAGGATCTCTTTGAACCTCACCCGACCCTGAGAGATTACAGGACTCATTATTCCTGTTGACTGAGAGGACATCGAGGCTCAGAAGTGTAAGGGCCCCCAGTGCTAGTTAGTAGAAGGTGTGTCCAGGGCGCTCGGAAAATTTTAGGCTGGGTGCAAGAATGACTCAGAAGGATCCGGAAAACTGACTCCACGTGGATTCCTCCCGTGTCCGTCTCTCCTACCGTCCCCACCTCTGTCTCTGCCAGAACCACCTCAGTGTGGATGCCCCCCTTCCAGGTGACCAGCTCTCCTGTGTGCATGGACATGAGCGGGATGTCAGTGCCCACAGAGTTCTTATCTCGGCACAACTCAGATGGGATCATCACATTCGTGGACCCGAGATGCATCAGCGTGATTGGCTACCAACCGCAGGTGGGTGGCTCTGAGCTCTTGGCACTTGGCTAGAGGTTTAACTTCACTTAAAATGTGCTGATCTTTCTCATCTGTTCAAGATACAGCTGAATGACGGCATAAAAATCCAGATTCCTGCCTGGAGGGAGGAATGTCCTTCCAAAGCAAGGAAGATGTTACAGGTGGCTGCACTGCTTAAAATTAACTCTTCAGTTTTTGCCCTGACCATCCTGATTGTTCACAAAGCAGCGTGAAGGATGGGGCTAGGAGGACAGGGCTCTCAGATCCATTAACTTAGATGACACCAAACACAGCCTCTCCTTCTTGGGAACTAAGAAACAATATGAACATGAAAGAGTCTGAAAAGTCTTGAGGACAGATGTTCGCGTAATTTTGCTGAATCCCTTGTTTTTCAAATGTATTTAGCACCTGCGTTTATAGGGGGTGTATTTTCAGGTCTTTATTCTAGACCTTTTTTAAAAAAAAAGTCAGCATCATGAGAAACACAAGAAGGCAGGAGAAATTATTCTAGATGAAGATAACCCAAAGAGAAAAATCACAGCATGCAATGTGAGAGCCTTCGGGGGTCCTCGGTCTGAAGATGTGTAGCCAGAAAAGACATTTGGGCGATAATTGAGGGAATGTTAATATTATGGAATATTGGGTAATTTTATCAAATAACTATTTATAATATAATTTTTTTAGGTGTAATATGGACTCTTAGGTTTTTGTAGGATGTCACATTTTTGAGATACACACTTCAGGGACAAGTGCCATACTGTCGGCTACTTGCAAATTATTCAATAAGAGCTTTTTCAGTGTGTGTGTGGGTATAAAAGATATTCTATTTATATATACTTTGATGTTTTTCATTTATATATATTTATATTTATATACACATGAAAAAAAGCATGCATGTGACAGTCTAGGTAAAGGATATTCAGGTGTTTATCACACGATCCTTTCGACTTTTCTGTAGATTTAAATTTCTTCCAAAATAAAAAAACATTTTAAAAAGGAAAGATAGAGGGACACCTGGGTGGCTCAGCGGTTGAGCATCTGCTTTTGGCTCAGAGTATGATCCTGGGATCCTGGGATCGAGTCCTGTATCAGACTCCCTGCAGGGAGCCTGCTTCTCTCTCTGCCTATGTCTCTGCCTCTCTCTATGTCTCTCATGAATAAAAAAAAAATCTTTAAAAAAAAAAAAAAGGAATGAGGAAAAAGATCCCTGTTCTAAGAAACAAAATTTGGGATATGTTGATGTGGGTACTCCAAGCACACATGTTATTTTAGAACTAGAAGCAGTCTGGGGCATCCAGCTGGCTCGTCAGAAGAGCACAGGGCTCTTGATCTCAGGGTGGATATTCGGGACCCGTGTTGGGAGTAGAGATTACTTAATTAAATAAACTTAAAAAAAAAAAAGATCTAGAAAGCATTGAAATTGAACCATTCGCATAGTTCTACATCTCTAGATTCATGTGAACTTGAGATTCTTGGAAGAAGTGAGGGGGGAAGTTAACAGTTTCCCAAGTCACCGTAACTGTGATGGCAGAGTATTTCCAGATCTGTTGACCCACCGGCACCTTCCATGAGCGTCTGGATGCTTCTTGGCACACAGACAAGACCTCCTTCCCACTGTCCAGGTCAGCCTCCGCTGAATCATTGCTGATGTGGGTTCTGGTCAATGAACTCGTTTCAGTCCTTTGCCACCCAGAGCACGTCCAACTGGACCACTTTCCTGTCACATGTGTATTGCTGCCTTTGCCGGTTGATCTTATCCTGGTTGGTTCTTGTCTTGGGCTTTTGCTAGGTCCTTTGGAAAAAAACAAAAAAACAAAAACAAACAAACAAACAAACAAAACGGATGAAGGTAGACAGTGCGAAGCTTCTGTCCAGCAGTTATTTGTCGATACCAGCTTTTATCTGGCCATGAGAGAGCTCCTGTCTCCACATTTAAACAGTTCTGGTTTTCATGGGCAGCACATCTGTCCTATCACTTGCTTGATTTTTATGTTTATTAAAATATCTTTACTACAGGGCAGCCCGGGTGGCTCAGAGGTTTAGCGCCACCTTCAGCCCAGGGCATGATCCTGGAGACCCGGGATTGAGTCCCACGTCAGGCTCCCTGCATGGAGCCTGCTTCCCCTTCTGCCCCCCCCCCCCTCTCATGAATAAATAAATAAAATCTTTTTTAAAAAGATATATTTACTACAGTTTGCCTCTGCAAAAGCAAACAAAAATAAAATTGCCCTCCAGGGCCGCTGATGCAGCGCCCTGGTGAAATCAGAAATTGGGATGGAGCACACCAGAGGAACATACGTGGGGCGCAGAGGCCAGCGCTGCGGCTGCCCCAGGGGACCCTCTGTGGCCACCTCCCCCTGGTGATGGGGGGAGTGGAGGGGCGTGGGGTGAAGGGGACGTCAGGACACTGCTGCTTGACAGGCACGTCCCTAATGGGAAGTGGCACTGGGGATTCTTAAAGCCTGTCTCTTTATCCAGGATCTTCTAGGAAAGGATATTTTGGAATTCTGCCATTCTGAGGACCAGAGCCACCTGCGAGAGAGCTTCCAGCAGGTAAGGCCAGCAGGCCGCCCAGCGCTGAGGTGGAACCGGGGCCCTGGGCAGGTGGCCGGCAGCGGGAGTCCCCCTCGCCCCGCAGGCTGCAGGTGCTAGTGCCTCACAGTCACGCCTCAGGGAGCCAGGCCTGGGTCCGGACCAAGGGCTCCACAGTGCAGGGAAGAGGCAGGAAGAGCCCCTCACGTGTGTTCAGGGGCAGGGGGGCCGTTGGGACAGGTCCTGAAGGAGGAGCCTGCCCCCATGATAGGACGTTCCAGACCGCTGGCCAGCCCGCGGAGATGCGGAGGGACACAGCGTGTCAGGGAGGTACGAGGAGCCCTGCGGGCTGCCGTGACACTTCACGCACGGCGGGGAGGAGGTGGCCCGCGGGACGGGCTGCTGAGGCCACCTGGAGGACATGACGTTCTCCCCCGAGTCATTGGCAGGAGGGCCCCTCTTAGGACCAGAAGGCGAGCGGTGTTTTTGAGAGCAAGCCTCTCTGGGTCCGCAGAGAGCACACGTGAGGACACACGGCACAGTGGCAGCGGGCGGGGGAAGGTTGTGGATCATCCAGGTAGGGGTGACAGGTGGGGCGGGGAAGGGGCAGCCCACGGGGCCGTCGTGGGCCTGCTGACACTCTGGGCAGAGACAGCCAAGGGGAGATGGAGCTGGGGAGGGAGGCCAGCCGGCACCGCATCATTTAGCGTCCTGGTCACCACGTGCTTGACTCTTCCTGACAGTCGTCGTGGGCGGGGGTGAGGGGGCAGTGGGAGAGGGGGGACATCGTCCTCATCGTGTCCAGGGAGAGAAGGGGAGACTTGGGGAAGCAGGGGCACCTCAGACCACATGGTGGACGCATGGGGACCAGGGGTCTGAGGACCTGTCACCTCCTGGGCCTGCGCAGTGGTGACGGCAGGAAGCAGGTTCCTCCCTGAGGCCTTGGAGGCTCACCTGGGCCCCAGGGAGGAAGGGGCCCAACGCTGTCATGGAAAAAGGGCCTGTGAGATGCATCCCACAGGGGGATGGTAGCCTCCTGTTACCGTGCCCCAGGGGGCCCTTGCCATTGCTTCCCAACGCTCAAGAGTGACCCCTGACACTGGCAGCTCCATTCACACCCTGCGTCGGGGAGGATCTGCTAGGGCCCCCGGCTCCCCCAGAACACCACCTGCTCCTGCTGCTCCAGCCCGGTGCCCTGGGGCTCCGTGCTCCCTGCCTCCTCTCCCATGCTCCGTGGAGTGTCACTCTCAGCGACTATATCCCCAGGGGACAGTACTGACTGTCCCTGGCGCTCTGCCCCTGCTTCTGACACACAGTGCTGCTTCTGCCATGCACCTGCCATGCCTGCCACACCTGCCTTCTGACACACAGTGCTGCTTCTGCTGTCCCACCACCCGCATCCACCTCGTACCCCCATGCCCCCGTTCCACGCACCTAGAACCGAGACACAGTCTGCCCTTCTCCCTCTGCTCCTTCCTCCCACCTCGGCCGGGCCACCCCCACTCTGATTCTCAATATCGTGGCATTGTCCTTGCAGCACTGCCTGCTTTACTCTTGCCGACCCCACACCACCCAGAAGACCTGCATTAGGCTTTGCTACATCTTTGCTTAAACAAGCCGTTGGCTTCCCCGTGGACTCAGATCCAAGGTCCTTTACCACAGAGCTGTAAGCTCTGTGACCTTTGCCCCACGTGTCTTATGCATGTGGTCACACGGGTCTTCTGGTGCCTTGAACACATCATGGCATGTGGTCACACGGGACTTCTGGTGCCTTGAACACATCATGCTGTTTCCTGCCTCAGGACCCTTGCACGTGTTCCTTCTGGAGTAGACTGCTGTCCCCTGACTCTTCCACGACTGACAGCCTATTGATTAGGTTTTTACTCCTGTCATCTCAGAGATGCAGTCAACGGCCACACCAGCAGAGAAAGCCCCCTACCCTCCTTCTCAGCCTCTTGTTTTTCCTGCACAACTGTTTCAATTTGTAATTATTTTATTTATTTGTCCACTGGTTTTCTTTTTCTTCCCGTCCTCTCTACTGAAACATCAGCTCCCCATGGGCAGGTGCCAGGTCTGTGCTTCCCACCGTCATGCCCACCCACCGCCAAGTGCAGAGCTTGCTCGTGGGTGAGTGGCTCTTCATAACATGGTCCAAACAGACCGTGACCCGTAGCAGGTGACTTTCATTCTGGGAAAATGTGAACGGAGACTGATTAAGCATTGCCAGAGTGTGTCCTTCATGCCACATCTCTGCCAAATACACGGAGATTGTTCTAGACTTTGGACTGGGTCAACCTCCCTTTCCTGAATCTATGGAAATGAAGCTCTAGTAACGATGGGCCTCCCTACGTGGTTAGTGACCAGCCCGACCCCTTGTCACACACCATCTCAGGTGATCCGCAGTCCATATAGTCTGTTGTCAAACCCGCCATTGCCGGTGAACACCAGAACCCAGAGAGGCTCGGAAGCCTGCCCCGAGTCACCCGAGTCACCCAACAGGGTAGTAACAGGGAAGGCTGGAGCTGCCCCTTCCGGAGCATCCTCCTGTCACCACACTACGCACAGGCCACTCCGTCTGGCAGCACACTGAGATTTCACCCAGCTGACGCCATCGGAAGCTGAGTGGTTTTGGACAGAAACAGGAGGAATGTAATGGCAGACCCCATGCCCAGGGAGCGGCCACCTCGACGCAGGCAGGAGGTGAAGCCGGAACCCCGCCTGAGGGCCAGAGGCCCCACTGTCCCAGAACTCAGCGGGCCAGGGCTGGGTAGCCCCGGGCACATCCTGGAGCGCTGGCCCCGGCCCCTCACGTGTGTTCTTTGGGCTCCAGCCTCTGCCGGCTGGGCTGGGGGATGAATGTTGATAGAGGGAAGTGGCTTATTTTTGCAGAAACACCAAGGGAGCTGTGTCAGCCTGGAGTCAGCCCTGGAACTCTGGATTTAAACCAAAGCATTCAAGCAGCCCGGACGTGAGACCCTTAGAGTGCCGTCGGGTTCCTGAGGAATTTGGGTTTGCTGGGGAGGCCTGTGCCAGCACGGGGGCCAGGAAACCTGAGTCTGTCCTTGGCTCTGCTCTTGGACCCTCACCGGATTACTGTTTACCCAGCAGCCAGGTGGAAGAGAGGGACCCAGCGAGTCCCAGACCCAGAGCAGGGTCCCACTGCCTCCCCCCACACTCCTGCGAGCTTTCTGCGGTGGAGATGGTGGCTGAAGCCAGGTTCACGAAGCGCAGTGCTAGATGGACGGCCTGGGTGGACTCCTGTGTCGGCCTGGCACCCAAATTCAGCACAACAGAGGGACCCCAATGTGGCCCTGCCCCACCCATGCCTCTGGCCCCCGCCACACTCTGGGTTCCCAGCCCCCAGACATGGTGCACCTGCCTCCTCCCTGGGGTCACAGGGCTTCACTCGCCAACAATGTACCCACCTTCCAGGGAGTTCCCAGCCACATCTCCCTCAGCCCTCTTCGGACCCTTGGCATCCTGGTGGCCCCTGGCCTCTTGATTGTGTGGTTTTAAGCTGAGTTTTGGCCTGCTCTCCCTAGATTCCACCTACTGACACAGCTGTCCTGAGACAGGAGTTCCTCCTTGGCTGACGGGGTTGTGAAAGGACAGTGGGCGCCAGGGTCAGGGGGATCTGGGACCCCATCCAGCCTCTACACGGCTTAGTCAGGAGGCCTTGGTGGCATATCAAACTCTCCTGGGGCTCAGATTCCAGATGCACACGATATTGTGAAGACTACACGAGGTGACCTGTACCACACGCTTAGCTGGGGACTGGGCCCCTGGGAAGGCAAGGGGCTGCTGGCTCCCTTCTGCTGCTCCATCTCCAGCTCTGAGCCGGCTTTGCACACAGGTGGCACCTTGGCAAGTGTCTGCTACATAAGCTGAAGCATCTCCCACCGTCTCAGGCATTCCAGTTAGAAGAGACACACAGGCACTTTGGTGTGCCGCTTCAAAAAGCTGAGGACGTGGGTCTCAGAACATGGGAGTGGCTGCCGCCTTCCCCCATGTTTTATGCAGAGACTGAGGAGTCTCCCAGGGGACCCTCTCTGAATGTGGACCTCAGGGGTACGTGGCCTTGACCTCTGGCCCTGCAGGGAAAGAGCCAGCTTCCTGCACACCAGCCCACAGGCCCCTGAGCGTCCGGGCCTTGCCTCACCCAGTGAGTGTTTCCTCACAGGCAGTGCAATGCAGGGGCACCCGCCCTCCTGGGTGTGGGTCTGGTTTCTCTGTCATTTAGGTTCTCCCATCAGGGTTTCCAGCCAACTCAGGTTTCATTCCATCTGGGTTCCCGGGGGTGGCACAGAAAGAGTGTGGGTGCCCAGGCTGCGTCAGCTCCATGCATGGGGCCCCCAGACCTGTCAGGGATGCTCAGAACCTGTGCTCCGGGTCCTGTTCTGTGCCAAGGTCGACACTGGGGGCAGGGGTAGGGGGACTCAGGTGACCAAGAGGCCCCTCCCTGTCCCTGTCCCCTGGCTGTCCACAGACGTCCAGCCAGAAATAAACTACAAGAGAAGGAGCTAAGGAAGGGGGACTGGACCCTCACTGACCCTGGGGCCAGGTCCCCATTCTTATTTCTAATCACACTCTGGGCTCACAGTCAAGCAAGCTGGGCTGCCCCAGGCTCACAGCCTTCTGTGTCCCGACCAGCCCTGGGATCTGGGGCACACAGGCCTGTGGAGAAGCACGCCCCCTCCATCTCCCTTTGCCTGGAACTGTGTTCACCCCAAGCCAGTGCCCACCCGCCAGCTGTTCACAGCCTCCCTCCTGTGTCTGCTGCAGCCCTGGGAGCTGGCAGCCAAGGGTCCCTGTGTACCTGTGCACGCCCACGGCTCTGTGTCTGCTTATGCTTGGGTGTGTGCGTCTACAGGAAGCACAAGAGTGGCTGAAACAAACTTGTGGTTGGGAAGGAAGACCTTGGTTCCTTCCCTGCTTTTCCAGCAGAGTTGTCTGATCTTGGGCAGCTTGTTCCATTTCTCTAGGACTCGGTAGTAGAGCTCTGTGAATAGTGATAGTGAAACCCACCTTCACGAAACTCCTGCGAGGATGTACATTTGGAAGTAACTTGGAAACCGTACTTCAGCATAAAAGCAGTAGTGGGCAGTTGCACACAGATCCTGCGTATAGATTTATCCTCTCGTCACACCTCCTCCCAGAGGGTGTGCTTGACCCAATCAACAGTGGTGAACAGGGGTAAGGACTTTTTAGGCTGAGGTGTGAAGAAATAAATCCTCTGCTATGGTGTGACTACACTGGAGTGAGATGCCCCCCCCGGGGGGGGTGCTGGTATGGAAGCCAGAGTCGCCCTGTAGCCAGGGCGAAAAGGGAAGTACCTGGATCATAGAGCGTCATGACCTAATTGGAGAGAGCTGAGAGGTCCTGATACACAGCAAACGTTTCTGAGAGGGTGACGGAGGGCAGAGTCCAGCCCAGGGAGGGAGATGCCCCCACAGTGCAGCCTGCGAGCTGCCCCTGCCAGCCCCGTCCTGAACCTGCCCGGTGCCTCTCCACCTCCTCCTGACCCCCTTCCTTCTCCCCATGTTTTGGCAGGTGGTGAAACTGAAGGGCCAGGTGCTGTCCGTCATGTACCGGCTCCGCACCAAGAGCCGGGAGTGGATGCTGATCCGCACCAGCAGCTTCACCTTCCAGAATCCCT
Source organism: Canis aureus (assembly GCF_053574225.1). NCBI lineage: Eukaryota > Metazoa > Chordata > Mammalia > Carnivora > Canidae > Canis > Canis aureus. Next base: position 57,871,389 of record NC_135612.1, on the reverse strand, counting down.
ATTCTGACGAGATTGAGTACGTCATCTGCACAAACACCAATGTCAAGTACGTGCTGCACACGTTTCCCCCCCCCCACCCCTGCCACCCTATCTGGGGTCCTCCCGGGTGTCCAGACCTGATGACCTTATGCCCCCCAGCTCCTGGCTTCCCTGCAGCCAGCAGGCCCTCGGGGCCTGAGGAGCAGGATGGGGGATTTGGGGGGTTTGGGGGACTGCTCGGCATCACTGCTCCCCCCACGCCATGCTCCTAAACCCCAACGCTGAGGGTCGGCCCCCATGGCAGCCCCGCCCCCCCAGCCTCAGGGTATCCTGCTCCCCAGGCCTCTCTGTCCCCCTGGAAGGCAGAGCCCAGCGCAGCTGAGCCAGGAACCCTCGGGCTGCCTGCCGCGCCAGTGCCCGAACCAGAGCCACGGAGTGGGGCTGAGGCTCTGCATGCTCTGGGGCCTGGGGGCAGGGGCTGGGGGTCGCACCCAGGCATCCACACTGTCTTCTTGCTCTGAGTCCCGCGGTCCCATGGTTGCCACCGGCTTCACCCCATATCCACGCATGTGAGCATGTGGACCTGGGCTCTGAGCCTGACCTCCGCTTCCTATGACCTTGAGCTATGTGTCGTATCATTTCAGCACTCACACCCCTGTCCCTGCAACCGGTGATGATCCCTCTCGGGGGGGTGGGGAGGGGGGTTGCTGTGAGGATTAAGGTCAGGCCCCCAGCTACAGGCAGGTCATGCATCCTCCCTGATTTATTCTCGAGGAGGTGCAAGGCCAGAACCCGTGTGAACAGAGACAAAGTGATGTCCAAGCGTGTGTGAGCACACGTCGGGGCACTGCAGCCTGCAGCCTGCGGGGGGCTTCGTGGACCGTCCCCATGCTCCCACGCTGGTCAGTGGTACCGCTGTCCTGCCTTTCCCCGGGCCTGGCTCTGAGTCAGTGGGGTCTTCCCCACCCCTACCACCTCCCCTCCTCATCTGACAGCTGTCCTGGAGACACCCGCGGGCTGTGACCCTGGCCTGCTGGTGGGCTCTGGGCTCTGCCCTGGTGCCTCGCCCAGCACCCTGGATTGGGGTGTACCCCTCGGGCCCCCCTCCTTCCGGGGCAGTCCCACCCTGCATCTCAGCCTCAGGCCTGCTCCTGGCCACAGGACACAAAGCCAGAGGGGTCAGTCCACCCACAGAAGGCCCCTGGGGCCTGGCCTGGGTTTCCATCTATGCCGCCCCCACTGGGCAAGTCACTGTGTTTTCCAAGGTTCAGTTGTCATGTCTATAAAGTGAGGAGAACAGCCTTCTTCAGATGCTGTGTGTAGATGGTGCATGTGAAGTGGTGTGGCAGGACGTCGGGCCGGAGCCTGCCCTGCTCAGTGGGGCGTGGAGTCCCGGCTCGCCCCTTGCAGGCTGCCACTGCCTGCTTCTTCACGCTCCAGATAGATCATCCTGCCTGGTGGTGAACTGGGAAGCAGGGCCTGGCCACCAGCCTCCTGTTGGCAGGAGTGAGGGTCTCTGTGTCCTGCTCCTCCTCCCTCCAGGGCCAGGCCCTCCCCGCACATCCCCTGTCTCCCGTGGGCACCACACTCCTTGTCCAGGCCTTGTCACGGGCTCCTGAGACCCTGGGATGGGCACCCAGGCCCTCCAGAGCTTTCTCTGCCAGCAGGGCCTGCAGCCCTCTGTTGGGCGCCCACACCCCGGTCATCCAGCTCCTCATCACCCTCACAGCCTGGCCTTGGCCCCCAACTCTGTGAAATTGCTTTCCACGCAGCCGTAGGCACCAGCATGGGCAGCTGGCTCCCACTGGCCATCCCCCCAAGCTGTGTGACCTCCTCTTCCTCTGCCCCTCCTCCCTTGGCCTGCCTGGGGCCCCAGGGCTTTTCCTACGGGTCTTCCAGCCATGATACTCTTGGTTGTAGGAGTAGCAGGAGCAGGGCTGTAGCTCCAGGAGTGCAGAAATGCAGTGTTGCCTTGTCTTATCCTGCATCTGAGATTATCTGGGGGCTACTGGGTAAACTCGGTTACAATGAGAACTGCCCCCAGCATGGGGCAGAGAGGCACCCCCAGCACCAGGCCCATCTCCCTCCCAGGGTCTCTGAGGATGGGGTGACCGTGTGCTCACTGCCCTGGGGCAGCCGGTGTGGGCAGTGGGAGCCCAGGGGGAGGAGGAGATGCCAGCTTGGCTTGCTCAGCATCCGCTCATACTGTGGCTTGTACCACCACCACCGAGGGGGGTTGTGCAGACGAGCAAGCCTGTCAGGCATTCAGGGCCCCGGACACTGTTCCTGAACCTTCACCCTTCTGATGCCAACATACTAGCCGACAGGTGCTCCCCGCAGGCTCTGATGTCCTTCTGAGGCAGGCAGCTCCGCACCAGCAGGGCAGACGTTCTGCACAGGCCGTGTCCCCACAGGCATCTCACGACCACTGCTCCTGGCAGCAACTTGGGGTCAGAGGGGCTGAGAATGCCCCCTCAGGAGAACTTAAGCAGAGGCCTGGCAGTGGTGTGTGGTGTTGGCCTTCCCTGGGTGGAGGTGGCAGGAGATGTCAGCTGTGGGCAGCAGAGGGCAGTGACGACCGCGATGCGAGCCGTTGGCCCTCTCCTCGGTCCTGGCTGGGCTCTGCCTGCAGTGGGCAGACTCAGTGGGAAGGTCCCTGAATGCTCTGTGCTCAGGGGCAGGAGAGGCTGGCCTTGCTGCCTCCGTCAAGAACACTTTCAAAAGAAAGTTCTCAGAGAAACGGAGCGTGGAATGATCAGCATTTGTGCGAAGAGGGCCTCTTTGTCATCCCCGCACATTCTCCTGTGACATCGGTGCAGGAAAGCAAGAAGCATGGACAGGGAGTTTCTCTGCTGGTCTCACGACTTTTGCCTGTGCTGGATCTCTGGGCTCTGGGCGGCCGTGTTTTTCCGAGACATGTCGTCATGGACTGCTGTCCTGAGCAGAAGCTGCTGGGCGTTTTCGTGCACATGTGAGCTAGCAACCGAGCGGTCTTGTCCCAGCTCCTCTTCCAGGGGAATCCGAAGCTGTCCCTAGTGTATCCTAACAGCACAACCCTGTCCCACAACCACTGTAGGTCTTCACAACCATGGCAGCTGTGTGCACGTCCTTAGACCCCCACCATGCCCATCGCTTGGAGCCAGCATCCCTTGGAGCCGGCCCTCCATCCCCATGCACACCGTGATAGCCCGCCTTGCCCAGCTCCACCTGACCTGCAGGAGGCAGGAGCCTGGGAGTGGGGAGTGACAGCAAGGTGACCTTCCTCATCTCTGCAGAGCTTAGGGCCAGAGAGGCTGACGCTCCAGGTCACTGAGGTCCAGCCTGGGAGTGTCCTGCGTCCCACCCTCCCAGGTACCTGCAGCAGACAACCTGGGCAAGAGCAGGGCCCTACAGCCTCTGTCTGGGATGCTCTTCCCTGACCAGCTCCCCCTGCCTTCCAGCCAGTCCCCCTGAGCAGCCCACGTGGCCCCAGGGGCTGTCTCTAAAACACACTCCTGCTGCTCCTCCAAACCCCTTGATGGGCGTTCAGAGTCCTCCCACTGGCCATGCAGACAGCTCTCACTCAGGGGTGGGTGTTACTAGCCTGACTGGTCGCTAAGCTTGGGGAGCCCCAGAAGCCTCCTTGCCAGACCCCTGTTCTCCCAGAGGTGCGATCACTGCTGCCTCCCACTGCCTCTCTCGTGGCCGGGGTCACACTTACTCTGGTTGAGTAAAAGCCTCAGTCTGGGAGTGTCGGACATAATTGACAGCATCCTGATGTCCCCGGTGCAGGGGGGCCTCGCCGACAGGAAGCCTGGGCCTGACGCCTCTGCTGTGGGATCATCCACTTTGGTCCCCAGTGGACAGGGCAGCGCTTTGCTGCATGCGGGCCGGGTCCCGTACACGTGCTGTCGGCCAGAATTCTGAGGAGCCTGCACTTCTCCCCCTCTGGAATTTGCAAGCACACCAAGGTTTATTTTTATTTCATTGCCATGAAATGTCCAAGAAACCTCCTCAAGCCTTTTCCCAGGACGGGCAGTGTGCAAGTCAGCACTTCCTGCACAGGGTTGCCACTGTGGGTGCCAAGAGCCCAGTCTGCGGGATGGGGCTGTATCCGGACCACGGGGGAGTGTGGTCAGGCCCTGTGACCTGCAGGCCACACCAGAGCCCCTGTTTTCTACAGCCTCCTGAAGGGAGCGTTCTCAGGTTCAGAAGGGGATGGAGCTGAGAGCAGGCTCCCGCCTGGATGCCTCTGGTTCTTACTGTCTCCTTGGTGCACGTTGGAAACATGGGCCCTTCTTCTCTACAAGGCAGACCCACATCAGGGGCGCCCAGCGCACACGGTGGTCTCACCCACTCCCAAAGGTCCCTGCTCAGGTTGGACACAGGCTGGACCACAGGCGGGAGCGGTCGTATTCCCTGGAAAAGCACCAGTGGGCTGAAGGTTGGGCTCCGGGAAAAGTCGTGGAAGGAAGAGAAGAGGCATTCACAGCTCCAGTCCCACAAAAACCCCAAAGTACAGGGTTACTGTCCCACCTGGTGGCTCACGATGTGGTGTGGTCAGGCCTGCAGCTCTGGAATGGGAGCTGTGGGGTGATGGGCCGTTACGTCTGTAGGACTGGGTGCAAGGTCTGTAGCCCACAGAATTGGGTCTGAACCCTGTGTGCACCACCCGGGTGCAGCTTCGGGACCCAGACCCTTGCTGTCTGCATCTGTGAAAGGGGAAGGCCGCGGAGGTAGCACAGTGCGGGAGGGTGCTGCCCCACGTTCTGCACTCAGGTGTCAGGGTCCTCGCATGCGAGTGACAGTGGGGCCTGCGAGATGGAAACAAAATAGCAAAACTGTAAAGGAAGAGCAGGAAAATACAGAAACTTAGGATTTTTCTACAGATCATTATATTACTTTAAAATTTTTTGAAATACCAGTTTAAAAAGAATTCTTTTCAGTTCCCCTGTTGCCTGGTGTTGCAAGTGTAGGCACAGATTGCCTGGGGGGGAATCCGTGTTTTGTGGCTCAACTGCCCCTTCCGCGTGCTCTCGCATCCAGGTCAGGAGACAAGCCGTGTGTTCTCCCCACACCCTGGCTCTGAATGCAGCACACCACACTTCTTGGCGAATGTCTGTCCTCCCTGGAGACCATCCATGCCCTGAGATCCCAACCACATGGGTCTGGATGTCTCGTCCTCCCCATGGAGTCTAGTACAGAGCCTGGTGTAGACATTCCAGTAACACCTCCCAGAACAGGCGTCTCAACCAGGCTTAGATCTAAATACCCTGGTCAGCGGTCCCCCAGCGGGGTTCTCTTCTAAGAGGTCTTCCCTAGGGAGGTGGAGGGACACACAGGCCAGGAACCAATGTGAAGTGTGCAGTGGAAGGTGAATGGTGACCAGACTACCCATCTCTCTGGCTGCTGGGAAGAAGAGTTCAGGGACAGAATTCAACTTATTTTGTGTTTCTCGGGCAGCAGGATCAGAACTCAGAAAGAGAGTTGTAGGAAGGTAGATTTGGGCTGTTTAGGGACAGATTTTTCCTAATTGCTCGCCTACAGATGGAGCGGGCTGCCTTGGAAAGCAGCGAGCTCCCCAGCAGAGGAGGAGAAGCAAAGACTGGCCAGTTGCTCATGTGATCACCATCTCAGTGGGGTGGGGGGTGGACCAAGACCCCCTGTGCTTGCTCTGTTCTTGGGAGCAGAAGTGGTTAGTAAACATGGTGCTGCTTTAGTATAACCCAGACAGCCCACACCTGGACTGGGGCAGCCTGGTTGTGCTCCGTCTACACCGCCCACCAGCCTGGTGGTGTGTGGACATTCGCATTTGCCTGTCTGTCTGGGACAAGCCGACGTTAACCTTTGTGGACAAGATGGCCTGTGCCCCTTGTTCTCAGGCTTCCAGTTGTCTGGCCAGTGGGGTAGGAGTTTGGGGACCCCCCCAACCCATGGTCGCAGGAGCTGCACCTGCCCCTGATGCCAGGCTTCTGGCAGGCCGCCTCTCCCTCGAGGCTCATTACTGGCTCCCACCATGACCACCCAGGGCTTCCTCCCTACCCAGCTAGTCGTCCTTTATGCTGTGAAGAGGCCACTGCACCAAATCCCCCTTCAAAGCACTGTCTCTTTTCTGCAGACCCCTAGCATCTCTGGGCCTCGGTGAGCTCCCTTGTAAAGGGAGTTCAAAACATCCCCACTTGGAGGGTTGTCACCTCTCTGAGTGAGCCCAGTGTGAGTTGCAATCAATGCAGACCCCTAGCAGGTGCCGAGGGCAAATGCCTGGAGGGCACAGGTGTCCTTCCTACCAGCCTTCCATGATCAGCAGCTCCCCCTTGGCCAGACTGACCACACCACCGCCTCCCGGGTGGGGTTCTCCGGGTCCTCCCCATGGCCCTCGGCGTTGGCTGAACCAGTCTGCAGCTATCAGAGGCGTGCTCGCAGGGGGCCCTCTGCGGGGACTCTCCTCCAGGTGGGCTGGCTCACCCCTGCACCTGCCCTCCCTGCAGTGGCTTCTGAGTTCCCTGGTAGACTTGCCTTCTCTGGCACTACCGACACTTCCTCCCCAGTGCCTCCGGCCTCCAGCAAGGGGGAGGGCACCTGCCGCCTTGCATGGGGCTCAGAGCATGGAGCTAGGGGTGGAGAAGACCACAGGGACCCACCGAGGCTGTCCTAGGTTCACAACAGATAAGGAAAATCTGGCCAGTCAATGTAGATTCTTAAGACATTTTGTCACATGTTCCAAATTTTGTTCATCACAGGGGACATGCTGTTTGTAGCCATAGTCGTAGTGCACATGATGGTTTGTCCTGAACTTTTCCACACACTCTCAGAGCAGCTGCTAGTGTGTCCAGATAGTCCTGACAGTGGCCACAGTGGGGGACCAGGGCATGTATGCTCAGTAAATGAATAGACACGTTTATAAAGTCGTCCCCTGTTACGGCCAACTCTGCATAGACAGCTCTCATCTGCAGCCACTGAGTAAGCTCCCTGCACAAGTGCCAGCAGCAGGACGACACCTGGAAGGTGTGGACGTGTCCACGGGACCTAATGGATTGCAAAAGGGCTGTGTCCACACACACTTCTCCACTGGACTGGGATCTTCCTGTCCTGAGCCACCATGCTACACGTAGTTTTACCAGCTTAGGAGTTGAAGAAGTGTTCTCCAAGTCTGTTCTAACTTGTGCTCATTTTGATTATTTTAATGGTGCAAGTGTTTCCCTAACCCTGCCCATTATATGAATCTCCATATGAAAGGTGTTCTGTGTGTGTTATGCTTGAACGGTCTGTTTGTGTCCTTTCTGTTGACTCCTGGGCATGAGGTGGTGTAATTTTGGCAATAATTTGAAGATCGTTGCTTGCCTGTCATCCTTGTTGGTATTTAGACTTGAAAGCGACCCTGGCATCTGGCCCCGTATTTAGGCTCTGTGCTGTAGGGTTCACTTTTCCTCAGACATAACTCGGTTTCCATGTTCTAAAACAGAAAGCAGCTATTTCCCATAAGGAGGCTCTTTCTGTCCCAAAAGGAGCAGTTTGGAAGCATGCAGAGTGCAGAGCACGGGTCACAGGTGTTGGGTCAGGTCCCGGCTCTGTTAGGTAGGTCCTGAGCGCCGGTGAGCAGGCCGCTGGGCAGCGTCTCTGAACCTTTACCGTGTGGTAAAGTACCACTGTGGGCGTCCAGTGTGAGGGCTGGATGAGGTCCTGCAGCCCCCTCCCAGCTTGTAGGCAAGCACTTGCCGAAGTCACCTGTGTCGATCTGAATTTTGCCTTACATCATTTTTTTTGGTGTGATGTCTTTTTACCCTGCAAAGAATGAAATCATAAACCAAAATTTATTTCCTAAACATTGGCAGCCTAAGCTTACACTACAGGGCTTGATGCCTCGATTTGAGGCATTAAAAAATCATCATAAAGGAAAATAAAGAAAAGTTGAAAACTTTGAGAAGTTTTCAAAAAGTGAGAAGTCCGTGGGGTGTCACCCCTGCTTCCTTGGTTTCAGGGGAGGCTCTGGTCCAGCGGCGCGGCCACCACAGCTGACCTTCCTGACTGTTCACTTTGTGTTTCTCAGGCAGCTCCAGCAGCAGCAGGCGGAGTTGGAAGTGCATCAGAGAGATGGGTTGTCGTCGTATGACTTATCACAGGTGAACTTCCAGAAGGTTCTTGCCTGTTTGGAACTGTCTCCAGCTCGAGGGACTGGGGACTACATTCGGCCCCTCACTGGAACCCCCCAGGCCCAACCCAGCAGGTGCTATCACTCCGTCCACCCACTGGGCATGGAGACTTTGGTCTCCTGAGGGTCTCCTGTGACCCTTCTGCAAGCTGGGCCACGACGGGTATAGGACATTCCCTATGGAGAGTATTGGGGGGCTGATGGTAACTTTTGGACTTGGTCCAGCCCGGTGCTAGCAGACGCGGAAGCCCATAGGGGCAGCTCTGACCATATCTGTCCTGCGTGTCCCAGCTGTCTGTCCTGCTTCTTGTCCAGTCCCTCCCCTCCCCGAGCCCTGGTCCTGCCCTGTGTCCCCACCCTGCCTGCGCGTCCTCCCTCCCTTCTTCTTTGTCCTCTCCTCTTCCCTCTGCCTTCCCTCCTACTGCTACTTCCGTGAGTTGGTCATCTAGAGAAATCGCAAGGTGCACTGGACTAGCCTGTCTCCAACATTGGACTTGATGGTCACAATTCCTGGTTTTTAGAGTACATTGATTATTATTTATCTTTCTTTAAGTAATCAATGTGACTCGTCCTTTCTGTGACCTCCAGCTCAACCCCCTCCCCTGCCCCCCACCTGTGAAACCATCCAGCCTAAGTGTCAGTGAGACTGGAGGGAAGGACCCAACGAAGGAGACCCAGGGAGGCTACAAGCACATGTCCTGTGTCTCACGCGTGGGATGTGCTTGTGTTTGTGTGAACAGGTTCCTGTCCCCAACCTGCCGGCCAGTGTTCATGAAGCCGGGAAGTCTGTGGAAAAGGCAGATGCCATCTTCTCCCAGGAAAGAGACCCCCGCTTCGCTGAGATGTTTGCAGGGATCAGCGCATGTAAGTTTTGGAACGGCACTGCGGCTTGGAGGGGTTGTGGGATGGGGGTTGCAGCTGGGCCATCTGGAGACAGGGTAGGTTCCCAGTGCCCTGCTGGAAGGACGAGAGAGCACCAGGACAGGAGTCCCAGTGGGGCCTCTCCACTGGCCTCACCACTCCCTCACCTGTTCCCTGGGGCCCTGGACCACTTGCCTTCTGACTTCGAGGGTAGAGAATGAATAGGTAGGTGGGGGTGGTGGTTACCAGGTGGTCTGCCTACGTTAGGGGTGTCGCTGGAGAAAATGGTGTGTTCTAGGTCGAGGTGCCACGTAAAACCTGTGCGTGTAGCTGCCCCTTCCAGTCAGGTTACCGCTAAGATTAGCCAAAGATGCAACCTGCAAATGTCAGTAATGTTCCAAAATTCAGCAGAAGGATTCCATTTTCTTGTGATCAAGGAATTTGTGCAAGATACAGTGTGCTTGGGATCCACTGAAGGGAGAAGCCAGCTCTCCTGCCTGAAGGAAGCATGGAGACACTGGTCAGAAGGAAGCCATGGAGGCAGCCTGTAGGCCTGAGGAGCTGACAATGGAGAGAAGAGCAAATCCTGGTCCTCCTGACATCGGCATGTGTGGGGCAGACATAGCCGTCATTGTCATTGTCACTCCCTCTGGGCTGTGGACCAAATGCTAAGGAAGGGAGGAAAGCGCTGGCACTGCCTCCCATGAGGGCCACATGTGCCGACCAGTGTGGTGCAGTGACCTGTTGACAGCACAGGGAAGCTCCCTGCTCTTGGTTCCCACCAGTCCCTTGGACACGCCACCTGCCTTCATCTGTGGCTCTTGACTTTGATGGAGAAGTGAGGAAACAGTAGCGCGTCTAAAAGGCTTCCCTCAGAGAAGCCTGAGGTTTTGGACCAGAGTCGTGGTGTTTAGAGGAAATCCATTTAAGTTGTAATGTTGCAGAGACTTAAACACCTTCCCAAACAGATGACAAAATGGAGGGAATTAACAGATAAGGAAAAGGAAGGCAGACAGGAGAGCCAACATGAGCCCACCTGCCAGGCTGCACTTGCACACGGGAAGCCAGGGGAGATGTTCTCAGAGATGCACTACTCAGACCTCCCAAGAGCTCAGCTTGCCAAAGACTGAGTTCGTGTGCCGCAAGTACAGATCATGGGGACGGAAGTGGCAGGTTGAGAAACCAGCAATGTGAAGGATGACACGAGCAACACTGGGGATCAGTGCAAAAATGGCTGGGAGATACGAAAGATACATAAAAACCAGAACCAGATCAATTCGGCAAAAATTTGGGCACATTTGGGGTTAGGAGTCATACACAGAAATTTCTCATCGGTGCGTGCTGTTTTTTTCTCTGACATTTCTAGAGAAGCACAGCTTCCAAGGTGTTTAAAAATAACCACTCTTGAAAGGAGGGAAAAGAAAAGAAGGAAGGAAGTCTCGCTTCCAAGAAAAGACGAGGACATTTTTAGCAAATTGCAAAGTACTCAGAAGAAAAAGTGAAATAGTAGGAAAGTATGAATGTCATGAGCGGTAGAATTGGTGGGTGTTCAAGGACTCCTGACTGGTAGCTCCTGAATCACATGCTGCCAAAATTTGCTATGCTCCAGACAACGCGACGAGAAACCACTGAGCCAGGAGGAGGGGTGGTGTGGTGCCTACAGATCCCAGAAGGAGCATACAGATTGTCCGAGCGCTGTGGGCGAAGGGGGTGGTTATGTAGATACGAGCTGTAACCCAACGTGAAGGCATATGTGTCATGAGCTTTGGGACATGGGAAAGCCAGAACAGTTAGATACATAGGAACATCCTGATAAAGCCACACTGCAGCAGGAGATCCCAATATGCATTTCTTCATCTCCCAACAAAGCAGGTAGACCAAAGTCATGAAATAAAATGAAAAAAGATATAGAAGATTGAATAATAAAATCCAGAATCTTTATATGTATATGTGTATGTGTGCATGTGTGTAGTTTTGTGTCCTACAAATGTCTTAGAGCAGTTAGAAAAAATGTGCTTCTCATGTACCCAAACCACAAAAAAAAAAAAAAAAAAATACATGAGGAAAAAATAGCCTACATGAAGTGAAATCACAAGAAGTCCCTAGTGCACCTTTGTCCTGAAACCTGGAGCTGCTTCTTTATCCACAAAACTCAGGCCTGTGGACTACGTTAGAAATGCACACCCAAGAGTCCACGTGGCTTCCATCCTGTAGGATTTTCTGCTGGGTGCCCCATCATGCAGCAAAAGAAACGGACCAGGAAAACCACTCAGTGCTTTAGTTTATCGAAGCATCACAGAGGTGGTTTGCACCTGTGGGAGATTAGTACTTGGTGACTGAAGCCTGCACCCTCAACCCCAAGCCTCCAAGCCTGAGCGTCCATCATTGCTCATGTCCACCCAGTGGGGGATCCCCCACTTTGCCTGTCTGCTCACCAAGCCAGAGATGGGTACAGGCGAGGCACCTGTCTAGGCACAAAATAATTGCCATGTAACTAACTGATGTCCTCTATTCCAGTATCTTGTGGGTGGGGTGTCAGGGGTTGTGGGAACAATGGGTGTAGGAATTTTGAGATTGTAGGGAAGTGAAAGGCTCTCTCTAGAACAAACATGTCCAAGGCCACCTCCCCCCCCGCCAAGGTAGAGCCGAGGGCTTCACCAGGGAGCACCAGAGCTGGTCCTCCAAACCACTGCTCCCTGCTTCCTCCTGGGGGTTGGAAGAAGTCAGTAAAATAGTGTCTGAGGAAGAACTTCCATTGGTTGTCTCCATCCTCCCAGCTCTTGGGAAGGGCTTGCTTTCTGGTGCGTGTAGCCTGGCCTAGATGCCAGAGGATAGCCAGGTACCCTCCTGTGTGGAGAAGACCCTGGGAGGCAGGCAAGGGTGAAACAGGTGCAGGAGGATGGGTGGCCGGGATGTGTCGTCCTGCTCAGGGACACCCGGCCCCACACTGGGGATCAGTGCAAAAATGGCTGGGAGATACGAAAGATACATAAAAACCAGAACCAGATCAATTCGGCAAAAATTCGGGCACATTTGGGGTTAGGAGTCATGCACAGAAAGCCCGCCCCGAGGTCTGGAGGGCAGGAAGCCCTTGAATGTAACCCTTGCTGTGCTCTTTCTAGCGGAGAAGAAGATGATGAGCTCAGCGTCTGCAGCAGGGACGCAGCAGATCTACTCCCAGGGAAGCCCATTCCCCCCGGGACATTCCGGGAAGGCCTTCAGGTACCAGCCAGGGGGTGAAGGGGTGGAAGGATGCCCTGTACCAGTGAGGCCCTGGGTCTCTGAGCTCGGCTCCATGTGTGGCAAAATCTGCAAACCCCAGTTAGTGGCTACTGCCCTGTGGGCGCTGGGCCAGGCTGGGACTCTGGTGACTGAATCTGCCCTCTGAACCCTCTGTGCATTGCTATTAGATGTGTTGCTATTGCCTGCTGGGGAAGGAGGAGCAGGGCCTAGGAGGAACAGCTGGGGGAGAGACTGGCAACCCTCAGGAGGGTGCGTGGGTCCTCACATCACCCACCAAAAATGCCCAAACTCACTAGAACTGCCCTAGACCCATACCCAGTGGGCAGCGCTCCTCATATGGCCCAGCCGCTGGCTCAGTTGGCCAGAGCCTGAGTGGAGCATCTAGGTACAGACAGGGACCAGGGCTGGGCAGCTGAGACTGACCACCCAAGAGAGAGGATCCCTGCCAGGATATTGGACTCATGCACACTGGTCCACGGACAGACCTCCTGGAGACACAGCAGGTAGCTCGGCCGCTGTGCATTGGATATGCAGGCTGAAACCTTGGAGGGGCCAGTCCTGCAGCCGGGTCTCAGTGGATGTAGCCCACTCCCAGGCTCTGGGGAACTCGCGCCACAGGCAGCATTCTCTGGTCAGGGGCCAGCTGGACGAGATGGCAGCCCCAGAGCTCTGCTGCTGATCCCCGTCACTGCCAGTCACCCTGCCCTGCTGTGCAGTGGTCGAGGCCTCCAGACTTCTCTCCTGCCCCAGGATCCTCCACTGTAACACTCTCAGCACACACAGACCCCTTGCACCTCCGTGCCAGCCCCCATCTGGGCACATGCTTATCAGGTCCTTGGGACACTTGCTGCCAGGCCTGCGGTCTGGATGAAGGGCTGCAGGGAGGGGCTTGTGGAGGTAGGGTCTGGGAGAAAGTTTGGGGGGCAGCATGGAAGGTGAGGGTACTGGTGGGTCATAGGACAAATGGTCAGGCTCAAGATGCTGAGCCGGGGTGAGGCTATTGTCATAGAAGCAGGTCGGAGGGCAGTTACAGAGAAGGAGAGGCAGGCCTGTGGGGGGCTGGCTGTGTGGGGAGGGGAAGGGGAGGACACCGGCCCCTTTGCAGAGCCTGGCATCCGGAGGGTGCTCACTCACTGCTCCTCTATGGAATGGGGGGATGCCTGTGGGGCCTTAAGCTGGTGGAATGGGCCGGATTTCCTGTAAATCTGGAGGGGCTGGTGCTGCTGTGAGTGGGGTGCATGGCAGTCAGAGGTCGGCCTGAGCTCCAGCGGAGTGGCATTGCTGCCTGTCCCCTAGTGTGTGTCCTCACCCTGCATCCTGCCGTGGTCCTGGAGGCCTTGGCCCTGCCTGTGGGCACCAAGGCGATAGCTCAGAGGGCCCTGGGGAGTGCTGGGCTCAGGGGTGCTAGGCAGAGGTGGGGAGAAGCCCCCATAGGGAACAGTGATCAGTAAAGGCCTTGTGAGGCCATGGAGAATGGGAAAGAAAGGTTGCCATTCAGGGAGGAAGTGGTGCAGGAAGCTGGGAACAATGTCCCCTTTCAGAATGGCTGGTTCAAGAATGTACTGACACCCCTGGAGCCTCCCTATTTTATGAGGAACCAGGAAGCATAGAAAAAATATTATAATACTAGTAGGAGAACTGTACTCACTCTTCTGTACTGGTCTATAAAGTGCCTTTCTTCAGAATCCACTCCACACCGACATCCCCTCAGCCCTGTTCCCCCCCGCCCCCAGCTCCCTCCCGGGCACACAGCACTCTCCTGCACATGGAGCCGCTCCCACGGAGCAGGACCAAGGGCCTGAGACCAAACAGAAGTCTCTCCCCCACTTCCCACCTTTAGGGAGTGAATGGTGTAAAGAGCATGGCTGGAAACAGCTCAGGGAAGCAATGCCTGCAGGGTGCCTGGGAGCACGGAGAGCAGGGGGAGATGGAGCCTGCAGGGGGCATGCAGAGGGGCACCAGGGGCGCACCCAGCAGGTGCCTCATAAAACGGTGAGGGGATGAAATCAAAGACAACACGAGGGCAGGGGGAGAGGTAGCCCAAAGCAGGCTCTGGGCGGCTGGGCCAGGCCCCGGCCACAGGCTCCCCTGACAGGCTCTCCTGTTCAAAACCAACAAGCTGACAGCCCGCAGCCTCCGTCCTGAATCTGAAGCCCTAGAGGCTCCCCAGAGGGACAGATTAACCTGAGTACGAAGGAGTGGGTCAGCACCGAGGCAGATTTTATGCTGGGAGCTGGAGACCCGTGGGTGGGGTGTGGGTGACTTGGAGGTGGGGACACGGTAGGGGCGACACAGAGGGTGCCCCGAGGGAGAGAAGGCTTGCCACGCATGTCCAGTGACATCCTGCACTGGGGGACAGACAGATGGACAGAGGCAGACCCGGGAGGGAACAGCAAGGTGGCCCAGGGGCCCGTGAGGTAGGAGAGGCATCTCCTCAACAAATGCTATCTCATTTCTAACAGCTCTTCAGTGGTCCACGTGCCTGGTGTGAATGATATCCAGTCCTCCTCGTCCACGGGCCAGAACATGTCCCAGATCTCCCGGCAGCTCAACCAGAGTCAGGTGGCATGGACGGGGAGCCGGCCACCCTTTCCTGGACAGGTATGGGCATCCATGAGGGCCTTGCCCCCAGGTGCCAACCAGGTAGGAGCACCCGGCACCTGCTTTCTGGAGGTCCTGGCTCACAGAGAGGTTAGCACTCTGAGCACTAGCCACCTGGAGGGTGCGTTGGGAGCTGTCCCCAACGGTAGAGCCACGTTCAGCAGCCTGGCCCTGCACAGTTGCAGCCAAGCAGCTGGGGGAGGGGATAGAGCCATGGACACTCCATGAGGGCAAGCCTCCCACCACTCTGGACCTCTGTCTGCCCCAGCCAGGGCAGCATGACAGCACCCAGCCCCCATGCACATGCACTGGTGGTCACTGTGAGGTGGGCATCCATTGGCCTAGGGGTCTTTCAGGTATTTGTATAAGCAGAAACCTGAAGACCCAGATCATAGTAGGCCTGGGGGTAACTTCACCCAGACTTGCCCCAGAGATGCAGGGCCTGCATCCCACAGGTCCTAGGCCCACACATGCTGGCCTGATGCCAGGCTTGTGCCTGGCTGGCCAGGAGGGCCATGGGGAGTCACCGTCAGCCACTGGAGTGGCCACCACCAGCCTGGGGTCTGGGGCCTGGGGCCTGGAGACAGAGGCCTGTTGGTGATACTGCCCTTCTCTTTGCTTTGTCCTGATTATAGCAAATCCCCTCCCAGTCCGGCAAGACGCAGTCCTCTCCCTTTGGGATTGGAACGAGCCACAGCTACCCAGCAGATCCCTCTTCCTACAGCCCTCTCTCCAGCCCAGCTACCTCCTCACCCAGCGGGAATGCCTACTCCAGTCTTGCCAACAGGACTCCAGGGTTCGGTAGGTGGGGAACAAGGGAAAGAATTCCTGGGAAAGCCAGCAGCTATGCTTTCTGAGTGTCCTGAGGTCAGGGGCCTGAGCCCCCAGCTTCCAGAACCCTGGCACTGAGTCTAGAGGTTTCCAGGTGCCTCCAGCTCTGAGAGCTGATGGTGTTCCACACACACTGGCTGCTTGGGTCTTGGCTTTGTAGAATGACTTTGTCGTTTCCCAGGCCCTGGGACTATATTCCTGTGTGCTCATGTCATCTGAATGCTGTTTTAGCCTTTTATGGCCCTTGGCAAGAACTGTCAGCTATCCAGAACGTTATAATGTTTCAAAAAACTGGAGACCAGCTGTAGGGATGCCCAGTTGTAGAAATACATTGTGGAACTAAGAGACACTATAAGGTTCTCTGTCTTCATATTCCGAGAGGGACCCATCCCACGTCAGGACATCTCCCCCAGCTTTTTAACAAAGCGTCAGGCCAGAAAGCAATAAGTGGCCATGACTTCTGGTACTTGTCCCTGGGACCTGTGCATCTACTCCTTCTGTGTGCATTTAATGGGCCAGGGTTCCACCTCACCTCAGGAAGGGCTGGTGAGGAGACCCTGGCCCTTGGAGCATCCTGAACGGGTGCCTGTCACTGGTGACTCCCTCTCCCGTGGCTCATGGGGCGTCTCTCTGCAGAACGGACACCCTCAGGCCAGCCCACACCCTTGCATTTCCATCTGGCAAGTCAGCAACTTCCCTTTATGCTGCCAGCTCCAGGGAAAATGCTGTGCAGTGTCCCGCACCCTGTCCCACCTCACCACCCCCAGCAGCCTGGGCGCTCCCACTCCGGAAACCAAGGCCCAGAAACACAGCATTTCCTGACCTCTTACCGGTCACTCCCTCATGGATTCATCATTAATCCCGTTAACGTGTAGCAGGTCCTCGGGGTCGGCCTTGAACTATCTCTGCTATATTGTCCCAGGAGCAGGAGCTCAGCCACATATTGCCATGTTTCAGGAAGGACAGGCCCCAGCCATTTGCTCTCCAATCTGCCATGCACCCAACTCAGAAAACACCAGAGGCTGGAGGCCACTGGCTCCCAGGGGAGCCCATACCTCCCTGCAGTCTCTGCCTCCAGCCTCCTCAGCTGATGGGAAGAGGTCCCCTTGCCTCTCCCATCCTTCCTGGGCACACAGAGGGGCAGAGGTCTGGTCCCGGCCCCAAGGAGACACATGGGCACCGGGAGAGGGCAGGGCAGCTGTGTGCAAGCAGCAGCCCAGGTCTGTCCGAGGCCTGGGGCGATCTGGGCCCTTCAGCTCCATGCGTCTGTCTGGTGTCCACTTGGCAAATGTGCACCCTTAGATGTAAGTGGGGATGGGACACGGGTAGGCCCCTGAAGAGTAGAGTCGCACATGTCTCCCAGCTCAGCAGCTACGTCCCCACTGCCTCCGAGCTGCCTGCACTCCCTCATCCTCAATATAGTTACGGCCACACTGATGCTTACCGGATGCTCACTCTCTGCTCGGCTCCGGGCACATTTGAGTTCCTATAATGCTCCTGGCGGCCCTGGGAGGGAGATGCCTGATTTCTCCCATTTCATAGGTGTAAATAAACTGAGGACAGTGAGGTCAGCTCAAGGTCACACTGCACTCCCCTCCAGACTCTTCTTGGCATTGTCTTCTGATCCAACATTCAGGGCACCTTAGAATAAGGTGGGGAACAGGTGTCCCGGTGGAGGGGTCTTGATTTCTGCTAATGAGAGGGGCCAGTCCCTGATCCGTGAGGGACAGGGAGCAGAGAGGTTTCATGCAGCCTCACCACCAATCCCTCCTTTGTCGACCCTGATGCAGCAGCGGCCATGAAAGAGGAAGCCAGGCCCTGGTGGAGGGGACTGGGAGCTGAGGAAGAGTTTGGCCTGGGGGATGTCATGAAGGGCATGGGCACCAGAACCATGCAGACCAGGGACTCCCCGAGGACAGCTGTGGATCAGTGTGGAGGCGGAGAACAGCGGTGCAGAGGGTGGAAAACAAGCAGTGTTTGCTCTAGCAAACAAGCAGCCTCTGCTCTAAGGGGCTTCAGGGACACAGGGTCTATGGAGGCAGCATGGGGGACAGGCGTTGGTCAGGCTCAGCAAGAAGCAAGTGTGCAAGTGGCTCGTGAGCAAGGACGGTGGGAGGAGTGCACAGAGAAGTTGCAGAGCAGCCCCTGTTAATGGTTCAGACTGGCTAGTCATTAAATAAGCACAAGCCTGTGAACCAGTGGCAGCGTTACCACCTGCCATGGACTCTCACCCCACCCTGTATGGGACTGGAGTGCCCTCTGTGAGGGCTGAGGCAAGGCGGCCATGCCTGGGGGCCGCTGGTGGGGCCTACAGGGTTCATGGGCCCGGTGGCACCCCTGCCTGCAGGACCAGGCTCAGCTAGGCATCCTGGGCCCGATTCTGGTCCCAACTGCCTTGTTTGGACCACAGGGGTCGGAAGGCTGGAGAGCTAAATGTCACCAAGTGGTGTCCCGGGTGGCCAACATCGAGGGAAACAAGCAGACGTGCCACTTCTGACCTGTGCCTCAGCCTTAGTGGGACTTGTAGGGTGGCCCAGGCACTGGACTCCCAGCCTGAATAGGAAAGCGGCCCTCCTGGGTTCCAGCCCCTTCTGTGAGCCACAAGCTTGTCTTCTCCCCTGGCTTCTAGGACTCGAGCCAAAGCACTCCTGCTGTTTCAGGCCTGGGGACACATCCTGAGCTGTGTTTCCGATGCATTTGCATTTCTAATCCTAGTTCAGGATTAGAACCCTGGTTTGGGTTGTACCTCATTTGAGGTGGAGTGTCCAGAAGTAGAGCTGGAGCCACTTACTAATGGGCTGACAAGTCCGAGCATTTGCTTCCCTAACAGGCTAAGTGGGGCAGTATGGCATTTGGGGTCCAGGCAGCCCACAGCTGGCACAACAATAATTGGAGCTTCCAGTTAATATAAAGATTTTAAATAGGGCAGCCCGGGTGGCTCAGCAGTTCAGCACTGCCTTCAGCCCAGGGTGTGATCCTGGAGACCCAGAATCAAGTCCCATGTCAGGCTCCCTGCATGGAGCCTGCTCCTCCCTCTGCCTGGGTCACTGCCTCTCTGTGTCTCTCACGAATAAATAAAATCTTAAAAAAAAAAAAAAAGATTTTAAATAAAGGGTGGTTGAAGGAGGGGTGCCTGAGGGGCTCCGTCGGTGAAGCAGCTGCCTTCAGCTCAGGTCAGGATGTCAGGGTCCTGGGATCGAGTCCCACATGGGGCTCCCTACTCAGCCTGCTTCTCCCTCTGCTGCTCCCCCTGCTTGTGCTCTCACTCACTATCTCTCAAATAAATAAAATCTTAAAATAAAACAAAAGGTAATTGAAGGAGCGCCCTGAGGAAGACAGGCCCCATTAAGGAATATGAGCCCCACTTCATGCTCAGAGACCCAGGGGAGACCCCCCCCAACACCATGAAACCTGAAGGTCAGATGTCACAGAAGGTGTGTCTGCCAGGGACACTCGGCCTTGTGGAAGTGAGCACACCTGCCAAAGGCTGTGGGCTGTGGCCAATCTGGGTTAGCAGCCTGCCTGCTGACACAGAAGCTCCCCAGTGGGTACAGGTGGACCAGAGCTGGCCCACAGGAGCCCCATCAGGGGGAAGTGCCATCTGGGGGAAAGTGCCATCCGCTGGGGCTGGTTTGCAGCCTTGGAAGGATGGAGAAGCTCCCCAAAGAGGGAGTGCCACCAGCGTCCTGCACACTGCTGGTCACTGCGCTGTAGACAGAAAAACACCCGAGCCAGAAGAGAAGCCCCTTCCTCAGCTAAGCCTTGCGTGTCCCTCCGGTACCTTCTGTGAGCAAAGCCCAACCTTGCCCCAGCAGGAAAAGGAGACATGTCTACTGCGTCCAGTACCTATACCACGAGGGAGGGCACAGAAGGATAGATGTGGAGCTGAGAGGCGATAAACTGCTAGTGCGCCGTGAGTCCTGACACCTGGGTCCCTGATTTGATGGGTCTTCATCTGCACCACCACCGAGCATCTGCTCACCAATGCTACCGTGTGGTCTTGGAGATGTGTAAGGCGCCAAGCACACAGGGTGCTCGGTGCATGTGGCCCAGAGGTGCTGTGGCAGGCCGGGCGTTCATCCCCAGACTTGCTCTGGGTTTAAATGATGTTACTCCAGATGCAGTGCACAGTGCATGGCTTCGAGTACTCCGTATGCTCTCCAGTTTAGGACGGGGCAGCTAACACACCCATGGGGGCCTGGCCCGAGTCAGTACAGTATGCAGTACTTAATGCAGTACGTGCTCTGAACATGAGCGTCTTTCATGGAGCTCAAGAAATGCACCTGTCACGTAACTGCCCTTCCTGGAAGGAGCCTCATTCCTCTGGCCTGGCCCACTCCACCTACAAGTTTCCTTTGGAGAGGAAGATTGAAAGAACTTGTCGTTCCACGAAAGTCTGAGGACTTTGGCAGTGAGAAATGGGATGAGAAATTCCGCAGGGACCGGGCAGGGCAGGCACATGGTAGAGGGGTTGGGGCGTCTGGGACCTGGAATGTTTGCAGACACCACGCCCCCCAGACCCCCTCTTCCTGCCCCTGAATCTCAGCCTGGTACCTTCTTACCAGCACATTGTAGGGAATTACAGACCTCCCCTCGGGGGCAGTGATGAAAAGTGAGGTCTTAGCCTGAAACCATGGGACACGTGTGGCCACGGGTGTGAACTACGGGAGGCCCTGCCCAGAGGCCTTTATAGAACAAGCTGCCCCTTCAGTGCTGTTTGCCGACTTGGGCCTTTAGGGTTTCTGACTTTCTCAACGTCTGTACTGTTGACATTTGGAGCCAGATAATCCTTTGTCTTGGGGTCTGACTTGTTCATGTGGAGTGTTCAGTGGCCTCTACCTACCAGCACCCTCCATCTGTGACAATGAGAAATGTCTCCCGACGTGACCCCTGCCCTGGTGAGAAGCACCAAGCAACTGAACCGCAGAGGACCTCTGAGCAGCGCGTCTAGCAACCCTGGAATCTTCAGATGAATCTTACAAGGAAAAGTGTTAGCAGGGGTGACGTTATAGCATCAAGTGCCACTAAAAAGATTGTTTTAAAAGGAAGACGTCATGCGTTTGCTCCTACAGCCTAGGAATCCACATGCTTCTCAAAATTCTCAAGAGCCTCTTAGTTGGTCTGAAAGGCCACCTATTTGGCCCAGATGGTAGCAACCCATACCTGCTTTCCTTAAACCGTCGGGCTGGCGGGTGACCCACACATTCAGCCCAGATTGTAGCAGCCTAGGCTTTGCTCGGGAAGCCAAGAGAGCAAAAGAAAGACAGAATGGCTGGAGCCCACCCAGTGCATAGTTTACAGCCGAACATGTGGCTTCTAGAACAAGGCAACCAAGGATGGCGGTGACCCCTGAGGCTTTTTCCAGAAAGTGGCTTGTGGCTACGTGTTGGGTGCAGGCCATACACCTCCCCTACCCACCGTTTGTGGTGTAGGTTGTTCGGGCTGAGGTCTGGGTGAAGAGCACATTGCGCTGTGTTGTTGGGAGATGCCGTTGTAGTTGGTGCTCATCATTTCCTGTGGAGGTCACTAGGGCAGCTCGTGTCTTCCCACGTGGCCGGCACTTCTGTGCCGCACTCGTAACAATCCTGATGGCCTGGTTACTCATCTGCCTGCCCCAGCGGAGTGTCCGGG
Organism: Canis aureus; assembly: GCF_053574225.1. Taxonomy (NCBI): domain Eukaryota; kingdom Metazoa; phylum Chordata; class Mammalia; order Carnivora; family Canidae; genus Canis; species Canis aureus. Next base: position 57,850,115 of record NC_135612.1, on the reverse strand, counting down.
CTTGGTCACCACCGTGTCCCCAGCTCTGTGCTCCGTGTCAGGTGCATGGTGGGCATCGAATACCAATGCTCAGTGTTCCAGATGGGCTCCCGTGTCAAAAAGACCTCAGTCTTGGGGCACCTGGGGACTCAGGCGGTGAAGCATCTGCCTTCAGCTCAGGTCATGATCTCAGAGTTCTGGGATCAAGTCCCACATTGGGCTCCCTGCTCAGGGGGGAGCCTGCGTCTCCCTCTCCCTCTGCTGCTCCCCCTGCTTGTATGCTTGCACTCTCTCAAAATCTTTTTAAAAAGAAGGAGGGAAGAAAGAGGAAGAGAGAGAAAAAGACCTCCGTTCCCACTGTGGCTTTGGCATTTATAAGCACAATGAGTCGGGCAGGTTCCTTGAGCCTCAGGTTCCTTGTCTGAAAATGGTGGGGATGCCCCATCTCTTAGAATCAGAGGGAAGAGTAAATGAAATAATGTATGGCGAGTACCTCACATGAAGCCCAGCACTTGGTCCATATCCAGAAATAACAGAGTCCCTCCTTCCGTAGCTACTTTATGCCATTTCTGAAGCAATCCTATTTGAAGATTTCTTTTTTTTTTTAATTTATTTATTTATGATAGTCACAGAGAGAGAGAGAGAGAGGCAGAGACACAGGCAGAGGGAGAAGCAGGCTCCATGCACCGGGAGCCCAACGTGGGATTCGATCCCGGGTCTCCAGGATCGCACCCTGGGCCAAAGGCAGGCGCCAAACCGCTGCGCCACCCAGGGATCCCTGAAGCAATCCTATTTGTTGGTTTTTCTGCGGCAAACATTGGAGAAGAGCCTGTCCCTTCCTAGAAGTTTGAGACCATTGATTCTGAACCATGTGTCTGTGATTAGTAGACTCAAACCGACCTTTCTGCCACCTTCAGCCTCCACCGCCTGCCCCGTCTCTGGCCACCAGTAAGACTGATGCGGGGACGCGGGGTCACTTCCTTATAAGCCCCCGGGAGCTGGGAAGCTTCTGATGGGAAGAGAAGAGTCAGAGGGATGTTAATGTTTCCTCCTTCTTGTCCTCTTTCCCCTCCTTATCCTTTCCATTATTCTGTTCTCCAGCAAATACTAACTCATATTTTCCAGTCCCAAGCCCTGGAGTGGGTTATGGGTGACCTGGGGGTGGGTTGGCTCAGTGGTGGCCCCACCCCAGAGGTGACCCCACCATGGAGGCGATGCGAGGGCATAGCAAGCTCAGAGTAGGTCTGGGAGGCTTGTGTCCGATGGGGCTCCGAGCATGAGCAGAACCCTCTGGTCGCAGAGGGGGTCCTTGGCTGGGGGCAGGAAGGTCACCCAGGAAGGGCAGAGGGGACAGGGGTGGGTGTGAAGCAGAGTCGGGTACACAGGCTCTCGGGGCCATGGTGAGCTAGGCAGGTTTTGGGCAGTGGACGCTGTTTTAGGAAGATCCTGCAAGCAACTGGGGATCCAGGGAGACAGGTGCAGGCCCGGGATGGGGGGAGGAGACGGGAGTGTGGATGTGGTGTTCCAGGCAGTGGACTGATGAGCAGGAGGGAAGGGCCTACAACCATGCTTTCTCCCCTGGGGTGGTCTGAGGAGGTCAGATGCTGGCTTCAGGCACGGGGAGCCTAGGTGCCTCTCGAAGACTTAGACCTGGCCCCAGGCCCAGGTGGGTGGGCCCAGAGCCTAGGGAAGCAGGACTGTACACCCCCAACCAGCAGAGATGCAGGGTGTGGTCTGGGTGCTCCAGGTCGCCCGCCCCTTGGTCAGCTCCACCCGCACCCCCACCCCCTCACCCCCTGTGTTCCGGGCTCAGGCACCATCAGATCATGAACACATCCTCACAGCAGCCTCTTCACTGGGTTCCTTCTCTCTGTCCACTCGCCCCTGGATGGTGTGTGTGGCCTGTGAGCCCCTGCAGGTCCCTGCCACCCTCACTGTGGGGGAGCTGAGCCCTGGCTTGCCCTCTAGCAGGTCACACTCAGACCCTTATCACCTGGAGCCACCGTTGATCCCCGGAGGGAACACACCCTCTGCACCCCCACATCTTTGCACAGTGTCTGGAGTGCTTTTCAACCCTGCCTCTGAGCCCTGTACCCACTGGGCTGCTGACCATCCCCCTGCTGGTCTCGGCTGAAGGCCTGGAGAGCCTCTTGTACTTGCTGTGATGGGTTGGGTGTCCCGCTAAGAGCTGGCACTCCTGCCCGTTTCCCCAGTGTGCTGTAACTCCCCCAGGAGCAGCTGTTCTGCTCCCTGGCCAATGCGTACCTTCCTGGAGCCAGAGCCTGGGTCAGGGCTGGAGGGCAGGACCCCAGTACATGAATGGGGGTGGCAGAGGGGACTTAGGTAGGGGCCATAGCCAGAAGGAAAAGTTGAGGGCATTGATTCTTGGCCAGCAAGACCCCAGCAAGGAGTCATTGTTGTTGCGAGGTCCTGGGGCCAGCTGGGGGCAGTGGTCGTGCCAGGTCCGTTACAACCATTCCCATGGGCTGCCACACCATCCCCTTCAGCAAAGGTGACCCAGCCGTCCACGAGCCCCTGAGCAGCAGGTGGACTGGCTTGTGCTTGGCCTCCCCAGGCCTCTCAGATGGCCTCCTCGCTGCCTCCTCCCACGCTGCTGTTCATTTGGTTGGTATGGCAGCTGCAGACCAGACCCTTCCTGGGTGTTTGGAGGGCATCCTGGTGGCATGGTGCTCGCAAGGAGCTCTCCCTGGCCTCAGTGTCTTGGGAGCATTAGGGAAAGGAATTTCGGATTTCCAGAGTTGTTTTTCTTAAACAACAGGGTTCCGTGTGCACGATAGAGTTTAATCTCTCTGATGCTGGCACAGGAAATTATGTCCTTGCCTGATTTTATAGAACCTTTTACAACTGCTGTCATGCAGAGTTCGGAAAGCACCCATCACGAGGCATTAAGGAGAACATACGTGTTTCATTGAAGCCTTTTGTGTCTCAGGCAGTGTGTCAGATGTGTATGCATGTGAGAGAGACGGAGAGGCTGGGCTTCTCCACAAACACGCGGCGGCCTCGCCTCTGCGAACTGGGTGCCCGTCCTCCAGCAGGAGGGGTGGCCTGTGCTACCTAAGCGAGGCTGTCAGAAAGAGCAAGCTGGGGCCCGTCCTGGAGCCCATTGCCTCCCAAGTGCTGTTGAATGGTTTGGAACAAGAAAACATATCCTTGAGGTTTTTGATGTGCCTCAAGGTAACTCATCCTCTTAGGTTGAATCATTAAAATGTTTTAGACCAATTTCTGTTCACTTTCCTGTTTTTTTCCACTGTGTATTCTCTGTAAAGCATGAGACAGAGGCCAGCTTGCTCCCGTTACATACGAATGTGCTGATTCCCACCCAGGCGAGCCTTCAAGGCTGAGCTGGGCCCAAACACCTTTGCTTTCAAGCCGCCCAGTGCTAAGAACTGCTCAGAGGCCAGCAGGAAGGGCATGGCTCTCGGCCTCTGTGGAAGGACCTCGTGGAATGCCACAGGTGGCTTGGTGGAGCTCAAAACTGGCCGAGGAGGTGATGCTCCTGTGGCGGAGTAGCCTGGGCACGTGGACCCTGGAGGGGCAGAGATGGCTTTCTCTCCTGGGCCTGCAGGGGTGCCGCCGGGAGGGCTTCCCTCGGCCCACACTCTGGCGCCACACACCTGCCCTCACCAAAGCTCCCTTAGCGGCCCTGGATGGGGCACCAGGGGCTCCTGGGCTCCAGGCCCCGGCCCCCCTGCAGGCACACTCTGGGGAGAGCCGCCCTTCCACCGAGCGCTCCTGCTTTGCTCTCACCTACCCACCTGGCTGGCAATGTGGCGCAAAAGTGAGTTTTTACCTGTTGGTCAGTGTGAGCGTGAAGGGGACAGTGAACACATTCAACCCACTCCTGATGGAGCCCTTCGGGAGCGTGGGGCCCTCTGGGCCGAGGTGGTTCTTAGGTCTCGCAGACCCACGGATGGCTTTTAAAGGCAGTGTCCTGTACATCGGATCTTTCAGCTGAAAGTGGACAAAGTAGCGGGCAGTTCCAAGGGCGGCCGTCGGAAGTCTGGTCGCAGTGGCAAAGCCAGCATCACGGTCAGCAGAGCGGTGAGCAGCACCCCCACCAGCAGCCCGGTCAGACCGAAGTGTTCCAGGTAAATCGAGCCAGCACCGCCTTCTCGTAGGTACCGGCGCCTTCTCTCTGCTTCCTTTCCCTCACTCTCTGCTGCTGCCCCAACCATTGCTTAGGGGTCCGGGTTCTGGCCCCAGCCTGGGGAGAGGGGCCAGGAGCCAAGGCCTCGGCTGTCCTCTCTGCTTGAGGACACCTGGGCACCTCGCAGCTGTCCGTGGCTGGAGACCCTCCTGGCCATCCCTCGTGATGGGCAGCCCCGCACACCAGTGCTTGGGCCCTGGGGTTTCCCTGGCCCCTCCTTCTGCCAGAAGTGTCCACTGGAGGAAGCTTTCAAAGGGAGGCATGAGCCCGTTGGCTCCCCCTGAGCCACGTGGCTGACCCACCCCCTGCCCCCCGGCTCCCCTAAGAGCCAAGGCACCCTCTGTCATGCCCAGAGCTCCAGGTCTGCGCTGGATGGGCGGGAGGCACGTGGGGAGAGGGATTTGAGGCCCCTCTCCCAGCTGATCACCCCCTTCCCAAGGGAGGGCCTGCCCTCTTGGTCCCCAGGGCCTTTCCCACCTGCCAAGCAACATCTTCATAGACAAAGGTCTGGAAGCCCGATGTCCCTCTAGGTCTCCAGAGGGCAGTATTCTGACCTCCTTCCTCCATCCTTATGCCTCTCAGTAGCATATGACACAGAATCCCCCAGCCTGGTTCTTCATGGTCACGAGGCTGAAAAGAACTTGGTCAAATAAGCTTGTGAAACACTGGTTAAGCTAATTACTCCGTTCCTTGGCTGCAGGACTTGTCAGAGCTTTTATTCTAGGAATGAGGACTGAGGGTTTCTAGGAGGTGCAAGAACATGCCATTTCCCAAACTCCCTCGTCCACAGAATTCTTTTCTCTCAGGGTATTTCTCACGGACCAAGAACCTCACAGAACACACTTTGAGACATTTGTCATAGGGGATTGAAATCTTGCTGTTCCCATTTTCTGGATGGGCAGTCTGAGGCCCACAGAACCTGAAGGGTTTGTTAAAAGTGAAGCGTAACTACGCGGGGATTTAGCCCTGCGCTCAGAACACACGCAGCCTTTCTTGTGCTCGGCCCAGCACTGCATTTCTATTGCATTTTGAGCATCTACTCTGTGTCCCTTGCATGGTGCCAGGCTGGATGCATCCCACCGGCGGGGCCCTTGTCCACCCTGTGTCCTGGCTCTGCTTTACATAGACACAGGTCATGTCCCGAGTTGTGTTTACCTGCTGGGGTGACGCTTTCCAGGAGAGGGCCTCAGAGACCAGGAGCCTGTGCCCGGGCTGGCCCCAGGGCGATGGGCATGAGGGTGAGTGGCAGGCGGGGCTCCTGGGGCGTGCGGGGGCCCAGGAGGGTGAGCTGACTCCCCTGTGGCTTTCTTTTCTGCTTCCTGCAGGACATGCTGCCCATGCCCGGAGACCCGACCCAGGGGACCGGCAACTATAACATCGAGGACTTCGCGGACCTCGGCATGTTCCCGCCGTTCTCTGAGTAGCGGCAGGCAGAGTGCAGCCGGCGCTGGGCAGGGCTGTGACGCGTGCTGTGACGGCGCCACCCGCCCCGCTGGCAGAAGGCACCGCACCCCCGCGCTGCCCCCGGCGCAGCATCGTGCAGCCCACAACCAGGGCTGCTCGGCCACCAACGAGGAGCCCTGGTAGACATTGGGGGGGCCGTTGTATTTATTGTACTTTTTTCTGTGTACGCAGGGAGGTGAGCCCGTGGGGCCCATGAGGTCTGGTTGTGAATAATCTCCTAGTAGACGACGTTCACCTATAAAAAGTCCAGTTACGGTCCCGAGTGCCCAGACCTGCCTGGGACACGGGAATCGGGTTTCTTCTTGCCTTTGACGCTGCGGACGGGTAGGGCTCGGGTGCTGGGAAGGGGGGCGAACAGGACGTGCTCCTCCCAGCAGAGGAGCACGGGGACCCAGAGGTGGACCTCGGCTCTCCTGGCCCCAGCTCAGCCACATCTGTGTGTCTGTCCGTCGTGCTGTGGGACGTGTGTACTCTGTGCAGTGTGACGTGAATCCCTGTCCTGACGGGTGTGCTGTGCCCCGTGTGTGTCCTGTGGCCAGTGAGTGTCCAGAATGCAGGGTGCGTGGTGGGTGAGAGCCCACACGTGCAGCCCCCGCCCCCCCCCCAGCTCAGCAACACCCCCACTGGTGGGAGCCTGGCCCAGGGTCCGAGCGCCGGGCTGGCGCTTCACAGAGTCTCCAGAAGTCGTGGCTGGGAGCCTGCTTGCTTTGAGGGGTCAGCTCTTCAGTCCAGGCTCCCGTCTGAGACAAAGGGGCCTGCTCCTCTTCCAGGAGGCCCCCAAGGGGGCGCTCGCCCCTCCTGGTTATGTGTAGGTGTCTCCCACCTTGCTCCCAAGTCAGCACCTGCCGAAGGCACGCCTTGAGGTCACAGAGCCCAGGCCCGTCTGTAGAGGAGAGAACGGGAAGGCAGGACTGTGTCATGCGGGCCTGCCCCCCAAAGAGCCAGCCTTGGCAGCCACATGACACCCAGTGACTCTGGAGACGGTTCAGGTGCAGACCCACGCGTGGAGATGGGAAGGCAGAAACACCTTCCGCCAGGCCGCCCGCGCCTTCTTTCTGCAGCCAGCTGGGGAACAGTGGCATCTAGCAGGGGACCGTGCAGGTCCGTGAGGCTTCCCGTTCTGATTCTGGCATGCATTCACCATGGCCTTGAATTCCTCAGGTGGTCTCAGGACAGGAGGAAGAGCCAGCTTCTAGAAGCTCCTATCTGGCTAACTCAGCCCCTGGTCCCTAGTCTCTTGTTTCCCTGTATCCACTGACCACTCCCTCCCCATGCCCTATACACTGAGGCAGGCGGTCTGTGTGGCCTCCCCATCCGTGGGCCCCGTGATTCCCATGTGGCAAGGAAGCTATGCACGCTGCCAGACAAGTGGAGGGGCCCTCCCCAGGAAAGCCTTGCACCCCTCCCGGGGTCCCTCAGGCAGACCTCCTTGGGCAGCCAGCTCAGAAACAACCCATGTCCCCACCCCTGGGACTTCAGAGGGCTGGGCAGAGAGGGCTCCCAGCTGCCTGGGTGCAGAGTGAGCTAGGCATGCAGGAAGGAGCCAGGGGTGTTTGCATGGACCTCTGCAAGCTCTGCAGCAAACACCGCCCCATCTGCTGTCCAGAGGGGACCCAGATGCCCGGCTGGGCTCGTAGAGCTCCACCTGCAAAAGCCCAGAGGTATTTGGTAGGATCCCTGTGGCCAGTAGCTGGCATGATGTGATGCCAGTCCTAGACTCTAAGTTCACACTGACGTCACAGTTTCTAGAGCGGCTTCTAATCCTTTGTGTATAGCGGTGATTGAGTGCAGGGTTCGGGTGCACTGAGGTCGTCTTACCCTTGGGAGCCTCTTCGCTGCAGGGACCTGGCGAACTCCATGCGCCCAGACAGTGCCTGAGCCAGCGCCCCCTCCCCCTTCTGCAGCCTGAGCCTACCCCAAGCAGGAGCACCATTATTTCCAGGAAAGGCACACAAATAAGGTTTCGGATCAAAGAATAATTTCTCTGAAAAATGAGAACAGATTTTTTTGTGACCTTTCCACCTGTGAGTATGGAGGTTTTGGGGATTTCATGTGTGTTTTTTCCTTCTGTTTCCTGGAGGGCAGTGGGGGATTTCCTTAGATGTGCCCATCGGGTTGACCCTGGGACACAAGGCTGTGCCAGGACACGGGGGATGTGGAAGAGGTAGAGGAGCCTCGCCCCGGCAGCCTTCCAGCCACGTCTGTGTGTCACGCAGGGGCAGGGGTGCAGACATCTCCAGGCTGGGTCCTGGAAGCTGAGGGCCATAGGGCAAGACGGGAAACGGGCAATATCATGACGCAGGTAGACCGGTCAGCATGAGCTCTCTCCTCCATTCCCATCCCGCTTCCTGATTATGGTTCTTGGAAGCTGTCATATGGCCAGTAAGAAAACAGACAGGGCTGGAAGGGTGTCTTACCCAAGAGATGACGCTCTGCCAAGGATGCTTGAGAAAGACCCGAATAAGAATGAGAGCCGCAGAGGGGTTTTCCCAGTTTGGAGTAGGGCATCCCGTGCCAGGCCGGCTCAGCCTGCTGTCGACATGTCCTCAGACTCCGGCCCACATTCCTCTCCTGCTGGAGATGCTGGGGTTCAACCAGGACTCACCCCCTCACTCACAGCCCCCATCCTCAACGCAACCTTCACCGGCTTCCTTAGGCTGGGCAAGTGGCTTCCACAAACAGGCTGGGCCATGGCAGCCTGAGCCCTGGGGGAGGATGCAAAGCAGCCACATTGAAACTCCAGCAAGACTTGGTTCGTGACTATGGCTAAGGAGATTCTAGAACACTCTATGTGTCACTCCCACTAGTTCTGTGTTTAGCTGAGGTTTCAAAAAGGGATGGAGCCATCACAGCTGTGTTCTCCTCTGCTTTCCAAAATATTAAATCCAACCCCTTTGCTGTTTCGTGAACACCTTGCAGAGAGAGGAGGGGCAGGGGGTGCAGGGAGCCTGGACCACTAAGCCAGTGAAGATCCCGTGTCTCCCCCAGATTAGCCACATGTGATGGTGACCTCTCATCTACTTCTGCCTGCCTGAGCCAAGAGACGGGACAGGTCCCGGGGAAACGAGTGGTGGTCTCATCCTTCTACGTCAGCGTTTGGGAGCAGCAGAGCTCTGCTGGGACAGTGACCCCCCCACTCGCCTGGGCCACCTGCTCCCTGTCGGTTATGACCTGTCACATAGACCAAGCCTCCTCCAAACTCTAATGGGTAATGAGTCAGGGCAGGAATGGTCTTTGTTGTACCAGAACCTATGAGTTTGGTCATTACTTGCCAGGGGTCCATTTTCTCCTCCCTCTGCCAAATCCTCATCTTGTGTCCTAAGGGGCTACAAGCCACCTGGCTGTCCACCTTTCCCTTGACTGCCCAGGGCTGGGACAGCTTGGAGATGGAGGTTCATTCATAGATGTGCCTGGGTCTTGTGGCCAACGCTGGTTGGGGCACCGACCAGGAAGGGGACAGGCTATTCCGGACGGGGCGACTGGCTCCCCGGGACAGCCTCGTGTTCCTTTGGAGATGACGGGCTTCCGTGGACCATGTAAGCACTTAATCATTTCTCTTGTAGCCTCTCTTCTTATGGCTGTGAGCTGTGCTGTGGATAAATCATCATTTGTATTTCTTGAATGTTCTCTATGACTAACGGTTATTGAGTTGGTTGTGTATATGTGTAACTAATGTAACTGCCTTTTAAAATTACATTACAATAAAAATGACTTTGCTCTGAACAGTGAACCGCGCAGGCCCACTTGGTGACTGGGCCGTTTGGGGAACCTTCTCTTGGACTTTGGGATGTATCTGGATCACACATCTTCCTGCAGGCTGTGTTGTATCACTGCCGGCAAAGGTGGAGAGTCCCTGGGTACAAAAGAGGGACCCTTCCTAGGGTCTAGCTACGTAGGAGAGGAAGGGAGACGCTTGCCCTCGTATGTTCAGCAGAACTCTCTAGAAGGCCCTCTCTGTGCTGTGTCTGTTCATCATTGCAAACCTGTGCTATGTGGCTATTAGTCCCAGTTTACAGATCATGAAACTGGACTCAAGAAGTTAAGTGACTTATCTAAGAACAGACAGGAGGGGACTGATAGAACCAGGACTTGACCTCAAGCCTCACTCCAGACCCTGTCCTCTTTTTATTTCATTTTAAAACTCTCCCAAACTTGGGGCACCTGGTGGCTCAGTGAATCATCTGCCTTCAGCTCAGTTCATGATCCCAGGGTCCTGGGATTGAGCACCGTGTTGGGGCCCCTCCCCCTGCTTGTGCTCTCTCTCAAATAAATAAATAAAAATCTTAAAAAAAAAAAAAAAAAAAAACTTCTCCCAAACTTGACTATTTTAATATGCTCAAGCCTCTAGTAAATAGTTAACAAAATCTATCTAACCTTTTTCTGTTGGGAGATGACTATTTGGAGTCTCGCAAAATGGCAGACTTAAATCATTTAAAAACTTTTCCATCAAACATCTAGCATTCCTACTTTTTTACAGCTTTATTGAGCTATTATTGATATAAAATAAACTGCATATATTTAGAACATACATGGGAGAAAGTCTTATGACCTTGAGATAGACAGATTTCTTAGATACTCCACCTAAAGCATGATCTATAAAAATAAAATTTTAAATTGGACTTCATAAAAAATTCAAAACCTTTGCTTTTCAAGCACACTGTTAGCAGGATGAAAAGATCCACCGTTGACAGGGAGAAAACATTTGCAAACCATGTATCTGACAAAAGACTTGTATCCAAAACATATAAAGAACCCTTTGAACTCCATAAACAAGTCAGTACAAAACGGGCAAAAAATTTGAACAGACACTTCACCAAAGAAGATACAAAGTGGGAAATAAGCATTAAAAAAAAAAATGGTTGGGGGACACCAGGGTGGCTCAGTGGTTTAGTGCACGCCATCGGCCCAGGGTGGGATCCTGGGGTTCCGGGATTGAGTCCCACATCGGGCTCCCTGCATGGATAGAGCCTGCTTCTCCCTCTGCCTATGTCTCTGCCTCTCTCTGTCTCTCTCTGTGTCCCTCATGAATAAATAAATGAAATATTAAATAAATAAATGAATGGTTGGGATCATTAGTGATCAGGGAAATGCAGATTCTAATTCCACTAGCCATTAGAATGGTTTAACATTTAAGCAGACTGACGTGTTGTCCAGCATGTGGAGGGCCTAGACCTTCCCACATACCCACAGTCCTTTTGCACAACAGTTAGGCAGTTTCTTATAAAATTAAACACCACATGCACATATGACCCCATCTTTCCACATTTCCACTTATTTGCCCAGGGGAAATGAAAACCATTCCACGCAAAGACTTCAATAGGAGTATTCATTGCAGCTATACTTGTAATCACCAAGAACCAGGAACAGCCTAAATGCCTGTCAGAAGGTGAGTGGACAAATGGTGGTACATCCATACAATGGAAACCTACTCAGCAACGAAACGAATCAAAGCGTAGATACAAGCAACCGAAAGATATATCTCAAAAACATCACACAGAACAAAATTAGCCAGGCACAAATGTAACCACATGATTCCATGTTTATGAAATTCTGAAAAAGACCTCTAGGTAATCAGCAGGGTCCTGGGATGGAGCCCTGTGTCGGGCTTCTTGCTCAGTGGAGAGTCTGCTTCTCCCTCTCGCTCTGCCCCTTCCCGCTGCTCATCCTCTCAATCTCTCTCTCAAAATAAATACAATCTTTTAAAAAAAATAGTTAAAAAGTGAAGGAGTAAGAAGAAAAAAAGGATGGGGAAAATGGAGCTTTCAGCCTTCCTGGCACCTGGAAGCTTTATGATTGAAAGTGTGATTTTGGCATGGATCTAGAACACGAGATCAGTGAAACATAATGAAGAACCTAGCAAGACACATTCAGAAGGAATTTGTCCTTTGGGAGACCCAGCATCACAAATCACGGGGCTCCCAGAGAATGGTGGCAGGGAAAACACGCAGGAAAAGAAGACATTTTATTCTTAACTTACACAATATACAAAATACAGAACAGGAAAAATACAGTGCATGGAGATGAAGATATCTGAATGTTAAAAAGTGATGTATATTAAAAATTTGGAAGAAAAACCTAGGAAACTGTATTTATAGAATCCAATCAGCAAAGGATTTCTCATACCAAGTATGAAGACCACAAACCATAAAGTAAAATACTGATGTGTTTGAACTTGCTGAAAGATTCATCTTACAAAAATGTGAAAAATGGGGTGCTGGATGGCTCAGTTGGTGAAGCGCCTGCCTTCAGCTCAGCTTATGATCCTGGAGTTCTAAGATCGAGTCCCACATTGAGCTCCCTGCTCAGCGGGGAGTCTGCTTCTCCCTCTCCCTCTGCTGCTCCCCCCTGCTTGTGCTCTGTCAAATAAATAAAATATTTTTTTTATTTTTTTTAAATATTTTATTTATTCATGAGAGACACAGAGAGAGAGAGAGAGAGAGACGCAGAGACATAGGCAGAGAGAGAAGCAGGCTCCATGCAGGGAGCCCGACGTGGGACTCGATCCCAGGTCTCCAAAATCACACCCTAGGCTGAAGGGAGGTGCTCAGCCACTGAGCCACCCGGGCGTCCCAATAAAATCTTTTTAAAAATGTAAAAGACAACCAATAAACTGGTAGAAAATATTTGCAATTTAAAATTTATATACCAAAGTGGTATGTGAGCAGAGTACTCAGAATCTATGAAGGATTCACTAAAATGAGTAAGAAAAAAAAGTAAGAAAAAGACAACAGGTGCATGGCCAAAGAGTTTGAACTCAAATGGCATTAAACATGTCAGAAGGGGCTGAACCAACCTCGTAATTCAGGGAAATCCAAAACTGAAACAAGATAACTATGTCCTGGGATTTCCTAAGTCTGATCAACACAGTTATTATTGAGGGTACGGGGAAGCAGGGACACCTGCTGATGGGAAAGGAGCCGGATGCTCTGGGGAGTGTTAGGTGACGTCCCTCCAGGTCAAAGATGTGCAAGGCCCCTGACTCACGCAGCGACCCCAGCTCCACACCCTGTCCTAGGAAACCTCCAGCAGGAGCATGAGGGGACAGTGACAAGGAGATTCGCTGTGCTGTGTGTAGCAGTGAAAAGTGAGAGACATCTAACCGTCCCTCAGTGGGGACATGAATAAACTCAGTCACACCAAGGAATACTCTGCTGCCTGTAAAGTGGCTTGTTGCAGCGTGCAAAAATTCTAAAAAATAGGGTTTTGAATTTAAAACATTGTTGGTATTTTTATAACAGGACAATCACATATTTTGTGCATAAATAGGTAGGTAATTAGATTTTAAGGAAAAGAGTGTCATAAACAGACTGACAGGCACCACTCTGGATAGAGAGGGTGAAGAGACGATGTGGCTGTAGGGTTTGTACTTCTGAGTTCCTTAAAGCAGATTAAAAAAGAAGGGTGAGTGTGGATGGAAAATAAAGGGAAGAAGAGGCGCCCCTGAGTGGTTCAGTCAGTGAAGCATCTGCCTTGGCTCAGGTCATGATCTCAGGGTCCTGGGATCGAGTCCTGTGTCGAGATCCCTGCTCAGTGGGGCATCTGCTTCTTCCTCTCCCTCTGCCTGCTGCTCCCCCACTTGTGCTCTCTCTCTCTCTCTCTCTCTCTCATTCTCTCTTTCAACTAAATAAATAAAATCTTTAAAACAAATAAAGGGAAGAAGAAAAGCATTTGAAGAATTAGGGCAAAATGTTCAACAGCTCATCTCATCTTCGTACTGAGCAGGGAGGGAGTATGTTACCCTTCTCTCGAATTTGCTGTGTTGTGGAAGTATTTAACAATTGCACATAAACCAGTAAGTGAGAAAGCAGCTACTTAATTTCACTAAGTAGTCAGGAAAATGCAAATTGCAGTAAAAATCAGGCAACGTTTCTCGCCCCTAACAGGTTGCCAAAAGCACAGAAGAGTATTTACATCCATCACAGGTACAAATGCACGTGCAAGAATTTTCTGAAATATTTTTGGTAGAAATCTACATTTTCACAATTTGAGTGACGATATCTTTTTTTTTTTTAAGATTATTTGAGAGAGAGGACATGAGCGGAGGGAGGAGCAGAGGGAGAAGCAGACTCGTCGCTCAGCAGGGAACCCGATGCGGGGCTCATTCCAGGACCCTGAGATCACAACCTGAGCTGAAGGCAGATGCTCAACCGCTGAGCCCCCCAGGTGCCTAAAGTGACCATATCTTTTAATTGAAAATAAACATGTCTTTGACCCAGCCACCTCCTTTCTAGCTGTTCCTCCTGGTGAGAAAAGAGCCTTGAAGAATGCAGGTGTATGTGTGAGAATGTATACTGCAGCGATACTCCACAGGGGGAGAAAAATTGTGGATTGAGGCAAAGCCAAATAGAGGAATGGATGAATAAATAGAGGAATGGATGAATAAATTGAAGAACATCCTTTCATTCAATGTTACATAGCATCACCTCTGTGTGTGAACAAATACAAAACAATCCCATTTCAGGCCTGACACTTGTGAGCCTGTTTCTCCCCCAGACTCCCCCTGCGTGTTCTCAGTGTGTTGGTGATGACGTGCACCTGCTGGGCACGGGGCTGAGGCTTCACAGGGAAGGCGCGCCCACCCGTGGAAACCTCATTCCTGGGGAAGAGGCAAGCAAGCAGAATATGACATTCCAGAATGTGCTCAGGTTTCGGCATAGAGGACCCCATCCTGCCCCAACACAGATGGGGAGGTGGAGCGGGGGAGGGGCTGGAGAGCCTCGAAGGCTGTGATTAGCTTGGCTTAACCAACAGGTCCCAGATGGGGCCCAGCAGCAATGCAGCCTTCCCACTGGGAGCCCAGCCTGTGGGCTCTACTTTTGTGGAAAACACTTACTGGGCTCCCATCTCCAAGCCCAAGTCCCTGATAAACCCCAAGGTGGGTATGCAGACCCTCAGTGGGACACCAGCCTCTGGTTACAGCCCAACTCCTGACTCCTGACTCTTCCCACAATTTTATAATTCTCCATGGGAGTCACATACGCACGCAGAAAGCAAAGAAACCTGCCCAGGGCTGGCGGGAAGGGAAGCCAGCGGGCACCGCAGCCACCTTCCAGCATGAGGGCGTGTCTCCTCCACGAGGCTCCTTGAGCACAGAAGCCAGGTCCACTCCTGTGTCTCGTGGGCCATCCACCCGGTTTCCCCTGTGGTCCTGAGAGCAAGCTGCGCCCCGGAGCCTCAAGCGTGGGGCCAGACAGGCCAGGCAGCCCCGCAATGGTCCAATGGCAGTAAGTTCCCAGCGGCGGGTGGCAGCTCGGTAGGGGTGGTGTCCGAGAAGGGGGCCGTGCACCCCTGCACCTGCAGCGCTGTGGCTCCCACACATGGATGGAAGAGAAGGCAGCCGAGACAGCTGCTGGTTGTCATGGTGGCCACTGGCTTAGCCCTGGGGAGACAGCCAGGCTGGGGTCAGCAGGACATGGGACACCAGAGCCTCCCCTCTGGGATCTTGCAGCATGGCCCCCGTTTACGGTGGGAAATGTGCGGGAGACCCTTTCCCCTCCCAGGTGCACATGGCAGGGAGGCCATGTGACGGGGTGGTGGTGTTTAACCTGGGCCAGGCTCTGCAGGCAGCCCCGGGGGGAGACGTCCAGGGAGGGCTGGGACACCCCCACATGCAGGCCGGTCCTGTCACCTAAGAAGACAGCCCCATGGAGCCTGGGCCAGGGAGTAGCTCAGCCCAGGGGTCTAGGACATTCCCAGTTCCAGCCATGAAACCCCACGTCCCGTAAACAAAGAAAACAAGGACATTTGGTCACCCACCTGGGACCCCAACGTTTGCTGACTGTGTCGGCAGAGCCCCTGGACAGGAAGCAAGGCACCGACAGGATTTTGTAAGGCCGCAGATGGCTGGAGCTGGACAGGATTTTGCTGGGAACCGCAAACAGCATTCTTAGGTAACAGAAGGGGAAACAGCCCAGATGTTCACTCGAATCTCGCTCTGTTTCCCAGAAGCTTAGCAATAGAGGAGCGCTCCTCTCAGCCCTGATCGTCTCGGTGAATGGGGCTGCGAATCAGACCCACACAGATCCCACCTAAAGTGGGATTTTCTTTTATTCAAACAGGCTCCATGCCCAGCATAGAGCCCAGTGCGGGGCCCAAACCCACAACACTGGGATCGAGACCCTAGCTGAGATCACGAGTCGGACGCCTAACCCACTGAGCCACCCGAGCACCCCAAAGCAGGGCATTTCTATGCCATGTGCAACTCCCCAGACCTGTGGAGAAGGACCCTTCCCCTCAGGCCCGGGGAAGGCTGACCCAGCCAGTTGTGCAGGTCCTCCATGCGTCCACCTGGAAAGGGAACAGCAGAGAAGGTGACCCGGCCGGGCAGCCTGGTCCCCTGATAGAAGCCTGGAGTCTTCGAGGCTGGGCTTTGTGCGGAGAGCAGCGCTGTTTCTGCCCCGAGGAAACCCAGCTCCAGATCCCTTGTGGTCTCGCTGGACCCTCTGAGGACCCGAGGCAGTGGCAGATCCTGGAGCCTGCCCCCCTGGAGCAGAGGGGAAGAGGCCCGGGGCAGACTGGCAGCGATGGTGGCCACACAGAGTGGCCTGCGGCCGGGGGTCCCCAAGGGGGGTGATGTCAGAGCCAGCCCAGTGTGTCCGTTTCCCTGGGCTGCCCTGACAAATTAGCACAAGTGGGATGGCTTAAGACAGCGGAAATAGGGACGCCCGGGTGGCTCAGAGGTTGGGCATCTGCCTTTTAGCCCAGGGCATGTTCCTGGGGTCCTGGGATTGAGTCCCGCATTGGGCTCCCTGCATGGAGCCTGCTTCTCCCTCTGCCCGTGTCTCTGCCTCTCTCCCTGTGTCTCATGAATAAAAACAAACAAACAAACAAAAATGTATATATTCTCAGAATTCTGGAGACCACATTCTGAATCAAGGTGTTGGCAGGGCTGGTTCCCTCTGGGGGTTGAGAGGGGGCGTTGGGGCTGTGCCTCTTCCAAGGTTTTGGTGGCTGCCAGCCATCCTCGCCTCCCTGGGCACGTGCCAGCACACCCCCCGTCTTGGCCAGGCGTCCACAAGACCATCTTCCAGGGTCCCTGTGTCTCAAATCTGCCCCCTCCTTTCTCTTCCAAGGGCCCACTCATTGGTGTAGGGCCCATCTTCAATCCAGGACAACCTCATCCCAAGACCCACAACCTAATTACGTCTGCAAAGACCCTATGTCCACATGAGGTCACTTTCTCACGTCCCAGGGGTTAGGACTTGGACATATTTCAGGGACTGCAACTCAGCCCACTGCACGCAGCAAGGTGTGAGGTGAGGGACAGTCCCGGTCACTGGATCTTCTGCCAAGATGTGCAGGAATCCACTGTCCCAGAATGGTGGAGGACGCCCAACAGAGTATCCCGGAGTGCCAGGAGTAGCCAGCAACACCCTTGCTCCTGAGGTGGGGACCAGGAGAGGTCCGCATCGGTAGCCAAGAAGCCCTTGGATGAGCAGAGACAACAGGTGCATGAGGCAGAACCACGGGACGGCCCAGAACAGCAGGCCTGGGAGAGGCAGCCCACAGCTGGGCACGCTCAGTGCCAGAGCACGAGGCTCCAGGTCAGCGGCCCTGGGGCTCCTAGACCCTTGGGAACAAGTTAGAGGCTTCTGTCTCTTCCCTAATATCCTCCCTTCAGGCTTCCATCTCCATGGTCCACACCAGCCTGACTGCAGAGCCTGGAAGACGTGTCACTACGGGAGGTTGGGGACAGCCGACCTCCCCCCGTCCCCCAGGTGAGGGAGAGGGCCAACGCCTCAGTGGACAGCAGTTTTCAGGGGGCTGGGGTCCAGCTGCACCCCTCTGCGGGGTCAGGATGTGATCTGTTGGGCAACGGGAGGTGGAAGGAGAGATCGTATTGGGGAAGTTGGCCTCCAGTTCTGTCACTGGTGAGGCAGGTGGGAGGTGATGAGGAAAGGCAGGAGTTATGGGCTCAGTCCGGAAACTGAGGAGTGGTAGGGGACACTTAGCAGCAGAGGAGCAAAGGCCACAGATCCCTAAAAACAACCCTGCTGCTCTTCTTGCCAGTGATCTGCACACAGAGGAGAGAGTGGGGCTTCTGTAGAGAAAACCATGCCACAGGGAGAGAGGTAAATCCACACGGTTAAAGACTAAGAGGTCCAGCGACAAAGCTTAGGGATTTTGTTCCTTTTTATTTTAAATTATAATGTATCGCATTCTTACCTCCTTCTGGAATCTATTTCTTAAGAGGACAAGGTTATGCTCCAGAAATTCCCTAGAATGGATGAATCCCCTGGGATGCAGTACAGGTAAATTCACCTGCATATCTCTACCTTCTAACACAACGTCTGGGAGGGTGGTCAAAGCATGTTTGCATATTGGCTGAATATGCAATCATATGTAATTTGCATATTGCCTGAATATATAATCAAAGGGCCATGTGGGATCTGCCCGTGGGGCGCAGGTGCCCTCCATCCAAGCACATCTCCTTGGCCAGGGGACTATTGCTGAGGCATCTCCTGAGAAGCACAAGTAGAGGGAGTTGACCTTCATGTCCAATGACAGCTCTAACTTTCTCAGGCATCACTCATTTGAAAGAGTGGAATAAATCCCAAAGGACATTTGCAGGGACTCTGGAGACTCACAGATTATAGGCCAACGGAGATTGTTTCAGGGCGAAGTCCCCGGGAGGGCCTGGATCTCCTTGCATGCGTGTCCCGGGCCAGATGTCGTCTGCGGCTCCTTTGGCCCTCCTGCCTCCTTGGGCTCTCTGAGTCTGGGTGATGCTTAGCCCTGGCTGGTCCAGGGGACACCTGGCACAGGAGTGGCTGGGACACGCAGGGCATGATGGACAGGGCAGCTCGGACACTGAGGGATTTACACACATGAGAGAGGGTTGATCTTATTTCATCTCCCAGGGGGCCTGGCTGGTTCAGGCTGAGATCTGAAGACTGGGAGAATGGAGGATGACTGCTCCTGGAGGACGTACAACCATGAGGCTGGCTGAGCCCAGAGAGGGGCAGTCGCTCAGATTATGGAGATGGGGTCCTCGTACCCCATCCAGCTCCGAGGTGCAGGGGGAAGCCTGGCCACACGCCAGCACCCAGCCCTATGAGGGAGCAGTGTGATTTGGGAGAGGAAAGTCATAGGAGGCAGAGCGTGGTGGGAGGGAGCCCCTCGTTACCACTGAGTCTGCATTTCTCAGTAACAGTGACCTCCTGTGAAGGCCGTTCCCCAGTAAGAGGGTTGTTTCCAGGACAACAGGATAAAGACACACATTCTCTGAGCATCAGAAGAAGAGCCTGTGCTGACCACATGGAGAGGGCCTGGCATCCAGCACAGGCAAGAAGGGTGTTGGAGACAGCAACTGCCCAGGAGCACCAGGTCAGAGAGGGGAGCACTGGGTCAGGGGTGAGGAACACTGAGTTAGGGAGCAGGAGTATCAAGTCAGGGAGAATGGAGCACTGAGTCAGGGAGTGGGAGCATGGAGTCAGAGAGCAGGGAGTACTGGGTCAGGGAAGCGAGCACTGAGTCATGGGGTAGGGAGCACTGGGTCGGGGGGAGAACCCCGAGTTGGGGATGGGGAGCACTGAGTCACGGAGTGGGGAGCACCAAGTCAGGGGGTGGGTAGTACTGGGTCAGGGAACAGGGAGCACTAGGTCATGGGCTGGGAGCACCGGGTCAGGGGTCGGGGAGCATCAGGTCGAGGATTGGGGAGCATCACGTCAGGGGGTGAGGAGCACTAAGTCAGGGGACTGGGAGCACCAGGTCAGGGGGCTGGGAGCATTGAGTCAGGGGTGAGCACCCAGTTTGGGAGCATCACTTTTCTGAATAGGTACATCACTGAAGATGTCTTTCTTCCTTTCTGTTCATTAAGCAAAGCAAACCATGGGATGCAGTGTGTTTTAGGAGGATTATTCCGGAAAGAGGGTGATAGTTACATTTCATTTACTGAAATGTCCAGTGACGCACATGGTATTTTTTTAAAGATTCTATTTTTAAGTGATCTCTACCCCCAAGGTGGGGCTCAAACCCACCACCAGGAGATCACCAATCACAGACTCTCCCGGCTGAGCCAACCCAGTGACACATGTTGTATTGTTTTAAGATAAGATTCACATACCATAAAATTCACCGTAGTAAATTATACAATCCAGTGGTTTTAATCTATAAACAAGTTTATGCAACCATCAGATGTTAATTCCAGACCATTTTGTCATCCCACAAAGAAACCCAGGCCCGTTAGCATCACTCGCTCTTCCCTGCTTCCCTCAACTCTTCCCTGAGCCCAGGATGTGCTTGTCCGGATGCGGCGTGGAGATGGAGCTGTGCTGCGTGTGGCCGGCTGTGTCTGGCTTCTGGCTCCGAGCTGCTCTCAAGCTTCGCCCCTACTGGAGCTTCTCAGTGTCTCAGTCCTTTTATTGCCAAATAAGATTCCATTAGTATGAATACTGCTCTTATTATTTATCTGTTCATCTATTGATGGCCCTTTGGGGTTGTTTCCATTTTTCAAATATTCTAGGTAAGGCCACACTGAGTATTCGTTCAAGACTTGGACAAACACAGGGCGGGGGTGCTGGGTCACACGGTAACTACACGTTTCACGTGCCAAGGAGCCGCCCGACTGTGCTCCAACGTGGCCACCCCACTCTCCATTCCTGCCAGCAGCACCCAAGATCCCCACTGCCTCACCAGGACTCGTCCAATGTTGCATCTTTCGCCACCCTCTGGGCATCAGGAGGTGTCTCGCTGTGGGTTTTATTCGCATTTCCTTGGTGGCTCGTGATGTTAAATGTCTTCTCTTGTGTTTAATGTCCATTTGTCCATCTACTTTGGAGAAATGTCTATTCAGATCCTTCGCCATTTTATTTGAATTGAATTTTAAATTTAAATTGAATTTTCTGTCTTCTGCATAATTGAGTTGTAAGAGTTATTTATGTCTTCTAGCGCTGTGTCCCTCATTAGATATATGATTTGCAACTAGCCTGCGAGTCTCTTCTCACTTTCTTTATGGTGTGTTCTTTGAGGCACCAAGGTTTTTAATTTTGATGAAGTCTGATTTACTTTTTGTAGCTGTTGTTTGTGACTGTGGTGTCTTATCTAAGAAACCAGTGTCTAATCCAGAGTCCCAAAGATTGACACCGATGTTTGCTAGTAAGAGTTGTATAGTTTCTACCCTTTGTTTATGTCTTTGGTCCATTTTGAGTTAATTTTTGTGTAGAGGTGGTGGTCCAAATGCCTCCTTTTCCAAGTGGAAATCCATTTGTCCCAGGACTATTTGTTACTGAGCACATCATCCTCTCAACCTGGCAGGAAACAAACTGTCAATGGGAGGATTTATTTCTGGACTCTCAGTTTCCTTCCAATGATCTACACATCTATACTTACACCACTACCCCAGTCTTGGTTGCTGTGGCTTTGTGGGAACTTTTGAATTTGGAAGGTCTGAGCCCTCCAGCTCTGTTTTCCCTAAGGACTGGTTGGCTACTCTGGTCCCTTGTGCTTCCGTACGAATGAATGAATTTTACAAATAGGAATGTGAACATGAAAGTCTATGAATATGAATCTGAATTTTATTTATTTTTTTTAAGATTTTATTTATTTATTCATAGAGATGCAGGGAGAGAAAGAGAGGCAGAGACACAGGCAGAGGGAGAAGCAGGCTCCACGCAGAGAGCCTGACGTGGGACTCGATCCCGGGTCTCCAGGATCACGCCCTGGGCTGCAGGCGGCGCTAAATCGCTGCACCACCGGAGCTGCCCTGAATCTGAATTTTAGAATCGGCTTGTCACTCTACAGAAAGGGCAATTGGAATCCTGACAGACATTGCATTTAACCTTACAGTCCATAGGCACAGGACCCCATTCATGTATTTAGTTCTTAGTTCTTTCAATGAGGTCTTATAGTTTTCAACTATACAGGTCCTACACTTCTCTTGTCCAATTTGTTCCTAAGTGGTTTTTGATCATGTAAATGGAATTATCTTCTTAATTTCGTTTTCCAAACACTTGTTCACCCGTTGCTGGTGTATACACGGTGCAGCCTCACTGATAGGCCCTAGCGGTCTTTTTCTGTTTTGCAGACACCTTAGAATTTTCTATCTATAAGATCATGTCACCTGTGGGGGCACCTGAGTGACTCAGGGGTCGAGCATCTGCTTTCAACTTCAGGACGTGATCCTAGGGTCCTGGGATCAAGTCCAGCATCAGGCTCGCCACGGGGAGCTTGCTTCTCCATCTACCTGTGTCTCTGCCTCTCTCTCTGTCTCTCATGAATAAATAGATAAAATCTTAAAAAAAAAAAAAAAAGGTCATATCACCTGTGAACAGAGTTTCACTTCTGCTTTCCAGTGTGAATGGCTCTCGCTTCGTTCTCCACCTACTCAGCTGGGCAGAGCTTCTGGTTCAGGTCCACACGGCTGCTGTGAGGGCCGATGGTCTTGGCTTACTCCTGACCTTAAGGGAAAAGCCTTCAGTCTATCACAGTAAATGTGATGTTAGCTGTGCTTTTTGCAAATGACCCTAATCTGATGGAGGCATTTCCCTTTCCTTCCTAGTATGGTGTGTGTTTCTGTGATCAAAGGGTGTTGGATTTTGTTAAGTGTTTTTTTCTGTATTGATTGCATTTGTTAAGATGATCATGTGGCTTTCGTCCTTTGTTCTATGAATATGATGTGTATCCGTGATGGAGGACCTTTCCTTCTGCGGGCCCATTCCTCCCTGAATCCCCTCCCTATTATTTCTCATCTCAGACATTGTGGTTTTTACACAGAGGATCGGGGGTGGGGGGGTTTATATCTTCCTTGTTTCTCGTGAACATCTTCTTGAGGCAACCCCATTGCCTGCATTAACTGTATTATAGAAACAGGTTTGATGCTCTTTTCTGCTAATTTTATCCTCTGCATCATTTTCTGAATCTGTTTCTGTTGATTGAATTGTCTACTCATCATGGATTATATATGACCCTCTTTCTTCAAATGCCTGGTAAGTTTTGATTGAGTGACAGACGTAAATTTTACCTTCTGGGATGCTGGATCGTTTTCTATTCTTACAAATAAGTTTTGTTCTGGTACACGGCAAAGTTACAGAGACAGGTTGAGCCTTTTGAGTCTTGCTTTTAAGCTTCATTAGGAGGAATAGCTCATTTTTGCCCTTTCATGTGACAGTACCCTCTGAGCACCCCGCCCCCATGCCCAATGCCCCCAGGTCGTGAGGCTCCCTGTTCTAGCCGGTGGTTGCATGAACTAATCCCGAATCCATGTGTGCACCAGAAACTGCCCTCTCTGCTCCTCTTGGGTTGCTCTTTCTCTGATCACAAGTAGCTTCCTTACTGACAGCTTCCACTGACCAGGACTCAGCTGAAGACTCAAGAAAGCTTCTTTAAAGAGCCCTATATCGGAATAGATGGGTGCAGGGGGTGTGCACATGAGTATCACTGTTGCTTTGCTGGCACTTTGCCTGGAAACGCTGGCCACGCTGGCTTCCCTGGGCCCCAAGCTCTTTTTCTCGGATCCAACTGCCCGGATTCCCTGGCTCTGGGCCATACCCCAGAGAATCAGGCGCCAATCTAGGGAGTTCCGGGCAGTCGACCTCATGGCTCTGCCCTCTCAGGAACCCCTGGCTCCTGTTACCTGAGGCAAGTGTCTGACAACCAGTGTTTTCTGTATCTCACCTGTGGGACCTGATCCTGGGTAGAAGCATAGGTCTGGTCTCTGCCTCCCTGCTGTGTCGAGCAGCAGAAGTCTCCTGCCTGACAGGTGGATGTCCCCTCTGCCATCTGGCCGGCCCCGGCCTCGGATTGCCCACCGTCTCCAGCGCTCCTGCCTGAGCCCCTGACTGCCTTCAGGTGTGCAGTAGGCTGCCCGCGAGGGCTGGGCGCCGGGTCAGAGCAGGGCCCTACGCACCACAGCTCTGCAGCTGCGAGGCGCTGGCTCGCCGGGGGGCCGCACGGGGAAGGGGGAGCCAGCGAGGTCCTCGGCCCTTCCCCACGCAGCGACTGCCGCCGCCGCCAGTCTCTCTCATTTCCCTGTGTGTTTCCTTCACCCCAATTCCGGCCGAGGGCAGCATCCACTGTCCTGTGGCTGTAAAATCATGTCATATGTAACAAGGGGGCAGAGGAAAGAGGGGGTGTGCCTCCTCTCCCTGTGCATTTCTTTGCAACTCCTGTGAATCTATAATTATTTCATTTTTTAAATTTAGTTTTTAAAGGTTTTATTTGTTTATTCATGTGAGACACGGGGCGGGGGGGGGGGGAGCAGAGACAGGCAGAAGGAGAAGCAGGCTCCATGCAGGGAGCCTGATGTGGGACTCGATCCCGGGTCTCCAGGATCACACCCTGGGCCGAAGGCAGCACTAAACCACTGAGCCACCTGGGCTGCCCTCTATAATTATTTCAAAATAAAAAGTTCATTTTTAAATGGGGCTTCGGGACAGTATGGCCCCATAAGGTCACGGATCTTTGGTTTATTCACAGATGTACCCCAAGAGCCGAGGATCTGAGCGGGCACACAGTGGATACAGAGTATTTGCCGAATTATTTATTTCTGAATTTCCCTCTCTCGGGATCCCTGGGTGGCGCAGCGGTTTAGCGCCTGCCTTTGGCCCAGGGCGCGATCCTGGAGACCCGGGATCGAATCCCACGTCGGGCTCCCGGTGCATGGAGCCTGCTTCTTCCTCTGCCTGTGTCTCTGCCTCTCTCTCTCTCTGTGACTATCATAAATAAATAAAAATTAAAAAATAAATAAATAAACTGAATTTCCCTCTCTCATCTACCAGGAACGCTTCAGCTTCTTCTTCCTATTTGGTAAGAACTTCCTCCACCTCATCTTCTTCTTGCAGAAAGAGCTGTGTTGTTCTGGTGGCAGCAGCCACGCTCCCTGTCCTTGGAGTTACAGTTGCCGTGCATCCCACGTAATGGTGAAAGGCCTATGGAAGAAGGGAAGCATCCAGATTGCTAAACGAGAAAAGACGTGAGCAGGTAAGTCAAAGATATTTCCCACGCCACTTGAGGCATGTGCTCGCTGAGACAGACAGGCTTCTCTGATGTAGATCGTGTCCAAGTTAAAAGCTAAGCCTTTCCTACTAACAACATGGGAAGAGATTCGCTAAATTAGCAATGTAATGAGATACCAGAGTGGCTGAAATGGACAACACTGACAGCGCCAGGTGCCAGCAGGGGGGTGACGATGGGTCACCCAGGGATCCCTGGGTGGCTCAGCGGTTTAGTGCCTGCCTTTGTCTATGTCTATCATGAATAAATAGATAAAATCTTTTTAAAAAATTTTAAAAAAAAAGATGGGTCACCCAGACGTTGCCCGTGGGGGGGGAGGGGGGCAGATTGGTTCGACCACTCTACGAGGTCGTTCAGCAGTGCCTTTCAAAACTAAAACACGGGGATTTCTGAATATTTATCCTAGAAGAAGGATGACTTTTTCGCCCAAGAATTTGTAAATGAACGTTCATAACAGTTTTATTCGTAAATAAAAAGTGTTCTTCAATGGGTAAACCCCAATGTTTCTAGCAGCAATGTCCACAATAGCCGAACTGTGAAAGGAGCCTCGGTGTCCATCGAAAGATGAATGGATAAAGAAGATGTGGTCTATGGATACAATGGAATATTCCTCAGCCATTAGAAACAACAAATACCCACCATTTGCTTCCACGTGGATGGAACTGGAGGGTATTATGCTGAGTGAAATGAGTCAATCGGAGAAGGACAATCATTATATGGTCTCATTCATTTGGGGAATATAAAAAATAGTGAAAGGGAATGAAGGGGAAGGGAGAAATAATGAGTGGGAAATATCAGAAAGGGAGACAGAATATGAGAGCCTCCTAACTCTGGGAAACGAACTAGGGGTGGTGGAAGGGGAGGAGGGCGGGGGGTGAGGGTGAATGGGTGACGGGCATTGAGGGGGGCAATTGACGAGATGAGCATTGGGTGTTATTCTATATGTTGGCAAATTGAACACCAATAAAAAATACATTTATTTTTTAAAAATGGGTAAAAACAAAGAAAAAAAAGCAAACAAAAACCCTGTGCTACATCTGTACTGTAGAATACTAATCAGCCATGAAAGGGAACAAAGTATTGATTCACATGACAACTTGGAAGCTCCTCAGGAACGTCGTGGTGACCGACGGAAGGACAGCTGCTGCTTGGTTCTCGTGCTGTGATATCCAGAGTAACGTAGTCACAGGGATGGAGCATGGGCAGCCCCTGTTGCTGGGCCTAGGGAGGGATGGCTGTGGCTGTAGAGGGTAACAAGAGCCAGGCTGGTGGTGTACAGCTGGGAACCCTCACTGTGGTAGCGGTTAGGCAGGCCACATACGCACACACACACATACACACACTCACACTCACGAGTGCATGTAGAACCTCCGAAATCCAACTGAGCTCTGGATTTCCCCGGAGTCAATCTCTGGGTTACGTTGTTCTCCTGTGGCTGTAAAATCATATCAGATGTAACAACGGGGCAGAGGAAAGAGCAGGGGTTCATCCTCTCCCTGTGCATTTCTTTGCAACTCCTGTGAATCTGTAATCATTTCAAAATAAAAAGTTCATTTTTAAATGGGGCTTCAGGGCAGTATAAATGCAGTGTATTTATAAATTGCAAAATGCTGTTCTGACTCTGTTCCTGACCTTTGTATCTTCCCGTCATACTGATGTGAACTTGCTTTTAACACTCAAGAAAGCCAAAGGGAACCATAATTTTTTTTTAGCAGACACATATTAAGGAAGTAGCATCCGCTGTGTCAAATGACACCGCTATCGAGTAATCTCTGGAACGTGTCCATTGGCTTTGGAGTTCAGGAGCCACTGGGGAACCCTGAAAGTAAAAGTCCAGTGGAAAAGCAGAGGCAGGAGTCAGGTGCCCTTTCCACAAGGACTCACCCCTGCAGGTCATTCAGAGCAGGATGCAGACACGAGGAAAATGATACCAACTTGGTTGCCAGCCTGTGATCGGAAGGCGACAGACACCTAGATTTTAGAGACAAGGTTCAATGAGTAGACCAGAAGACAAGCTGACCGGATGGCCCCAGAGGCTGGGCTGAGCCTGCGGGTGGAAGGTTGAGCAGGACAGGATGAGCTGGGGGTGAGGCTGGGCAGAGCCTGACGGATGCATCCGAACACGTAAGCACCTGCTCAAGGATGCACAAGACTCGCCACACAAAGCTACAAAGACCCTAATTCACATGCTCCCCCATGCTGCACTTGGCCTCAAAGAATGGCATGATACAGCTGTCTTAAGAATAAAAAATGGGACCTACATGCGCTGCTCTTCCTCCACTAAGTGGTCATTATTGATCTCAGTGATATAGCACCAGTCCCACAGGGTTTAGAAAAGGCCATTGCATGTTTCTGACTGCCGTTCAGTGAGAAGTCATACGCCACGCAGACCTCTGTGTGCACCCCCCATCCATTCCTCTAGGACCTGGGAATTTATTATTCAATAGAAGGAAAAGCTAAATCCACAAAATCCTTCATTTCAGTTCCATTTATGTTATATGGTAATGATTTAATAGCAGCTACGAATATTCCACTGACTTATCCCTCCTTCTCTACCACCGTCCACTTGGGCAGCAGAAGAGCCTCTGTAGAGCCTACTGCTAGCGGCAAATAGAAAGGGCCTCTGAAAGGAATTAAAGGATCATGTAAAGACACAGAGGAACAGCAGTCAAGGAACTTTGCAAGATCCAGTTTACTGGGGCACCTGGGTGGCTCAGTGGTTGAACGTCTGCCTTTGGCTCAGGTTGTGATCCCCGGGTCCTGGGATCAAGTCCTACATCGGGCTCCCTGCTTTGGAGCCTGCTTCTCTCTCTGCCTGCATCTCTGCCTCTCTTTGTGTGTCTTTCATGAATAAATAAGTAAATAAAATCTTTAAAAAGAGAGAGAGAGAGAGATCCAGCGTTTATTAAAAGTTTAAAAGAATTTTCTAGGTATTCTAGGATCTAGAATTCATAAATAAGAAGAAGCCAAAAAAAAAAAAAAAAAAAAGAAGAAGCCAAACTTGGAGAGCTGAGTGGAGTTTGAATTTCCCATTGAGGAAGGAAGATTCCAGATGACCTAACTGTCATCCTCTCCTAACAGTGATCTGAACCCCCGAGGGCTCAGAATCCATCACCCCGAGATAGGCCACTGTGGCATATTGATTATTTTGAATTACAGATATTTGAGAAACAGCAGGTGCAGGAAGGACACTCTGCCTCTCCTCTGCCCCCTGAAAGCAGGAGATAAATCTCCCATGTGAAAGGTACCGTCCCTGTACCAGCGGGTGGGGTGGGTGGAGGGCATCTATCACCAGAGACAGGGAATTCAGGACCAGGAAAGCTGTCTGAACAAAGCTTGTGACTTCGCCGTTTACTACCCACAGCCCAAACCCCTTGTCCTGTCAACGCGTCACAAACTTATTGTTTCTTTGTCTAAAAGGTATAAAAGTTTCCTGCTCTGGCCACTTCTCTGAGTCTCACATCTTCGTGGGGCTCCCGTACAAACATACAAACATAATTTATTTTTCTCCTATGAATCTGGCTTTTTATTAAGGGGGCTCGAGGGTCTCAGTCAAGGATCTAGAAAAGTACAGAGGAAGTGATTTTTGCTGCCCTGCTCACCCAAAGGGAAGTAAGAGATGGTCTAGCAGACCAGGGAGGAGACTCAGGACGGGCAAGCCTGGGGTACCGATGCTGTGATCTCTCAGAACACCGGCCCTGGTGTGGCGACAGTCCCGGCCGTTTGTGTGCATCCCAGGCCAGAAGGGCTTGTGCCTCCTTCATAGTGAAGCAGCTCAACACCTAAATGGAAGGCCAGCAGTGGTCAGGCTGGTGCTGAGGAAGTGCAAGAGCCCCTCTGACCCAAGGGGATTGCAGAAATGCTGAGGAAGCTGGTGGCTCTCAGAGGTGTGAGGTCAGAACAAGATCATATGGGGAGCATAGACCCCTTGTGACCAAAACTGGGGCCGTGTACATCAGCAGCCCATGCCAGCCCCCAGGGTCCAACGCCAGGTCCACCAAGCCTCAACACAGCAACATGCATGAGAATGGCCCGAGCAGGCAGCACTTTGGACCTTGGGAATTAGGCCACTGTGGGAAAGCTGACACGGGGAGGGTCTCGGTCTGGATCTAAAGATACGGTTAAAGCCAAACTGAGAGAAGGAACGGTTTTCCTACCATCTGTGGAACTGGGCTGAGGCCAGTCCCCGGAAATAAAGCTGTGTTCGCATGCAGAGGACGTGTGGCTGCGCATGTCTAATGTGCTGTCATTGCAACAGCAGGAACTGAGAAGCGAGGAGCTGCCTGGCGGCCACTGCAACTAATCCACATGAAACAGGAAGTGTGACCTGCACAGGCATGGGTGCGTGTGTGCGGAGAGCCAAGAATTCAAATCATTTATCTGTTTTGGCTGCAGGGGCATGTGGAGTGTGCCCATTCGACCAAGGAGTAACACCAGGGAGGTGTGGCTGGGAGTTAGGGGCCAGGTCTCTAGTCTGGCTTACGAGGCTGATGAGAAGTCCGAGCTGTGCCTCCAGGAGGAAGAAAGAGGTGCTTTCCCCGGACTGTGACCCTGTATTCTCCCGGCTGCCCCACCGTTCAGCTGAGTGCCAGACACTCCCTCAGATTTCCAGCCTTGGAGGAAATCTGGCTGGTGTGTTATCACCAAACCAAAGTGTGGGACCCACGGCCCTGGAGCCCATGCAGATGAGTCCAGGACCAGGTCCTTCTGGGAAGTGGAGAAAGCAAGGCAGGACCTGGGTCCCTGCTTCTCCCTTTGTGACTCAGTATCTCCCAGACCACGTTTGGATTATAGTATGAGGGCTGTCAAGGAAGGGGGTCAGCCCAACACCCCAGGACCAGCACCCCCGGCCAGGGGCTCATAGGAAAGGGCATCCCCCTCAAGGAGTGGGGAGGCACAGGGGTCTGGAAGCAGTGGGCCCCTGTCTTCCACACTGCCCTCCCCCCCAAGACAGCCCCAACGAATGAAGAGCACCTTGCTCACCCCACCGCTCTCCTGTGGGAGGAAGAAATGAGAACCCTTTCTCCATTGTGCTCCAGAGATCTCAGGCTGGCGGCTTGGCCCACTTGTGTTGGACCTGCCTTAAGAACAGGAGCACTCAGGGCAGCCCGGTGGCTCAGCGGTTTGGTGCTGCCTGCAGCCCAGGGTGTGATCCTGGAGACCCGGGATGGAGTCCCGCGTCGGGCTCCCTGCATGGAGCCTGCTTCTCCCTCTGCCTGTGTCTCTGCCTCTCTCTCTCTCTCTCTCTCTGTGTCTCTCATGAATAAATAAATAAATAAAAATCTTAAAAAAAAGAAGAAGAAGAAGAACAGAAGCACTCAGCATTGACCCGAAATGCCCCCACCCACCACCTCACTTGTACCCTCCATTGGGTTGACCTCTGAAGGACTTGGGATTTTCTCCAAAGTTCTGGTCAAACGCTCTGAGCCGTTGTGGTTGTGCCGAGGGGCCCCAGCCTTTGCTCCTCCTCCCCGTCATCCTGTTTACCCATCAGCCCTGATACTGTGTTCTCGCCTCTGGCTGTCCTAAGGGACCACCACTCCTGGGGTGGCTTCCACAGCAGAGCTGGATTTCTCACTGTCTGGGGGCTGGGTGTCCAAGGGCACCAGGGTGGCGGGACTAGTCCTGGATCCCGGTTTGCTTGCAGAACCCACATCCCCGCAACACCCTCACCCCTCCCTCTGTGTGTGCAGGGAGAGAGCTCCCCGGCGTCTCTTCCTTTTCCAAAGTGGACACCAGTCCTGCTGGGTTGGGGCCCCACTCTTACGACCTCGCTCAATCTTGACTGCATCCCCAGGGCGTGCTCTCTCTCTCTCTCTCTCTCTCTCTTAAATACAGTCACCCTGTGGCTCGGCCTTCACCAAGGAATCTGGGACAACACAACCCAGTCCTCGGCACTAAATGTACTTCCAAGCCATTGCTCCACCCAGCCCGGCACCCCCACCCCCATTCCGCATCCAAGCCGAGTGCCAACCAGCCACAGCCATCCTGACCCAGGAGACGTCTCCAATTCTCTACCCTTCCCTGCACTGAGAACCTTCAAGAATGTACATTTTGGGGATCCCTGGGTGGCGCAGCGGTTTGGCGCCTGCCTTTGGCCCAGGGCGTGATCCTGGAGACCCGGGATCGAGTCCCACGTCGGGCTCCCGGTGCATGGAGCCCGCTTCTCCCTCTGCCTGTGTCTCTGCCTCTCTCTCTCTCTCTCTCTCTCTGTGTGTGACTATCATAAATAAATAAATAAAAAAAATTTAAAAAAAAAAAAAAAAAAGAATGTACATTTTTTGCCTGACTCCTGAGATCTATGGACTTATGTCTGCTCCCTCCCCAGACGAGGAGCTACCTGAAGGGAAAGGAGGTGTTCAATGAACATTTGCTGAATTTAATCACAGTCATGCAATCACTGAGGATATTTATTCAAAAGAATGAAGGTACCATTGGTTCCATAAGCTTTTCCTAAATAGATTTTTTCTAAGATACTTTGAGCCAGCAGAGCTGGGTTGGAATATGTTTCTAAATGTGTGAGGTCCCAATGGCGACTGTAACAAACGACCATAAATGCAGTGGCTTGAAACAATGCACACTTATCTCGCATCTTTCCAGAGGTCGGAAGTCCAAAACCAGTCTCACTGGGTTAAAATCAGGGTGTCAACAGGCTGGTTCCTTGGAGAGGGTCCGGGGAGAGTCTGTTCCTCGCCTTTTCAGTTCTGGGGGCCATTTGCGTTCCTCTGCTCCCGAACCCCTTCCTCGAAAAAGGCTAACCTCTTAATTCCCGTCTACGTCTACTGCGGGTCCTGGTCCTCCTGACCCCCTCCTATAGGACTCTGTGACTCCCCTGGGCCCACCCCGGTGTCCAGGACACTCTTCCCTCTCAGGATCTTTGCATCACACCTACAAGGTATCTTTTTCCAGGGAAGGTAACATATTCGTGGGTCCTGGGGGTGAGGATGCCGACGTCTTTGGGGACCACTGCCCACCGGGCAAGAGGCCGGGAGCGCTGGAATGATGGAACCGCGGTTCTGCCTCCATGAGGGCTGCTCCCTGCCTCTCCTCCCACGGGCAGAGCGGGAGCAGTGAGAATCCCAGATGCCCCAGGAGCGCGGCTCTTGGGGCTCCCAGCTGTTCCCTACTCCTCGTTCTTGAACCCCATGTCTTCAGGTGGACAAGAGAACACCACAGTGCTGCTCTGCGGATGCAGGGAGCTGATGCCTGCTGGAGATGCCGGGCGCACCCCGGAACCCACCTCCTGCCCTCCAAGTGCCCCCCTCTTCCACCAGCCCTGGCGATGAAGCACGTGCCCCCTCTCACTGACAGCACCGCGACTGCTGCGTTTGACCGAGACCCAGTATGCTCGGGGTGGAGGCAACGTGTCCTCGCCTGCGGACGTGAACGAGGGCCTCTTGAATTCAACATGCGAATGACTCACGTTTGACTTCATTGTGCAGCGCCATTCAGGCAGCTTGGTCTCCTGGTCATTGTCGAGGTCAGCGGGAAACCCCGTTTCACACGCACATGCACACATGCACGCACACACGCACACCCACGGCTTGGCTGCCCGCACCACTCCAGGACACGTGGGCCTGCACTGCAATGTCCAACAAGGTCGGCAAACATGGAGTGACCCCCGTGAGGACGTGACCCCAGGCAGACGGAGAGCACCACAGAGGGAGAAGAGGAGTCCCTTGGCCGACTAGGAGCCCTCGGCCATTCCCTTCTAGCTCATGGTCCACACTGTGGCTCACAAAGCAGCTATTTACATGAACAAATCCAATTTACCCACATCTCCTCTTAGAGCCTTTTCTGGCTCCCCCAACTGTCCCCTCCCCCCAGGAGTCCGTGCTCTTTTACACGGCCCTTGAGGCCTGCTCTTAGGACCCCACTCATCACCCCAGCTCCACCCCCAGCTATTCCCCCCTCACCCACTGCACTTCACTCAGCTGCTTCTGCAGGTTCACCGGGTCATGCCTTTGACCAGGCAGAAGCTCTGTTTCTGAGGCCCATCCCTTAATTAATGACCCTTTAAAAATCAGCTTGGGAGTGACCCGTCCTGGAAGCCTTCTCTGGACCCCTGGCCTGTGCGGGGCATTCCAGCTGGACACTCATACATGCAGTTACTACGACACATGAAAGTAGCCAGGGTATTTCCCACCGGATGGTCCCCTTAAGGGGCAATGACCATGTCCCCCTCACCTCTGTATCCTCAATGTGTCATACTGTGCTTGGCACCCCATAGGGAAACTGAACTAAAATTCAGTTCAAAAAATTTGCATTCCAGCAGAAGACACTGAGTTGACCTGTCTGACGCTCCTCTAGAGGTGGGCTCAGCTCGTCATTTACCGGATGTCCGCAAAGCAACCTAGAGACTCTGCAGTTTATAGAACTTTTCCTTATTCGTAGCTACACTGTTAAGCCAGTGAGTCCAGAATTCAGAAACTCCCAGAAAAGGGCAGAGATGACGGAAGCTGGTATTCGTTACTCACCACTGACATTTGTTTTTCAGCCAAACCGGTTTCTTGATTAATGGTTTTGTAAAACATTTAGGAAAAATATAAAAACAAATTAATGTGATGTTCTTTGATTCCCAAATCCCTTGCCAACCATCATCTGTAACATATTGCCAACTTGGCAACTGACGAGCATCTCTCTTTCCTGTCTGAGCCTTTTGAGTCCTGGGGAGAGATTCAATAGCCCGATGAGATGCAACAGTCCTGATGAAGTGCACATTGATGTCATTGACCCTAGGGAGATACACACGTGGGACAGTCCCCCTCTCCTGCTTGAAGGCTGACATATAATCCCAGGGAGTTGTATTATGTATTTCTTCATTTCCTTTCTTCCCTGCCCTCAAATGCTTTTGAAATTGAGGAAGTTAAAACAAAAAAACAAAAACAGAATTTTTCCTACCAAGTTTTGGACTCAGTTGATATACAAGGCAATCCGGTTTCTTACCATGTTCGACAACAGCTACCACTTGTTGACACTAAATGTGCTGTCATGTATCGCTCAGTGTCCCAGTGACATCATGATCCCAATCCACAGTTTACAGATGTGGAAGCTGGACCTCATCTTGACTACTTCTACCAAAGGGCCCCGAATGACAGAGTGGTGATATGAACTTACTTCTGCTTTGACTTCAAAGCCCATGCTCTTGGCTACTGTGTGCAATTCCTGAGTCCTCTCACTCTGCCCCTTGACCCACAAGTTCTCTGAGTCATATAATTCTAGCATCCAGAGTCATCTAATACACCATCTTTCTAACTATTGTCAGCATTCCTGCTAAAAGCAGCAAGCCCATTGCCTCCTAAGGCAGCTTGTCCCAGCTCTACTCAGAAAAAGCTGTGAGCAATGTCTTCTTCATGTTGAGTCCAAATCTACTACTGCTCCACCTATTTGTACTATATTGGAGCCCTAGGGCCCAACAGAACCGTCTTCAAAGCGTCTGAAAACAATGCCCCCAACCCTGAGCTGCACCAGGACACAGGACTGGGCCCTGTGGGACCAGACGGAGGGAAGCACAGAAGCTGGACGTAGAGAGGGGACTGGTCACGGTGCCCAGAACTGCTGCTTCTCCACATAAGGTCCTTCTTGAACCAACATCCAAATTCATGAACTTGAATTGAGTTGTTTTTCTCCCCTTGAACTAAAATAGGAATAACTACTTTCATAATGGTGGTCCAGAGACACAGAGTGATGAGGAAGGGCCCTCTCAGGGAGAGAAGCTACAACACAGATTCAAGGGGAACAGTCACTGGGTCTTGTCCCATCCTCTCACTACATCCAGAGTAGCCTTCATGGAAACATAGTGGTCGGACCTAATCAGTGGTTCCCAAACCCCATTCCTATCTAGCAAGGCTAGGTTCCTCATCTTGGAAGTGATGGTCATGGCTTGGCTCCTCCTTCCCCTGGTCCTCTCTCTTTTGTTGCTGCTGGATTTTGTGAAAAAGAACTTAAAACAGAGATAACAAAGTCCAGAGAGTAAATATTTTAGGCTTTGGGGGCCATGCAGTTTCTGACACAGTTCTACTCTTCCACTATAATAAGAAAGCAGTCATAGAGGAATGGGTACAGTGATCAACAAAACTAATTTCAGACACTGAAATTTGAATTTTCTACAATTTTTCTACAATTTTTCAAAAACATTACCTATGTTTCTCAAATGTTTAAAAATTTAAAAATCATTTGTAGCTTGCCAACCATACAAAAAAAGGCAAGGGATCATATTTGGCCCACATGCCATAGTTTTCAGACCATTGGGTCTAGAATGTTTACTGATCCTCATTGTCAGCCGTGGTGAGAGACTCTGGACCATATGGTCTGCCAAGGACTATGGCCTCCAGACTCTGAATTTGGGTCATGTGGAATGTATATCTTGGATGACTCCTCTGGAGATAAAGTGCATCCTGTCTCTGCATGGTTTCTTCCTCTGCAGCCCCATTCCTCTGCCCATGGCCATGCCAAGCCCAACATCTGCTGCCTCATCACATCCGTTTGCGTCTTAACTTTGCAGTGTCACTCCTTGGAAGGCTTGGCTTGCACAAGAGGAATATCTGACAGCTGTCTTGAGCTTTGACTCATGACTGCAAAAGGGAAAATGCCTGAAAATTAATTTCCTAGTGGAGGAAGTATGATTAAGAAAAGACAAGAAGGTTTAGGGACAGCTTACTGGGAAGCTAGGCGTTGGGGAAGCTAGAGTAAACCGGGAGTTGGAACAGGCCTTGAGTTGAATCAGTTGAGGACACAGTAGATCTCCTCTGAGCTAAAAACAGGCATTTTTCAATCTTACAAACATTTCTTAACCTCAGTTGAAGTAACTTTTGGTATTGTGATAGTTTTTGTAAAAAACAGAGCTACTTTTAAATCTTAAGTTGTTTGCGACAAATTGTTTTTCTTAATCTGGAAGTGGGAGTTTTGAGTTCTGCTAAATATTGTTATTTCTCTCAAATCCTTTGTTTGTCTTAGGAAAGTCCCAAGGCTCTTGTTTCTGTTTGCATGTTGGCTTGTTTGTCAAAGCAGCTCGGTTGACCTCATTTTTCCCCCATTTTATGAGCTGCTTGGAAAAAGGAAGACCACACAGTTGGGGTCACTGGCCAATAGGTCAATGAACTCTCCTTTACTGTTCCATTCCCAGGAATGGGTATAAATCTCCCCAGGCACTATGGCAGGAAAGTGGAGTGAGAGATGTAGAGCAGACACGAGTCAAATCTTACTGCTCAGAAAACAAAAACAACCCAGAGTACTTATGTCAGCCATGTTCTGACCCACAAATTTGAGGAAGGCATGACAAGCTTCCAAGTTGTCAGCAAAGTGATTATATGAACCACACATTTGCTCCATTGTAAATATATATTAGTTCACAAATTATGGAAAATGTTAAAGGGCTTCCAGATATATGTCCATTTACAACACATAATTCATTCTTACAAATATTTTATTGGTTATATAGTAAATATCAAAAAGCATAAAAACTAATAGACAATAATGAACTAAGATGATCTATTGCTTAAACAATTAAACATAGAATCACCATGTGATCCATACATTCTACTTCTAGGCATATATTCAAAAGCATTGAAACCAGGGACTCAAACAGATATGTGCACACCCATGTTCATAGCAGCATTACTCACAATAGTCAAAAAGTGGAAACAACTCAAGTGTTCACACGAAGATGAACAGATAAACATGTGATATATATGCAAAGGAATACTATTCAACCTTAAAAAGGAAGGAGCTCTGGCACCTGCTGCAACACAGAGGAACTTTGAAGACAATGTGCTATTGAAATAAACTGAAAATAGGGACGTCTGGGTCACTCAGCGGTTAAGTGTCTGCCTTTGACTCAGAGTGAGATCCTGGAGTACCTGGATCGAGTTACACATGGGGCTCCCTGCATGGAGCCTGCTTCTCCCTCTGCCTGTGTCTCTGTCTCTGTCTCTCTCTCTCTCTCTCTCTCTATCTCTCATGAATAAATAAATAAAATCTTAAAAAAAATAAACGAAAAATAAAGAGAAAACTATTGTATGACTTCACTTAAGGAGGTAACAAGAGTCATCAAATTAATAGATACAGCAATTAAGTTACAGTTTAATGCGCACAGAACTTCACTCTGGGAAAATGCAGTTCTGGAGATGTATGTGCAGCAAGGCAAATGGATTTAATAACCACTGAGCTGCACATTTAAAAATAGATAAAGTCGGGATCCCTGGGTGGCGCAGCGGTTTGGCGCCTGCCTTTGGCACAGGGCGCGATCCTGGAGACCTGGGATCGAATCCCACGTCGGGCTCCCAGTGCATGGAGCCTGCTTCTCCCTCTGCCTGTGTCTCTGCCTCTCTCTCTCTCTCTGTGGCTATCATAAATAAATAAAAATTTAAAAAAATTAAAAAAAAAATAAAGTGGTAAGTTTTATGTGATATATATTTCATCGCAAGAAAATATTATCCATTAACAAAAGAAGTATAAAACTTATACTTCAAAAACCATCAAAAATTGTTGAAAGTATAGACCTAGATAAATCAAAAGTGTCTCATGCTCATGGACTAGAAGACTTAATAATTGTTAGGATGGCCATATAGATTGAATCGGTACAAAGTGATCTACAGATTTGATGCCATGATTGTTAAAATCTCAGTCAACTTATTTACGGAAATTGACAAGCCAATTCTAAAATTTATTTGGGAATTTATGGAACTCATGGAACTTTTAAAGATTTTTTATTTTTAAGTTATCTCCATACCCCACATGGGGCTTAAACTCATAGCCCTGAGATCAAGAGTCACATGCTCTATGGACTGAGCCAGCCAGGTGCCCCTAGACAAAGCTTTTTTTTTTTTTTTGAGATTTTATTTGTTTAATCATGAGAGACACAGAGAGAGAAGCAGAGACACAGGCAGAGGGAGAAGCAGGCTTCCTGCAGGCAGACCAATGTGGGACTCGATCCCAGGACCCTCAGATCATGACCTGGGCCAAAGGCACTCAACCACTGAGCCATGAAGGCATCCCATAGCCAAAGCATTTTTAAAAAAAGCAAAAGTGAAAACCTCATACTTCTCAATTTTAAAGTCACTCTAAAACTATAATACTGAAGAAACCAGTGTGTTACCAGCCTCTGAATAGACACATAGGACAATAAAATAGAACTGGGAGTCCAGAAATATGCCCTCACACTTACAGCCAATTGGTTTTCCACAAGAGTGCCAAGACCAAATGGGGATGGACAACTGTATAGCCACATGCAAAAGCAAAAGTTGGACCCCTACCTCACACCAGATCCAAAAGTTGACATGGATCGGGATCCCTGGGTGGCGCAGCGGTTTAGCGCCTGCCTTTGGCCCAGGGCGCGATCCTGGAGACCCGGGATCGAATCCCACGTCGGGCTCCCGGTGCATGGAGCCTGCTTCTCCCTCTGCCTATGTCTCTGCCTCTCTCTCTCTGTATGACTATCATAAGTAAATAAAATTTTAAAAAAAGAAAATTAAAAAAAAAAAAGAAGCCAGACACAAAAGACCACATATTGTGTGAGTTCATTTGCATAAAATGTACAGCATAGACAAATCTGGAGAGACAAAGTTGATTACTGCTTGTCTAGGTAGGGCTGGGGTTGGGGAGGACAGGTGGAAAATGAAGAGTGACTGCCAGTTGGTACAGGATTTCTTTTGAGAGTGATGAAAATATTCTAAAATTGATTGTACTAAGGGCACCTGGGTGGTTCAGTGGTTGAGCGTTTGCCTTTGGTTCAGGGAGTGATCCCAGGGTCCTGGGATCAAGTCCCACATCAGACTTCCTGCATGGAGCCTCTTCTCCCTCTGCCTATGTCTCTGCCTCTCTCTCTCTGAGTCTCTCATGAATAAATAAATAAAATCTTTAAAAATAAATAAAATAAAATAGTTTGTACTAATGGTTGCACAACTGGATATACTCAGATTATTGAATTGCAGATTTTAAATAGATGAATTTTGTGGTATGTGAATTATATCTCAAAAAGCTGTTAATGGAGCACCTGGGTGACTCAGTTGGTGAAGTGTCTGCCTTTGGCTCAGGTCATGATCTCAGGGTCCTAGGATCAAGCCCCATATCTAGCTTCTTGCTCAGCTGGGAGTCTGCTTCTCTCTTTCCCTCTGCCTCTCCTCCTGCTTGTGCTCCGCCCCCCGCAACTAAATAAATAAAAATCTTGGGGCTCATGAGTGGCTTGGTTGTTTGAGCATCTGCCTTTGGCTCAGGTCATGATTTTGGGGTCCTAGGATTCAGTCCCACATCAGGCTCTCTGCTCGGCAGGAAGCCTGCTTCTCCCTTTGCTTCTGCCACTCCCCCTGCTTGTGCAATTTCTCTCTCTCTAAAATAAATAAATCTTTAAAAAAGAAAAATAAAAAGAAAAAATAAATAAAAATCTTTTAAAAAACTGTTAACAACAACAGAAAACCTATCCATAATCATCATTAGCATTCTGACATACATTTTCACAATTTTTTTCCATATACTTATTTACTTTTATTTATTTATTTTTTACTTTTAAATAAAATTAAGACTATCACGTTGTATAGCCTATAGATTTTCCAACTATATATTTTCATATCTCTAGTCTTCTACAGAATTCTTTTTTACAGAATTATTTTTCTTAAGTAAGCTCTATACTCAATGTGGGGCTTGAACTCACAACTCCAAGATCAAGAATCTCATGCTCCCCTAAGCCAACCAGGCACCCCTTAAATTATTTTATTGTATTTTCATTTTATGCATAGACTATCACTTATTTAATCAATAATACTGCAGTTGGACTTTTATTTCTAAACTGCTTGCTCCTTTATATCACATCATTTCAGGTAAATGTCTTGGCCATCTATAATTATTTCTTGGAATAAATTCTAGAATCAAGAATTAGGATAGAATTATATGCACATTTAATGGTTTTTGAGACATAATGCCAAATTCTTCTTCAAAAAGGATTTATCTCGGGATGCCAGGGTGGCTCAGGGGTTGAGCATCTGCCTTTGGCTCAGGTCGTGATCCTGGAGTCCCAGGATTGAGTCCCGCATCAGGCTCCCTGCATAGAGCCTGCTTCTCCCTCTGCCTGTTTCTCTGCCTCTCTCTCTCTCTCTCTCTCTGTGTCTCTCATGAATGAGTAAATAAAATCTTTAAAAAAAAGGGGGGGGGGTATACCTCGCATATGAAAAGAGCCTCAACATTATTAGCTATTAGAGGAGTACAACCCCAAACCATGAGATACCACTTCACACCCACTAGGATGGCTCTAATCTAAAGGATGTAAGCGTTGGCAAAGATGTGGAGACTGGAACTGTCACATACTGCTGTGGGGAAATGAAATGGCACAGCCACTTGAGAAAACCAGTGGACAGTTCCTCAAAAGGTTGAGACACAGAATTATCACACAAATCAGTAATTCCACCCTTAGTTATACACCCGAGAGAATGGAAAACACATACTCACACAAAAACTTTTTTTCTTGCTTTTTTATTGTTTAAAGA
This sequence comes from Canis aureus, assembly GCF_053574225.1. NCBI lineage: Eukaryota > Metazoa > Chordata > Mammalia > Carnivora > Canidae > Canis > Canis aureus. Next base: position 57,810,077 of record NC_135612.1, on the reverse strand, counting down.
TTTTATTAATTTATTCATGAGAGACACACAGAGAGAGGCAGAGACACAGGCAGAGGGAGAAGCAGGCTCCATGCGGGGAGCCCGATGCGGAACTCTATCCCAGGACTCTGGAATCAAGCCCTGAGCCAAAGGAAGACACTCGACTGCTGAGCCACCCAGGCGTCCCCACAAAAACTTTTTTTTTAAACACAAAAACTGGTACGTGAATGTTCGTAGCAGCATTATTCATAATAGCCAAACAGTGGAAACAACCCAGATGCCCACCGACTGAAAAATGAACAAATAGAAAGTATTAATATTGGAACAACACAACATTATTGGGCCATGAAAAGGAATGAAGTGCTGACACATGTTCCAACATGGATGAACCCCAAAATCATTATTGATGTTCAGTGAAAGAAGCCAGTCACAAAAGGCCACATATTGTTGATTTCAAATATCTATGATGTCCAGAACAGGCAAATCCATGGATAAAGAAAGAAGATTTGTGGTTGTGGGAACTGGGGGAGGAGGGAGACGGAGGAGGGAGGAGCTATTAGTGGGTATTGGGGTTTATCTGGAATGATGATGTTCCGGAATCAGATCTTAGTGATGGACGTGCAATGTTGTGAACACTCTAAACTGTACCCTTCACCAGAATGAGTTTGGGGGTACGTGAATTATGTCTTAATTAAGGAAAAAGAGTTTGTGCCTCTTTTTACTCCTAGTACTAGAACGTGAAGGGTACTACTTCCTTGTACCCTTCACATCTAACTGGCCTATTTTCAAACCTTAATTCAATAAGCAAAATGTAAAAAAAAAAAAAAAAAAAGCAAAATGTCTTTTCTTGGGTGCATCAACTTGCGTTCCTTTGATAGTCAATGAAATTTGACTTCGTTTTTAATGTTTATGGACCATGTGTATTTTATATGTGTGAATCGTCTGTTTGCAGTGTTTGTCCATTTGTCTTGGGGGTGTTCCTTTTCTCTCCTATTTGTTCATGAGAATCCTTTACATATTAAGGATTTTAAATCCCGTACTCTTTTGTCATAAAGTTGCAAATATTTCCCTAGTGACTCATTTACCTTTTTCTTATCTACTCATCCTCCACCCTGTGAACCTTCTGAGTTGCTGTGAATAATCACAGTTATGAGGTCTCTGTCACTCTTCTTTATGCTTTGTCACCACGCTCATGTGCTTACAAAAGACTCATCCGCAGGGATACAGAAGCATTTTTAAAACCTGGATTTCTCTTAGGATCTCTTTGTTTTGTTTTGTTTTATATGCAGCTCCTGTATAGGAGCACAGCATGATTCTGTGGCAGGATGTGGGGGGGGCCAGTACCCATTGTGAGGGTCCCTGGGAGGCCGAGGTCCCTGCTCCTTACATTCAGCTCCAGATACTCCAGCCCCGGGGGTGTGGCAGGGGTGCCGACCTCCATCCTCTTCCCAAAAGATCGAGTCACAAGAGCAGACATTTATCCCGTGCCAGTCACTGTGCCGAGTACTTCTGGAGGATTCGGGTCACTGGAGCCTCAACCCGCCCTGCTGATGGACCCAGTTGTGCCGCCTCTGTTTTACTGATGCAGGCGCTGGCTGGCCAGTGATGGGCAGAAGCCCACCACTGTCACTACTGTCTCCCATCCTGCTGTGGATGAGGAGAACCCAGACCCTGGACAGAAGGCTCCATCCAGCTCTGGGATGCGATCCAGGTTTCCTCGTGGGCAAGTGTTCCTGCATCCTGCTGGGCTCTCTGCAGCCCCTGCCACCTTGGGCAGGGCACTAACATGCAGCTCCTGTCTTCAGGGAGGTCACATTGGACCAGACCCCTAGATACTAGATCCAGCATCATTTTGTCTATTTGTGACCTGATGAACCCTCCTCCTCCTCTTCTTACCTGATACAGCAGAAATGATCACCAGCTTCTCTTACACCTGGTAAGGGGCCGAAGAGGAAAATGGCTCTGGTTTCCCTTAGCCTTCCCTGGGCATGAAGCCTCAGGAATTGGGTACCTCAGTGCTCATTCCTCCAGATCCCAGCCCACCAGTATTTCATCTCCATGGCGACGGGGGCAGGTGCAGGGCTCGCCCAGAGGGAGCAGAAACTCTGCTGCATGCTCCCTGCTCCCCTGTCCCTGGTACCCTGAGAGCCGGACGGGGGTGCATGTGCTGGAGCAGGGGCTGGCGGCATCCTCAGGTTGGAGGCATTCTCCATTTACTACACCTGCCCACACTGCCAGAAGGGGTGAGGCGTCGGATTGCCACCAACCTGGCTTGTGCTGCCTAGGGAGCCTAACCGTGTCTGTAATCACAGCGTGGTCCCTGGACCAGCAGCACGAACATTCCGGAGAACTCCCCACCGTAAAGTGGGCATACTGAGTCAGAAACTGGGAGTAGGAGTGGAGGCAACAATCCGCTTTCCCCTGAGCCTTACAGGCAATCCTGACGCCAATTCAAGTTTGAGGACCATTGTTCTAAAGCGGTGGATTCCAAATTTATCTAAACTTTGGGCTCAACTGGGAATTTGCCCTAAAATAATGATGCCGGGCCGTCCGGGTGGCTCAGCAGTTTAGCGCAGCCTTCAGCCCAGGGCGTGATCCTGGAGACCCGGGATCGAGTCCCATGTCGGGCTCCCTGCATGGAGCCTGCTTCTCCCTCTGCCTGTGTCTCTGCTTCTCTCTCTGTCTGCCTCTCATGAATAAATAAATAAAATCTTTTTAAAATTAATTAATTAAATTAAATTAAATTAAATTAAATTAAATAATGATGCCTGTTCTGCTAGTGGACTGGAAGCAGTTCCCATCAGCTCACAAGAGCTGATTTTTAAAATCTCAGAAGATCTGTGAGCCAGGTCCAGGTTTTTAACACAGCCATCACTTAAAGTGAGATTAGATACAAACTTACAGTTATTAAAAATAATTAGTATTCAAAATTCATCACCTCCAAATTACCTTACTGTATTTTACTATTATCTATAATCTTGAGATCATTTACATCTGTTTTTATCGGCGGAATGGTTAACCACTGAGCATCTCTCCCTGGCTCTGCATTGAGTGAAAGCAGTCCTGATAGAACTTACAACACTGGGGGCAGCAAGCGCTGCGGAACCGGGTCCCCACCCCTACCAGGGAGCCTGGTGTTAAACACTGACCAGCACACCACTGCCTGTGTCCCCCCAGCTGCCTCCCCACAGATTGTGATCTAAGGGATCTGCGGTGTGGCTGGACAAAAATGAAAAAACCATCTGCAGGTGATTCTAATGTGCAGCCAAGTTTGGGGACGATTATTTTCTAGAAAGACAGCTCCTGGCAGCCGCGAGCGGGAGAGGGTAGCTCATCCATACGCTGGGGCAGCATCATGCTGCAAACTTACGTGTCTCTCTGCAGACCAGGGAGCTAAAGCAAAGGACGAGGACCCAGGAGGTGACCCGGTGCTCACCTGAGCAGTTGGCCCTTCCCGTTCAAATCCCACCCCGAGGCAGCTCAGCTCTAGACCAGTGTTGCCGTATGCGGGGTGCTGGCCCAGGGCTGCCAGAGCTTTTGGGTTTTGTTTTGTTTTTTCAGATACACTGAAAATCTGGATTTTGGGGAGGGGAACCTTCCAATCTTTAGGAAACCTGCATGGTTTCCTAAACACATTTGCAGTCCAGCTTCAGCAGCAACCTGCGATCTGAAAGCCCCGGGGCCAGCGCGGGGGTATCTAACGTGGAGCATGTGAAGGCGCAGCGCAGGAACCGTGAACCGCTCCCCTCCCCGCAGCGTGGCTGAGTGAGTCGGCCGCTTCCCATCGGAGGGGACCCAGCGCAGAGGCCGGATTCCCGCCCCCCCCACTCCCCCACCCCCCCACCCCCGGCCCCGTGGCAGGACCGCACAGGGGAGCCTGGGGCAGCAGGCGGGCGGCGAGCAGATCCCACCTCCTAGGGCGCAGTATTCTCCAAATACCAGAAGAATCTGGACGCTCACGAGACTATCAGGGGAACACGTGTTTGTGACAAACATCCTACGCAAGGTCACCTAACAACTACAGCTGGGTGTGACCCGGACCCCGTGGCTGTGTGTGGGCGTCAGAGGGGCAGGCCTCCCAGGCCGCGTCGCCTCTGAGTGGGACCTGGACACCTCGCCTCACGGCCGGTCCCCGACTGGAGTTCTGGGTGACTGTGTCTCCGATCCTGGGGCCGTAGGTGGAGGTAAGTCAAACCTGTCCACCGTGGCCACCGGGACAGTTAGAACCTCCCCGCCCTGCCAGCGGAAGCAGGCTGACGACGGTGTGGCGGCTCTGGAGAGGCACCCACAGTCCCTCGAAGCTGACACGCAGAATCCCGGTGGCCGTCATATTCAGCTGCAGACTATGTGAGAGTCATGTCCCAGCGGGCACGCGGTGCTGTCCCCGAGGCCCAGACGGAGGGTATGTCAGTCTGCATCCCTCAGGGAAGCCTAAGTGCTGTGTGTGATCCAAACAGAGGGAAGTGGAAAGGCCAGAGGAGCAGATGTGGGGGTGGAGGGGAGCACAGGGGATGCGCCTTAGCCAGAGAGCTAACAGGGCTGCGGGGCTTCCCTGGAGTCGGCCGTCTGGGTGCATGACGCACGAGGCCAGGGCTCATGGACCTCTGCTATGGGGGTCTGCACCCCTGCTGCAGCTGTTGGGGGCAGGCACCCAGCCAGGCCCTCTCCACACCCCCACTGGCCCCGACCCAGCCCCAGCAGGGGCCCCCGCCCCACCCAGCATCTTGTGGCAGACACGGTGTGGCCCACTGCTGCTGTTGGCCAGTGCGGCCTGATTGTGACCAGGACTCCGAGCCTCCCTCAGCTCGGGGAGCAGGCCTCGGGGAGGGGGTGGGGACGCTACCCTTCCTCCCTCCTTCGGGTCTCCTGCCAGTGTCCCCTCCCATCAGGGACAGACTGGAACCAGGTGCAACATCTCAGGGTCCCAGCCTCCTGCCATACAGGGCAGCGCACGGAGGAGGGGGTGTGGGGCTGGAAGCCCCAAATGACCAGCCGGGAGAGAGTGTGGAGCCTCCCAGGGCCAGATACGGTGAAACAGAGACAGAAATGACCCCATGTCCACCCACCGCGGGCAGAGTGTGAGCTCGGAGAAAACTGACCCTGCAAATGCAGATTCACTTATGCCTTCTCTCACTCATTCAGTCGTTCCCCGAGTGAATGAAAGATGTGCTTGTTCGGGTTTTCTGCAATCCGGCTTGTAGCTGGCGCTGATGGTAGCTTCTCCCCTTCCCTGTCCTATACCTTTCCTGTCCCCAGGCTCCGTGGTGGCTGGTACTCCCCATGATCTGCTGTCCCACAGAGACTGGGCCCATCAGCAGCTGGCGGGGTGGGGGTGGGGTGGGGCTGCAGCAGAAAGGCCCCCTGGGTCTGTGAAGGGACCATGAGGCTGGTGCTGGGGCTCTTTCAAATCTATCATTATTCCTCCTCAGCGCATCCTAGGGAGGGAAAGACTGTGTTCTTCTCACTCCTATTGTTAGAAAGGCAGAGACGCCCAGCTTCTCTTTCCCTATTTGAACGAGACCTTCTCTGGCACTGAGTTCTAAATGGGTTTTGTCATGTGATGCTTTCTATGACAGGTTTCACAGCAAATCTCCCTGGCCGCTTCTGGGAAAGGCATCAGAGAGCAGCCAAGGGGCCAAGAGTCAGGGCTGTTGACCTTACGGCTCCAACAGGTGCTTGGGAATCTGGAGGAAGGCCATGTGTTCTGGGGAGCATTCTCAGTGGTGGGACAAGGTCCCCTGGCGCCCTCAGACCTCCCAGAGCACCTTTGGCTGGATGTTGGGACAGGGTGGCAGGTGATGGGCTGGGGAGCAGGGCTCTGCAGAGTTGGGTCCTACCTCCCATCGCTTCCCGCTGCAGGGCCCGGTGGAGAGACGTCGCCCTCAGCCCCACCCAGGCAAACCCTCTCCTTCAAAATTACTCTTCAGGCTCCTCTGGCAAAAGCCTGAAACAGTCAGGGAAAACCTCTGGGACTCCAGCAGGGCCAACCCGGGACAGGGGATGAAGGCCTTAAGAAAGAGGTTGCTCTGCAGGTCACAGTGGCCCCAGTAAATGACGGGGTTGGGGGCAGGCTGGGCAAGGTGGGCATGGAAGCAAGGGAAAGCCCAAGGTTGAGTTTGGAAGAGAAAGCAAAAGACAGAAAAGGAATCTGAAGTGAAGAGTCAGCAGCAGTAAGCAGTTTGGACTAAGAGGGTTCAGGAGGCCAGCGTTGAGCATGTCCCCAGGAGCAAGGAGAGAGGAGGGCATGTGCCAGGGCCGAGCAGGAGTTCCCCAGGTTCTGACAATTCTTACCCGATGTTTCCTTTGGTTCTGCTCCTGGACATGCTGGGACCAGGGCGGGTCCAGTTCATCGTGGGAAGCTGAGCCCTGCAGGAACCTTCTAGACGCCCGGTGAGCAGTCCCCAAGGCTGCCAGTCAGGGGACGCTCCCGTGAACTGGGCGCGAGGCTGGCTGGGGTGCTTCCCATCCTTGGTTTCTGGATCTCAGTGCAGATTGCTGGATCCCAGACAGAACGAAGCCTGGGGACAGACGAACCGGTGCACAGAAGATGCAGGTGGCACTGGAAATCCGCGGGGCTCCAGACGGCAGCTTGATTTCCACATGAGCAAATGCCCGATGTGTCCCGGAGGAGAACCTGACGGGTGTCAGCACACGTCTGCTGTTCTTGGCGACAGAGTGGCCTCTGACCACAGTGCAGAGACTCAGCAGGAGGAGGGAGGTTGCAATCGTGCGCATGTAACACAACAGTCCCATGTGAGGGACTCTGAATGTTACCCCGTGAGAGTTCTCTGCAGGCCGGGTCACTGGCCTCGCTCTGTCCCGCAGAGTGAGGAATATTTCGTTTCCCGTTTGGTACGTGTCACTTTGCCGTTGGAGTTACACAGACGTGGTGGGCCTAGGTGAAGCCTTGTTCCCAAACCAGCCTGGTTCCGCCGGGCCGTGGGAGGGCACCGGGGAGTGGTCAGCGCACAGGAGGAGGTGCATCGCAGCACCAGGCAGCAGATCCTGCGTGGAGGAGGCCCCCTGTAGTGGGATGGGCCACCCCCGAGGGGCACCGCCAGAGGGTCAGGAGCCCAGGGAGGCAGATGAGACAGATGGGAGAGAGAAACCAGGGAGCTGTATCCCCTGTGTACCGCACCCCTGTGTCGCCCCCTTCCATGTGCTGCTTCCTGGGCTGGGGCTGGAGCATTGCAAATTGCATTTTCCAGACCCCCTGGCCAGATGGCTGCTTTTTAGGTTTTGCTGAAAGGAGGCATTAGAGGGAAACTGAAAGGAGAGAAGAGGGAAATGGGAAAATCTTCTTGCCAGCATCTGGCTCTAGCTTCCAGCCTCCAGCCTCCAGCCTCTAGTCTCTAACCTCTAGACTCCAGCCTCCAGCCTCCAGGCTCTAGCCTCCAGCCTCTAGTCTCCAGCCTCCAGCCTCCAGGGTCTAGTCTCTAGTCACCACCCTCCAGCCTCCAGCCTCCAGCCAGCAACTGCTTCCATCCTCCAGTCTCCAGCCTCTAACCTCCTAGGGCACTCCCAGGACCAACCCTGCTTATGGAACATCAGGTCCGAGGGTTTCATCAAGATGCACCTGGAAGTTCTAGAATGTCATCCAAAATGTGCTTATCAGGTTCTGGAAGAAGATCGGGGCAGATACCACACTAAGAAGCAAGGCACATCTGGAAAGCCAACGTTCCCCCCCTAGGATACGGGAGACAAAAGGCTCAAAGAAGCAATTCAGAGAAAAGCCTACGAATGGTAAAACAAAACCAAATAGAGTCATGCACACACACAAATGTTCCTTTCTGTCAATGCGTTTTTAAAAAGGAATGAAAGTCAATATCGAAATGCTATTTTCCAATCATGTTGACAAAGTTATCAGGATAATAACCATTGATTCTCAGTAAATAATTATTAATGGCACAAAATAGATTGTGTAATGGATTGTGTATTAGACTGTTATTTATGGTAGTGAAGAAGTTAACGAGAAGTTAAAGGAACCCATAGACCTAACAGGAGAATGACATTAAATAAATTATTGCAAATCCACAAAACGAAATACTTTTTAGGCATTGAGATTTCTAAACAATATGCTCAAAATATACTAAATATACTATTTAGACTTAATGCAATAATACATTTAAAATGTCTAAATAGGGATGCCTGGGTGGCTCAGTGGTTGAGCATCTGCCTTTGGCTCAGGTCGTGAGCCTGGGGTCCTGGGATCGAGTCCCACATTGAACTCCTTGCAGGGAACCTGCTTCTCCCTCTCCCTGTGTCTCTGCCTCTCTCTCCCGGAGTCTTTCCTGAATAAATAAAATCTTAAAAAAAAAAATAGTCCTATAAATGAGTACCTACTGACACAGAAATGTCTGTAGAATAATATTACTTGATAAGGTCAAAAAACACAAATTTAAAAATAAATAGTATATACATGTAGTACAATTCCATTTGATTGAATATACATATATGTGTATACATGTGTGTACTATGTGCATTCGCACACATGCACAATACACATACATATATGAAATACATTTTTTTAAAGGGAAGTTTCTTAAAGTTCTGATGCCCCACCTACAGCCCAAACCAATTAAACCATCATACTAATTTATCAGGTGGGACTCAGGTGATTAAAAGGTGCAGTGAGGGTTGCAAAACACATCCTACCCTGGTCTGTACAGTCTCCCAACCCCTCCCAAATTAAGGTGCTATTTTTGTAAGTGGCCCCAGTCTGTTTGGGTGCATTTGGCCCTCAAGAAAAGAGTTCCTCCATTGGGCTTGCAACAAAGGAGCCAGGAGCATTTTGCTGGGGTCAGGACTTGGGGACTGTCTCTGCAGCCAGCATGACTTCCCCTGAGCCAGCCATCTCCAGGTATCAGAAAAACCAAAGTTCTGTCCCCTTTGGTTTCATTATGCTTTAAAAAAGGAAGTGAGGTGGGTCACAGCCAGAAGGCAAGCCTGAGCCACCTATTGGACTCCGTATTTGTGGGAGGAGTAGGTCCAGTTTTCCAACATCTAAATGAGCCCAGCATGTAGAGAAGGCAGCGGGAGGCAGTGGTGTCTGCCTTCCAACCTCCTGCTGTCTCTCCCAGCTTGGCCCCCCTGTCAGGACGCCCACCCAGGACACCTAGGCTCCGATGTGGGACCATGTTGCTGTGGGGTGGAGGCAGTAATCCGCCTCCACCCGTTAGATTCTGTGGCTGAGACCCCCTATTACAAAAGATACATTAGCAAGAGAAAAACCAACAGATGCTTAATTACATGAGACCTCATCCATGTATATGGGAGAAACCTAGGAAAACCCAGTGAAACTCCCCGGGTGGCCTGAGAGTCAATAGGGTAAGGTTTGTTATGCAGATGAAAGTCTGAGCCTTCTCCGGCATAGAGATTCTGGAGATGTAGTCATCTTTCCCTGGGTGTTAGGGGCCGGGGGACACCCTTACAGATGGAGATGTCCCTTAGAGATGTAAATCTGCCTCACAAAAGAGCAGCTTCTATTCTCCAGAGACTAGAATCCAGAGATCCTCCAGTGTCACCATGTTTCTTAAAAACAATCAGCTCAAAATAATCCCTATGCAAAAAAAAAAGTTGCAGGATGGCATATTCTGCTAGCCCTCGTTGCTTTCCCGTGACCGGACCACAGTCCACACTGGTCACCCCGGCTCCTTCTGGGCCTCGCGGGCCCCGGGTTGGCAGACGTGAGATAGGGCTGCGTGCGGTGCAAGAAAAGGAGGGAGGAGGAGCGGGCATCTGGGTTCAGACCTCCAGCCCTCTGCCTTCTCGCTGCCCGGCCTGAGCCTTTGTGACCGCCACCTGCCTCGCCTGTGACATGCGGAGAAGCTTCCAGCCCCCTTGACGTTGTGCGTGTGTGTGAGTGTGTCCACGGCAGTGGATCTCCACCTGGCTGCATGACAGAGTCACTGGAGGAGCTTTGAAAGCTACTTGTCCCCCCCACAGAGATGGCCATTTCGTGGGCCTGGGGGGCGGTGGGGGCTGAGCACCCTCCAGAGCTCCCAGACACACACCAGCGGGCGGCCTGGCCGGAGCTTTCACAGGGGCGCCTCCCGGGGGCCGGGGGTCCCGGGACTGGCTCTGGGAACTTGCTGGAGACTAGACCCCTGCGCTCTACGCTGGACCTTCAGAATCCAGCAGGATCTGTCCCTACAACGCAGGCCTCCAGCACCATGGCTCAGCGGAGCAGTGAGGGCGGCTCTCGGTGAAAACGGTGCTGACGTCTGCACTTCACAGCGTGAGCCGCTTCGACTGCCAGTCACTGGTGGCTTCTAAAGTTCTCTGCGCTGTTCTAATGCTACCAGGTCTGAAAACCATAGTTTAAAAAAGACAGATAGGGGATCCCTGGTGGCCCAGCGGTTTGGCGCCTGCCTTGGGCCCAGGGCGCGATCCTGGAGTCCTGGGATCGGGTCCCACATCGGGCTCCCGGCATGGAGCCTGCTTCTCCCTCTGCCTGTGTCTCTGCCTCTCTCTCATGAATAAATAAATAAAATATTTTTTAAAAAGACAGATAGTTTTGGGTGGAAGCCTGATGAAGGAAACACGCACCCAGGCATGCACGCACACACATACAAAAGGGTGCTCACACATACACACCTATGTGCACACACATATACCTATGTGCACACACAGACACACATGCACGTGCTTGCGCTCACACACACACACGCCTACATATGCCCACACTTGCACGTGGGTGCACGCGCACACGCACGTGTGAGCACACATACACATGTGCATGCATACCCACACATGTGTGCATATAATGATATGCATGCACCTACACACATAGGTACACTCACTCGTGCATGCACATACATACACATGTGCGTGCACACATGCACACGTGTGCACACACATACACAGGGCACATATACATGCACATGCGTGCACACACACACACACACACACACACACACAGAGCACAAGCCCAGGCTGTCTCCCCAGTGTGCTGGGAAGAGTTGCGGAATCTCTGATGTTTATGTGATTGAACTAATTTACGTGATTGAACTCAACTCTTTCAAGTGTGACCTTTTGTTAGGTTGAATCACTTCCTTTGGAAATAAAAGAAAATGCCCCCATTGTTTTTGACAAGTTCTGTTCATCTTGGAGAATATTTTGCAAAACAACTTTTCTCCGATTTGGAAGCCTCTAGCTTCCGGTCAATACTGTCTCTGTTGACCTCAGCAGACAACCGCATAATGCTGTGGGGAAATCTTCACAGCCGAGCCAGGGCTCCCACTGCAGCCCCGTTTTGCAGCTGGGGAGCCGAGACCCTGACAGCCTCCAAATGCGGTGCTCGGGGCCGGGCAAAAGACCAGTAGCCGAGCTGGGAATGGGACCAGCCTCTTGCCACCTCCTTCGGCTCTGACTTTGCCAGATGGCGTGGTGGGTGCAGCGGGCATTTCAGTGAAATGGTGTCCACTGTCACCAGGTGGCTGCCTCGTGCAGGGATGATGCAGAGGGCATCTTGGCATCAGCAGGGCCAGGGTCAGAGCCTGCCTCAACAGGTGTTAGCTGTGAGAATTCTGACAAGTCCCTGAACCACTCTGTGCCTCAGTTTCCTCCACTGTAAAGGGGGGACTCGCAGAGTTCTTGTGAGGATGGGTGGGGTAAATCATAAGAGGCACAGAGAGCAGAATCTGTGCTTGCCGAGTGAGGGATGTTCCTGTGGTCGCGGAGGCAGGCGGGCCTCAGCCCATTGCCTCTGCATCTGCCTCCGGCATTGGTTCCCATGTGTCCTGCGAGCCTGTGTGGTGCCAGAAGCGACTGGACCCTCACCCCCAGCTGGTGGGGAATGCTGCTCTGTCCACGGAAGTGGGGACCTGGGAGCAGGAAGAGGAGGCTTTGGATCCATGAGTTCTTATTTATTTATTTATTTGTTTGTTTGTTTATTTATTTATTTATTTGACAGAGAGAGAGAGAGAGAGGCAGAGACACAGGCAGAGGGAGAAGCAGGCTCCATGCAGGGAGCCCGACGTGGGACTCGATCCCAGGACTCCAGGATCAGGCCCTGGGCCGAAGGCAGCATTAATCTGCTGAGCTACCCGGGCTGCCCTGGATCCATGATTTCTGAGCATTCTTGCTCAAAGCGAGGCCCCTCATCCTGCCCCCCGAATCCTGCTGACAGTCCACTCCCGTGGTTCCTTTGATGGACTGAGAATCCTTAGCACTTTCTGTGCTTATCAAAGGGCTCTCGGCCACCACCTGACACTGGGACTGGAGGGAGAAACTGCCATAGCCCTAGCTTCGCCAGCCCGACACGACATTGAGTGTGACATTGGGCGGGCAGCTCTCTTCTGCCCCAGCGGTGCTATGACTTTATCTCATTTGACCCTCTCCATAACCAGCAGTGAGGGCTGCCGCTGTCACCCCATTCTGGGAAGGAGGAAACAACTCTCAGATAACCTTTGCCCAAGATCCTGGGTGAGTACACGGAAGAGGCAACCGGGCGGTGACCCCTGAAGGCACCCTGCTTCCTGCACCTGGCTGTCACTGCCCTCCGCCCTCCTGAACCAGCCAGCGGCCCTGGGTTCCTTTCCCTAGTCCCAGTTTCCACAGAAGTCTATCCCCTATCTCTCCTGCCTCCACCCCTTCCTCCTCCTGGGCCTCGCTGACGCATGGGGTTTGGACGAAGTGACCCAGCCTGAGGCAACGGTGGCCCATGGTGGCTCATGAGTGACCACTTTCAGGAAACTGAACTGATAATTCCTGTGACTTCCACGGATGAAAATGCCACTCCCAGAGGAGTGATGGACTCACAGATGATGGGAATTTCCAGAGGGACAGCGGCTTCTGCTGGCAGCCTGGGCCGATTGAGGGGGGAAGTGGGCCTGAGTGGGCCTGGGTAGGCCTGGGTGGGCCTGAGGTGACCTGCGAGCCCCGTGGTTCCCGCTCTCACTCCCGCACAGCTAGGACCTAGGGCCTCTCCGGGACAGGCTGCTGCTTTGCCTTCATGGTTCCCACCTCCCCGAGGGATGCCAATGACCTGGCAAGGCCTGCACCTCATGGTCTCCCTCCCTGCACCTGGGAGACACTGGGGCCTTCTAACCTCACCTGGGCTTCCACCTGTTTGCTGCTCCCAAACAGAGAAACTGAGGGAGTGCATGGAGGGAGGGTGGGGTCTCAGCTGGACCCTCGGGCCCCAGCTACAACCCAGAAAGGCAGCCACAGGAGCCCCCAAGCAGAGGGAGGAGGGGAGCAGGAGCGCAGGGGGCGAGGAGGGAGGGGACCCGGGGGAGCAGGGGGTGTCACAGGGGCAGGGCCCTGACGACAAGAGTGAGTCACTATGGGCTGTTGGCCTTTCTGTGTCTCCGTTACACAAACACAACAACAATGGGAGTGAGAGGATAGGGAAAAAATCACCGTGGTTTTCCTCCTTCACACATGAGAGGCTTTTATTTTTCCAAGTTCTTTTCCAAGCCCTGGTGACATTTATGCAAACACGTTATGTTGCGGTCAACACGGCCCGGGCCCAGCTCTGGACTCAGCTCTTCCCGCTCACGCTGCTTCCTGAGCGCCTCCCTGGCTGACTGAGAGGTCCACCAGTCAGTAGCTGCGGGGCATTGGCCCCAGGGCTTCCCCCCACCGCTCTGACCCACAGGAGCCCCCCCACTGGGACCCCACTGGGACCCCTCCCACCACGACCCTGCAGGAATTCCCGCTGCCTGGGCCCCACAGGAGCGCCCCCACCGGGACCCCACAGGAACCCGCCCACCAGGACCCTGCAAGAGCCACCACTGCCCAGATCCCGCAGGAGCCCCTCACTGGGACCCCACTGGGACCCCTCCCACCAGGACCCTGCAGGAGTGCACCTGCCTGCTGATGCCTACTGTTAGCATCACTGGAAATGATCATTCATTTTTTAAGCATTGACCTTAAGTTTCTATACTTTTCACATTTCCTTAATAACTAGGAAAGTGGAGCCTGTATCAGTCCTCCTGTTTGCTCATTATATGAATTCCTTTTGAATGATCTGTTGGGGCTTTTATTCTAGCCTGCTGTGAATTAGCTTTTTATATGGTGTGACCAAGCGCCCAGGTTTGCCGGGGACCGGGAGGCTCCCAGGACCCCAGCTTCGGGTGCTGATGCCAAAACCAGCACAGCTACCTAGTATCCCGTGCTTTCCTTACACTACGAGCCTACCTTTCCCATTCTCCATGAGAGTAGTAATAGGGTCATTGTAAGAAATAACTGAATTAGCACAGTTTAAGCGTTTAGAGTGACGTCTGAGACGTCGTGCTTAGTATGTTTGAAGGAAGAGGGCATCGCATGTTGAGTAAGAGTATGCAGCATGGAATCAGTAGCTGGTTCCTAGTTCAAATCCTAACTGCTCGTCCCCCCCCCCTCCCGGCCCGCAAAATGACCTACCTCCTAGGCTGGCTCTGAGGACTGTGTGAGCAAACACACACACACACACACCACACAGAATCGGGCCCAACCGTCATCCCCAGTGCCAGCCCCATTCACGGCAGTAAAGACAGGAGTAATATGTGTCACTACCTGCCTATGGATCATCTGTTATATGACAGGGGCTGCTGGGGTGACTGGTTGTCCTGGTCTTCCGGGATCTGTTGTGGGTTTAGCACCGAAAGCTCTACGTCCTGGGAATCCCTCAGCCCTGGGCAAAGTGGTGGCCGGTCACCCAGGCACTGTGAGAATTTTAAATGATCTCCATGCACCATCTCCACACCCTACGTTTTCCACAGAGAGAAACACAGACTCTGGGCCGTTAAGAAATTTGCCCGGATGACACGGGGGAGCCCCCAAAACCTAAGGTCATCCAATTTTATGAACGGTGTCTTTGCTGGGAAGGGGCTGGTTCGTGCCAGAAGGCTGATTCATGGTCACCTGAGCTCACCTCTTCCCAATTTCCAAATTGTACTGTGTGCCGACTGTGTACACTTACATCGGCCTCACCACGTCCACGATGTCCGCTCAGAGTGACAGGATTTGCTTCCCAAGAGGGCCCAGTGAACCATCATCTCCCTGGTGCACAAGGAACATGGTTGGCTCATGGACACAAGATGCTGGTAATATTGAGGTAATGGCTTTGGCCACAGGAACATCATCTACCCTCTTACTTCTTTCTCTTCCAAGTGTGTGGGGACCGAGGGGCTGCACAGGACCCAGAGAGCCAAGGGCAGGAGTGAGGGGATGGGCAGTTTCTTAGCATTTGGCAGAGATGCGTGAGCCTGCACTGCCTCCGCAGGGGTGCTTAAATCAGGGAGGGAGGGCCTCCTGCTGCCTCCACCCCGGGGCCCCTGGGCTGGTGCTGGGCCACTCACCCCATCACTCTGGGACTGGAGCCACGCTGGAAGCGTGTGAGGGGCTCAGGTTTAGAAGAGGCTCCTGGGAACACGGCCCGTCAGCCCCGCACTGTAGGCCATCCCAGGGCTGGCTGGCAGCCGCCGGCTTCCCTCTGAGTACAAGTCCCAGAGAACAGCAGCTCTGGCGCGATCTGCCAGGAGGGAGGGCTGTCACTGTCACCCACGTTCCTACCCTCTGCGTTCCCTTAGACTGTCTGCAGACCCTCATCCCCTCATCCTCTCCCCGCTGTAGGTGGGGATTCCTGGAGGGTGGAGATGCTGACCCACTGGCGCCCAGTGCCTGACCGCGTAGGTGCTCCATAGTCTGGACTGACACAGAGAAGCGCAATGCCTTCGGGCTTTGGTCCTGAGCTAGCTGTAGCAGGGGAACACAGTTCCAAGAGCAGAGGACTACATCTACTGCTAAGCTGCGGATTGTATAGTTTAGAGCTCTTCCTGCACACTGAGCCCTGCGCCAGGTGCCCGACATACAACCCTCAGCTGCCTCTGCCATGAGGGTGGCGTGGCGGGACAGAGCTGGGCTCTCCTCTCCTCTCCTTTTGGATTCTGTTTCTACTAATGCAAACTAAAATCACGGGGCCTCTTTCTAGCCCTTGAAAAGTCCGAGTGAGTTCAGAGAAGAGTGATGGTTGGAGGCTGGGGGGCAGATTTCTGGAAGGAGCCAGAGGAAGGCTGCTTTGCTGAGCTCCGAGGGAGCCAGGGGAGGAGCGGGGCCCAGGAGCTGCGGTGCCCACCTGCAGGGCCCGTGGGGGTGTCAGGAGCCCCACACCGCAGCACCAGCAGCGAGGGCGGTGCAGAGCGAGGGCAGGATTGGGGTGAGGAACACAGGCCGGCGGCGAGTCCTCACTCATAAAGCACAGGGTGGCTGAGCCAGCCCGCCCCTCCCCGCCACCCCGGAGCTGTTCTGCTCTGCGACTCCGGACTTGGATGGCTGCACCGGCCAAGGACACTGTAACTGGGAGGGATCTCAGGGTATGCAGAGAAAGAGCAGCTTCCAGAAGAATCTTCCCTTTGATGCCTGATGAGAGCACACACAGAAGGTGCCTGGTACGGTGGTTGTGCCTGGAATGGTTTGTAATCTGCAATTTTCTCACCCTTTCCCGGGTTTCCCCACTTTTCCGCTCCTTAGCAGGATAGTGATGAGTAATGTTATCTGACCTCATGATGACATCAGCTGGCGTGTGTCCTGGAGGAGCCTTTGTCTCCGGACCGCCCTTCAGCGAAATGTGTGTGTGTGTGTGTTTGTGTCTCATTTATTCTCCTCTGTGGCCTGTGGCTTTCCGGCACAGAAGTGAATTCCGCTTTAGGAGAAACTGGAAACTGGAAAATTCAATTGTCCATACACCTTAGGTCCCATTTCCTCTCCCTTTTTCCAAGACGAGTTTTCAAATCACACATAAGGGATGATGGTCCTGTATGTCCTTTAGGCACAAGACTGGCTCTGCCTCTGTCTCCCGAAGCCTTCACAAGCCCTTCCTTGAGGTGTCCCTCCTCCGGCTGTCGCACCCTCTGATCCCCTCCATCACACACTATGGTGACCCATGTTGGTGGGAATTCTGCAGACGCGGACTCTGGCTTTGTTGTATTCATCACCGTAACCTCACGACCTTCACACTGTGCAGGATATGGAACAGTAATGTATCAAAACTGCATACTGATTAAATATAAATACCTAGGGAATCAATTTGCTGTGCCACCTTCTCCAGGAAGACTTCCATGATCTTTCCAACCTGGGAGGCTTTTCCACATGTGGGCTTCCTTTGCATTGTCTTTGCCTCTCTTTTACCCCAATTCCTTTCTCCTTTTCCGTTCCACAACAAATAGCCTGGCACTTAGGAAGTGCTCAGTAAATGGTTATCGAATGAATGTGAGTGGAAAACTGAACTGATCTTGTTCACAGCAGCATGGGAAGAATCATTCAGGGATATTCTGTGTATCGGGATCATTTTTTCTTTTTTTAATTTGCTCTCACATTGTTAAAAACACTATTCCTGGACAGCCCGGGTGGCTCAGCGGTTTAGCCCAGCCTTCCACCTAGGGTGTGATCCTGGAGACCTGGGATCGAGTCCCACATCGGGCTCCCAGCGTGGAGCCTGCTTTCTCCCTCTGCCTGTGTCTCTACCCCTCTCTCTCTCTGTGTCTCTCTCATGAATAAATAAATAAACTCTTAAAAAAAAAAATAAAAAGAGAGCAGCCCGCCTTCAGCCCAGGGCCTGATCCTGGAGATCCCGGATCGAGTCCCGCGTGGGGCTCCCTGCGTGAAGCCTGCTTCTCCCCCTCTCTCTGCCTGTGTCTCTGCGCATCTCTCTCTCTCTCTCTGTGTCTCTCATGAATAAGTGAATAAAATCTTAAAAAAAAAAAAAAAAAAACAACCAGTATTCCTAATATTCCAGGGAAAACCATTAATGCTGAGACCCAATCACCTGTCTGTGCAATATCTTCATCTTCCGCCAGTCTTAGAGGTTCATGGGATTTCCTGCTTCTCATTGTTGTTGTTGTTTTGAGGTCCACAGAATTTTCAAGGCCTAGCATGTGAGGGTTGGCACAGCCCTGAGAGGTTGCCTAGTCTTTCTCAAGCCACCTCATCTTCGAGATCAGGAAACCAAGGTCTAGAAACACAGGATAACTCATCAAGGCAAATCAACAGCCAATAAAGCATGTCTCACCTACATTCACCTCCTGTATACAGACGTAGCGAGGTCTGATCAAGCCATAATACAGAGCACTGCACCTGGTGTGCAAGGAACGGGTGGCTTGGTAAGCTTTCCTGAGTAAGTCCAGGAGGACACCCGGGCTTTCCTTCTACTGTTGGGCTGCCAGGCCCGCCCCCTCGGGGGTCTCAGCCAGCCCAGGACACTGCTCAGCTCTCTGCACAGGGCACCCAGAGCCCTTGAGAAACACTTGGCCCCGACTACACCCTTGATCTGATCCTAACACAGGAGAGGCCCCTGCTGTGCTCCACATGGTGGAAGAAGCCGCAGTTCACAGGGGAACCATGAGTGTTTAGGAAGGACCGTTCAGGAAACATGTACTGAAGTCAACAAGCTTTATCGTTACTATTTTGGCCAGGATAGAAGGTCCATGAGAGTAGCGGACAGACCTCAACGTGTCCCCAGCACCAGTGCCTGGCATTGAATAACACCACGCAATGCATGTTTGTTGGGTTGGAATTAAGCTAAGGATGTGCACTTCACCCAGGTGGTTGTCAAACTGGAGTGATGGCAAGACCCCCATAGGCCAGGATGCTCTACGACTCCATAAAGGGAGGTACACATACACAAGAAAACACATAAAACCCAAAAACGAAGACTACACACCAGCCTGAGAGTAGTGATTGCCACAAGGACCAGGACAGGGGTGGGGTGGGGGGTTCCCGGGGAAATTTGATTTCATCTAATAGGTTTTATTTCTTAATCCAAAAAAAGAAAGAAAGAAAATTAAGGAAAAAGTGAAGCAAATATGACAAAATGGGGACACGTGGGTGGCTCAGTGTTTGAATGTCTGCCTTCAGCTCAGGACGTGATCCTGGGGTCCTAGGATTGAGTCCCACATAGGGCTCCCTGCATGGAGCCTGCTTCTCCCTCTGCCTGTGTCTCTGCCTCTCTCTCTGTGTCTCTCATGAATAAATAAAACAACAACAAAAAGACAGAATGTATTTATTTATTCTGTGTGATGAGTCCACGGGTGTTTGTTAGATTTATCTCCATCATTTTCTGACCATAACTGTGTTAGGAAATTAACTATTGTAGTTGCATTGTTGGTCTCAGTGTCGAGGTGTCCAGAACCATTCTCAGATTCGACGGTTCAGAAGGATGTATAGAATCTCAGTCTAAAATAAAATAAAATAAATGAATGAATGAATGAATCTCAGTCTACGGAAAGCTGCTGTGCGTACAGCGTAGGGTATACCAAAAGGACAGAGGGGAAAATCAGCAAAGGGAAAAGCTATGAAGGGCAGAGTCTGGGCAATGTGGGATGACTTCCTTTGCTCTCCCCAGAGGATTTGCACAGGTAGCACTTAATTCTCTCAGAAATGAGGTGTGGCAATGCACACACAGTCCCCCAGACCAGGGAAGCTCCCCACACAACGCCCCTGGAGTGCTTTTGTGCAGGGTTTATCTGGGGTCAGTGGTGCAGGCACGGAGCATCTGCGTCACTGACTAGTTCGTCTCTGGATCTCCAGGGGTCAAAGAGATACAGTGTGGCCTGAGGCCCTCATCATAAATCACATTGTTAACAGGAAGCTATGGGTGCGGTCCAAGGTCCCAGGTATGCAAAAGATCCTCTTATCAGGCACAACATTCCAGGGGCTCATAAGTTACGTCATAGGAGACCAAGAAGGGCCAGTCCTTTCTTTGGAATGTGCAAGCCCGACTGTCCCAAGCCAGCTGAGTTAACCCTTTATTGTACAGCCCTGGGACAACCTGGGAGTCACATGGGAGACCTCCACCTGGGTTTGCAAAAGATTTTGTGAGCCTTAGGCAACCACCTACCTCCAGGCTACAAAAGGTTTGGAGAGCCTGGGGTGTCCGGGGAGACTGCCCCTCACTTCAAACCTAGGAAAACAGGTTATGAAGGGACAACAGGAGATCTAGGCACGTGTCTACAAGTTTCTGAAACCAAGGGACTGACCCTTGATTGACATCCAAGGAATCTAACTTAGGAAACACTGGCGTGGCCGCTCTGGCAACCAGGCTCTGGGGTCTGACTGCCCTCCCAGTTTATTTTGGGACCCCCCCAAAAACAAACAAACAAACAAACAGATGAGTGTTTCTGATGGCAGGAGGGAGAGAGTGCCAGCTTAGGATCTTCTTAGATCCTGGTCAAGCGGAGTCCATCAGGGGGCTTGGACCACAGGATTCTCAGAGGGTAAGGAAGAAGCTGGAAGCAACTAATCAGGAGAAATGCATCACCCCAGAGATGGGGAGCAGAGGGGTTTCTGAAGAAGCCTTTTAAGTGCCACGGAAGAGAGAGGTTAAAACTCCAACCCAGCCAAGCCCAGGGGAAGAGGAGGCCACTCACCAGAGTCACCCATGGAGCAGTGTCCCGTCTGTGTTCTCCTCTCCAGTGTGCCCTGCTCTAGCTCTGGAGAGCCAGAGACCGGTCAGTAAGAGGTGTGAGGAGAGGTAGTCATGACTTCAGTCTGTAGGGTTCAGAGCTGGGGAAGGAGGAGCACCCCCAACCCTGAAAGAAGTGCGAGTTCTCTTTTTTTTTTTTTTAAGATTTTATTTATTTATTCATGAGAGACACAGAGAGAGGCAGAGACACAGGCAGAGGGAGAAGCAGGCTCCCTGAGGGGACCCAATTCCAGGACACTGGGATCGTGACCTGAGCGGAAGGCAGACGCTCCACCACTGAGCTACCCAGGTGCCCCAGAAGTGTGAGTTCTAATTATTAATGAGCCTGGGGATCTAATTTACTCATCGGGGCTATCTTGGAGAACAGTGACAAGAGGAACTTTTCTGCTCTTTCCCTACCCCTGTGCTTCATTTCTGGTATTTTCTATCAATTTATCTTTACCCGCACTTAATGCTGTTCCCTGCTGTGCCCTGTCTCCTGGAAGCCATTCTAATAAGTACCTAGCTCAGGTGTTATGTTTCAGATTTCCAGAATATCCTTTAAAAATATATTTTAGGGACCCATGGGTGGCTCCATCAGTGAAGCACCTGCCTTTGGCTCAGATCATGATCCCAGAGCCCTGGACTGAGGCTCACATCGGGTTTCCTGCTCAGAGCCTGCTTCTCCCTCGCCCTCCCCCTGCTTACGTGTTCATTTTCTCTCTCAAATAAATAAAGAAAATGTAAAAAAAATTAAAAGAACATTTTAGTTCTCTATTGAAATGTCTACTCTTTTCATCCATTTCCCCTCTATTTTCTCAAAAATACAAATCAAAAGAAGCCCCGTATCAGGGCCTTTATCATCTCCAGTGTCAGGGTCACCCCGGGGCCCCACATGTATGGACTGTTTCCCTTCTTGATCGCTGGTCTCTTTAACCCTGTCCCTGCTCATGTCCATGGATTCTTATGCCAAATACTGTACATGACAGATGACAGAGGTGGTTGATGGTCAGATTCCTCCAGCAAGTGCTAGGTTTTGCTCTTGCACCCAGTGAACTCACCAGAGGATTGCCTTGGTCATGTTGAGACGTCAGCATTGTTTCAGGCTTGGTTAGGGCAGGTTTTTCCTATCTTATTCTGGCTGTCAGTGTACAGCCCTTCCTCCCAGGTGTGGTCCTTCCCAGTCTCGGCCAAGGGCTCAGGTGCTGACTGAGCACGTCTCCTCTGGCCACTCCTGCACTTGGGCCTGCTCAGCCCTGCATGGTCTCTGAAATCTTTGCTCAGCTCTGCAGCCTCCTGCTGCCCCGGGCTCTCAGCCTCCTCATGCACGGTGTAGGTTCAGCCAAAGCCCACCGGCCTCATGGCAGCCCCAACCTCCAATCACGTGGCCAGATGTCTGCTCTCTGTGTGGGCCCCACTTACACACACCGTAGTTTAGAGAGAGTTTCTGAGCTTCAATTCAACTCTGTCCACCTCCATACGGAGCCCACAAAAAGGTGAGAGATCAGAAGGTTAATTACATCCCGGGATGCTCTTCATCCCAGAGGGGCTGTCACCCAGGCTCAGAGAGGAAGAGCACCAGGAATTGCATATAATGGGAGTGGTTTTCATGTGATATGAAATATCAACATACTGAAAACGTATGACTGTAACAGAGGGAAAATAATAAGAATCTGAAAAAAATAAAACAAACCTAGAGGGATCCCTGGGTGGCGCAGCGGTTTAGCGCCTGCCTTTGGCCCAGGGTGCGATCCTGGAGACCCGGGATCGAATCCCACATCGGGCTCCCGGTGCATGGAGCCTGCTTCTCCCTCTGCCTGTGTCTCTGCCTCTCTCTCTCTCTCTCTCTCTCTGTGACTACCATAAATAAAAAAAAAAAAAAAAAAAAAAAAAACCTAGAGAAACATTCCAAAGGAATGCTTACTAGATTTCACAAATTAAGCTAGAAATTGTGCATTTAAATATGACTTTCTGGCTTAAATCTGCAAAGGGAAAGTTCTAGCACATAATTAGTACAGAGAGGAGGTGAGGATTGACCTATCCTCTCTGTCCTCTGGAACAGAGCAGAGCAGAGTCTGAAAGTGGTTGGGTTTAATTCCAAATTTGGCAACCAACCTCAAAACACAAGAATCATGCTGACCAAAAAAAAAAAAAAAAATTGTAGGACACCGCTTGAAGAGGAGTCAGCAGTTGTTTACTAAAAGCACTGTAGCAATTTTGACATAGAATATTATCTCTATGATTTTTGACCTTTCATAAAAGAAATATGAACAGAAAGAATGGACTATTTAATTTTTAAAAAATGCAAATTGGGACACCCGGATGGCTCAGAGAAACTTGCAACTCTTGATCTCAGGGTCGTGAGTTTGAACCCCATGTTGGGGGTAGAGATTACCTAAAAAAATAAAACCTTAAAAAATGCAAATGGCAACATCATAAGAAAAAAAATGTTCAAATAAAGGCAGAATAAAACAATTGGTTAAATTCGTAGTGTAGCATGGAAACTAAATGTGGAAAGATTTAAAAAACATCAATTCAACAAAATAAATGTCTCCAAATGGGTGGATTGTCTAAGTAAATTATGATGAACTAAAGAATGAATATGATTCTATTTGGGCAGAAATGTAACTCTTTGTGTATGTATATGCATATATGCATATGCATGGTCTGAATAACACATGATGAATTAGTGACAGTTGACTCCATAGACTGGGATTGTCCATTTCTTTGTGTTCTTTGGCCTGCCTGTATTCACACATTATAACAAACATATATTGCTTTCATAATAAGAACTCCTTCCTCACCAACTCCACAAAGACCTGGACTTTTTATTTTTTTTAAGATTTTATTTATAAAAATAAAAAAAAAAAGATTTTATTTATTTGAAAGAGATAGAGTGAGGGAGAGAAAGAATAAGCATGGAAGGGTAGGGGCAGAGGGCAAAAGAGACTCAGAGCCTGATGTGGGGTTCGATGTGGGGCTCAAACACAGGACTCCAGGATCACGACCTGAGCCAAAGGCAGGTGCTTAACCCACTGAGCCACCCAGGTGCCCCAGATCGGAAGTTTTAATGAAAGTTTTCTCTTTAAGTTACTTATTCATTTTAAGCCAAGTGCACCCAAGTTGCTCACTTGGCTGTGTTTCTACTTTCTGCACAGGGGTAAAGGAATTTCACTGTTTCCAAATATGTAAAATGGGAAAAATACCTACCTGAGAGGGTTACACTTTCCTTGTGTTTAGCAATAAATTCTTTTTTAAAAGTTATTATTTCGGGATTCCTGGGTGGCGCAGCGGTTTGGCGCCTGCCTTTGGCCCAGGGCACGATCCTGGAGATCCTGGAGATTGTTAATTTAACAATCGAATCCCACGTCGGGCTCCCGGTGCATGGAGCCTGCTTCTCCCTCTGCCTATGTCTCTGCCTCTCTCTCTCTCTCTCTGTGACTATCATAAATAAATAAATTAAAAAAAAAAAGAAATCTTCAAATAGGATTGCTATCCCCCATCTAGCCCATCCCCCCACACCCCTCCATCAGTCCTTAGTTTGTTCTCTTTAGTTAAGAGTCTCTTATGGTTTGCACCCCTTCTCTCCTTTTCTCCCCCTTCCCATGTGTTCATCTGTTTTGCTTTTTTTAATTAAAGTGAAATCATATGGTATTTGTCTTTCTCTGACTCATTTCACTTTGCATAATACTCTCTAGCTCCATCCATGTCATTGCAAATGGCAGGATTTCATTCTTTTTGATGGCTGAGTAGTATTCCAGATATATATCACATCTTCTTTATCCACTCATCAGTCTATGGACACTTAAGCTCTCTCTATAGTTTGGCTATTGTTGAGCAATACGTTCTTAGTAACTAATAGCTGTTTAAACCAAGCCCAATTGTGGATTTACAGGAGAGCCAGCAGAAGGGAAGTCCAGAGGTCTTATTGGGTCCCCATTGTCCCTTCTGAATCACTTCTGATTTCTCCCCTCCCTCCCTCACTGCACCCAGCGCCTTCCAGCTCATTCCACCCAGCACTGTGACCTGATTCCTACCTCCCTGCAGATACCAGTTGACCTCTGGGTCACTTCTCCCCTTTCATGAAGGGATTGAGCCCTGGCTCTCTGTCTTCCTCTCCACCCACACTCCTGCCCTAACTCTTGGTGACCTCAGCATCTAACTATGCAGTGTTGGCCTTGCCTTTCCTTAACCTCCTTTTCTCCACCCTAGAGCACACCCTTGCCATCATCATGGCCTAGACCTAGCACACCTGGTAAATTTACCTTTGCTGGAAACTTCATTTCAAGCACCCTGCTCTCCTTCTGACCTACTATCTCTGGAATCCACTTCAATAACCCTATGATCTCAATCCTCGAATTCTCCTCCTTCATTCTATATTCAATACCTCTTCCCCATCCTACATTTGTTTGCTACCATTGCAATCACTTCCTTAAATTACCATCATTTCCCTTGGCCCTTTGTCCCTCCATCATATTTGGACGGCAAAACCTCAATCCTGGCTGGACCCATCTCATGGCTTTCGGTGCACCTCCCCCCCGGCCACCTGAGTATTGCTACACATGAGCACACAGAGGCTCTGAGTGGCCAGTGCCGCTTAGAAGTCATCCCCACAAGCTGAACCAGGTAACCAATACCACAGGGCAAGGCTGCTTTTCCTTTTGTAGGTCTGCTTTTCTCCTCATCAAGATGACAATTTTATTATCTTAAGCACTTCTCCTTCCGTGTCATGACATGACCAGAAGTCCTGCTCATCAAAGGGCTCTCTCTGTTCCTTTCCTGCTATTCTTGGGACTATCCCTGAGCATCACTGTCCCAGGATGCAGCCCCTGTGGGGCACGAACCAACATACTGAGCTAATGGATTCATGATCTAGGACCCCGTTCTTCCTTCCTTCACCAGCCAGTCAGCCATGGGTGTGAACGAGCTGTTGCCTTAGTGCACCAGAGGCGGGTGACTTGGTACGTGCCCTGTTTGTAGAACTTACCTGTGCCTTCAGACCTGTCTAGGCCTAACCTCAAATGCACCGTTCCCATTGTGCACTGCTGTTGTGCCTACTCCACCCAATGGCTTGAGGGGTGGTTGCCAGCACCTGGATCCTAATGGCAGGTTTGGTCGCTCAGTGACTCACATCCAACACACTCTCACCTAAGACCCAGCAGCATGTCATGATCTGCTTTTCACATGGAGAATAGTTCTCTGCTGAGGATGGCATGGCCTTGTTCCAGAATCCCGGGGGAGGGGCTGGACTCTCTGACCTCAGATGAACTCCTTAACTGCCATAAAATCCTCGGCACCATGGAATTTGCTGGGTCATGTGGCCCTAGTGGCAGGGCTGCTTGTATCATCATCCTAAACCCAGGGCAGAATGCTCTTTGCTCTGAGCTGTGGCCAGGAAGCCTGGACAGCTGGAAGTCAGGCTGTCTTGTAGGACCACGGAAAGGCCCAGAAGGCACATGGGCAAGAAAGGATGAGAGCAGAGGAACCAGATCCTGTTTGCCATGCTCCTCTTGCAATTACTGTGCTTTTCCATGCCGTGCCTGTTTCAGTGCTAAGTCATGTCTTGTTCCCTTTGAGGACAAAATTTATCTTTTGAGTTCTGCCTTTGAGAACCTAATTCCATGTTTGCACCACCTTGAAACTAAATATGCTTCTGTTTACTGGACCGCCAAGACATAGAAGTAGCTCATTCATCCCAAGACATTATTTTTTTTTAAGATTTTACTTATTTATCTGACAGAGAGAGCACAAACAGGGGGAGCAGCAGGCAGAGGGAGAAGGAGAAGCAGACTCCCCTCCCTGAGCGGGGAGCCTGATGCAGGACTCGATCCCAGGACTCAGAGATCATGACCTGAGCCAAAGGCAGGTGTTTCATCAACCAAGCTACCCAGGCACCCCCATGATATTCTTTTAAATATTTATTTGCTTACAAGGAGGAGTTTAGAATTTCTCCGTTAGCACTTAGGAATGTCAGGTTAACACTTTGTTACCTACCATTGTTGTCAAGTGTCCAGGCCAGCACTCTCCAGTAGAAATACAATACAAGCCACATATGTTAGTTTAAATGTTCTAGTAGCCCCATTACAAATGGAAAAGAGAAACAAGTGAACTTAATTTAACAATATATTTTGGGGATGCCTGGGTAGCTCAGAGATTGAGCATCTGCCTTCCACTCAGGGCGTGATTCCAGAGTCCTGGGATCCAGTCCCGCATTGGGCTCCCTGCATGGAGCCTGCTTCTCCCTCTGCCTATGTCTCTGCCTCTCTCCCTGTGTTTCTCATGAATAAATAAATAAAATGTTAAAAAAAAAACCAAAAATATATTTTATTTAATCCAAAATATTTGAAATATTTTCAACATGTGGCACTAGCCACCTGTCAAGTGTCAACAGTCACACATGGTGAGAGGTCATCGTGTTGGAGAGCTCTGATCCAGACGCATCCCCAGGAATTAATCATCTTCATACTAAACTTCAGAGGTTACAAAATGTTCCCATGCCTTATCTAGTTTATTCCTTGAGAGAGAGAGAGAAAGAGAGAGCAAGAGGGAGGAAAAGAGAGAGAACAAATGTGTTTTATCACCTCCTTGTTGCTCAGAGAAATGAGATGATTTGCCCAAGATAACTCAGTTGCCAGAAGTAGCAGAGGTGAGACCCACAGCCAGCTGTTTGGAGTCTAATTCTGTCTTAAATACAGCAGTGGTTCTCTCTCTCTCTCTCTCTCTCTCTTTTTAAGATTTTATTTATTCATGAGAGACACAGAGAGACAGGCAGAGACATAGGCAGAAGGAGAAGCAGGCTCCATGTAGGAGGCCTGATATGGGACTCGATCCCAGGACCCCAGGTCATGCCCCGAGCCAAAGGCAGACGCACAACCACTGAACCACCCAGGTGTCCCACAGCAGTGGTTCTCAAACTTGTCTGCACACTCACATCCTTTGAGGATATTTTTAAAAAAGATTTTTAAATTATTTTATTTTATTTATTTGAGAGAGAGAGCGCATGAGCTGGGGGGGAGGAGTAGAGGGAGAAGCAGGCTCCTCACTGAGCAGAGAGCCTGATCAGGGGCTCAATCTCAGGACCCCAAGGCCACGACCCAAGCTGAAGGCAGACGCCCAACTGACTGAGCCACCCAGGCACCCGCCTTGAGGATCTTTTAAGATTTCCAAGCCCAGCCACACCCCAGGGGTGTTAAATCACAACATCTGGGGGTGGGACTCGGTATGAGTAGCTGTGAAACGTTCCTGTGGTTTCATGCTTGCAGAGCACTGGTGCACATCGGCCATACTCAGAATGAGGTCCATGAACCAGCAGCGTGGGCAACACAAATACATCATCAAGACAGTGGCCAGACCTGCTGAAGTGGAACTCCACAGAGGAGTCCAGCACACACTCAAGGCCTAGAAGCATCTGATAGAAAACATGCAATTCTGTTTTTACACGGAGGAAAACACAGTCCAGTACATTTCCATTACGGGGGTTTATTGAGAAGGGCAGCAGTACGGCTTCATGTTGGTGGCCTTTGGGTTTTCATTAAATTATGTGACTAATGATGCTTTCTTGGTTTTATTAGGGCTTTATTTCTGAACAATCACAATCAACTCCCTCTCTGGGGCACAGACTTGATTTCAAAGAACCCTAGAGAAACTGCCGTAAATGTCTCTCTGTCCATTTCTCTCAGGCGTTAAGTGGCATTGAGCTTCTGTTTCACAACATCAAACTATGTTTTCTCATCCAGTCAGCAGATTTATGAGAACTTATACTGTGTGCGATGGTGGAGAGCAAGGTGGGGGAGAAGAGCTACTGATAAGCTCCTGTTTTCGGGGGATTCACAGGCCTGGGCAGAGCGCTAATGGGCACCCAAACAGCTGCAGAGCAACAGAAGATAGAGGTCATGACGTGACAGTGCTGAGATCATGGGCCTGGAATTCACAGGTAGGTAACCCTGCTCTGGGGTGATGGGAGCTCTCACTAAGGAGGGCGGGGCACTTGGACGTTCACGGGTGGAGGGAAGGAGTTTCTGTAGGAAATATTCACTGGCATAGCTGTCATCAGTTGGGGGAGGTGGATGTTTCTTAGTCTGGATGCTTGGTGGACAGAAGTACCATTTGACCTGGGTAAGGAGGGATGAGAAATTTTTGGCTTAGGGAATACACAGATTGAACCTCCAAATAATGAAGAGGCCTCTGGAATATCGGGAACCACAGATACTCAAACTACCAGGACTCCTTCTCTCTAATTTTCCTTCATGCCAGTTTTGTCCTCTCTTATATCAAATTGGCTTCCTCAATGTGATAGAAACATGACTGCAAGAAATACCTGTCTTTTCATGCCTCCCACACCTTCTAGTACCAGAGAGCAAAACCTTAGGTATCTGGAATTCAAGGCAAAATAATACGGAGGGAGAGGAAGTAGATGCAGGCAGAGCTGAAACAAGACTGGGGATGAGCTGATTCTTATTGAAGCTGCGTATCAAGTACCTGGGGTTTAGTTGTGCTATGCTACTTTTACCTACGGTGGAAATTTTCTTAAAATTAAAAAAAAAAAAATCCCCAAGAAGGAATCATACTCACTTGCCTTGATCCAACACTGAGTCAGGCAACAGTGACCAGAAGGCATGGTGGTATGTGGACTTGGTGGCTCTTGTGAGAGTCTCGTGTCTGGGACCATAGGCAGGAAGGTCAGCCCCATTCCCAGACAAAAGGGGTTCTGTATCCAGGGAAGAGGGAGGGAGGGATCCTGAGCAGAGGCCCCCACGCTCTGCTGACCTCTGACGTTTGTTACCTGCTTCTCTCCATTGGTCTCTGAGCCTGCACTTCTGGGGACCACCACCGCCCTGGCCGGATGTCCTGTGTGCACTTTTACTTCCATGTGCTCAGAATCAAATTCAAACCACCTCCTGGTCCTGTGGGTCTACTTCTCCTCCACTGAGCTGCTCCAGCCAGAAATTTCTGAGTCATATTCAACTGGCCCCGCTTCTCCCTCAGACTCATCTCTCAGCTTTGTGAATCCTACCTCTGAAATATTACCTACTCTACCTTGTCCCCTTACTCCCTGCTCCAAGGCCCCAATTCAGAATTCTCCTAACCGCTCCCACTCCAGAACCCACACTAGCTCACGCAACACCTCACAGCTGTTCACAACACCAACCTAATGACTTTGTTCTTTACTTCATTGTTTCATGACAGCCATGAGGCATTGAGGCCATTTAAAATCTGATCTTAAACTGCTTTTAAAGCTTCTTATCATTTGCACCATTGTACATATATACACGTACATATATTTATTCTTCTGCACTTTTATACATGTCGCCTCTTCTTTGTGAACACGTTGGCCAAATTCTATAAGATTGAGCTGAAAACCCACCTCCTTTATAAAAAACCTTCTCTAACTCCTCCAGCTGTACTCACCCTCCTACAGGCTGTCTCACAGACCCTTTCAGTGTGGCACTTCCAATACCACACAGTAGTGACCTTTCACGTTTGTATCCTCCGATCCCCATGCAGAAACCCACTTTTAGCTATGATAAGCATATCTCTTGTACATAAAGTAATGAGCAAATATCTTCATACATTGGAAAGCTACAGTACAGAATAGCTCTCTTGGTTACAAGGGCTCCCAAAACTCTAGTTCAGCCACCTGTTGAAGATAAGACTGATATAATTGGCTCCAGTGAAAGGGAACTGCCTCCTGACACAACCCACTCCATTTTTGGAGAGCTCTTATAAGGTCCTTCCTTAGACTGACCCTTCTTAAATCCCTCTCTCCGCAGCTCTGGTTGACTAGCCTAAGCTCTCCTCTTTGGCACCTCCTGAAGTGCTATCAAACTTCTGGTATCAGCTCTCCTGTGCCTCAGGAGAAATCTCAAAATTCTTTCAAGAATCCTCAGAAGGCAGGGTTTGAGTTGCGAAGCCTATGAGCATGGGTCAGCCCATCTCCATCTCTCTGGATCTGTGGCTCTGGAGTTGCAATACTCAGGTATGGTTGGCTTGGGGACAGGGCAGCAAGAAAGAATAAGAACTGTGGGTGGTGCCGAGGGCACACTTGATGTTGCCTAACATGGTTGAGTTTATAGCAATGCTTGGCAGTCTACGATGAAGAACAGAGGAGATAGGTGTTTCTGTTAATCCAAGACTGAGGATTGGCAGGTAAGATGAAGGATGGCCAAGGAGAGAACCACTCTGAAAATCTATTCCACCCAATCATACCACCTTCCTCATACCATCATCTCAGTCCCTTTGTTCCTTGAGAACATGGCATCTAACATGAATTTGTTCAGACTTTCTGTATACTACATTCTCAGAGCTTATTGATCTGTTTGTTTGTTTTTTTAACACAGCAAAGGGCAAAGTATTTTTGACATTATTTTCTGAATAATATGTGCCCTAAAATTTGATAGATAGTGACTCCTTTGATAGAGATTATATAAGAAAACAAAACAAAAAAAAAACCTTATCTCATTAGACTTTCAAAAATAAAGTGGAATTTCTAAGTCACCCATGACTGGGGTTGCTCTGAAAACACAGGAGAATCAGGCTGCAAGGCCAGGTGCCTTGCAGGAAGGGACCAGTTTCTTCACGGGTTTCTACTCTTAGTTAGGGGGTCAAGGTGGGGATCGAGTGGGAAGTTGTGTGACACTCTCCCTTCCTCCACTGATGAGCTCAAAGGGGAAGAATATTTGGAATTAGAGCCAGGCTAATTTGTTAGTCATAAAGAAGAAATTCTGAGTGTCAGAGTCTCTAAATTACACTGCAACCAAGCCCAACACCAACATTCTTTGAAACAGCCCCGTCACTTGACTAAGAAAGAACACCTCTTGGGAGGGTTGGGATGGATGTTTATATCATGGAAGCAGGGTGACCTGATCAGAAGAGCTTTAGACTGGATTTAGAAGAAGAGGGAGACACAGACATCCAGACAAACCTGTGAAGCCAGTTGCTATGTAGGACAGGTTTGACTTACACAAGAGGAGCCTCATCATGCTCCTGAGAAAAGTGCTTGGAAGGAGGCCTTATAGGATGCACACAGCCTGGACTGCCTCCGTAATAATGCACACTTCTCTGGTAATAGTGTGGATTGGAGGTCATGATAGAGTGTAGTAAATGCAGGCTCAAAAGGTTAGGGTGACTTTGTGTGATAGGAGCTCAAGGTAGGATTACAGGGATTAAAAGGACAAACTTCTTTTTAAATGACCAATTAGAAGGGAACGTGGAGTAGGGCTCCAGGTGTACAGAGCTCACTGTGGACTGAGGATGAGGCACAGAACTGGATCCTGGGGATGTGATGATGTTTGAGACAAACACGATTTCTGTCCTCATGGAGCCTAGTGGGGAGAGCATAGAAAGTACGGCCTGTTTGCGGAATTGAGAGGTTCCTGTGAGCTGGGGAGTGATAAGCGATGAAGTTGGAGAGATAAGAAGGGAGTTAGAGGCCATATGAAGGTATTTAGACCTTATCTGATATCTAGAGACATGACTGAAGGATTTTATATTTTATAATTGAAGCAGGAACATCGTGGTCAAATGTAACGGGCATCAAGAATTAAGGCAGAGACTGGAAACTAAGAAATCTAGGCAAGGAAAGATCATAGTTTGGATGACAGGAATTAGTTTGGATGACAGTTTGTATGACAGGAATTAGAGCTGGCAAAACCCACAAATAGAGGGTGGAAAAGAAGAAACAATCTAAGATAATACTGAAATTCTGAGCTCTGGCTTCTGAATAGTGCCAGCCACTGAGTTGGGAACATGGGATGAGGTTCTGGCTCAGTGGGATGGGGGTTGGGGAAGAAATGAACTAAGATGCAGACATGCTAAGTAGAAGGGGCCTGTGATCATTTGAGGAAGTCTAGGAAGCAAGTGGAAGATGTGGGAAGAGAGGTGGCTGGTGTTCAAGACCTGGGAGTTGAGGTTGTTCGGTGAGAGGCCCCATAATGAAACGGCGCGTGTGTATCCAGGTCTGTGGCACGCTGCGGGGCTGGTGCAAATTTCAACATCAATCACATCCAGATTCACTCCTCAACAGGCTTTCTTTAAATAAACAGATCTACAAGGGTTCCATGCTCCGGTGGTTCCATTCTGCCAAATTAAGAACATAACTGCCTTATTGGGGGACACAGCAACACATCAAGATCTGAATGGAGAATGGGGAGGTCTACATGTCAACAAGAGGTAATGTTATCGTAAACATCGAAGTCCTAGTTATTGACTTAGGGACTGTCGACCTTACGAGGGTGTATCCCTCACCCCTGATGTCTTACATGTCTTTCTCATCTATTCAGGCTGAAAGAAACCTTTTCCTGAACCCTTACCCTCAGATGGATTTGTAGAGGACCCAGTCTCTCTTAGGACTGCCGATCCATGGCTGAGGTCACATGCCACAAAGACAGACGCACAAACAGTGCTCAGGTCGAGAAATTCTCTGGACTTATCAAAACTCTTAAGAATGCATCTCACTGTCCCCTGGGTTTCAGCCGGATCTCAGAAATGACTGAGATGCAAATTATGTGACCTGCCTGTTTGCATAAGAGGTCCCTGCCATGCTTCAGGGCAGATCCGACACAAGCACACCATAATTACAGCATAGCTCTGGGGACTGGCTTCAATTAACCAAGCTGCTTCTCAGTTATCATTATATTACCCATATTTATAGCATTTGACATTTTCACAGTGCTCTTTAATCATATTGTATGTGGGTTGCCTTAATCTAAATCTTTCAACATACTTGGGATACCAGATGTTCCTGTTCTCTGGGTCTTCCAGATGGAGAAGCAGAGCATGGACCAGTGTCCAAGTGATAGCACCTGAGGGTGACAGTCCCAGGTCACTTGGGCTGGTTAGTAGTGGTTGCGCATTCAAACCAAGGCAAAGGCCTGCTGGGTGAGGTTATGTAGGGTAATAGGACACTAAGACTTTAGACTAATAGCAAAAACCTATTGTCTTCAGTTCAAAATTCTAAGGATTGGACTTGCCTAACCAGAGCAATGAAAGGTCTGGAACCTAGAGCCTTGGCGATGACCAGAATATCAAGCCAAGAGCTGTCACGAGATTCCTGCTTTTCTTTACGCTGAGCTCACTCTGGCATCCTTGCTCTTTTCTCTCCTGGCTCTAAGAGCTCACTAGTCTGTCCTGGCTCTTCTACATCTCCTGATGGACAGTGGAGCTTGGGACAGGGCAGGGAGGGTTGTCTGCATCTGAAATATGAATGTAGGATCCCACCATCCCATCTACTTATCCTCCCACACACACACAGACACACACACACAGCTTGAGCAGACCCTGATTGCA